>NW_024580667.1:22533771-22702946 GCF_017639235.1 Corvus kubaryi | reverse complement strand
AAAGAAAGAAAGAAAGAAAGAAAGAAAGAAAGAAAGAAAGAAAGAAAAAAGAAAAAGAAAAAGGAAAAAGAAAAGGGAAAAGGAAAAGGAAAAGAAAAAGAAAAAGAAAGAAAAAGAAAAAAAAAGAAAAAGAAAAAGAACAAAAGAAAAAGAAAAAAAGAAAAAGAAAAAAGAAAAAGAAAAAAGAAAAAGAAAAAAGAAAAAGAAAAAAAGAAAAAGAAAGAAAAGAAAAAGAAAAGAAAGAAAGAAAATAATGTAACTGTTTTTCTTTGGTTTTAATAGACCTCTTCCTGTCTTGACTCCTGTACTGAAATAAATATAGTAATAAAATCTAGTCACAATTTCAGATTGGAGAGACAACACTAAAACAATTCTGCTCCCAAAATATTTTTCTACTGTGGGTGTAAACTAATACAAAGAAAGGACTTGTGAGCCCCAGAGCCCCTCCACTCACTAGAAACCACTCAACCTGACCCCAAATCCCTGACCACCTGCTGCCCTGCCTTATTTAGATCACCTGGTGAGGAGTTTGTCTCCACTGCTCAGTTCTTTTCTACTTGACTAGTGGTGAGTGTGCTCCCAAAGGAAGAGATGGGTTCAGCTTCCTCCTAGCTCTGAGCAGGTGGGATGGTCCAATTTCCCACATTCCAGAGGAGTGAACCTCTGGGGCCAGGAAGAAGTCCAGAAGGATCTCTGCTTGGTGGGCATGCTGACAACTGCTCTTCTGGGGTGGCTAACTTGCACCAGAAGCCAAATGTACAATTTGGGACTCTGCCCACGGAGAAGAGGTGAGGAGCTGGTATCTGAGGGTTATGCATTGCACCTCCTGACACGTACACATTGAAAACTTTTCTTCCAGAGCTGGCTTAGACTTGGCATGAGGTTGGTAGTGTCTTACCTTGAGAGATGCAGGACACGCCATCACTCGCTAAAGTGTAATCATCATCACAGAAGCACAGTCGTCTTTTGGAGTGCCTGTCAGTACAGTACTGTGTGCAGCCACCGTTGTCTAAAATGCACTTCAGTTTGTCATCCACAGCTGAAGTCAGAGAAAGAGCATTTAGGTTTCAAGACCTGGATTTTTGTGCTTAACATTGATAACTTGCAGTTGGAATGTTGTCAGGAAAGCAAGGCAGGAAAAAAAGATTTCTGTGATTTATGCAGAGCAACTTCATCAAAAGTGCCTTCCATCAAAAGCTAGGCAGGCCTGAATCTCCAGGGATTAGGGAAGAATAGGCTTTGCTTAAGAAATATATACCTAAAATTAAATCAGTCAGCATTTATACAGTACCTGAGCTGTCTCAAGAATGGAGATATTGTAATAGTGTGGTAACCATCGTAATATATGACTGATAAATTATAATTCTTTGTATTTTGCCATTTAGTAGGAGGATGCTCTGGGATGACTGTTGAGACTGCTCTCCTAGACTTGATGAGTGCCTAGCCCTTGTCCAGACTCTGAGTGTTTTGAGGATGTAACACTCAATGTGCAGTGTCCTCTGAAATCAGTGGAAAGATATGTATTCATAAAACACTGGATCCTTCCCTTTGGGCTTTGTACCACGCATATGCTGTGCAGTTCTCACATACTGCATCGAGCTTCTAAATCAAAGTAACTTCAGCACTTGAGTAAGAAATAATTCCTCCTTTCCTCTCAGATGGTACACAAAAGGCAGTTTTAATTTTTTTTCCACAAAAAGTACCTTGCTGCCTTGCAGTGCCTGACTGCTATCTGGTTAGATGCATCATGCAACACCAAAAGCAGTATGAACAGTAGCTGTCACAGCTAGAATGATACAGAATCACAGAATCATAGAATATCCCAAGTTGGAAGGGACCAATGAGGATCAGCAAGTCCAAATCCAGAATTCTAATGATTGCTACTCTTTATCTCAATGCCTTGCATTTGAATTAATAATAGCATTTTTATTTTGTTATGTCACAGCTGACCTTTTTCACAGTTTTTGCCCTCGTATTCGACAGGACAGCGGCAAACATAATCCTGAAACTGGTCATCACAAATCCCGCCATTCTGACAGGGGTTGGAGGCACACTGGTTAGGGTCTGCAAAACATTCAGTGTCAGTCCAGCTCACACAAAGAGCTGCAGCAGTGGGAGTGTTCCACAGCTGTTAGAACATCCTGCATGATCGTACCAGAATAGGAGCGCCAGAACTCTTCCTGGAAGAAAAAGATGCGAGATTTAATTAAAGAAAAATCAACTCAAGTCTTACAGCCCTTGTTGCACAGGATGGGTTACCAACAGTCAGAGTGATGCTGCTTCTGCCTTTATAGTCTGTGACAGTTAATATCCATAAAATATTCTATTTTCTGGATCGTACATTATTTTCATATACTAATAGAGAAGAGCCTTGTTTAACACACATGAATGGGTCATCCGTAAATAGGCTCTGTATAGTTGAGGTGGGATTGACTGAAAAAGATGTTGCACAATACAATAATTTAAAGTATTGTCAGGGCAGACATTAGTGGGGGTTTGGGGAGATGACTTAGAGACCATCCATTTTGCCACCATCCCCTAGATGGGTACTGCCTGGGATTACCCATGCAGTGTGCTCTCCTGCAGTTCACTGCTGCTGTGCACCCCTGTAAATATAAAAGAAAAATGCAAACAGCAGGACACAAAGTGCTTTTTTAACTCTGGTGGCTTAAAGTGTCAAAGCACACCCTTGAGTAGGGAGAGTCCTTATGACAATGAGTGCTCACCCAGCCCTGTGTTACTTACTGTCCTTTCAACATCATGGTAAATCTCTCTTGCTTCCTCATGGGAACACTTTTCTTCTATGCATTCTCGCTCTAGTGACCCCAGCTTTATCTCTTCAAAGATGCTGTTGGCTCGTCTTTGCCTTTGCAAAACGTTGCTTGCCTCTTCCTGCTTTAGAAAGACTAAAAACAGCAGCACGTTCAGTTTGTCATACAACTGTGCTTGCCAGACAGAGAGGATGGGGGGGACGATTCCCCCTGACAGCTTTTCTACTTCCCAAGATTTTTCTGAAACACTTTAGAAAAGAAATGGGCAAATGTGAAAGAGTCTCCTTCCTCTGGCCTGCCTCACAGGTAAAGTGACAACACAGGAATTTTGGAGATCCTGGAGCTTAGGAGAAGATGGCGTGTTACAACAGCGGTGTGTGTGTGTGTATGTTGTATGTCAGTGACTCCTAAGGTACTGTTGCATGTCATGTGCATCTTAACATGTGCAGCAGTTTCTTACAGCTGTAGCAGCTGCAAAGCCTGTGTCACTTTATCTAGCACTGGTGTACGTGGCAAAATCTGATTTTTCTGTACTTGATACAGTCAGTCACAGTGACAGGTGGACTACAGTCGTGCCCTCACTGACAGTCACATGTTATTTCACACCCCTCCACTTACTGGACGTGAAGAAGGGATTTATCCCACCACTAGTAGACCACAATTTAAGAACCACTGCTTTAATATATTATCTTTGGTTTTCTTCTGTGGATGAGGTACATAGGAAGACTGGACAATGCTGATTGCATTTCCTAGTGGAGCCTGTGAAGGCTCCTAGCTCCTGCCATCACCACAGACTACAGCCGTGAAAGGGTCTTCTTGTGTGTCTCTACCCATGCTTTGGAAAGACATTGGGTACATAGGTCTGATAGCAGGCATCAGTAGAGCTCATTTCTTAGAACTGCACCAACTTGCAACTGGCAGAAGTGTGCACTGGAAACACTAATGTCATTGTCACCATGCTGACCTGCTCCTCAGCCTCAGGATGTAAGCACATCACACAGCCATGCTCTCCCAGTGTAATTCAGGATAAGGAACAAGAAGTCAGAGTGCTGGCATGTACTTTTGCTCCATGCACTACACAGAAAGTGTCTTGAAATTATTCTTTTTTCTTTTTTTTCCCTCCTATATGTCAGTAGGGGAGCTTCTGGAGCTTCATGCCAACAGCTTACATTTCAGCACTTTAACTATTTCACCTCTGCTTGTGGGTAGATTTGGGGATTGAGGCTGATGCGTATCTCCTGCCTTTCCCGAGGACATTCTCTCTGAAAGAGCGGAAGTTATCTTCTACCTGCTGAAAGGGCCCTGAGAGATGCTGAAGGACAGATTCATGTGTGTCCCCACCAATATACATCCAAACACAGATGCTGAGAGGATTTATTCCAGCCTGAAGTGATGCAAGGTGTCTGCATAAACATTTGTGTCTAATTCAGGATATTTGCATAATCACATGCAGAATAGTGGTAATTTCCCCCTGTATTTCAAAGTTACTTAGAGAAATAAAGTATTGTGTGGCATGTACTGAGTTTATCCCTGGGTGCTTCATAAACATTTGGTCATTATAGGAATGTCAGCTGGGTCTTCCTTGATTTCAGTCAGGCTCTATGCATTTGATATGGCTTTCCTTAAAGGATTTTAATTAACCTTATACTGCAGACACATGGCACATGTATCAGTGCTTGGGCACAGACTCTGATAGAAGAGCAGACCTGAGCACATGGCTGGGGATAAGCACATGGCTGGAGATGTCCAGCCACTCTTATTTTGGCATATCCACTTATTTGTATTGGATCACTTCTGACTTCACTACCTATTTTTTCACCTTTTGTCACTGCAACACAGAAGACCCAGTCAATGGCTAACTGTGAATCTGAGAGCACTGGATCTGCTTTACTAATATGGGAGCTGGTTTTTGGACACATACTGAGCAACTGAAGAGCTACCTCCTCTCTGCCTTCTACTGCTGCTGAAACAGGGTGGATCCTCCCCTCTTTAGTTACTCATCAGCTGAATGACAGGCTATTGATGCTTTGCTTTGAAAAATGTCCCAGTTCTATGTGAAATAACAGTAAATCCTAGTTCCTTTCTTCATGTAGACAGCTGGTGGTTTGTCTGCTGTCTGTGCAGCAAGATAATAAATTAATTTAGCAGTCTAGAGGTGCTTTTCCTTAGTTGGCAGAACAAGTTCATGGAGCCATTGCTGAGAATAAATAGAGCTTTAGAAAAACACACAGGCACAGCAGAAGACAGGATAAACATGCAACAGTGCTCAAAACTTGAAGTGGAAATCATCTCAGTAACAGGAAAGAGGTCCATTGCCAGTAAAGATAATTACAGCCATATCCTACAACATACCTGCATCCAGAGAATGATGAATCAGTAGCAGAAAGCAGAGAAACAAAGCCACACACTGCCTGGAAATCATGATGAACCCTGTGAGCTAGTGTCTCGGTAGTGTATTGACATTTCAGCAAGGACTGTTTGGCCAAAGGGCTCAGCTTCAAATGCTTGGAGCCAGAGGAGGGGCTGGCGAGTCATGGAAGCAGCAAAAGATCCATGACAGCCCGGCGAGCTGAGCAGAGGGGGGCACATGCAAATCCTGCAGTGTGCCCTTTTCACACAAGCAGGGAGCTTGGTTTTGAAGTGTGCTCCCCTGACCTGTGCAAAGGCTATGCTGATTACACAGGCTACTACCCCCGGCCCTGCATTTTCCATTTAATACACCTTTTCCATGAGAAACACGAACACTGGGACCCTGAATCCATAGGACAGGCATTAACTTGGCCACATAGCACCACATGCAGGGAGCAGTATTGTGATACTTATCTTGCATCAAGATACAGCCTTTCAATGCTTTTGAGTATGATTGTACCACTGGCATCTGTCTATTCCCATTTTTCTATCACCAGTTGAAACTCTGCACTTCTGCCTGAATTTGCTTGGAGACACTAATTAACCAGCAAGAGACACCCTACACTGGTTCTCTCCATCTTTGCTGCCAGACCCATGTGACCTGCACAGGTTGTACCAGCTGGAAGTGGCATGGAGCTGATCCACGTTGTACTTCATTAGTAACTACAGGGGCTTGAGGGGACACTCTACAGACAGTGTTTTATCTAGAGCATAAGCAGTCCCCTGATTTAATGGAAATCAATTAATGGCATCAGACTGGAGAGCTGACAACATTCTTGGGGAAATATTTACTTAAGATAGCAGCAAGGTAAAGAGCATGTTTGTCTGTGAGAAGTGAAGCATTGCCTGAAGGCTGGAGTGTTTTCCTGGCTGTTCTCCCTTTCCTGCATGGAACGGAAGGAGGGTGAGCCCTGCACCTGAATGCTACAGCAAAGGAAATCAACAGCAGGATTTTTACTTTGCTGCCAATGCTCAACATAACTCCTTGCAGAAATTGTGATTGCTTAGGAAAGTCAGGCTCCTGGCTGTTGTTTCCATGCAGTCCTGTTGTCTAGGGGCAGTACACACAGCTGGATATTCTCCTTTGAAATCACTTTCCCAAGAGGCGGTATCCAGGCACTCCTCTGGATCACAGCCTGGCTAATTCCCAGCAGCCCAGTTCCTGGGACAGCTGGGAACAGATGGCATGTCCTGTCCCAGACAGAGGAAGGAGGCCAGTTACTGGCAGGCAAAAGAAGATACAGCAGCCCTATGCTGCTTTTTGGGAACCCTCTCCATACCTCACAGCCTGCCAACACAACGCTTACTCCTTCTTTACTTGCCTGTCGCAGTGCGTTGAAAATAGCAAGTGTGTGTTCAGATTAGCAAGACCAAACCTAAGCTTGAAAATTTCTTTTTAGCTCATCTTCTTGGAAAAGATCTAGCCCCATCTAGCTGCATGAGTCACACAGATCAGAGAATGAAGTTCTGCCTTCTCTGCCTAAGGCCAGCCTGAGTCTGCACCTATGCCCCCCACTCCCTTTGTTTCCTTGCTGGGTGGGTGTCTCCCTGCCAGGGAGGGTGGAGTGGCTGCCACTCCACAGTGGCATTGCAGCAGCTCTGCAACCTCTGCCTTCTTTGTAATGTGCAGATCCTGTAGGAGTCTGATGCAGTATTTTCCTTTTGCCTTCCTTCCTCTGCTGGCATCCCTTAAACTGGAAAGGTTTTGCTTTTATTTCTTGGGAATACAGCCAAACAGTTATTTTTAGAGCCCAGGAAGAAGCCCAAGGGCTGGGAACAAGAGTCAGTTCATATGGGGACCATCCTTCTTCCAAGAAAATTAATGAAATTAGGCTCCATCAGGATAAACCTGAGAAGGGTCACTGAGGATTCAGCACTCCCAGGACCACATTACAGCTCTTTAAGAATTTCATACTGACAGATCTCATCACAAAGGTGTTTCTTACTAACTTCAGCTGGGTTGAAGTAGTTTCCTACTTTGTTGCTTAAAGAGCTGTGTTTTTAAAGAAGAGCTCCCCTTCCTTACAGTCTTAGACCCCAAATGTCCTTGGTTTCAGCTGGTATACAGTTAATTTTCTTCTCAGTAGCTTGTACAGTGCTGTGGTTTGGATTCAGTGTGAGGATAATGATAACACACCTATGTTTCAGCTGTTGCTGAACAGTGCTTCTCCTGTCAGGGTCTTTTCAGTGTCTCACCCTCTGCCAGTGTGGAGCTACACAAAAAGCAGTGAGAGAGCATGGCCAGGACAAGTGACCCAAACTGACCAAAGGGATTTTCCATAAAATAGAATGTCATGCTCAGTACATAAACTGGGGGTACTTGGCTGGGAGGGGAAGATCACTGCTTGGAAATCGGGTGGGCATTGGTCAGTCGGTGGTGAGCAATTGTATTGTGCATCACTTTTTCTCTTGGTTTTTTTCTTTCTCTCTGTGTCTCTGCTTTTTATTCTACTAATACTATCACATTAGTATTATTAATATTATTATATTTTACTTTGCTTCAATTATTACGATGTTCTTATTTCAACCTGTTTTTCCTGATTCTCCTCCTCATCTCCCAGGGAGGTTGGCATTGAGGGAGCAGCTGCCTGGTACTTAGTTGGTGTCTGGGATTAAACCATGACAGTCCCCTTGGTGCTCAATGTAGGGCCTGGAAAGTTGAGATGATGTCTGATCTGACCATAGAGTATTAAAACAAGTTTGTTATAAGCCTTCATTGCATTGGTTTAATAGTCACTGGTCACAGTGCTGATTTATTTGCCACCAGAGTGGTTGTGCTTGTTCTCAGGGTTGTGTTATGCAATACTTGCAGCATTTGTTTGCTGTGTTGGTGCTTGTCGCCTTCGGGGCCTGGGTTGTGTTGTACTTCCTAGTATCGGCTTTTGATCTGATAGAATCTCTGGCTGCGAAACGAACCCAGTGTGTGTTCTCAGCATCGCTGTCCCCTTTGTATTTGGGGAGCCATCTACTGGGAACTATTAATAATTACACCTAGCCCCAAACCCCATGACAAACACTGCTACGCGAAGGAAGAGGAAAGGGATTCAATTTCCAGCAACAGGCTCTAAGTTACACCAATTCTGTTAACGAGCATTGGCGCTACTCACACTCCAGCTGATTTCACTCGGGGGGTTGTCCAGCACACCCGAAATTGACTGCCCCAGGGGTGGAAGCACAGCCCCACCATCCACCATGGACAGACCAGCAGGCACCAGAACAGGGTGAAGCTTCAAAACACCTGCAGTATGTTGGTGATATCATCGTGTGGGGTGATACAGCAGAAGTTTTGGATAAAGGGAAGAAAATAGTCTAAATCATTCTGAAAGACGGTTTTGCCATAAAACAAAGTAAAGGTCAAGGGACCTGCACAGGAGATTCAGCTTTAGGGAATACAACAGTGAGATGGGTGTTGCCACATCCCAATGGATGTGATCATAAAATAACAGCAATGTCTCCACCAACTAACAGGATATACAAGCTTTCTTAGGCACTCCAGGTTTCTGGAAAATCCACATTCCAAACTGCAGTCTGATTGTCAGCCCTCTCTATCAAGTGACTGGGAAGAATAATTTCAACTGGGGCCCTGAGCAACAAGCCTTTGGACAAGTCAAGCAAATAGTAGTTCTTGATGTGGCCCTTGAGCCAGTTGGAACAGGGCAAGATGTAAAGAATGTGCTTTACACCACGGAAAGGGAAGACAGTCCTGCCTGGAGCCTCTGGCAGAAAGTACCGGAGAGACTCAAGATTGATCCATATGCTTTTGGAGCCACATTGACTCCAGAGGATTGAAAGCTACTGTACTGTAACTGATAAAGAGCTCCTGGCAGCTTATGAAGGCATTCAAGTGGCTTTGGAGGTGACTGGTACTGAAGCACATCTCCCCCTGACACCCTGGTTACTGGTGCTGCATTGGATGTTTGAAGGAAAGGTCCCCTCTTCACACCATGCAACTGATGGTTGTGCAGTGATGATGGAATCAGAACTGTTTTCAGCATGCAACAATCAAACACCACGTGCCGTATTTCCTGCCCTGAAAAATTATTATGAAAGATGAGGACCAGGGTCATGGATTGAATGAATTCAGTGGACTTCTGTAAGGATGGCCTATAGACCAAGAGAATGGTATCTGTGTAGATCTATCAAAAGATGGAAAAGGTGATGGGGTATTTGGAAGTGTGGGACCTGGCATGACACAAGTGGTATGGAATAAGGGTTGGGTACTGTTCTGGTTTCAGCTGGGACAGAATTCATCTTCTTCTTCAATGCAATGCTGGGCTTTTTGGATTCAGTATGAGAATAATGATAACACACTGATGTTTTTGCTGTTGCTCAGTAGTGCTTACCCTGAGGGACTTATTTTTGAGTTTCATGCTCTGCCAGTAAGCAGCTGCACCAGAGTGAGTATGGCCAGGACAGATGACCCAAACTGGCCAAAGGGATATTCCCTTCTTAGAAGTCAGGCCCAATATATAAACTGGAAGAGTTAAGTGGAAGGGGATGATTGCTGCTCAGGGCTGGGCTGGTCACTGGTCACTGGTGCTGAGCAATTGTATAGTCATCACTTGTCCTTTCTTGGGTTTTTTATCTCTCTCCCTCTTACTACTAGGGGTATAATTAGTTTATTATCATTATTATTATTATATTTTACTTCGTTTCATTTATTAAAGTGTTCTTGCCTCAACCCACAAGTTTTACTTTTCTGTTCCTGATTCTCCTCCCTAGTCCACTGGGTGGTGGGAGTGAGCAGCTGCATGATGGTCATCTCCTGTTTGGGGTTAAACCATGTCACCAGCCAGAGGAGGAAACAGTTTGCTTTTCTTCCCCAGAAGATCCCTATGTGTTACTTTTTTTCCTTCTTGTGTGGTCTTGCTCATGAGATCAATCCTGTAGTTCTGCTCTATAAATCTCCTTTCCAGTGTGGGCTTCAGCTTTGGCTTATGTTTTCTGAGCAATTCCAAGAAAAATGAACTGCAGTTCAATTGAAAATTAATATATATTAATGCAGACATGTACCCCTAATGCTCATGGGTGCTACTAGAATCAGTCTGGGGACAGCTCTTTAGAAAATACGATTTAGGATATTTTTTGATGTGCCGAAGTTTTTTATTTTAAAAAAATAAGAAAGTTAAAAAATTAAACATGAAAAATGTTAACAATATGGAGTAAAATCTAAAGTAGAAACATGAGCCTGAAGACATGATGTTGTCTCAGAAGGTGTCCTTCTTTATATTTGCTTTGTTTCCTGCTGACATTTTTAAAAGAAGCACTCTTACAACTTTGTTATTTTTAGTTCATGTTTTAGGTTGAGGAGGAGGTATGTATGGAAGCTATTGGGAACTGGGCAGTTTGATCTGATCCAACAAGTCACTGGTCATTTCAACATGAGTTTTGTCGTCAATACTCAGAACAACTTAAAAAAATAAATCAATATTAATTCCATTTTGAAGAGGCAATCAGAGATCATTTGAGTAAACTGACAAAGCTGTGTCTAGGTAAGAAAGCTTTAGGAACAATCTGCTTCTTGAATTTGCAATAGCAGCTTGCCATCAATCATTTATCAGACTGACTAAAAGCAAAGACTTTGAGCAAGTTAATAATTTCTCATTTCTGTTAGACTAATCTATAAATAGATGAGTTCTATGCTGATAAGCTTTAAAGCAAATTATTTGAGATTTAGACCTCAAAATAGAAACACTTTCCAGGAGAAAATTATCTGCCTGACAGAGTTCTGTATCCCCATATAGCAATTATTCTCAAAAAGAGGAAAGAGAAGATGGGAAGACAATTTTTTTGTGTGACAATATCTGAATACAAGTGCTTAACATTGTATTTTTAAATTTTGATGTGGGCTATTTCTTTCTCTCTTCCTTCACTGCTTGAGAAGGATATCTGAAAATAGAGAGAACAAAGGAAGAAAAAGATAATAAAGGCAGTGTGCCCCAAAGTTTGTCTGTTTAATGCCACATATCTCAGTTGGTAATGAGAGATATTAACTCTAGTACAAACCTTTTCTTGACTGTCCTGAGGCCATCACAGCTACAAAAGCACCACTAGCAAATCCATAGTCTTTTAAATGTAGGTGAGGACCTCACTGCCCTGTCAACGGATGGGGAGTGAATAAAAATTTCTCTCCTTTCAAATGAAAGCCCAGAGAAGGTACTTCAGTATCTAAATATCTTATTTTGGTAATACAATCTCTAAACACAGTTTACACAAAGTCTTATGGAACAACGGAATTTATCTCTTCTATTCCTGCATCCTTAATTAAGGGATTTTATTATTTTTACCTGAATTTACCTGAATACCCCTGAATTTGGGTTGCTTCATTATACCAGGCAGATCTGGTTCTGGCCAAATACATCAAGGGAGGTTTCTAATTCTGGAAACTTGTGTGGACACTCCAAACTTCACAGTGGAGTTCACAGTAACATCTAACATATCACTGAGAAAGGGAATGGGAGTTCCAGTCATTTACAGTTAAGTGATGGTCCAACTTCCTCATTTTTGCTGAATGACAACATCTGTGCAGGATGGAGAAAATGTTTTATATTCCAACTAGCAAACTGCTTCTGTATCTATGAAACACTGTGCCCCAACTTGGAGACAGTGACCTAAGAAACCAATCATTATTAGGTTTTTATATAGAAAACCCTTTACTTTTACTCTTTACTAAGGTACATTTGGGCTGGAATTCTTTCATTCTTTTGCTCTAACAAGTATGATGTGGGTCCTCTCAAAAAGGTTGGACCTCCTTTTGCTCAGAAAAGTAGGACTGCCTATTACAGAGGGAGCTGTCATGATAACAAGATCAAGAGTAAACAAAAAGCAGTCAAGTTTCAGTAACACCGTAACTGGTTCATGTAATGCACATGGCCAACAGCTCAGCCCAAATCACTCCAGTCAGTGTTAAATTCACCTCCTACCATGGCATGATGGTCCTTAAAGCCATCAATCAGTGAATGTACAAGTAAGTTCCTCTTCAGATGCAGCAAGGGTGAACATGGTGTCTGGTTTCTCACCCAGCCGTGGCCAGATGCAGACCTCCAACTTGCTCTGCTAATACCACAGGATCCATGGATACACAGCCTTCTTTGGGAAAACCCAACAGTGATGTGCTTTCTTTCAGAAAAGGGTGAGTGGGAAAAAGGGAATAAATCCAATTACCTGGCAATGGCTTTCATTTTTTATCCTCAGCCTGCAGACAGCCTTTAATTCCCTAGTGCCAGGCAAGTGATTCTAAGTGAGATGTGATCACGAAGGTGAAATGGTGTTTTGCTGAGATGGTCCCAGAATGAGCAGGCTGAGGATTTGAATACACAGATCTGGTTTTCTGTTCCAAATCCTAGAACCTCTCTCTGTTTTAATATGATACCCACAAAAAGGTTTCAAGATTGTGAATAAAATAAACCCCAGAGCATGTCTATATAAAGGCATTCAGCAAGAAGCGCTGAAATTTATTCAAATTAATTACAGTAGAGACCTCTGACTTTGAACTTCTAATTCACAACAGCAGTAAAAAAGGAAATGGTGAAATGGGTTGTATTAAAGTGCAATGATGTGGAAAAAACCATTGAAATAACACAAATGAGGCTGCAGTGAGAAATGAAATGACAGTCTCATCCAAGCAATGACAGCAATATATAAGTAAATTATGTTACAGATAATTTACAAAATAACTTACATAGATGAAGATAAGATGAATCTCATGTTGCTATTCCATTGTTAAATATCAGACTAAATATTCCTGGTCAGCACAGTATTATATGGAATAAGAAAAAAAAGATCAGAGGATTTCTGTTTTGAAAAAGATGCCTGAAGTAAAACCCTGATCAGCATTTATATTGAAGTATTGCAAGAAACCTAAGTATTTATGAATTGTAAAGTGACACATTCAGCAGCATGAAGACTATAAATACATCTTTTACATTGATACATTATATCTACACACATATACATATCTACACGTACATGTATTATACACACAAGCACATACATGCACATATATATGTGCATAAATATGTGTGTGTGCATATACATGCTTTAATTTGTGCTGACCATGGTCAGCTGCATTTTGATTGCGTCTGGGGTAGGGTTGCTTCTGCATCATTCTTAGGAGTGTTTGTCATTTAAGTTTTCTACTCTGCAGCCTCTAAAACATAAAATTCTGGCATAAAGATAGAATTCAGGGCTCAGCCATCAGAGAATCTGATGATTAACACAGTTCCCATTGACATAATCTGCTGTGCTTAGTGCTTCTGAAAAGTTATGCTCTTTATGTCCCCATTATTTTTAAATAATATGGTGCATGAATCAGTTAAACCTGTTTTCATATAAGCAAAAATATTTGAGAGATGGAAAGGAATGAATACAGTATTCTATACCTGCACTTAGTTTTGTACTGTAAGGTGTGCAAAGAACATCTGACAAAGAGAAAACTTGCAACACTGGCTTACATCATACCCTGAAAACTGACAAGTTTAGCATAACCCTTCCTTTAAAAAAATTTAAAATACTTATCTGTAGCATAAATCTGACTCTTCTCTAAGGTTTTTTTCCTCCTGTGCTCCCCTTTTGTAGAAAAGTTATGTCATTGGGGTTTCTTCTCTTTCAATTAATCTGGAACACTATGGACTAAAAATGCATTGGATTTCCAGCCCTCATAGGTTTGTTTGAAGGAAGGCTCTTGACCCCCAGTGCAGTTACAATGCCTTCCTCTGGCTGTAGCTGCACATTAATTGTGAGAGCTGAAAGTAACCATGCAATTACTGTTTATTAAAAAATAATTTAGTGAATAAAAACATTTGTGTTTCATTGTCCACCTGAATAAGGAAAAAGATACTACTAAATTGCCAAGGCTGTGTAAACACAGTGATCTTGGTAAAGAATTTGGTTGTGAGGCCAAAATACCTCAGAAAAAGCTATTCCATTGCACAAGTCACTAAAATGTTGGAAAGGATAAAGTAATAGTTTCTTTTGATGTTGTTGTGGTCAGTGAATTGGTCATGTCTGCATCCCTGCCTCTAGGGAGCAGGAGAATATCCTGAAAACCCAAGAGGAAAGGGTGGACCAAACTTCCTTCCTTATTGCCGTAAGAGTCCCATTCGCTGCATTGACCGAGGTATGTCCTTGGAGAAAGGGTTTCTTGGGGAGAAGAAATTGTAAACGTAGATTTATTTTCCTCATACCTATCCTGTACAGTGATTGCTATGCTATTAGTTTACAATGAGCATTTAGCATTGAACACATTTTGTCTGCTCACATTCAGATTCTGGCTGTTACAAAAAGTTCTACAGAAACCTGATTGTGTGTCAAAGAGAAAACGCACTTTATGCTAGCAGCTCTTCAGAGCAGAAACCTCTACAAAATCCTATTTCAAATCATTTTACTTTTATTTACAACTTCACATTCCATGCACTTTTCATTGGGATCTTCTGGGAGAACCTGTGGAAGTCACCACTAAAAATACTCAGAGCTGGCAACACAGAACTTGTGGTTCTTCAATGAAGTCCAAAGTCCAGAACTCTGCAGCAAATGACAATCTCCAGATTTACCTTCCAGGGAGGTGGGATGAACATTTCACATTAGCCCTTAATGTCAGAGAAGCTGGTGCTACTGACATTGCAGCTATCACTGCAACTTGATGATGTGCTCAAAGTGCTGGAGGCAGTGCCTGATTCTGGGAAAGGGAGGAAAAAAACCCCACAAGAAAATATTATATAGTGGTTGTTTTTCATTACTTTCTTTGATAAAAGGAATCTTCAAAGAGACAATAATCTCAGTTAAAATAAATAGCCTACCAGAGCTGCTTAAAGATTGAGCTGATTTTGAGTTGCCTATGAGCATCAGCAGGTTGCTTGCTGGAATCCAACCTTCTCTACCACTGCTCAGGTTCTTTACAAACCTAAAAAAAATAGATAAAAATATTAGAAGTCAGATTGCTTCATTTGATGCCTTTGAAAGTTTTGCCCTAAACATCTGCCTTCTAAACACAGTTCTGCGTATAAAAATTTCCAAACACAGATCTGCGTACCAAAGTCCATCCTCCCCTTCACGAATCAGTTGAACTAGATCTCCACTTTTCACTGTAAATTCTTCAGAAACTCCTTTGTCATAATCAGTCACAACTGTATATTTACCAGGAGTCTAAATGCACACAGAGGAAAGAAAACAAATTATTTCTGTTGAGTACTTTAAGGTATGTTGCAGCTTTTGTTATGTAATTATAGTACTTTTCCCTTCTTTCTCATGTACCTACATGCTGAAGATGGTGTAAATACTGGGGCAGTAAAATTCTGCTGACTGATTGCATGCAAATTCAATACATTAATTCTCATATCCTGAAAAATATTCAGTGAAATGTTCCCATTACAACAATTAATTCATGTGTCTACAGAAAATAAAACCAGAAGAAAAAGAAAACCTGGCAAACCCATGCCATGGTGTCTGTGTGGAAGTCTATTGGCATGGTAGCTGAACTTCTCATCACTTGATTGCTGTACCATGGCACAAGCAGCCACGACTCACTGGGCTGCAGGTGTGCAAAGCCACAGAGGGACCTCCCCAAGGTACAAAAATGGGGCTGATTTAAGAGAAGGGGTTCTTCTCCATTGCCCTGGAAATTTTGCCCAGCTGAGCATTTCAAGGCAGACATTTCCCCTCCTGCCAGCTGCAAAAGCATTTCTGTATCCTGGCACACACGCTGTACTGGTACCCCTTGCTTAGCTCCATAGGAAAGCATTTCTGGTTACCAGCTTCATCTCGCCTCCCCCTCCTCCTCCTTCTTCCTCCGCATCCGATGAATTCAGCGGTTCTTCAGCACTAGACCAGCCATCATTTTCTTCAGATGCATCAAGAGAATGGGATGGTTTGGCCCAACCTTGGGGAAGGAACAGCCAACAGTTAACTTCGCAGCAGTGAGCCACTGACTGGGAGAAACATTCTCCCCACTGAAAAGCTCGTAAGTGATCAGCATAAACAGGAGGAAAACTGTACACAGGGAGGTTATTACAGTCACTGGGTGAAATTCACTGCTGGCAAAAGTTGGCCTGCTTCCATCTGAGTAAGTGGAGTTGTGGCTATGCATGGAAGTGAATTTAGCCCTTTGGATTTATATGAAGGGAAATGAATGGAGAGAATGCAAATTTCCAACTGAAAGGCAAATACATATAAATATTTGTATAATAAATATATATTATACAAAGATGAACGAGATATAGATACTGTTTTTCCTTGGGAGGAAGCAGAAGACAGGAACATACACTTTCTGGGAAGAGGTTGAACACGCAAAGCCACCTAACTGGTTTGCTGGAATAAGGGATAGATGAGCCTTGCCTCCTTCACACTGTTAACAACTGTCAAAAAATTCCACACAAGCTACAAGCACTCTATACTTCACCTGACAAGGTAGCCCATTATTTATGAATGTTCAGGCTGACACAAGAATACTTAATTACTCTGACTTATCTTGGTGTTACATCACTGCAACAAACACCACAACAATCTCCTGCCTGACTCCTACTGCTTTTTCTCTCTCAGGGTGAAGCATTTAATTTATTCATAAAGCTGAATCATATCCAGAGTGCACAAAATTCTCTTTCAAATAAAATTAAATTAATTTTTATTAGTGGGATGCTTTACACCAAGTTCAGCGGCTACTAATAAATGTGTTGAGCTCATAATGAAAAAAAGTCAAAAAAGACAAGTATTTGTAAGCAAGCTTTCGTTTCAAGCAAAATAGTAACAACAGTGAAACTCAATGAAAAGAATGAAAAGAAGAACAAACTTCCCATTTTATGTAACTATTAGTTAAATTAAGAAAGCACCAGCATTTTTGCTTATCACTGCTCCTGAGGCATTTGTCGCCCAGCTGGTCATGTCAGTGCATTAGGAAAAACCTGAGCAGTGCAGAGTAAAGCCAAAGAAATCATAGAAAGGAATCACACCCAGAGCACACCAACAGAGTGGGATTTTTACCTTGCCTATGCTGGTGAGTGACCTGCACAAGATTAGAAGTACTGACCCATTTGGCCCTGTCCAGGGTTAAGAATGAACTTCCATCTGTGAAGAAACTGAGTAATAAATTTCTGCTGTATTCCATGAAAATTTCCTTGGAAGCTTACATCTTGTAGTTATCTTGTTGGACACAGCTGAAACCATTTCTGTTATTTCCAAGTTAAGAACAATGCAACAAAAGAAAACTTGGTTTCTCCTAACGCTCTAAGTGCCTGTAACCTCATACTCACTGGCCTGCTCTTCTGGTACATTTTGGGTAACAGCTCTTGTTCTCAGCCTCTTTCTTTTCTTATATTGTGCTGATGTGCTAAGAGCAGACTGGCCTGATCCTGCCATACCAACAATAGTACTCCTCCTCATACAAGCTGGCACTCCACAATTAACAAGTCTATAAAAAAGCCCATCTCCTCCTGGGAAGGGAAGTTGTCACCATGGTAGTATTCACATTAGCAAGCTATGGGCACCGAAATTATGCGTGAACATTCAATCTGTGTGTGTGTATTCTGCAGGCTGGGACTAACATCAGAGCTCCCTATAAAGGCAGGAAAGGTAGGAAAAGGGCAGGCAGTCTTGAGAAAAGACAAGGTTATTCAGAAATGAGTTTAGATATAATGATGCCAGGAAAACCAAGAATTCATTAACTGCTTCTCTTCAGAAATAATCAAACAGGTTTCTTCAAAGAGCTATGATCTGCCTACAATATGTAATTCTAATTCATATTGCTTGAGCTCACTTCAGCATAAATCACAGCAACACAGCAGTGAAAGGAAATGAATGGGGGCCATGCACCCTGCACTGGGCACTGTGACCATCACCTGCCCCAGTTTCATCCTGAAACACCTGGGTCAGCTCCCTGCTTATCCCTCTTTGAGTTGGGGAAGGAGAAGAGATAAAGTGTCAGAAAAGAGATTGGAAGATGCAAGCCAGAAGGAGAAGTTAATAGATGTTTTAAATTAATTTACTTGGTTTAGCACTTTCATAAAGTAAGATGCTTCTGGGACAGAACAGCAAATCAGATAAGCCTGTTACAAGGACACAATAATTTTACTGTAAATAAGCAGTGATCAAGTGATTCTCTTCCTTGGAAAATTCCAGCACCTGAGGAAAAGGCCACAGAACACCCTTTTCTTTCAGACATTTTTGGGCCCTCCGAATTTCCATGGTACCTGGAGATCTCAGAGTTCTGCCTGCTACCTGCAGAAAAATAACCTTGTAACTCTCATATGCACCCTTGTGGAATTTCTGCACCTGTCTAGCCCAGGATTACATTGCCTGCTGCTCAGCAAGGTGAACAGTGTTGCAGTTTTGCCAGCACAGCAGCTGAGCTTGCACCATTTCCACAGACAAGACAAAGACTTCAGAAACCTGGAGAGGAGGCTGATGGTAGGGTTTGAAACAGCTCACCTTTAGACTAATATTTTCTAAAGGACATAGTGGTGGAAAGAGTCAGAAGAGGGGAATTGCTTTCCTTGTACGCTCTACTACTCTAGTTAATCAGCCTAGGGATTTGCACTCAAACCTTCACCAACAGCCCTGCTGGTTAGAAATGGGTTAACTTGAAATGCTTTTCTATGCTCTGCTTAGCTGTGAGTTGGGAGGATGGGAGGCAAACTGCTGCAAGGGGTTCAGTTAAGTAATCTGGGGTTCACAGGGTGGTAAAAGTTGCCTACTATCACCCAAAGAAAGATGCAACAGGGTGGTGACTGCAGTGATAAATGCAGATCTAAAATGGAAATTCCACATGACAGTGATCTGACTTTTGGAATTTTTTTTCTTTTTTAAAAGATAAATCCTCTCCACAAGGGGTACAGTGACAGAAGGATTCTAACACATGGAAAACCATGGTTGCAGAGCAGCTGGACAATCCTGTAATTCCATTAAACACCCAGTTTCTGGCTATTTCTTCAGCAACAAATCTCTTTCCCACTGTCTTCTAAAAACTAGTTACCCATATGCTGCTTTATTTAAAACCAAGGTAAAACTTCAACCAGTTGTGCTATCAAAAACAGTATATACAGATCCAGTCAACAGTGCTGCACACAACAGCATCACACAGGTATTCCCAGCACTCTGATGTAACATATTACATGAGGGATGTGTGAGTACTTGTGGAGTACAAGATGTGGCATCACTGTACCTCTTAAACCAAAAGGAGTTGGGTCACTCACTACTTCGTGCCGTTTGGCTTTTTTGTCAGGACTGGTAGGAGAAGCTGCAGGAGTATGAATAGGTAAAAAACACAGAAGAGAGATATTGAAGAACTGGAAAAAAGAGAATAGGTGGATTGCATGCTAAATACCTTTGAGTTTACACTGGAAAACAAGTGGATTTCTGTAATCTAATTTTAGCTGTCACTGGTGCATGGCAGCAGAAGGAATTAATTATTTACAAGTAGTTATATGAAGATACATTGACAAATTTATTTTACCATAATAGATGAAAATATATGTAAACCTTTCTAAATTAAGTAGACATCAACTGAATACAATTTACTTCAATTTCAGACAAACATTACCAAATTAAGCAATCATTTTTATGTAAATCTAGTGCTACAGCAATACCTGGTCCTGTAAGAAGGATCATTGGCAATGTCTGGCTTTTAGCAGAAGGAGATGGAGTTTCTGTCAAGGCAAGCATGGGACATTAGTGCTCACCTCATTAGCATTAGATACACAACCCTAGAGTCTCTCCAGAAAGAACTCAAAGGTAATTGGGTTTTAAACAGGCATTCTGGAAAGATGCTTGGGGGAAAAAAATTACCATGCTGTTGAGAAAGTGGCATCATCTTAATGCAATTCAGACTGTTCAAAGACAGCTCTTCAAAGCAAGAAGTGACTGTACCAGTGTGCTTACTTGGCAGGAGGAAGCAAGAAAGGTCTCAAACTCTTATTGCCTGTTTTAGAAAAAATGAGGCAAAGACCATTTCTGGAAGAATAGGGAAATTCTTACTTATTTTTCTACCCAGCAAAACAACGTCAGACACATTCTGCTGTAGTTATTTATGCTTTGAGAGTTTTGTTAGCAAGGATGCCCATAAAAAAATCCTCTATAAATCCTTCATAGAATCACCTTGATTCCTTTTTGCCAAGTAGAAATGCACTTGGGGCAGATCCACTGAAGCTAGAAGCAGGCCAGGTGTCTGGTCAGAAGACAACTTCCTTCCTCTAGTTTTTCTACAGGAATGGGGCACGATAAACTCCGCCCTTGGCCTTGACAGTGAGATTGGAGGCACTGGGAAACCGTGCTCCTTCCCTTGCATCTCCACAGCCCCACTTTTCCTAGCTGCATCTCCCCCTCCCACTCTGGAGCTTGTTTCCCTTGAAATCTCCCTGTCAGAGGCACCAACTAAGGAACCTAGCTTGACCTTGGAAGAACAAGCTAGTGTGTACACTGAAAACCTATCACACTACACACACATACAAAGTGATGCTTCAGTTACAGCTTTACACAGAAAACAGTCTAGCCTTTTTTTTTTTTAAATTACCTTTCTGACTTTTGAGGTTAGTAAAGCCCTGCAGTGTAAAGCACTTTTTTGACAGTATAGAGCATTCTGAGGTAGAGCTAGTGTTGTCTACAAAGGAAGAGAGAGACACAGAAAGAAAAGGGAGAAGGCCATGAAAAGATCAAGACAAAAAGTCATTTGCAGCTGTGCCAGGGACCCTGCATGTTAGGATGAGAAAGGACAATTGAAAATCCAGGTACAACACAAGTGTCCGGTTGTTCTTGCTGTGCATAGGCTTGTACTGCCACTGGTTCAATAAATAATTTCCATGATGGGAAAAAAATTAAAGAGAAAAAACAAAACAAAACAACCTTTCTTTAGACCAGATAATACCAAGAAATTTTTTTTCAGACAAAGAGAACCCCGAGAAGCTGGGCAGCTCTAAGAGAAGACCTACTGCAGACTTTGGCCTTGTAACAAATAGTTCCCACGTGCTTTTGCCTACCATCCATTCAAGATGGCTTTGGGCCTGTCCACACCACACACTGGAATGCAGAAATCAATCCCAAGCTAAGGGCAGATGGGACCAGCACACTGGTGCAACGTGGGCAGCACTTTGTGGGTGGGCTGCCTTAGGGCTGTAAACAACAAAGCCCTGCTTGTTCAGGAGTCCTGCTGCCTCCCCTGCACTACCGTGGCTACTCTGCTGGTGGATCTGCCTGTGCATCTGCAGTGCAGGCATGCTCCTTGCAATTAAAGACCACAGCATGTATGGGCAAACTCACCTTTGCCTTTCTCGGGGTACTTTGGTGCTACTGTAGTGCCACAACCTTCTAGACTTGTGATATCAGCTTTCTTCTCCTCCAGTTTTTTGGTATTTCTGGTGTGGTTTCGTGAAGGACTGTTTATTAGAAGAAAATGAAGACAATCAATCCAATCACAGGCTTCTACATAGAGATATATAGGCTGAAAACCATTTATTTGTTAGATTCCCAGACTGTAGCTTCCAGGATTGAAAAAGTCATTGGTGATTGTACATGTAAAGACCTTGAGAACATAGAAATGAGAAACACCTCTCCTAACTAACTGCAATCCCATGTAGTATGGCAGTGAGAGCTACTGGACAGATGGCTCAGGACAACTTCCACTCACTTGCAGCTAACAGGTTCCTCCTGGATGTACTAGGAAAAAAAGAAGAAAGATAAAGGAATAAACTCTGCCTTTCAGAAGCTCTTAATACAGGAACAAATGAGGGACCTTGCAGTGCATTCCCATCACAACTCCATCTGAGAATGGCATAGAGAAAGACACTCCGTAAATATGATGTATCTGGGGAATTCTCCCTGAGCAATAAGTAGATGCATAAAAGATTCAGGGCAGAGAGCTACCAGTACATATTTGAGCACACACCATATGGATATGAGCACATGGGCTTATGGATAGACATATACACATATGAAAAACCAGAGAGTAGCAGAGAATTGAAGAGAGGTGTCAGGCAAGGGCAGAACAACAGATGGGAATAGAAGAATATATAGGTTGGTATGGTGAAGGATGGAAAGAAAGAAAAACTTCACCCAGAAATTGGGGCACTGGAGGAATTTACACATTACTTAGGCTAAAAATAAAGCAAATAAGAGTAAAAGAACAAGGGACAGAGAAAAGATACTGCTGTGGAAAAGACAGAAGGGAAGGTAACATGACATTGGAAAAGGAAGAAAAAGTTAATCCAGGTAGAGGAAAAGAACAGTGAAGGAAGAAAAAGGCTGCTGCATAAAACTCTCTTATCTGGAGTGTAATGTATATAATCAGCTGTTCAACAAGCAGACACATAACACCACCAGAATTTTGCTGGTGAAGAAAATTACATTTCTGTGGTATTCTCTATTGATTGGCAAAGCCCATGCCATTGCTGCTCACTTTAACAGTTCTGGGTATGTTTAAACTCCCAGCTTTACAGCTTTATAGTAGAAAGAGAACTAAACCAAAACCTTAAAACACAAGGATGAGTATTAAGGGGTAGGAGCAATGAAGAGCTGCAAACCAGATGTACGAGCATATTCACAAGACAGCCAGGCTGATGTTACAACACACTTACCTTGCACAAGATGATGCTGGTAGTGGTAGAGGTAAACTCTGTGTTTGTTCTAGTGTCCTGTGCTGACTAGCTTCTGTAATGGAGGAAGGAAAAAGAACTATTAATATTGATTTGTGTCCTACACAGGGAAGATCTACAGGGCAGGATTTGAAGATCAGAGAGAAAACACATTAAAAAAAATTTGGAAAAAAAAATCTCCAAAGTATTTTACCTCTGCATGCCTGCAGTTGACTTGTCAGCACTTTTCTTATTTCACTCACCCAAGTAGCTTTAACTTCAGGGGTTGGTGCCTATCCAAAAGTAAATACAATCAGCCATCAAGCACAGAATACTTACTACACAAACAGCTGCATGCCAAAGCATAGCCTCAGAGGAATCCTTCAAGACGGACAGACAAAGCTCCCCCTCCAGTCCTTCCATGAACAGAAACTGGTTGTAGCCACTGGAACAGGCTGAGGCAGAGGTTATGCATGTGCTACAGTCCAACCTCATCTCCCAAGCCATCCACTACTCCAGTGATAGCTGTAGTAATGGTGTATACAATATCCTCTATGGGCATTGTAAGACATGATTATTTTTTTCCCCCAGAAGACTCTTCCATTGAAATATGATTTAGGTTTTCTTTTTCTTCCTACATTTCCTCATCACACTATTAGTGATATAACAGAGGAAAAAAACCTCCAGATCTTCTTAAGGTTAGATTCCTTCTCCTCTTTTTCTCTCCCTTTTTTTTTTTTTTTTAATGTAGTGCCATGTTATTTACCTGTATAATGTAAACTTCTTCCCTTGCATTATACCAGATTTCAAATTTTTTTGCATCACCTTTGACATTTTCTGTTATTCCAACTGCAGCCATCTGGAAGCAAAGAGAACAGAAGCTGACCTACTGCATTGCAATTATGTTAAAAACAGAAGCAGGCAGCTATTGGTATTCTTTGGCACCTTATTTCTGAAAAGGAAAACCCTATCTGGCTTCTTGCACAAGGAAAAGAATAGCTAACAATATTTGATCTGCATAAGAGATTTAGTGCTTTGTACCAGCCTGGCTACCTTGGAGGGAAGAAGAGTTTAGGCACATTACATTGAGACTGACATGCAAAATGTTGCTTTTAAAATCCAGACCACCAAATCCTACATGTTTTTTACACTACCTTGCTCTACATTTTCTGTGTGATTAATGCAACTGCCATTCAGCTGGACAGACAGCAACACAAAATAACACAGACCTGCAGCACCAGCCAGGTTTGTCTGAAAGGGTGAAGTTCCCAGTACAATGCTGCAACACAGGTCTGCAGAGATAAAACTAGAATGATGTATTACTACAGGCTAAGCCCTCAGTACCCTTGACCTTCAGGACTGATCAGTGTCTTACATTTAAGGAGTGTTTGTAGCTGTAAGAAGGTGCTTTCTCATATCCCTCTCCGTTTTCTTCTCGCTTTTTACAGAACAGGACCGCTTTCTCGTGGAGGAAGAGGTGTCGCTGCATTGGCTTGAAGCGTGCCAAATCTTTCACCTTTGTGTGACCCTTTTTATGATCAGTCCAGACACTGAAGGATCCTTGCATTAAAAGCTTGCCCAGCTCATTAAGGTTTCCCTGGAACAAAAAACCAGTGATATTTGTAACTACAGAGATAACATCAGATTAAAATATATACTTTGAACAGGTCTTTACAAGTCTGTTGTTCCCAATAATCTCTCATACCAGTGTTTATGTTGGATTTGGAAATGCAATAAAAATATAGTCAGTCTTGGATTTTTACATATAATTTTCACTGGCTGACACTGTTCCGGCAGGATTTTACAGTTGAGAGTACCTCTAGCAGAGACACAAGAACTTACCACAGAGAGAGGGAACCACAATACACATCTTTGGTTGGTTGTTTTTTTCCCCCAAACTCTGCTCCAAATCTGCTTATGTATTGTTTTGAGTTTTGTTATTTTTTTGGGAACTGAAAGTTTTGGGTGTAATTTTACATATAGATATAAAAACTTAGTGGCCACACCCATTCAGCTGTACTAACCCAGGCTCTTCATGAGAGTTTTCAGTTTCTCACTCACTGTCCAGAAGACCAAAGAAAAAACACTTAGGTAGACAGAGGAAAATATTAGTCATAGCAGGAAAACTTCAAAAGAGTATAAAGAGATCCCTTTTCCATTATTTTCATTACACAATTAAGTTTAAAGGCATGTTTTGTAGAACACTCTTCTCATTATTAGTACACAGTATAGGGAATGCTGTACATATATCTAAAAAACCAAAAGAAAAAAAGTTAAAAGTAAGCAAAAATACTGCTACTCACATCATAGCCAGTAATGGCTATCTGGTGCATAGAATCATTAACTGCTTTAAGAATGCCCAGTATAGAAGTTAGTGCTTCCTGAAGATCTTCAGCACCTTCACAGTTCTTACTGTACTTTAGCATTTCCTGAGTGCAAGGGAATGAGAACACACTTAGCTTTTGAAACAGTAGCAACCAGGAACGTTCAAATTTTAACACTGAATTTTAGGTGGGGGGTTGGAATGAGATGATCTGTAAGGTCCCTTCCAACCCAAACCATTCTGTGACTGTGATTTTAAAGTTAGCAAAGTACAGCTTTATACCATATAATCTAGTTAGTTCAATACTGACTGGAACTCAATAGATCCTAAAGATTTACTTCTAATTTCTCCTGCTCATTAGCCAAATATATTTTGTTCATCTAGAGTTTTTGTAAGCTGTATGTAAGAATTTTACAAGACTAACTTTGCAAACATTTTTCATCACAATTGCAAAAAGACCCCAAAACCAAACCAAACCAAACCAAACCAACAATCGTCAAACAAAGGGATAGGTTTTTCTTTCATTTGTTACTTTTAGAAGTGAACAAATTTAAAAACATAGTCAAATTTAATTTACTCTTTTAATTATGGCAAGGCCTGGCATGCTAACAACAGATTTAAACTTACTGCATTGAGTATTATCTACACATTTAAAAAATAATCCCTTCTCTAAAGGGATTATTGGTGAAGCAGCATCTTCCAATTTGATATAGAAAAAACACAGTTGCAAGTTCATATGGGATTCCTCTGACTTCACAATATGAAAAGAAGGATTTACTCATAGACTGTAGAAAGTGAAGATATTTTAAGTCAAAAACCTTTATAATTCTCCTCTCTTTACAGAAGCCTAACGTAATTAATTCTTTAAAGGCTGTTAACAGCTCAGTTGTAACTCAAGAGTAAATCTGGTTCGAGGTAAATTTTTAAGCTCCTGTTAAATACAATTATTATAACATGTCTTTGTGATGAATATTTCTTAGTTCAAACATGGCAAAATGTTATATATTAATTTAAATAAATTTATTAGAGTACATTGCTCTTACTTTGCTCTTTCAGTATAGCATATTTAAGTGAATCGCAACAGCATCCTTCACACGAACACCATACAGTGCTCTCTGTCAAGTGCATTTCTTTAAGCCCAGCAAGGCACGTTCCTGCAATATGGGTGGGGTGACTATTACTGAAGAGTAACAAGTACTTCAGATATTCTATCTTCTTTGTTTTAAAGTTTTCTTGGACCTTCTGATTTTCCCTCATTAACTTTTCACCTTCTTTTCAGCAGAAATCTAAGGGCAAAAGCAGTTACAAAAGATGTCCCTGCGTAACATTTGGTTATTGTAAGTTTTTTGACTGAAAGAAAAAAGAACTGAGCTGAAAACTGATGGACTGGAATGTGTGTGTTTCTGATTACACATCTGTTCACTAACTTTTAGGTTTCTTTCCAGCAGGCTGAGAGAAGCAGCATTTAAAAAAACAAATGCACAAAATGTGCTTAGCATTGTAGTTTAGAAATACATACCTTTAGCAATAATTGGTATTTGGTTATTCTTTGAACGGGTTTCAGCAAGTATGAGTCCAAACTGAGCTTGTGGTCGAGTTTTCTTTGACATTCCTGTAATCAGTGTTGGATTTCATCAGGACACTAATCAGTATTTGTGCTATTTGTTCTTGGGAAAATTCAGAAAAAATAAACCAAACAAAAAACCCAGACCGCAACAAAACCAAACCTACCATTATTTTAGGCATTCAAGCAAGCATACCTGGAAGAATACAGAGTCTGAAAACTGCCTCCACAAACTTTCGGATCGAGGTTTATTTTGACAGTATTTTTCATAAATCTGGAAGTCTTCCATCTGGAATTGTGGAGACAAGCAAAAAGTTCATAAATTCCTATGACTTTAATAGACAAAGCTCATAACATTTTTTTTCATTTGCAATAATGCTATGAAAAAAACAACCACCAACAAAAATTGAATCATTGTTTTTTGCTTGGGATGCCTCAAGGAATTGCAAAATCACTGATTTTGTAACGGCTACTAATTTGGGACTTTCAAAATAAAATATTCCTGTTAATTTTTGCTTCAGTTGAATGCTAAACACCTTATGAAGAAGTACATGTTATATTTACAAATATATTTCTACTACAATATGAAAAATATCTCTGACTGCCCAGCCATGAGACCCACTGTGCAGCTTTTAAAAAAGACTTTGTCCTTTTTCTTTATTTTCCTTTCACAAATGCGTTTTTCACTGGGAGTCACACTGAGGTTAACCAAGCAGTTTGTTCTCCCTTATTACTTCAGACATTAAATAGCATTACTTCAGCACTTGTTGAAAGCAAAAAGAAATAAAGAGTGTTGAAAATGTCATAGTAATCACAGATACAAAGGAAAGACCAGGTAGGAAATCAGCAGGCACAGAAGTACCTCCATCCCTCAGTTTTAGGAAACAGCATCTCCATGGATGTAGCCAGTAAACAGAAGGGGGAGGGACGGCTCCTCCCAGGAGCTTTAGAGCATCAACAGGCAGCAACAACAGGAGACTGATTTCCATACACACATTCTTATTTAGCCTTTAGTATACTACAGCTGAGTCTCATTGTTTAGTACATCCCCAATTAAAAAAGTTTAATTTTGTCATAGCTTTCTATTTTCAGAATAAAAATATTTTGGACTTACTCTGTTGAGGTCCTCTTTAAAGAAAACGGAAAACAACAACAACAACAACAATCCAATAAAGAAATCAAACCAAGTAAACCAACCATTTATAGTGATGAGAAAAAATGCAGTGCATGATTCCTCTTCATGCTTTCCTAACTGCCACTTTAAAAAAGCAGTTTTCTTTTAACGAGGTAGTAGATTTTCCTAATAAAATTAATTGTGCTGCACAGGGGAAAATAACCCTCAAATAACATCTACATTCTCAGCCTATTACATGCTCAGGACAAACAAAGGGGATGTGGTGGCAATTGCTACATGAGAAGCACTCTCATGTGTTGCAGTCCTAAAGAGGTTTGTGAATGAAGTGCCAGCAAAAGGCAACACATACCTGATCCAGAAAGCACCGTCCTACTAGTTCTGGGTATTCCACATAGGTTTCTAGTTCTCTCAAGAATATTCTATGAGGAAGAGAATTTTCTTAGAGCACACATTAAAGAAAGTTGTCATAATGTTCACAGTCTCGCAATGAGTTCTCTCAACTTTTGGAAACAGAGTTGTAATGCTACAAAACATAATTCTTCTAGATCATGCACTTTAAAAGGGTTAGCAAATTAAAACAAATATTCTGACCAATTTCTTTTAGCTTACTGTTGCTGCAACTGAAATCAAATATAGAGTTGGGGAAAGAAGGGGGATTTAATTTCCCTTCCTTATGTATTCAGCAGCAGGATTTGTACAGTTTAAAGTGTTTGGGTTTTGCTTCCAAGTACTACCAACCACCACAAACCAAACAACCCAAAAATCACCTTCCCAAAACTAAAGGGAAACTCACCCAAAAAACAAATTAAAAAAATCAGTGGCAAAACTTTCATTCAGTTTTACCTGAATAAGAAACAACTACTTAATAGGCTTAACTCCTCTTGAAAATGAATTTCTCTTTCCTATGAATTTAAATATTATCATATGAAGAAATACACCTCTAGCAGCAAGGATTCAGACTTCAGAGAGGTCACTCAAAATATATTTTAATATATATAAATACATATGCTTTTTATATATTCATTTTATATATTATTTAAATATAAATGTAAGATGTAAGAGTTTGTGGTTTAGAACCGTAATTCACTTTCCATAGCAAAAGTAATAAAAAAAAGAAACCCAAATAAAGCCCACTTTAATTATCTTGTAACCAGATCCAAATATCTTGCTTCAGAAAGACGACCACAATGCAAAATTCTACCTACTGCAAATATGCAGTTTCACACAGCTTTGGTCATCTTTTATAGATATTTTGCTTTTCCTCTTCTGTGCAATACAATGTTGACATGCCAGATAGATAAGTTGAACTCAGTAAGGAGTTAAATTAAAATTCAAAGTAAAGAATCTCATCCAAATGCTGTTCTTAGAAGAAAATGCAAATCTTCACCTGTTGTGAAAGTGATAAATTTCTTCCATATTTCCAAACAAGATATCCTTCTTATTTTGCAGTTCTGGTGAAATTAGATGAGCCATTAAGGGGTTGTCCATCTCTGCAGCATAACCCTACAACACAGGAGAGAGGCACAATGACTATCTCCCTTTACTTGCAGTACTTCTCTCTCTAACAAGGCAGTCTGCCTTCAGGCTGACAGACAAGAAAGAGCTCAGTATTAACCATGAAAGAAGCATACAAATTCTGTTTTTCCATCACCCCACTCAGACACACACAGAGTCTTTAAAAAGACACTTGAGTAATTCCTGCAATTCTAGATAAGTGAGGATGAAACGTTTGCAATAATCTTCACCCAGTAAAGGCTCTGCATTCCCATACTGCTTACAAATTACAGCTCATACTCTTTTTGTTAAGGCTTTACACATCTGAATTTAGAGCCCAAATTCCAGTACACACACAAGCCTTCATGCCTGTCTTAGCCATTATTATGAAGGAATAAGCTGACTGTATTTACTTGTGCAGGTAACAGAAACAATTAAGCTAAAAATTCTGTTTAAGGCACTTCCATTTGAATTGGTATCAAATGGAGTAGCTTTAGATTCCCACATCTTCCACTTGTCATGTAAGCACACATTCTCTTGTCTGTTTATCTGGCACAGATAAGGACACAGGTGGCTTTAGCCCAGCACTGTTCTCCTCTGGTCCTGAGGTCACTAATCTGCATTCTCTCAAAACACTAAAAACACTAAACAAACAAAACACTCCCAACAAATCAACCAGAAAAACTGCAGGTTTTTTATAAGCAGATTATTACAAGGCCTGTAATGAAAAAGAAACCTGTTCCCACAGTTGTACCCAACACATGTGGAAGATCACTTAAAGATATGCGAAGAAAGATGTAAGAAACAAATTTTCTCCTCTGACACAGGAGTCTCTTGATGCAGATTCACATTCCTGTGTGACACACGACCTTCCTGGAACTGACCCAAGACTCTGGAAAGAACTTTTGCAGGAATTAATGATCATTACAAATCTCACTATGATTCCACCTAAATACTACGGCATATCTTATTTTCTGCTCAATTTGTGCTTTCTAATACAAAATCCTAGTTGTATGACTATTTCTAGAAAAAAAGTCACATACTGCTGTCTCTGTGAAAATATGATGAGAAAGGAAAAATATAATGATCACACTGCTTGACAGAACAAACAGAGGCTTTACAGTGGTAAGGAAAACATAAGAGCATCCATGAAATGCAAGAGATTCACTAATATCCACAGTGAAATTTAGTCTTTACCTCAAGAACACAGAGAAGTTCTTCCACATATGCTCGTTCAGTCTCAATAAGTTCATTCATTACATGCCTGTGGACAAAGAATGATAATTAAGGAGGGCCTATTTACTTATGCAAAGTAATGAGGCAACATTAATTTTGTCTGTGTTTCTTCTATACTTCAGACAATAAAAGAACAATTTCCAGGTAATGGAAAACATGATGTTCCATGGATATTCCTTTCGGCAGCTCATATATCCTTGCTGAGGGATATGTATTTTTAAAACATTTTGAAATTTTTGAAAATGTGTTTGAACAGGAAAAAGTCAAATCTAGCAGCTTAAGCACTGTAGTAACTGAATTGAAGCAGTGGAGTGTTTTATCATTGTACGTACAAAGCCTGGTTATGCTGTGTTTGCAGCTATTATGGGAGCTGGAGTTGGAGCTGCATAGGATTGTCAAATACAGACTTAAAGCTACACTGGTCATTTTAAATTAGAGGCATTTAGGGAACACTTTAAATATCTCGATGATGCTTTAAGTTTCATTTCCCTAATGATCAAGCATTGAATCATACTTCCCCCCAAAACTCCTTCCCTTGTGATTTTGTGTGATGTAACAGAAGGTTATAACAGTAAAAAGACCATTTAAGTAGCCAGCTTAGAGGTAAAAATGCAAGGTCTGCTATATGCATTGCAGGTGGTACTAAGTAATTTCTGTAACATAAATGATGCTGTTCAGTTTTTATACAAGTGATTTTCTGATAACCTTTATGAAAACAGGAACTAAAAAGAGTCCAATAAAAAGACAAAGTCTCAAAGCATGGAGACCAAAACCTTCAACAGATTTACAGGAGGCTTATTACTCAAAACTGTATCATCTCTGAAATGAAAATACGTAGTTGTCCTGCCACAGCATCACCTCACTGCAGCAAAGGTAGAGTCTGTTACTACTCAAACTCTAAATAATGCTCCAGGCAGCATAAAATATCTTCCTCTGTGCACAGAGCATAGCCAATGCATTTCAAAAAGCACTGAGGGTTATTTCAAAGAAGTATACTGGTTTTATCAAATCCTTAGCCAAACTCAGGCTTTGCTGGAACCAGATCAGAGAAAACACACACTTTTGCTTATCAAAATATACTTACTGCCGTAACACAGCTAGGTTTTCTTCATCATCCATTGTAGATCCTCCTCTGCTTTGATGGAGTTCAGTCATTTCACTCTAAAGAAGGAAACAAATAAACAATGAAAAAAATAATCATGGCATCACAGATGTGGGAAGAACACTTTAAGATACAGAGCTTTGTGCTCAGCACTTTCCACTGGAAAGACTGTACTCCACTAAAAATGAGGGCAGTTTGCAAGAATGCTGTGAAAAAAATTCAAGTCAGCCTGAAGGTTTTGAAGCACACAACATTGGACGTGGGAAGTTCTCCATCAGAGGCCAGTTTAGAAAAGGTGGTGGTTCAAAGCCCCTTTTCAAGAAGACATCAGAGCACCAGCATAATCTTGTAGGCAACACTGGCCTTAGTCTGTTTTCCAAGCTAAAAGTAAGGTACTGTGCTAACTTTCCGGTTACTTCTTAACCTGATACAGAAATTCACTCTTAAAACATTTACTGAATGGCTAAACCTAACTATGGCTTGCTGAAAAAAGAGAGGGGTTCTGCTTTCAACCCCTCCTTGAACCACCCCTTTTCTCCAAATGTTGTCCATCCTGGTCATGTGGTTCTGCCTTCCTCCTTGCATTGTCTTTTGCTGAACCTTTGCTGAATTGATTCAACTCTCCAAACCAGTGAGGAACTACTTGTTTCTGTTGCTGCTGTTAGGATACTTCCCTTGCTGGATGCAGGGCAGGAATACCATCCCCACTTGGGAATGGCAATCCACTAGGTCAGGTGAAGCTGTCTTGGAGCCATTGACAACTACCTCTCCATGGTCAATGGTTTTAAGAGTAGCCACTTACTACAGGCAAATAAAAAAAATGTTTCCTCTTCATAGACTTAATATGTTGCTGCCCCTAACATTTTTCCTAATATTGGCAGCTATATACTTTACCTTCCCTCATAACCAGCCCAGCAACAAAGCAGCCCCTATTTAAACCACATAACTGTTTCACCAGCGTTACTTCAACTGGTAGAATGCCATCCCTTTTTCAGTGGAATTCCTTCTTTCTTATTGAGAGTTCCTGAATATTCTGTTGCACTATGACTTTTTCAAGTAGTGCATGCGTGAAAAATGCAAAGTAAAAAAAAATACCTTTCCTTTTCTGTAGTTTACCCTCCGAAGCGCGCTGCTTTCTGAGTTGGACGTATTTTCTCTTTGAAGACCTAAACATGTAAATCACAATCACACAGAAGTTAGAACTGGATCAGATCTGACACAGATACTCATGCAACCACAAATTATGGCTGGAAGTTTCTTTAAGTTTCTCAGCATAGCACAAAAAATTAAAGGCTAATACTGATACTTACCTGGAGAGGTACAAGGGGATTTTACAAATGCTTCAGGTCTTGGAGCAACTGGCTGAACAGGACGTGTCTGCTTAGCTGCCAGTTTCTTAAGACTTACTTGCCGCTTTTGAAACATTTCTTCCATACTTTCTTGCTTCTGGAAAACCTTTTGCACATGCTCCTACCATTGCCATGGAAATAAAAACCAACTTAAATTAAAAAAATAATTTAAACAATTGATTATAATTTTTAAATTCCTGTCAGAGACCTAGCAACAAGCTACCTTGACATCTACAGCATATAGATTTAAAATTGCAATTACTTTTATACCACATACAGAAATATTACACTAACTCTTCACTCTTAACAAGGTGTAATTTACTGTGATTTAGTACACTTAACAATTGGAACATCACTTCAAAAATATTTTGTGTGCTTACTATAGAGAAATCTGAGATTCAAGTTTCAATTAAAAAAAATTTTTTTTGAGTGTCTAAAGGTTCTGTTACGTGAAGAGATCAACCAAGAAGAAAACGAAAACATTAAAAAAAAAAATTGCACATTTCTGCTACATAAAAAAATGATAAATATTCACGCAGGAGAATTTTTTTTTAAAAGCAATTTTACTGTCTGAAAAATTGAAGTAGTTATGAAAAGTCTCTGAAGCCCTTGATGCTTATCCAAAGATATGATGAGACTCAGGCACGGAAATGTGTTGGCTTTCCAGTTCACAGGTATAACTCCTAGTACTGATTATGTAGCTTTATCAATGGCAGTACAAGAGAGCAATTCTAAAATGAACAAATGGACACACAGATACATAAACATCATCTGGTACCTTTAGGTCTTCATTGAGGATGTGTGCATACTCTCTGTAAATTTTATTCAACTCCTTGATTTTATTGCCAGCACCAGTATCTAGGAATTTCTCGATCTCCTGTAATGCTGATTCTGCACCATCCTGAGACTGACACTTATCTACCGGCTGGGAAGCCAGCAGGTAAATTCCTTCATCACACCACTTCATAGACTAGAAACAGAAAAGAACAGGCTCAGAATGCACCAATGTCAGCATCATACACTAAGAATCTAAAACACCTCAACCTTGTCATGTATTCAGCTATTTAAAGAGAAAACTTCCAGCACACAGAGATAACATTACCTACCATTATGACAATTGTTTGACTGAGGTTTCGGGAAACAACTGTTGCATACTAGATTTACCTTCTCTAGTAAGTCATGCAGTTCCAGAGATTTGTTAAGAAGATTTCTTCTGCGTTCTATCTCAGTGGTGAAGGCATCACAAAGATGATGAAGTTCACTGCATTTTGGAATAATGGAGTCCACAGCATAATGATTGCTTTGAATAAAAGCATCACGCTCTGAGGCTAACATTCTGGCTTTTGCTATGGTTTCCTAAAAAACAAGCACTGATTTAAGTACATCTTTCCTTGGATCAAGATCAATGAAAAAATTTTAAAATTGTTTTTACGCAGTGAAATACACATATTGATAAAGAATACATCTTTGGTTAATAGCTGTCCTGCTTAATAAATCAAAGTGATTTCCTGTCGTTCCAGATGCCCAAGAACTTTCATGTACCAGAGTACTTCAGAAACAATAGTGAATTTAATCACAGGCCTTCTTGTGAAGGAACCATTGCTGTCTTTCTATGCCTTATTCAGCAGTGTCTATGTGTGTATGTATGCAACTTGGGCTATAGCAACAATCTGAACTCAAATTAAAAAATACCTATCTCACCCTTAAGAGCAATGACCTCAGGTAAAGAGCAACTTGTTTCACTGTGAAGCACAGATCAGAAAAAGGTTCCCTTTCTACACTGTTCAGTGTATGTTTCTGTTTGCCATCTTTATTGTACACTCAATATGCAGCTTTCTTATTTCTACGATTTATTGAAAAATGTGGCTTTAATAGGAATAGAAGTGGCCCCTTGATCAGTAAATGCAAAACTTGGCTATGTAAACACTTCATGGAATTCCTACATGAAGCAATCAACTTTGTGACTGGTCACTCTGCTCTTTATTGAGGAATGTCCAAGAATTACTCTGCTCCAATGGCTAAAGGCTTTATTCCAGGTTCCTTCTGTACATTACCTGGGACACTGATTCTGCTTTGCTGTCAGCTTAAGCTGACGCACTCAACAACCAAATCCCATTCCCCTCTGCATATGCATTGTCATAGTAGCAATTAAGGAGGCTTGCAGAGTTCTTACATATGATTTTTCTTCAAAGTTGGCAAGATCTTTCAAAATATGCTCCACATGTGAACTGCTGTTTCCCACATCTGTGAAAGCAGACAGTCTCTCAGACACAATATCCAAAGCTGCTTTGACCTGCAATGAGACACAGCTATGTATGAACAAAGAGAGCGCCACCTCCCTGGAGACCAGAGTTAAATAGCTGATAGCCACTATCTGCAGTCAGGTGACTCGCATTATGTGGTTACTGGGGCACAGGGATAAAACACCTTTTTTTGTTAGCCTACCTTTCCCCCCAATTCGAAATGAAAACAAATACAAAGAAAAGGCAGTGAAGTAATCTTGTTTCCTGGTACTGAAAAAGATGCAGGAAAACTAATGCTAAGGAAACATTTATGATCTTGCTTTTACCAGAAGACAATGACACAAAGCAACACTAATGTTAACAGCAAACCATGAGAGAGAGCTCCCCACCCTAGCAACTGGTTTAGAGACAGACAAATGCTTGCAAGAGGGTTTCTGAGTGTTGCTCTTGTGGAGACACAGGAGCTGTGCTCCAATATTGGCTACACCAGGATAAAGGGTCTGTAGGTGCCACCAAGCACATGAGTTAAACAACATGAGATCAGAAACTGGCAGTAAAAATTGTAGTTCAGCCTCCACCCAGCTTCTGACACTGTGGTTGCAACTTCCCACCCACAGTGCTGGAGACAGTTTTCATAAAATTTCAGCCAGAAGGTTTAGTTGAGACTTGGTTCCATAAAAGGACCTATTGGAAAGATGAAAATGTTGCAGCAGCATTTTTTGTTTCTATGGTACAGAACAGGTTTCAAATGAGCTTTTAAATGCTTATACACTGCTGAGTGCATGGAAACAAAATATCCTAAGACTGTAGAAGAAAAAGATGTTATGTCTCCATAGGCAAGAATTCAAACTAGTAAAGATAGCAGTATGTCAAGTAAGGACAGGTACAAGAAAAAGGTTGGAAAAAGCTTTCAAATACACACAAGAGCTGTAAAACAAGAGCAGGAAGTATTTTCTTCTGAATCATTTCTACATTACCAAATATTGACTGCCACCAAGACGTTCTCACCTCTCTGAAATTCTGTTCAAAATTCCGAAGGCGCAGACACTGCTCTAGTTTTTGCTGGTGCTTAATCCAAAACTCATCAAAGGCGGTCTCTGTTTCATGTAATTGAGCCAGTAGCCTTAAAAAATCAAAACAAAACACATTAAAAAAATACTCTAAGAATGATGGGTGCAACCTTCCAGGGACAATGCAATCTTCCACAGTAAACAAAAAGCCTCCCCAAAGCAGTATTTTCCAGAACAAATAAACTGGGTACAGGAAACGTTTTTTGTATTGCACAGTATCATTTCCTACAATAACACTGATGTAAAAAACTAAAACCCAACACAAACATTAAGTTCCGAAAAACGGGCAAATTATTATTTTAAGCACCTTCTCAGCTTTGTCCTGGGGACATGGGATCTGGGGTTAACATACATAAATAAAATACATAAATGTGTCTCAGTTAAGACTCAGAGGAACCCAAGCATTAGGATATAAGGAAAAATTAAGGTAAAAATTTGTACTGCTGTGACCAGCCAGCTGCCCTTACATTTCATTCTTTGGAGCAAAGCTCACTATAAACCTGAAGGCCATTGTTCCTTCTCTTCCAAGGAGCGTTATTAATTAAATATCACAGGCCAGTGTACAGCTGTACTGTGATAAAAAAAACCTTCTTTGATTATAATGCTGGCAAATGACTTAAACCTTTCACTTCTTAACTTACCTTCTATGATTGCATTTGACAGTATGATATCCCATGGACTTTATACAGTGCACTTTGCTGTGCTTAGGCTACATCCAGGGAAGGCTACACATCAGAATTTTAATGCACTTTTGTCTCCGACAGTACAGAAATGAACTCGGAATTTACAAGTTAAAACCAACTAGAGAAAAGGCAGTGACACACACACATAGAGTTTGTTCCAACTTCCGTCAGATATTGTATCGAATAGGAATGTTATGGATAAATTAGCAACCCCCACCCTGATCGTCCTTGGATAGATGATAGCAACAGTGACCAAAAAAAAGTGACTTCTGCCAAGCTTTGTGGATTGGAAAGGACAGTTATTTGGAAAGAAAAGTCGGCCTGAGTGTAGCAGAAACACAGAATGACAGACAAAAAAAGAATGCAGAATACTGCCTGGGGGAAATGAGCTATGCTTTCATAGCTTTGTGAAAATTTACATCTGTGCTACAGTGATATAATGTCTTCAAACCTGGCAGTAATTTGAGGGGGGCGTGTGTGTGGCAGGCAGGGAGCAAAGGAAAACAACACCTATTACTTATATGCCCAAAGAAAGCATATAGGAAATTGGTGCATAGATACTTCAAGAGTGGTGTACTCCCCAGCAGCCCTTTAAAGGCTTCTAACAACATTGATAAGGTTTAAAAGAAAAAAACCCGTCCCACTTCTCAGAGACCTAATGGAAATGGACAAATCTACTGAAATAAAGGGAGAGTTCACTTCAGTCTTCCCCTCCTGCCTTCTGTACAGCAGCAAAATTCCCTTGGATTGCACTTCAGTTTCTAAACAAAGCACTGATATTCTTTAAATAAGGAAAAGATGCTCAAGTATATAGTCCAAATGTGACAAAAATGAAAAGAACAGTGTTGTGTGAGATCAGAATTCCAACCCCATTTCCCTATAGCCAGGTGACCCCACAGTGGGCATTAGGCAGATACTTTGTTCAGGACAGATCGGACAACAGAGGAGTTGTGAATGAAATGTTTTATAATGTTCACATTGCAACATTTGCTTATTTGCAAAGCATAAATATGGAATTAGATAACGGAGCTGGGGAGGGGTTGAAAAAGCAGAAAAGCAGCGTGTTTAGTATTTCACACCTCTCACCTTTCTACTGTTGTTTGATTGTCTAGCTGATCTTGATTCAGTTTGTATTCAGGATTCTCAGTAACTGGTTTTGTAATACTTCCAAGGATATCGTCTCCCTGTTCTACTGCTACCCTGATATCCTCCTACAAAACAAAACAAAACCAAAACAAAATCCCCACATGCTGTAGTTGTGTGTTGCTGTTTTTTAAGCAGAATTCACAAGGCACTGAATTAGAAGAAGGATTTCAATAGCATTCAAGCAAGCACAGTTTGATTAAAAGCAGTGGCTGACAACAGAGAGTAAATGATAAATGTCAGCTTTTTCCATGTTTACCATCTTAAGATCCCAGTGTAACTGAGTTGAATTTTCATGGTAGACAGCCTTCTAGTGTTGCTTTAGGCTACAAATATCTCAAAAATTTTAGATGCACAGTTCTGAAACTGCCAAATAGCTTTCATTTAAGCCTTTTTGAAAGAACATTTGTTCATGCTTCCAAAGGCCATATATTTTAATTTGCATGCAAATACAATCAAATTTCCTGTTGCAAACAAAACTAGAAATTAAACACACCACTACTTACAAAGAAATTACTGTTTCGCATACAATTCATTATGCATCTGTACATACATAAACTGAGTTTCAAGAAAAGTAATTTTTCAATGCAAAAAGGCTTTTTAACATCAAAAAAAATAGAGTTCAATAAGATATTGATGGTTCACATTATTGCTGTCTATTAGCATTGTCCATATTTTCCATTTATATTGGTAGCTATAAATTAGAACAGTTTAACTAGAAGACAGCATCTTCACAGAAATTACATACCTTCATTTTGTCCTTCTTTTCTGTGTGTGTTGCAAGAAGGGAGCTGGTTGATTGCACATCATTTGGTAGTTCTGTTTCAGCCAGCTCAGTCCCAAAGGACTGAAGAATCTGAGCTGTTTGCTTAACCTTTTGGGCGAAACCTTCTATAGCCTTTTGGAATAAAAAGCATTAAAGATGTTTTGTGTTCATCAGACACATATGTACAAACAAACACGTGCACACAAAATATAACTCTCAAAACAAACCCAAACAGATGAATTATAAGATTAAAAAATGGCCAAAGTATAATTTTACAAGCAACAGATACCATCACCATTAATTCCTTAATTGTATATTTTTCTTAGGCTTGTATCAGGTGTATCTTCTTCATATTTTTATAATCTGAAGTTATTTTACAACTTGAGCTTTTTCATTCTTGTAGCAAAACCAATAAACCTCCACACAATAACACACTGTAGTTCCTTTGCTCCAAGTGTTCAGAAAACCACTCCCAAGTTATTACTCATATTATTTCTCTAAGATGACTAAGTACCATTGGGAACATCTTCTCACACTGAGCAAGTCAACTTGCATCACTTGGAATCTGTTTTATAAATGACAGGGTATAAAACAGAAGGGTCCATTAGGCTGAAAAGTTAAAACAAAACCTAAGACTTACAGTGCGACGGGACAGCCATCTGCTATGGCAGTAATCCAGGGTGCCACCAAGATCTTCTGTTAATTGTGTCTTATCAATGTAACCCTGCAGTTCTGATACTGAGCCCAGCATTATGATCTGCGGCAGGACAGAAAAAAGTGAACGTGATCACTGGTGACAAGTCCCTTCTTAAGGATTCTAAGCCCCATCCTTCAGACACTGACAAAGAAGATGCATTTTAATATAAAAGTGAGAGATGGAACTGTTTCCTGTGGGTATAGAAAACAAACTTAACAGTTCTTTCAGTTGAAGACGATGTAAATGTAAATGACTGAATATGAGCATGGGCACCAGGCACATTAAAAAAAAGCTTATGGATTATACAGCATAACACTGCCAGATTTTTTATCTTGATAAACCATACTTGGCTATTTTCTAAAAGCAACATCCATTTCTTGTTCATTTTCCCTTGTTATCCTGGGTCTGCAGGAGAGAACGACAGTGTCTACATGGATTTGTCAAGTTCCCCAAAATAAGTGAAAGATGGGGGGAAATTTTCTTAAAGACCATCTTTCACCCTTGAAATTTACATCTGATAAGCACAACTTTTATATCATCAGCTCATATAGTTTCAAATTTTATTTTAAAATAGAAATGCTGTACACTTGCAAACAAAAGGACAATCTGTGGGTTTACTGGCAATTTAACAACAGGCATCCGTTGCGTGTTTGCTCAAATGACAGAAACCATAGCGTTTGTCCATGGGAAATGCATCCACTTCAAAATTCACATACTCTTTCAAGAATAAACCACCACGAATGAGCTAAAATTGCTAGAACTGCCTCTAAGCATGGCTTTTTGTTGGGGTTTCTTTGGTCCTCACTGGCTACCTTAAGTACTTTTACAAATTCCTGGTCATAAAGTGAAAACAGAGCATTACTTACAGGTACTTTCATTTTAAGCTCATCTTTGTTGAATCTGAAAGCAATGTCTGAGAGAGCTCGATGAAAAAATCCCGTTGGGCGCAGCACGAGGACTAATTGCAGGTTTCCTGGGAAAGATGCCTGCAAAGCAAGTTTAGCCTGTTATTTTCTGTGTCTCAGCTCCAGAAAATATTTTTGAACAACGATAAGCCCCTGATAAACCACAAACTAACTGTATCAAAGGCCTCCCATAATGGGGTGACCAATCATATTCTTGCATGGCTAGTACAAGGAGCTTCATTCAAAAGACATTTACTTGTCTTTGGGAACAGGGAATCAATTCTCTTGGAATAAATTTTTTTTCAGGGCTGGCTTGTACTGCTCTTCAGCTAAGATTACAACCTACCCAAGGAGGCTAATGAACAAACAGCAGTGGCTTAATACTTTTTTTAACAGCAAGACTTTCATGGTTACTTCATCTTCTCTTTAACAGAAGGTGCCAAGAGAAACCTCCATTATTGTATGAAAACCTAACAACAAATTTCTAATTTGTGCATATACTAACTTGCCAGTTGCCTACACAACTCTTTGCCACAGAGGATGAATTTCTCAGGCAGTAACTTAGAAATAAGCTTTAATTAGGCTGACAAAAATAAAAATCAAGCATAAAAATTCTCAGTTCTGTTTTTCTCATCAACTTCCAACTAGCAATCTCATGGATCTTTCCCAGCCCTACAACCAATAGAGGGAAAACAGAAGAAAGGAGAAACAAACAAAAAAAAGCATTAAATTATTAAAAATCAACCTCTACTGTGGCAGAGATTTGCATATTTGGCATTTAGCCACTGCTGGAAACATTCTCCTCTATTCAGTATTTCCACTGTAGGGAGGCAGTGAAATTCACTAAAGAAATGATCATTATAATGATTAAGTATGCAATTTTCTTCATTATAGTGTTGGAAATTATTTCACTTTTCTAGCAAACTGATTTACTGGAGGGAAGAAAGCAAGCCAACAAAAAAAGCCCCACTGACTGAAGGAGCTGTTATGCTATGCTCTGTTCCAAGCCTAGTGGAACTGTTAGTATCTGGGAGATTGAAGAGTAATTTAATAATAATGTTGAGGTTTCCAAGGGTTCCAGGTACTTAGCATTAGAAATGAAGAACTCTTAAAGTGAAAAGTAGTTTAACACTTTTCTGGAAAACTTCACAGATTCATTGTGGTTTCCCAGATATTCAGTGTACAACCAAGGCTTCAATTTGACTGAGGAACCTTAAAGGTTTGAGATTCTCAATCTACCTCCACTTCAGTGATGTCCAAATTTTCTAGAAAGTACAGTGGTTCAGTCCCAAAGGAGTCTGAGGGCTGGGAACAGAATCCCGGTAATTCTGAGTGGCCTCACTATCTCCTCAGCCTTGCTGTAAAGTTCACTAAAAAAGTACACTGTTCATTAAAACTAGTACAGATTGTGAAGTTACTAACCCTTAGGTATCAGAGGAAAAACTTTTCATAGAAAATTTCTGACTGTATTAAAAAGAAAAAGAAAATATTATACTTTTCTTACTGTTTTTTATGAATTACCATACAAAGCAAACCCACTAATTTATTTAAGAGACATTGCAACAGCAGACAAAAAATTTCTTTAATTAAATCTCCTGGATAAGCCTTTTAGAATGTCAGCCACATTTACTTCTCTCATTCAACAGACATGTCAATTTATTTTGTGCCTGTGTAACAGCACTGTTCAGTCTGACAGCTGTTACTTTTTACCTTTAACTTCCAAAATGTGACGTTTATCCAGTGGCAATGCAAATATTTCAGAATAAAAATGATAAAAGAAATATCTTTTAGACAAGACATTTTGAAAAAAACAAAGTGCCTCCTTGTGAGATATCCACCCCACCACATGTTGTCCTGACATACTGTCTGTGGTCGTGAATATTTGCAACCCACTTAGCCTTACTTGGAGTGCTGGGAAATGCACTGGACAGGGTGCTAGGTAATTTTGAGGCTGCCTTTCCCCACAGAAAGTTGGGTCAGATGGTCTTTCAAGGTCCCTCCCAACCCAACCAGTGATTTTGTGACATTTAGGCTATTTCGGAAGTAAACAGCCATACCCAAACGCAATTTAATAGTAAATTTTTCTGGACTGTGTATTAGCTCTTATGAAATAGAGTTTCATTGCATGATGAAATTAAGTATGGTGTTCAATTCAATGAAAACAGAGAATATGCGTTACAATTATTTTCCATCTCAAGTGTGTCAACCCAAAATGATGCTGTTGAAGTCAATACAGTCTTGTATCACTTGAATTTCCATTCAAGGCCTGACAGAAATTTTCCTTCTCTCTGAATAAAAGCTCGAATTCTAAATTACTTTGACTTTGTCTACAGTATAAACTTGTCTGTGGTGATCTGTTTACTCACTGCTTTTCTTATCCCATATTGTTCCACCACCCCGCTTTCCCCTGCCCCTAGCCCTGGCCCCTCCCTCAGGCTCTCCCTATTGGTTCCTGTACCCCAACTCCGCCCATGTACCGCCCCTGAGCCCCTGACAAAACCCCCCTGCACCCGGATCAAGAGGTCTCTCTGTTTCTGGGGATTGCAGGGACGAGGTGTAACCATTAAAGGTCCTCTGAAACCCTTATGGAGGGACCCTTCTCGCCTCCTTTGCTGTCACTGTGTTGTAGAGCTGAGAGCTGCTGGAGCAAGAGTGCGGAGCCATCCGAAGTGGACTACGAGAGGGCAAAATGGTCACACTGCCCTAAACACTCCGCTGAGCTCCCAGGGAAAGCTGCAGCTTGCTAAACTAAACCTAGCACCACAACACTTCTCTCCACTAGTCTGTCTTCATTTGGTTTTGGTTTTTTTCTTCAAAAAAACCTCATGTCTTAAAAAACAATGTCTCCTTCCCTTTTTGTGGCTAGGAGTCAAATCTGCAAATTGATTTTTGTGAAACAAGAATGGGAAGCAGTACTACAGTAAACAATGTTGGACTTGTGCCAGCTATTACAGTTTATCAAAGGTTGTATCTGCACTGCCAAAATACTACGATTTTTCCTAACTTTTTTTGCTAAAGCCCTGGTGACTTGCAGAGACAATACTATGATGTAAGAGATACTCTGTAGATGCCTGTGAACTTCATTGACCAGTCAACTTCACCCTGAACACTGGAACAAAACAAAAATTCTCTGTTCCAGTCCAGCAGCATATTTGTTTGAAGCCATTGTATGCTAACCAGACAACAAACAATGACTTCTCAATAATGCTTTGCTAAATGTTAAACACCAAAAAATATCCATGTTATGTTTAGCAGTGCTATCAAATAAAGTGCCTTCAAGGACTGTTTCACTGAAGTCAATGAACCTTACTGAGACTCGTTGAAGGGTTTGTAAGCTCAAAAACTGGTTGTTTTTTTTTCTCCAAGTGTCTTTCCTTACTAGATTAATTAATATTAACAGATCCCCCAACATCTTGTCTCAAATACTGAATTTATCAGATTTAATGTCAATGCAAAAGAGACTAGAGGTTATGTTTTTCACATCTCTACAAAAATTAGGAGACCCCAACCCCAGCCCATATATACATTAATCCTTGGTTTGATATTTCATGACAGGCATGGGATTAATCTTCTATCTGTTCATCTCTTTCACTTTCTCATCCAGTCAGGTCAGTGTCAAAGACACAGAAAAAGATGTAGATGTGCACATTGTTATCAGCTTTGAATGAAATCTGACCAAAGCAGGAATTTGCATACAGCACAGCTCCAGAATCAAAGCTTTCCAATACACCGAGATCTTTGTTGCCCTACAAGTACCTTGAACCTAGAACATGGGGAGGAATCTTTTCTGGCTGGAAAAAATAAGGAACAACCTTAAATTCTCCAGAAAACCAGTTAATAACTTCTCAGGAGCAGGTTGACCTGCCTGCTTTCAGGCCTCTGTTTCTCAGGGATGGGGAGCCTTCCACTGCATGCCCCAGGTTTCTGGAAAGGGGAAAATGTAGAGAGCCTGAACCCAGTTGAGTTCTGGGCAAAATGTAAAATCAAATTATTATAGAATCACAGAACGGATTGGATTGGAAGGGATCTGAAATATCATCTGTTTCCAAACCCCCCACCAGGGGCAGGAACACATTCCACAAGACCAGGTTGCTCAGGTCCTCATCCAACCTTGCCTTGAACACTTCCAGGATTGAGGCATCCACAACTTCTCTGGGCAACCTGTTCCAGTGCCTCGCTACCCTTACAGTAAAGAATTTCTCCCTAAAATGTAATGTAAGTCTCTCCTTGTTCAGTTTAAAACAACTCCCCCTTGTCCTATCACTATCTGACTGTGTAAAGTCACTGTCCCTCTATTTTATAAGCCCCCTTTAAGTACCAAAAGGCTGCGGTGAGGTCTGGCCCAGAGCCTTCTCTTCTGAACAATCTCACTTCTCTCAGCCTGTTCTCACAGGAGAGATGCTCCATACCTCTGATCACCTTCATGGCCTCCTCTGCACCATATATTAGTTGCATATAACCCTAAGTATCGCTGTTCTTCAGAGTATTACTGACAGAGAGGCTGTGTGTACCACCACTACTGACCCTGAAGTTAAACCAGCTTGCAGAAATATTGTAACCACGTGAGCTGTCAAAGAGCTGACACTTGACTCAGCTTTAGTAGTTCTGTCTTAAAATATTTGGAACAACACTAATTTTCATTTTATGAACAGCTTCAAAATACCCATGTTACCGAACTCTGTGGCAGTGTCTTCCGTTCTGCACTTACTAGTATGCCATAAGCCACAGAGCACTTCTTTCTAAAATACTTCTGTATATAAAGGAGCTAGTAAATACTTGCTTACCTATTTTTCTTCGAGACTGTTTATTTGCAGCTAGAATGAAGAAGTGCCTTACACAGAATTTTTGTCACGAAAGTCTTGAATTAAATCAATTCCTAAAAAGAGCAGCTTGAAATCTAGTTTTAAAAACATAGAGCTGTTTTGCATTAGAGCTGTGTTTAATGCTTGTGACATTATGATCCTGCTCTCTGAGCTTAAGTGACTCACTTCTCTATTTTTACATATTAAAAAAATATGTAATATAAAGGAAAATGGCTAACTACCCAAGGATAACTGCAAAAGTGCCTGCATACGTAGTAGTCTCAAAACATCCAAAGAAATCAGACAAAACCATACTGATCTCAAAATAAACTTACTCATCTATCATTTACTGTACTCATTCATAAAAACAGCCACAAAATTAATACAAATACTGTTCCAGCTTCATCATACTGCTAAGTTCTTGTCTTGAACCCAAGCAAAATGAGAATCATGACCAGGGCTGAAAGAAGAGCAGTATTTTCAAACTTAAGCCATACAAAGTGTTAAGTGTCATAGTTTTCAGGACATGATGCAAAGAACTAACAAGAAACTGGGCTAATGGGAAATACTTATTCCATATAAATATAAAATAGTGCCTTTCATGGGGCACCACTTATGAAACATATCTTTTCTACACCAAGAACTCACTAAGAAATTTAACATCTCTACAAACAAGGCCAAGGAACTCAAAGTTGGATTATTGCAATTCAGTGTTTCTCACCTTGGATGCCAAACCAGTAACACTCCAGATGGCACAAAAATGGGACTGCCTGACTCCTGCAAGGTTTAGGCTGGTATTACACAATCAAAGAATCAATTAGGTTGGAAAAGACCTCCAAGATCATTGAGTCCAACATAAGCACTCTGGTGTCTCCATCGGCTTCTGGTTTCTTCCTGCCAGCCAGCGGTCTTGGCCCTAACCTTCAAAGTAATTAATGGGCTCTGGACAATGCAGTCCGAAACAGAAGGCATGAAATCTGCATGCAATGCATCCTTAGTTAGCGGTGGCAAATGACAAAGCAAACTTCTTCTCTAGGAAGCTGAATAAAACCCATCTCTTGTCTCATTTAGAAAGGGCTGCAAAGTTTTGTAACTGGATAAAAATTCCTCACTACCACCCCCAAGCAACCTCCATCCCAACTGCTGACTCAAGAGCAGTGGCTCACAGGTAAGTTATTCCCTATGCACCAAGGAAGTTTATTTCCTCTGGACCTTCAATATGAGGTTGATGGATGGCTATGGTGAAACGTTTAATGATGTTGAGTGCAGTTTTTTGTTTGTCTAAAAGAGTGAGTTCACACTACAACCTTTCCCTCAAGATGGAGGAAGACAATGATGACAGGACAAGAGACTAATACAATGTAATGACATAGACTTCATTTTTTTTAAGAAAATATACTGGAACTATGAAGAGAGCAGTGTGAAATCGCAGAACACATTGATCAGTAAAAAGCCTTGCCCCTACAACTGTGGGTTGAATATTGCTTGATTGGGTATAACATTAGGAGAGAAAAGAAAAAAAAAGAGGGAAAAAAAGAGAGTAATTTTTGACTACATGGAAAGGACAAGAGAATCAATTTTTCTGGCATTTGTCATTCACCCAACTTCAGCTGGGACAATACAGAGCTGCTTTACCATGACTGCTCCTCCTTGCACACTTATCCATGAGACTACCCAACTGCTCAGCCCCAGGAACTAAAAGGTTCAGCAAAGTCTTGTATGTCTCTGTATACTCTGAATACTGTGTTTAACTGAAAACAGGACATTCTAATACAAATTTAGAAGAATCACTGCAGCTGACAGGGCAAAAAGTTGAAAAAATTTTGTATTCTCAAACAACAAGGTAATACGAGTGAAGAATTTGCAACTACTAACTTCAGTATTTTTCTTGTAAGAACTTTCAAATTCCACTATCTCTCTAACAACATGACAATTTGCTATCAAGACTTCACACTTAACATGAAACTTGGCTCTTGGAGTCTCTACCAGAACTTCACCTCTCAGCCTGACTATCCCAGTAGGCCAGATTCTTCCTAGGCTAATAACTTCACTTCAGCTAAATCAGGTGAAAAATAAAAAGAATAATGTTGCTTGCAGCATCTCTTAAGCCAAAGAGTCTGCAAGTCTTGTGCTGGCTAAGGACAACCTCCTGGGCCAACCACCTGTCCATTGCAACTTCATCAAGTAGAATAAAGCAATAGCAAAGTCTGTGTGCCTGGGCATGTTCTTGCCACAATCTCTGTCGCATCCCAGGAAAAGTAGGGCCATCTTTCAGCCCAGGCCTCTGGCTTTGCTCTTAGTCCCACTGCACTGCATGTGCTGCAGCAGCAGTCTTCTAGGCCAGGCACTGCAGCCACTGACCTTCCACTATGTCTGCAAAAATAGGTTAACCTCATCTCCAGAGTCTTGACTACAGCAACCTTTAAGTATCAGCATGAAATACAGATTCAGCTCATCATTGCTCACTTTCTGCCCCAGGAAAAGAAAAGTATCCCCAACAAAGAAGGAAAAATGAAGCTTAGAAATTTTTCGTAATATAGAAATATTTTCCACAATAATTTCAGCCTGAAACAAAAATTTTTTTGTTAGTTTTGTTTCAAAACATACTTCCAACATCCACTAGTACCAACCAAACATTGTGCGTGAAAAGTCTTGAAAATAACAAGAAATAATAACAAAAAATACATGCTAGTATGAATTTCTGTTTAACAGCTGCTCAGTGCTTACAAATACACTTCCTGCAGTTGCCAGGGTATTAGTGATGGGCACAGCACCCTATGATGGCATTTCTGATTTCACAAGTCAAGAGGGTCAACTCCCTCAGGACGATTAGAGAAAAATCAGGAAAGATGGCAGAAAGGACACTGCAGAAATGACAACAAATAAACCGACAGCCAAAACTCTCCTCTCAAGTAACACGAGATTCCTATCCTCACACACAGTAATGAGCTTTAGCAATTGAAAAAAAAAAACACTGAACAGGAGCTTTTTACAAGGGCAGGGAGTGACAGGACAAGGGGGAATGGCTTCAAATTGAAAGGAGGTAGGTTTAGATGGGACATTAGGAAGAAATTCTTTACTGTGGGGGTGGCGAGGCCCTAGGACATGTTACTCAGAGACGCTGGGAATTTCCTATCCCTGGAAATGTTCGAGGCCAGGCTTGGATGGGGTTTGAGCCACCTGGTCTAGTGAAAGGTGTCCCTGCCCATGGCAGGGGAGTTGGAACTAGATGCTCTTTAAGGTCCCTTCCAATCCAAACCATTCTGTGATTCTATAACCAAAACCGCCAGAGCTATCAGGCTTTCAGACATCAATAGCCCAAGAAACACTCAGATGCTTCATAACCACCAAAAGACAACTCTGACTGTTGGAAAACCAAATAAGTTGAAGTTTCCAGTTACCCCTGTGCCATTTGAAAGAAATCTTTGTCCATCAATAGGAACGCTCTAACTTGGTGCAATATATGTATCTTGTATATTTTGCTTTATTTTTTTGCTAAACAACAGACAGCTGAAATGCATTAGATTTCATTTACATCAAATACTATAGCAAAGATATTAAGGACAACAGAAACAATTTTTCACTACATCTTCTTTTGGAACAGGAACACAAAATTATCAAGTGTTCAGGGCTGATGTGACTTGCTGAAGCCCAACAGGAAGACTGCTATAAATATACATGGGTACAATTCAAAGCCTATACTGTTGCTGTTCAACAAGAAAAGCAAATATAAAAAATCATGCCTTTAACAGATTAGACTTCAGCTAAGAAGCATGATTTCTTTTTTAAAAAAAGCTCACAGAAGAATGCAAAAAGATGAAAAAAGCAAAATAACCCATCACGAGCAGTACTGCAACTGTGCAGTGCTCCTGCACTTAATACCCTTCTCTGGGCAAATCCCTTAGGCACCAACACCATCATGACAGTAGCAGATCCCTTATAATGGGGAATAGTTGCTCAGTTCTGTTCACTGTGCTTCAAAGCAAAATAACACACACTGATGGAACATTACCATAAATGTTATCATCATGGCTATAAGCAACTTGTCTGTAGTTGCTCCCTAACCCTTACAACCCCAATTATGCAAATAAAAGGACCATCATCTGTGCAACACTTATCTGTCCTTGAACAGAAACTACAGCACTGACTTTTGAAAGAGATTCACAACCTCCATAGATAGAGTCCTTTTTCTTCAATCATCCTAAATTACGCTGCTCTCAGTTTTCACTACTGGAATCTGCTCAATGTTGCACCTCAAAATTTCAAGATGAGCTGCAAAAGCAAATTTTGCTGATACTTCAATCTATTTTCAATGTTTTAACATTCCTAACATAACTATTGTGTAAAAAGTTGTATTGTGAGAATATTATATCATTTTATATTCATTCACAAAACATCATCTAGCGGGAGTAATGTACGACCTTTAAAGAAATACATTTTAACTTATAATAAACAAAAACTTCTTTGGCCATAATCAGGCTACATAAAAATGACATTTACTGTTTTTATTTGACTTTTATCTTACAGAGTCAAAAATTTTCAGCCATTAAAAAATAAAAGATACTTACAGCTGTGTTTTTCAGACCTTACTGTAAAGACTATTGACACTAACAATTCAAGCAAGGATAGCGAGGAAGAAAAAAAAGGCAACCAACCAACAAAAAACTAAAAACAAGTAAACCAACAGTAGAATAAGCTCATGATAAACATGAATCTGTCTTTCCCTACTTCTGCAAAAAAAAAAAAAAAGGCAAGCCTCTAAGCTTCTTTTTCCGATATTAGAAATATTAATTGAAAGGGAGACTGGGAGACTGAAAGCTAAGAGCATGTACTGTTGATTGACCACAGAAGGCACGTAAGATTTTCTTGTTTACAAGTAACCTTTGTTTTAAATCAGACATCACAAGAACAGTTTTTCCATGTGTATTCCTTTCACAAGTGCTAGACTCAACCAGGACTCTCACCCTCATCTCTTTGTAAAACAGAAGCTCACTTCAATAGTCAAAAGTGGACCCAAACTCTATGGGATGCATGGGGTGACCGTGCAAATATTAGTTCCCACCTGGGAGAGCTGCGTGCTCAGACATTCACATTCACACACACACACACACTCTCTCCAAGTGCATACTTGGGAAGATGTCTTGAGCTGCAGACTGCATTAAAAGCACATCATAGACACATGATGCTCTGTCAGCTGGGATACAAAAGACAGCTGGGACACAGAAGACCTACTGGATACCTTCTGTGTCATTTAGTAGCTGAGATATTGCTGAAGAAAAAAAAATGTTTTTTGCACTTGTAAGAGGAAGATTCAACACAGAAAAATATTTCTAAGGAGTTAATTTAAAACAGTACTCACTGCTATCCGCAGTATGGAAGCTTTCACGGAGGTCCATTTGTCCTGTCTGCGATCTATGACAAGAATAAATCCAATTCCAGCATCTCGTAAACTAAGTTTGGAGGAAGAAGGAAGAAAACAGGCAAGTTTAGTTAAAAATACAAATGTAACTTCTGGTTCCCTCACACAAAAAAGCAGTTACAAAATAGCTAAAAAAACCCAAAACAACAAAGTAGCTTCACCTTTTTGTGCAGAATCCTCTTCATATAAATATCTTAAATAAAGATACACTACACACCATTGCAAAGATGCAGCAGTTCCATATGCATTTCACAGAGTTTCAAAATGTGTTCAAATAAAGAATTCTTCTTTTTCACAAAAGATGGTATTTACATTTCTTGCACAGGGATTATTTCAGAAGAAAATAATACCAACTGATTCTCCAGTGTTTGGTGCTGATATAATCCCTTCCTCATGGTGCTGTCAGTATAATTTCAGTATCAAAATAAAGTTGTTTTTCTTTTGCGTCTGCTTTTAACCTTCTGTTTGAATTGTCTTCCTCCTCACTGATATTTAAAACTCCTTAAAAACACAGATCCTTCTGATATTTAAAACTCCTTAAAAGCACAGATCCTTCTGATCATTCCATGATATTGCTCCACGCATCTGAAATTCTCACATGCCTCCAGGTTGTAAACTTCTTCCTAGGTGCATTTTCACATTCACTGAAACAAATAAACCTTACAGCATTTAAACTCTTCAGATCACAGATGAGAACAACGAGCTCAGACGCGCTTCTCTGGAATGGAAACATCTGTGAGAGAGATTCCGCTCCAATCCTGGCGTACGGGTGACCTTTCTCTCTTGCCTGTGCTCAGCTGCATGTGCTACCGAGCCCTGACCAAGGGATATGCTCCTGTTTTGTAATTCCCCATCTACGCCAATTGTGCAATGCCAGCAGCAGCCCTTGCCAGCCAATCGCAATCAAAATGGAAACAGCAGGCAAATACAAGGCAGACAGGCTCAGATTTATTGTTTTCTCATCTATTTGGTCCTTTTTCAGTATATGTGCTGTATTTTTAATCCTGATAATTTATTGCAAGGCCTGCTGTGGCACTGTGTGACATTTAGAAATATTGTGCATCAATTTGTTATGGTAATATCTTAAAAAATAAAAATCAACACAACAGAATGTCAGGATTCTTTATGCAAGATTGCTGAATCATGGAAACACCAGCTTTGCTTTATAAGATTATGTCAGTAGCACAACGATAAGAGGATGTTTAAGAAGATGAAGAACACAGGTACCCAGATGTGTCATCTTAAGCTACTCTTCAAAATTACAAATTTAAACATGACTCACAGTTTATTCCCTCTCTTTTACAAAATGCAGTATCTCTCAAATTTACAGACATACTATTTAGTGGGAAATAAGAATAATCATTAAAAAGGCAAAGGAACCCTTGCTTTCTTTCAGAAGAAGTTAAGCAGTCCTTTTAGCACAGCAGAATATTAGAAACGATCCTCACTGCCCACATTCAGTGCACATTACTTAACTCTTGCCTCTGGGTTAGGACAACACTGATAAACAACATCTGAGTGCTTGCCTTGTAAGCCTGACAACCCCTGCAGACAAACAGGGCTTTATATTAGCAATATGCTTCCCACTACAGTAAATTTCCATGTTTTACTAACATTTCCCATCTTCTTTTTCTTTATTTAAAGGGCAAGAGGAGGAGAGAAATCCAGACTGATTTTAGCCTCTTCCTGTTCCCCATTTAAGGTTCTCACAATTTTAACCTTTAGTGACTGAGCAAAATAAAATTATAATAGCAACCATGTGCCACAATAATCAGATAGCAAAACAAACTCCTTGGGTACACAGCCTTAATGTGGATGCATGGAGTCAAAAGGGTGCTACAGCTGCTCCCACAGGAGTCAGTGTGGATTTTGGAGCATATTAAGGCTTGCAAAGAGCTATTTTCCATGCTCAGTAGAAGTTGCCAGGAGCCCCGAAATTTCTCCATACAGAGGAAGCATAATCTCAGAGTACCTAAATGCAACATCTGTATATATTTCAAGAAACTACTGATGTTTCAGTGCAATATGAGTAAAATTAAAGCCTCTGAAAGAGCATTAGTAGGATTTCTCTCTAGGAGCACAGGAAAATACAGGCTCAGCTGGGATTCCAGAAATGATCTACATAGCAGCTCCACACAGTTAATCACCTGCTTCAACACCTGACAATGAGCAGAGCTTAATATCATTATCCTGGAAAAATAAAAAGACAAGGCTTACTTAAGTGGAAGAATTAACAAAGAAAAGCACATAAGAGAGCCCAAAAGGTGTCTTCAGCCAACCTTCTTTTTCCACTGGATCGAATAGAAGGATCAAATATGTTGTCTGCTTGCATGAATCAGCAAGCTCAGACATAAAAGCCAGGATTCCCCACTGCTGCCTAGAAGAGACCTGGTGGCAAAGTCTGGAGCATCTGGCTTAAACTGTTAACACTCCATTAATATAGACTGCTGGGAAAAAAAAACCTAAATGCCCTGTTCCAAATCAATCAGGGTGGGAAAATTATTTGTTATCTTGACGACAGGGCCTTGTTGCAAAGGCCTGGCTCTGGAGTCTGGGATCCAGCTCCAGCAAGTCATAGGCAGGAAGCAACAAACCAAACTAAGACATTGTGTACAACAAAGTTGAGAACATTACAAAGACAACAAAGTCATGTACTCAAGAAAAGTAAATATTGAAAACAGGCCTGTTTGCCAATGTACCCCTGCTCTACTGAACTCTCTTTGTGCCAGACACGCACCTGCATATGGAGTTGCAAGACACCTTGCAATACCCTCCTCTCTTCTAGGGCACAGGATGAATGGTGCTTGGCAACAAGCACATACTCACTTTCCCTTTGGCTCCTGATTTAACTGTGAGTGCCAGCTGTCCCTGTCTCTCTCAGCCACATTTATAACATTTTATCCTGCCACTGATTTTCCCCTACCCCACCATGTGCTTGAGAAAAATGAATTTTGGCTTGTGCTCTGTGTCTCAGCAGAGGCATGCTCTGATGGGCACAGCCTGTCCTGCTCATCAAGCCTTTTCCCCTGCCTTGGTCCAGTGGCATTGTACTCATCAGCTGAGCTCACATCTTCTCATGCCTCTGTATCACTCTCCAATAAACTTGTCTCCACCACTGACATTTGTCTCTCTCATTCATCACTCCTTGTCCCCAGAACAGTTCAAAAAGTCTTTTTTTTTTTTCTTTTTAATTTTAAACTGTCAGGACAAATGACATTGTTTCTCACTCCTTTCTATCACAGTCCCTTCATACTCCACCTGAGTTTCCCTGTACCCTATGTCCCACTCAAACTCCCAATATCTTCCCTTGGGTGGACACTTTCCTCAGCTGTGGTCCTGCCTGTGGAGTCCGGCAGCTTGTCTGCACTGCCTGCTGGTCAACAGGTGGCACTCACATCCCACACGACAGCCTTCCTGCTCTCAACCCTGGTAGCACACCTGACTCTAGAACAGCTCATCCTGCAACCACAGAGGAACCCCTGCTCAGCCCCAGGATGAAGCAGAACATTCTTGACAGAAGGGTTGAGTAGTTACTGAGCATCTGTGGCCTGGGATTTAGGCAGATTTTTCTCAAGGTCCTTTCTTGACACAAAAACCATCATTCTTCTAAGTGTCAAGTCTGAGTCCTTGCACAAAGGAAGTAGACACTTGAGCTTCTCAAAAAAAAATTCTTTCAATGTTTGAAAAGCATGGTGAATTTTTTCCCTGGCATCTTAGGAACCACTCAGATGTTTTGGCTGAACTTTACACCATAAAATCAGCTGGCACCTCACAAATAGAAAAAAAATATGGCGGAGTTTTATATGACTAGAAACCAACCCTTACAGTGAGAAACATTGGAAAACGTTAGCAGAAGCACCTGTCTATTCAGGCTTCTTAACATTTCCCTCATGACTTTTGTTGTCTTTAATGTATTAACTTGTATCCGGTGTACTTTCTGAAACATAATTTATATATGCTTTTAATTCAAATTTAGTATTTCCTTCCTTTGTTTCCCTAATACACGCACAATAAAACCCCCCAAACCAAAACAAAAAACCCAAAACATCATGGGATAAGCACTGTTCTTCTGTTTATTGACCAGAACAAAGAACAGAACATTTTTAGAAAGGCAGAGAAACTATCCCTGCTCTGCAGGAAATGTGTCCAGCAAACTCACTGAGGCCAGGTTAGAAAGGTAGAAAGTGGAGGAAGAGGAGCAGGGCCACAGAGGACAGGAGTAAATGCAGCAGAGGGTAGACTTCCTGCTCAGTCCTCTCCCTCTGTCTTAGGGAGCCAGTGTAAAACCATTTGGAGGAGGTGACAGAGAGGTTGAAATACCTGCCTAACAAGCAGCCAGTTTTCCATATAGACTGTAAAGCAGGAACTGAATTTTCCTCTTAGTGACTCCTCAGCTTTAGATTATGGGGACATTCCCTCTTTGTCTTGTTTGCAAGATTTATTAGCTCATGCACTTGGGGAAAGGGTGGGAAAGCTAATAGTACATAGGACTGTGGAAAGAAACTTCCCTCTGGGGTATGTGGAAGCAATTACACAAATGTCCTCTGAAAGATCCTTGGTTTCTCCAAGGTATGGGTGGTGACAACTGCTACACAAACAATTTCCTATTGCTTCTACACTGCTGTATGAAAGTGGTAAGTATACATTGATCTCTGCTACAAATGAAACAAAGCAAATCTTTGCGTTCATCCCAGAGACTTGAAAATATCAAACCTTTTCACATTTGAAATTCTGTACAGCATTTTAGCTTACGTAAGTCCAGTTATTTAAAACTGAATTTCAGTCTTATAGCTTTATTATTAAACAGTTGGCCTACATTACACTCAGGATTGTTCCCTACCTCAACTGCCTCGGCATACAAATGGACTAGAAATTCTTGCTCTCAAGGGCTGAACAGCTATTTCCATAGTAGGACTTCAATAACATTCCATGAAGAATTACTGCATTGAGCAAAGCACCAAGGCAATGTCTGCAGCAATCTGTATTATAAGTAGAACTCTGGTACCACCCTATCTTAAAGCTTTGTCACCCACAGCAGCTTGTCACTGACCATTGATGTGCATCAGTGACACCCACACACTGCTCCAAAAGATGTGAGGTCTGGGGCACCTCATAAATCCTGATCTTTTTTGGCATGCAACTGTAAACCTATGTAGGAAGGACCTGGAATTGGCTCACCCACTCATCACTGGTCACTTAGCTTAGGAACAGGCCATTGGAAATCAGACACTTAACGAGCAAGGTTACTGTTTCCCCAGAGAAACTTTGCATTCTGCATTTTCAGAGACACTTCAACTGACTGAACCTGAACCACCTCAAAGACTACTTCTCCATCTCTCCTGTTCCTGCTAGGAATGATTTCTTGGGGAGTGAAGGGGAGACAAGAATTCTTTCTTAATCACCAGTGTTTCGCGCATTAAAAAAATTAAACCAAGAATGCCCCAGCAATTAATGGAAGCAGAGAAGAGTCACCTCCTTAGTGGCCTTTATAAGCTCTAAGACAAATAATATAGTGAAGAGTGTGATATTAATGGCATTAACAAATCAAGATAAAAATCTCCAGTTCAGCAACTAAAAAAGAAAAAAAATTCAGCTAAGCCCTGTGGTGACATTTCACATTACCAGTTTTATGCTGGTTTCCCAGCAAGAAAAATGGCAGGAACAATTCACCTGGCATAGCCTTGCTGCACATCTCCTCCCCTTCTGTCCCTTATGTAGGGTAACCCAGACTACTTCAGTGTGATCATTAGCTACATCCTAGAGAATGCAGTTTTTCCTAGAGCAGAAGAATTTAATGGGTTATGAATTTGACCAAAAAAAAAAAAAAAAGGGAAAAAAAAAAAAAGAAGGAAAACTCAGCTGTAGCATTGTACCCAGCCACTAAACAGTATTTATATCTAGAGCAGTTTCATTTTCTTACAATTCTTGATTACTCATTATTGTAAAGCCTACTTTGTTTCAGAACTGGCCAATTTATCCACTTCATTCCAAAAGAAATCCACCAGCTGGGTATTTTAAAAAAAGCACAAAAAAAAAAAAAAAACAACTTGGCATGTACCCCTAATTTTAAAATGTTTAAAAGCTGCTTAATAATTTTTAAATGTCTTGTACTCAACTAGTCTTTAAATATTTTGATCTTATGACAGCTTCTTTCTCACAATCCAAAGTAAAACTAAAATTAAGGATTTAACATTTTAAGCCACCATCTCTATCGAGAAGAAAGCAGACTTGTGCTTTCTTGAGCAAATGATGAAAATAGGATGATATATCACACTCCACAAAGCTACAGTTTGAAAGCTTCAGATATTGCAGGCTTTTATAGCCCGAAGTACCCAGCCTCACTGTAGAAGGTTTCTGATTAAGACAATTTAGAGACAGCAGGAACTGAAAAAGAACAATAAACCAGACATATGAGTTCTTACATTGAACTTCCTAGCTTCAATTGTAAAGTGAGCCTGTAGGTTTTAACACTGTATCTAAGCTGAATACTGCTTTGTAATGCTGCTATTTCAGACCTTACTTAAAGAATTTTCTAAAAACCTACACTTAAATTAGTACTTAAAAGCATTTAACTTTTGAAGAATATTCTTTCTTGAAGAATAGCCTGGCAAATGAAAATGTTATAATCCTTTGTAACAGGTTACAAATGTAACATTTTATAAAGTTACATAATGTTACAAATAATATTCTGAACTTGCAGTTTATCACATTTGATACTAATGAAGTTATATAATACATAATCATAAAGCGATTACACCCCTAAGACAAGCTGGAAGTGTTCTGAAAGCTGGACAGTAATACCTTCCCATTAACTACACTTGCTCTAAACTAGCAAACTTTAAAATGATATTTTCTATTTTTACAACAGAAAATTTGGGGTTTGCATTGTAATTGAGATGTCAGTGGCAAAGAAACCATCTCCCAAGAAAATAAATAGAATGAAAACGTATTTCCAAAAGATTGCTGTATATACAACTGCATGTTGCTGTCATGGCATTCAATCACTTAGACAGAAAATAGCACTTTGGTGCCAAGTTCTGCCACAGATGTAGACATATAACTAACTGAGGGCAAAAATACTGAAAAAATCTGAGGACAGAATTGTCCCTAACAAAGGTAGCATTCATGAACACCTAGACGAAGGTCTTTGGCTACCTAGCAGACCTCCTGAGCCCCTAAAGCAAACTGGCACAATATTTTGGCTCCCACTCAAACAATGGGCCTGACATCTTATGGTGATACTCATTTGTGACATCTCAGTTCAGAGTCCTACAAGAATCACTTTCAGCTGAGGTGTGTAATCAGTCTATCAGTAATCATTCTGTAATCATTCTGTAATCAGTTCTTATTCCAGCAATAGTTATGAGAAAAATCAGAAATTACAGGTGCACTCTATTTATGGTACATGGCACTGCATATAGGGCAAAAAAGGGAATGCAATGATTAACAACTTCATACATTAATTCTATCATTTCAGGTGGAATTGTTTTGGCTTTAGTTTGTGTAATGTATATCTCTTCAGTTGAAAACACTGAAGAAGTCAGCTAGTGCAGAAGTGCAGGAAGGACATCTCCATCACTTCTATCTCATTGAAAAATCATCCAGAGCAGACCCAAGGAACAGGCTCACCTCAAACTTCCTGAGGTGCTGAATTTAAAGCTGGTGCCTGGTGGTGTGGAAGTTGCTACACTGCACCTAACTCTCCATACCCTAATCTCTGGAGTCAGGGAAAAATCTTGCCATCTACTCACTGTGTTTAACTCGAGAGCAACCTGTACTGTGCTCCAACACGAAAGAAGGCTACTGATGTAGAAGAATTTGTTCTATTTGATTACTGGGCCCTGTCATAGTCAGCTCAATGAAATGTAGCTGCAGAAGGCAAAACCAACCCAGCTCAAACTAAGGCTGGCCACTGTTCATGAAGAAATATAGGAAAGAGAAGGAATTCCAGCAGAAGAAATTTAAAATAAGACAGCCAGAAGTGCTGTTATACAAGTGCAGCCTCTAGTGGTCTGTCTAAAATCACTGAAAGTCAAGTAAAAATTATCTTTTAAGCTCTTGGCACTAACAGCTGCATTTCACTCAACACACTTCATAGCAGCAGCACAGCCTGTAAACAAGGAGGCACCTTTCTTATTGATGCTTACACTTCGAATCTGATTTTGAAAATAAAAACTTCTTCCCCTCTCCTCCACTCCCCAAAAAACAACATACATACTATTCTACAATCTAATTAATTCTATACTGAAATTCTGTGAATAGATAGATTTTTAAATGCACATTAAAAAACCCAAAGCATTGAGACCTTCTCTTTATTTTGGTTTTGATAGTTACTGCCTTCCCTTCACAGAAACAGATGAAGCTGCACAGGAAATTAAGAAAATCTGTGCTTCTGTGTTGGAGCTGAACCTGTTAAAGCTTCATCATTAGACAAGGTTCAGATAAGAAATTTGATGCATTTCCCTGCCTCAGCTATGCACCTTTTTTTTCATATTTCTCCACATTCCAGTTAACTCTCCCAAAATCTTATCCAGTGCACCACTGATGAAAACCTTCTCTCTTTCCTTTCCTATTATGCTTACTTTTGGTCTCAGCTGTTATTAGTTCATGCCCCAGACATGTCTAAAAACACACTGTATTGCAATTTTCTCAGGACTGGGGAACCATCAGATAACCAAAATTGCATTTTAGGATCTCTCAGCAAGCAGGCAAAGAAGAATTTAGATGAATGTTGGGTTGTGAGGTGGCATAAATAAAAACCCTCATAGGCAAGTGGTTATAATTTGCTCATAAAGCAGAAAAGATGAGCAGAATTACGCAGACTGGCAGAGTGACACCATGAAAACAAATGCCTTTTGCCACTTTATAAGCATAGGCAAGAATAATTACACATAATGTTGTGTCGGTGACAGGAGATCTTGAAAGCCAGATAAACAGGAGAAAAAATAATGAGAGCAACTTCAAAGAGCTTTGTCTAAGGGGTTACTAACAATTCAAAATTCCATCCAAACTTCTCATCCAAACTTCACAATGATTGTAGGCCAGACAGCCACAAGTGGTTTTGTGTAGTGCCTGATACGAAAATTCCTCAGTCACCAGGACTGTGACAACAGCAGCTCACAGGACCATGGTAACAACAGCTCACTGCATCTGCCAGCAGACCAAGAACCCACAAGCAAGATGGGCCACTATCAGAGATGTTCTATCAATGAGGCAAATGCCAACTCACTGACAAACAGGAGAGTTGCCATGCAGTCTTGGTCCCAAAAGCAACCAGAGGTCTTTATCCTGCACAGAAGGAGGTCTGTTGGAATTGTGAGATACAAATCCAAACATATTTACTTGTAATTCTGTCTCAAGCACTGCTTGTGTTCCTCAGCCAAATGGAGAGCATTGGTACACACCTTATTTATTTTAAAATATTTATGCCAATTTATAACATACAAGCCATATTTCTCTTTTATTTCCCCACTCAGATTCAAAGATATGGGCATCAGTATCTTCCTTGATTGGTCCCTGTATCTCCTCTTTACTCGTGTGCTCCTTTAGGTCCTCAAATCAGCCCCTCTTTCACCAATTCCTCCTTAGACATGATGGATTGGAAGACAGTAATGCTGGCTATATTCCATCATATATGCTGACCTTCTTTCTGCTTCAAAAAGCTTATGCTGTTGGGGGAGAGAAGCTGAGGGAATGCAGCCATAGTTAAAAATAACAGTTAAAGTGTCCAGGCATCATCATCTGCCTGGGCCTGGACATCTGCTTGTACCACATGCACTTACTGCCTTTCCATGTTACCCATCAGCCTTTTTTCATGGTAACTTCATAGAGTCATAGAATGACTTGGGTTGAAAGGGACCTTAAAGATCATCTAGTTCTGACTGCCCAGAACTTCACACATTTTATCCCATCAATGAACTAAAATCAGAGTGACCTTAATGCATTTTTGCAGGTAAAAGAAAAATTAATTTAACAAGTCGTTGCTTAACAGATCCTCTTTTAGTGTGTGAAATTAGGTAAAATAAGTGTTTTTAAGGAAGAGTTGTAATTTTCTAAATGGAAAACGCAGTGTGATTTCTTCAGGTCATACAGAGCTGCTTTTAGAAGGACTGTCTGAAGAAAGACAACTTTGAGGACTGATTTAGACTTAACTACAGATGGCTGAAGTAGGTCACGTTATCCTGGAGGGACAATTAAAGATAAATAGGTCAATAAAGGCAAAAGGGCTCCATGTTGGTTTAAGCTTAAGTAAATTGAGCAACAGAAAGCCCATGCAACCCTCATTTTAGAACTATTAAGTCAAACTCCATAAAGGCATTGTTACACCTATTCAGAACTGCGATATTGGAATTACACTTACCTCCAGGACACTGCAACAGCCATTAATGCTACTGCACAAAGTACTGGAACAACCTTACAGGGAATGCTGCATAATTTATTTTAGAACTGTGCCATTACACTTAAATAGGGTGTTGAATTTTCTGAATTTAATACTGGGCTGATGTGTGATGGTCTAGAATTTTAGTAATTAACTTTCACAATTTTACAGTGCTTAATTTACTTTGTCTTATTAGCAGACTAAATTTACCACCGGATGGTGCATGTCATACATACTACATAAATCCTCTAAACCCTAAAGGTGTAAGTGGGATTTAAAGACTGGAAAGGCTTTACCTGTACCAGCCTGAGCTTTAAAACAAGTTTAAAGCAGTTATAAGGTGGACATCGAAACAAGTGTAAATTGTTCTAAACCCAGTAATAATTCAGACTCTAAGTAACGATTTGGGCTTTGATCTTAATCTTGTGAGGGTATGTATCTGACACAAAAGCTTTGGACTACCAGTTAAATTTAAGATACAATGCTCTTACTTCAAACCTAAGACCTTATATTTCCTGTCTGCTTACAGCAACATATGGTATTTACAACTGTTTGGCAGCTGTGCTCTGAGAAAGGAAGGGTACACATAGCATGACAGATTTTGCTGGAAGTCCTGGGATATTCTCACTGACAAATTTGAGGGGCTGCCAAAGTAACAGCAGGGTATAGGTTCCATATCTTCAGCCTGGATTGTAATCCAACAAAGACGAGAACAGGGAAATTAAGCACAGCTGACAGAAATAAACTCTGAAGCTGCAAAGCTGTTGCTCACATGTCAGCATGAACTATCAGGGCATCTGTTTTTTAGCACTTCCTTTCCATTATGTGGTGATGTTCAACCCTGGCACTCTATAAAACGAAAGTGGTTAACTCTTAGTGGTGGGCTGCCCATTCAGTTTGCAGATAAATGAGGAAACACAGGCAGTTACCCTCTGACACTGGCTCTTCACAATGTCTGCTGGACCCTGATGGAGTTACAGGCTCAAAACACAGCATTACCCCAACACTGCTGCCTCTGCTTTCAGAGCACAGTGGTGGATCTATGCCAAGGAGACTGGCCAGGCCCAAGCTGTGGGAGCCCTGTGCTCTCCTGTGTCCCTTGCACTGAGGTTTGCTAGCTCCAGCAACATCCATGCCATGCTGCTGCATGTCCTTCTGGTCCCTACCTAAATCTAGCTCACCATGCTTTGCTGTGCCCACACAGATGTGAACCCACTGAAAGGCTTAGCACACACCTTTCTCTTTCAGTTTTCCAGTGTTATCCCAAACAATGGGGAACTGGTATAGCAAACAAGGAGGGGTCTACCAGAAGCTTAGCAAACCCTAACAAGTGAGCTTTTGAACTGTCGGACACCAACACTTCCAGAGGTCATCTCGTTCTGTTCCATTACTTGGACAGGATGGCTCCCTAGTTTCCTACACCACAGACTACGAAAAACAACAGGATTTTTTAGAAGGCCACGTGATGTTCAAGCATTTGTAAATCTTCAGGAATCTCAAAGAAGGGGACACTCTCCCAGCCAGGAAACTGACGGACACCTTTCAAAACAGGAAACTGCTGAACATGCCAAGTTAACCTGAGTTATGCTCAAGATCATGCAGTAGAACAGAAGGGCGTTACAAAGAGAAGCTGTACAAGGCTCTGGCAGAATACAAGTAAAAAGGTCCATGTATCATGTTTAATCAGCAATATGGGACTCAAACAGGCCATCAAAAACTGTTCTGAATTTTCTAATCTACGCTACTTTTTATTTCTCCTGAAAGGGATTTTGTGTTTAAGACTCACTTTTACACTTTTAAAATATTAGCTTTCCAATCCCTTGTGACCACAAGAATTTTAGCTTGCTTTCTTTGTTCAAAGATGAGCCTATATGAGCAGCAAAGAAAAGCATTACAACTATACTCTTTTGTTCTCAGAAACAGCATATTGTTTTCTAATTGCAGTAGAAATGGCTGATTAGCCATAAGGAAAAACATATGTTAAAAAACACTGTCTAGTTAGGTTTTTTTAACCACTGCAACTATCTATTAATTTCTTTCAGAGCAAGTTTTCATGCTACTACCCATAATTGGTAAATTCATATTTCAACAATGTATACACAAGCTAATAAAATACATTTCAAGAAACAGATATGATGGAGAGAAATTAAATATGAGTAACACCTGCTTTCAAGGTACACTGCAAATCTTAGAAGTCTATTTACTAGGATCAATAGAAAAATGAAAAAAATACTTTCAAAACAAAGAACATTGAATGCCCTGAAATGCAATATTAAGTGTAAAGTTGGCAGCTATTTCAGAAGCCTTTTGCAAACCTGAATGCAATATTCTTCCTTCAGCCTCAGTAAATGTGTGATGTAAAAGGTACATTGCACAGGTGCCTCTCCCACTGCACAGTAAGAATTATGGTGTTTGGAGGTTGTCGGTTTTTTACTCAGCAAGAGAGGACAACCTTGATCTGCATGGCCTTTTTTTCCTACCAAGCTCAGCAGTCCTCCCCAAAGGACTCACAGAGTGAAGTAATAGGAGGCGTTCTCTGCAGAAAGAGAATCAGACCAGCTACATGGACATTACAAAATCTCAAAATATCCCAAAAGAATGCAAGACATGGCTGACTGTCCTCTACTGAAATCCAGTTGAATTTAAAGTTGTCACCTCTTACAGACACTTTATCTAGAGACATTACCATAATCAGCAACTCCCTCGATAAGAACTATTAATTCATGCAGATCAATATTTACATGTTAACTATTTGTACCAATTCAGCACTTCAGTTAAACTACTCTTCCTAGAAAGTATTGCTTTACGTACTGCCATGGATTATCCTACTTGGGTAGCCTATGTATCTTTCTAAGACAATTCTCACCTTTTTAATACAACTTTATCTTGTATTTCAAGAACAATAAAAAAAAATATTACCTGCTTATAGGAAAAACCTGCTTCAGAAGCATTACACACGTACCATTACAACACGTATTTCACTACCAAAACAGAAGTTATAAAAGCATTAGCTTTTACAGTAATCTTTTTTACAGTAATCTTCCACTGACTATTGTACTCATCCTTAATCCATTGTTTTTTCCTGACAAAGCAGCGACCTTTCAGCATACATAGCACATGACTGTTGTCACACATTATGTCAAGAATTTGTATGGAGTATTTTGAGATTACTACAAATCATATGTTAGACATCGTATTTTATCTCGCCATCTATAGAACACGAATTTACCTTGCAACATTAACAACACCCACCTGAAGAATATGGTTCAGCTCTCTGCTTAATGATATACAGTTGCACCAAGGTTAACTGAGTATCTTTAAACTGAGATGAGGTATTCCCTTTCCACTGTGTCCTTTCTTAACATCCTCATGTATCAGGCATGCTAATAACTTTACTATTTACACTATTCTACTCCATGATCATCTAAGTTGATAGCATGCAACTTTTAATAGTTCTATTCCTAAATGCAAGGTGCCCCACAAGACATTTATTGTTTCATGATTAAAGTTTACTGTGAAAAGACAAGAGAAAGTTCACATAGAAAAAACCTGTGAAACCCAGTGTTTACATAATACAGAATAAGGACACCATAAGAGGTGACAAGGTCGTGTTCATCTATAAAATTAGAAGGAATGAAAAGGTAGTTTGAGAGGTTTCAGTTTTTCCTCTTTCAATGAAGTCCTAAGCTAGCCTTCTTTCACTTGGGAAGAGATCTTGAAAACCTGAACTCACTGCTAAGATTTATTATACCAGTAAATATATTATTAGGTGAACTCTACTGCAGAGCACAGAAAGGTCCTTTCTTATGAGGCTCTTAGTAGCTCCTTACTGTCATCCCCATGAAATATAATTTCCCTTAACATGCAACTCCAGACAGTCAGACAATGAGGTTTGAGTTACTGCTGCCAACCCCTTGCTGTGATCTTGTACAGGGCCAAGTAGCACAAGTAGTTTTCTGAGGAACTGGGAAGGCTCCAGATGTGTCAGTGCTCTACAGTCTGTGCTCTTAGCAAAGTCCATTTCCCCTTAGTCTGTCAGAACAGCCAAAATACAGAGTTACATATCTGATAAACTAAATGGCAATAACTTGGGAGAGCAGTCCACGCATAAAAGCTGTGGGCTACATTTCCATCCTTTCTGTTATTCTGTACTCCTTACACCTCTTTAACCAATTTACAAGCTAAAAAACCAACTGCCTCCACTTCCCTCAAAAGCAGCTTCCAAAGCACCTAAAACAGTATTTGAATACTAAGATAGCAGGAAAAAACTACAACATCTTTAACAGCACTAGAAGTATCCCAATTCAAGAACAACTGCAGCACTGCCCCTCTTAGGGTTATACACATATCAATATATATAACATATCAACAGCAAAACATCCTTCATAAGGGGATGTATGCTAGCATCTGGCTAGTGTCATTTCTGTAGTTTTTCATTTCTATAAACCTGCACAAGGGCTCACAAACACAAATTTACACAGTAAGCTTCTAATATTGCTAGTGAAGATAATCAGATAAGCCCTTTGAGATTCTATTGATTCTCAGACACAAAAAGGTTGCACGTTTATCAGGATCTTAACAACAGCATTATTTTTACAAGATTTGAAATTGAATTGTCGTCACTTTAAACCAAGAGAACTGTTATATTCACAATAGTGAATATCTTAACATCTAGACAGCTGGGCTATCTCCTTTGTTTACAAAGAACAGTCATCTCTCTCTAAATACTTTTGAATTAAAGAAGCAAGAAAATCCTTGAAGAACAGCTAGACTTAAGGAATGACCACTTCTAGCTCAATACTCACAGAATAATTGTTGTCAGGTAGGAGCAACTGACAGAAAAACCTCCAGAAAATCTGCTCCTGTCAATGTGGTGTGCTGGGATGCCTCTCAGTGCTCACCCACTATACCAGACACTGTTTGTTCTGATCAGAATTTCTCACAGGACCCCCACTCTGTGCCGAAGTTCAATGGGCCACCATGAAGTGCACCACCAAGGACTTTCAAAAGGAGGAGCAGATGTGAATTTAGTATATAATTATTTGCAGAAAGAGTACCCAAGATAAGATCAAGGGATGCTTAGCACCATGCAGTTTAACCACCATGAGGATAAACAAAGAAAATGCAAAAGCTGGCTTTTAGCTTCAGAGTTTCATTCCCTGATAAACTAGGGATTAAGAAGTACAACCAGGAGGGGCTGGTTACATCAAGTACAATTTGATGAGGGTGCACTGTTGGCGCCCTCCCCCTGCCATGTAGTCCTGGGAGAGAGGCCCTGGGGAGACACGGGGTTTCCCTGCCCCTGCTCAGCCTCGTTCCCATTGGTTGGTTTGTGTTCCCCTGCGTGGGCAGAAGGACCCTTGGGTCCCGTGATTGCCTCAGTTCCTCGGCAGAGCCCCGGCCATGCGGCTGGAGAAATAAACATCTCTCTGAAATATCTACCAAGAATCGGTCCATATATATTTCTTTTCCACGGGCCTTGTTGTTTGATATGCGTGTTGCAGTATCTGTACTGTAACAAATGGTAGAGAAATGCTGGCAAGACACCGATCCCTAAGGACAGAAAATTTGTGAGTAAAAACCACTCTAGATCTCTTTTCTCGCCTTGGTTTGGATATTCTCTCTAAATTATGGAGGAACCGTGGAAAGACTCTTGGCTCTCAGAGCCGCATATGGACATTTATCTTAAACTTGAAAAGATTCTTGAACAACAATTTGTAAATTTTAGCTTAATTCAAGCTCAAAAGGAACTGAAACATTTCCTTTCATGGTTGTTTAAGAACTTTTTCTACGTTTCTTGGGATTTAATTCTTACCAAAGACTTGGAATACCGTTTGGACACAGTTAATTTCTGAGTCAAAATATATGCCGATGGAAGACTATTTTCGTGAATATTATTTAATTACCAAGACTGTTGAGCAATGTCAGCTGTGTCCTGGCGAAGGGAAGCCTGGCTCAGGGACCATGTGGCCTTGGCCACGTGGACTGAGCGCTCTGCGAGCAGCAGCGAGGCAGTTCCCGCACGTGGGCAGAGCGGCGTGAGCTGCAGTGTTGGCAGCGGAGCAAGGTGCAGCAGGAGCGGGGCAAGCCGGTGGTGCCCGCCCGGCCCCCCGCAGCGCGCGGTGGAGTGAGCCCCGTGAACGCCCGACCGAGAGGGGCGGCGGCTGGCAGCAGTGAGCGGAGCCGTGCCTAGCTGAGATGTGCACTGGAGCAGGGCGCGGGGGGGGGTCGTCGCTCGGGGGCCCGGCCAAGACGTGGGTGCGGCGCCTGGCAGTGGCAGCGAAGCTGAGAGCAGAGGCAGCGGTGCACAGGCCCGGCCCGCGCAGCCCTGAATGCGACCCCAGGAAGAGCGTGCAGGCATGAGCAGCCCCGACGGCTCCAATGCGGGAGTGAGCGAAAATGAAAGTGATACCAGGAATGCAGTGAGACAGAAAACAACAGCCACTCGGAAAAAGGAAAAGATCACTGTAGCTAAAGTTTTAGGAATAGTAAAATTGTATAATGTTAAACAAAATTATGGTTTTATAATGAGATGTGACAGTCAAGAAGACATATTCATTCATGGAAATGCAATAAAAAAGAATAACCCTGAAAAATGCATCCCAAGCTTGGGAGATGGAGAGCTGGTGGAGTTCAAAACTGAGCAAGGTACAAAAGGATTACAAGCAGCAAATGTTACTGGGCCTGGCGGCATTCCAGTCAAAGGCAGCCGTTATGCAAAAAATCCCAACAGCTTCCCTACCCACAGCCTACTTTCCCCTTTTACCCTATACCCAATACCCTCTCCTAAATTTACCCCATCCCTGGTTTATTCCTAATCCGTTTTTCACCCCATGGCTTCCCTATACGATTCCCTTTCCCTACAACTCCTCTCCGATGCCGAGGGGGGGATGAAAAGGGGGAGGGAAGAAATTAAACCCTCTCCTGCCTCAGTTTCCCCACAAAGCATGCCCAGAGAGTCCTGTCTCCCTTCTGTCAGCCTTAAGATGTTCCAGAGAATCTGTTAGGACATTTAAAGACTCAGGAGGGTGGCTTGTTTTGTTTTGAAACTGTCCTTGTTATCTCATGTTTATCCAGTTGTTTTCAATATTAAGTTTTAAATCTCTTTTTGTTAAAAATAAACGGGTGAAATGTTGGGGCCCTCCCCCTGCCATGTAGTCCTGGGAGAGGGGCCCTGAGGGCACAGACACGGGGTTTCCCTGCCCCTGCTCAGCCTTGTTCCCCATTGGTTGGTTTGTGTTCCCTGCGCGGGCAGAAGGACCCTTGGTCTGGTGACGGGAACAGTTCCTCGGCAGAGCCCCGGCCATGCGGCTGGAGAAATAAACATCTCTCTGAAATATCTACCAAGAATCGGTCCATAGATATTTCTTTCCACAGGCCTCGTTGATTGATATGCGTGTTGCAGTATCTGCACTGTAACAGTGCACTTCATCTCCTGCTCCAGATCCTTGCCAAGGACATCAGACAGCACATATGTGTACAGTTCCCTGAGGAAGTCTATCTCCAGATAAAACATCAGGCATTATTCACCTATCTTTGAGCAAAATAATCCAAGCACTTTCTTACCCACCCAGCAGCCCACCTGCCAAATGTAACAACTCAAAGTGGATAGAAGAATTCTTGGCAGGACTAAGTTGAAAGTCTTGCTTAGGGTGAGGCAAAAGACCTGCACAGCTTTGTCTTGTTGATGCATCCAGTATCGTCATCACGGAAATAGGCTGGTCAAGCATAATTACTGTTATTTAATTCATGCTGGCTACTCCCCATCACCTTCCTCTTTTATGTGCCCAAAAGTGTGTTTTAAGAGGACTCCATAATTTTCTCACAGATCAAAGTGAGGTTCACCAACCTGTAGCGCTTCAGATCACTATTCTTATCCTTTCTGAACATGAATGCAGTATTTACCTTACTTTGGTCATCATGGTTTCTCTAATCTCAAAAAGCTTTCAAAGATTATAGAGAGCAACCTTACTACGACACTGGTCAGTGTCCTCACCACTCTCAAAGCAGCTCATCCCAAACACTAGATTTGGGTCAAGATTTCTCAAGAGATGCCTTATTTTGTCCTCAGCCATTGCTTGTCATTCATGTCCTCTCTCTGAACACATAGGCTGGGGAGACACTCTCAGAGAAGACTTAAGTGAAGAACTCAAGTGGCTCAGCCTCATCTGTGTTGGCTGCTACTAACTTGCCCAGTCCATTCAGCACAGGTCCACATTTTCCTTGTTTATTCCTGTACTGCTAAAGCACTGGAAGTTTTTTCGAGTGATCCTTGATGTCCCTTTTTTCTTGTCCCTCAGCTCCAGGTGTTCTTTGACTTTTTTGACGCCATGCCTACATGTTTGGACAATGTATCTACATTCTTCCTTTGTAGCCTGTCCCTGCTTTCACCTCCTGTATGCTGTCTTTGTAGTTCAGCTCAGTCATAAGTTTGCTTTCTGACAGTGGGGTCAGTCTCCTGTTACGTCTATTCACATTCCAGGACGTACCATTCTTGTACTCGGAGATTGCTGTCCTTCAAAACTTGGCAGCCTTCTGCAGCAGATTTACGCTTCAGAACTGCCTTCCTTTGTATTCCACCTACCAGTTCCCTGAATAAGCCCAAAATCTGCTCTCTTGAGGTCTAGGGTATGTACTTTATTCTGATACTTGCCTTCTTCACCCCCATCAGGATTTTGAGCCCACTCTTTTGTTTCTTAACAGACTGCCAACAAAAATCATGATGTTTATTGAGCAGCCCACTGATAACACTACTGTGCCCTCTAAGCGAGTCAGAATTAATCCCTGAGCCTGCTTTGCACCCTCAGGCAAAGCTCTGGAAGTCTGCAGAGACTACACATTCAGCTAAGCCAGGGAAACAGCTCAAGTGCTGAGGACAAACCTCTGTATGTAGCTACAGAGTGTTCCCTCACTGAGTAACATCCTGAGCAGAATCCAGGAATTAGCATATTCTGCCAAAATTATACATGTGTTCAACTGAAACACTGAATATTGCATTCTAAGACACAGTGAAGACCAAGAGGACAATGTCCATGATGGAACATATATCCATACATACCAGGAAGTAATTTTCTGATGAAATATAAATAGCAGTACATAATTCATCTAACAACTACCCTAGACAGCTGTCACTAACCAACACTTACTGACACTACACCATAAGCTTAATTTTCATTTTCTTTAATTAAATCCTAAGCCTGACTTTTACACCACATGTAAGGGATCGAATGTGAAAAGTCCCTTAGCAGATAAAAGGTTATTTTCTTCTAGACAGGTGCTCACCTCGGAATGCTTGTCAGGTAGGTAAGGACATTCTGAAACTCTTTTTCAGGGATCTCGCTGAAAGCTGGATAGTCTGGAAAGGTGATAACAGGGCAGCCATCTCCTCCTCTTCCACCTACAAAAGAAGCAGCAAACGTGTTTACATGGAAGTCTCTTTACCTACACTGAAACTTCCCAGTAATGAAACAACTGTATTTTTTCTCCTTTTTTTTTTTTTTTTTTTTTTTTTTCTGCAGGGCTCATGTGTGGACAGTTTATTCTGGACAGTGCCTCTCTTCTTCAGTGCTTAGGAAGTTTTATAGAAGGAAATTTGTTACACCACATTAGATTTTTTCTGGACAAATGCCTAGGCACCTGTGAACAGTTCTGACACCAGATGGCAGTGCAACTTTCTGTTGGTAAATGTCAATTGCATGTAAGTACAACCAATTGGGAGAAAGAAATCAACTAATTTTAAACCAAAAAAGTTAATTCAGAATTAAGTAGGCAAATCCCCATCGTGAACTGAACTCAACCTTCTTACCATGCAACATGCCCCCACTCTGCTCAGCTGGCTGTTTTGCTTCCAGGTTGGTGAAACAGAAGGGGGAGAACATTAAAAGAAATGGGCGTAGGTGTTTCAAATGAGATTTCCCATTCCCAGATTATGTACAGAAGGTAAGGCAGAGCTGAACAGCTACACTGCAGTAGAGCTGCTGCTGAACTAGATACCATTATATGTATCTTTCCTGGCATTTGCACCACTGGGTAGAATTCACAGACACAATGCTTCTTCATGGACTTCACACACATTCTTACATGCAAAATGTAATTAGTTCTTTTTAAAGGCATTATTAATGTTTCATGTCTTTAGCAAGTATATATTCATAAAGACAGGTAGGACAAGGGGCTTGCTGAGCCCTTGCAACTGCAGGAAGTTAATTGTTCAGGGGTGGCAGGAACACACTGCTGGGAAGTTATCTTTGCTTCACAGTTCAAGAAGAGAAGAAAAACAAAGAAAAATAACAAGGATATTTTTTCCAGCCTGGAGATCTGATAACTGTGCAGAAATCAGCATTAAACTGTATTAACAACACCAATTATGAGAGCAATGGTGATTTGTGAAGATTATTACCCACTTTCAGTGCCTTTGCATCTAACCTCCCCAGAAAAAGAAATATTTGACCTCAGATACATTTGATAAAAGAAATCACAACTTCCCTCCAAACCACATGTAATTAGAAGAGCTCAAATAGTATCTTTATGTTAATTTGTGGTGAATCTGATTTTCATTTACCAGCTTACAGATGGCATGGTGCTCTCACTGTGAAGCTCTTGGAATCAAAATACATGAAAAAATAATGTGCTCTGGATGTATTTAAACAACAATAAAATGCAGCTATTATGCAAATATCACAAGTTTGCAAACATGACCTTTATGACACATCCAAATATGGCAACACTGAGTCAAGGGAGCTAATTTTAGCTATACAAATATTCACAACACAAATATAAGTTAAGGCCAAATTTGATTTTATTGGTTTTTGTTCTACACAGGCTCTTATGACTGAAGCATTTTCCTCTCTTGTTAAAAGCATGATAATGATTATTTCTGTTGCTTATGAGGTGTTCTGGTCTCTCTAGAGTATCTATTTTTAGGTACAATCATACATTATTTGTGGTATCTTCATTGGTTACTTGCTTTGTTCTACTTAATTTTTATAAATAGGACATAAGAAACAAAAGAACAACAACAATAGACTTGCAGGACATGTCCTAAAAGCAGAAGCCTGGACTATGACCTTCAGGAAGTTCCCAGACCACCACCGACTGTCAAGGGCAAATAGAGCCATCCTGCCTGGACACTGCCCACCAATTTTCAGTTTCTAGTACAGTCATCTGTGTTTATCTTGGGTGGAGATGACTCTGCCCTGACCTGACCTGTTACAAGGTTTTTCTTCACTGACTATCTTTTCCTTCAGTGTTTCCCTGCTGGGACACTTGAGCACAGATATACCTTCAAATGCTCCTTAACTGCTTTTGCCTATCAGAACCCTGCTGCTCAAAAGAGTTTAGGGCAGAGTAACCTGAAATGCTACACATAATAAGTTCTGTAAATTTCAGCTTTAACAATACTGACTTACAGAAGCTGCTCTCTATATTGTAACTTTAAATAGATGGCCATCAAGGGAAGACAAGTCACTCTAGCAAAAGCAGTCACTGCTTTAAAGGAAGCATTTATGAGAAAAGGGCATGGGAAATAAAACAAAGTAAAAATCCTACATATTAACTGTGTTTGTATTAAATAATAGAAAAAGCAGAAAGTGAGTTTACTTTTTAAAGTGTCCTTTATTTCTTAATTTATCTGATGCAGCAAGAAATTATTTTTTTTCCTTTATTCAGAATCATTGTTTTCTTCTTCATTTTTCTTCACCTCTGCAGAAGCAGCATTATTAAATGTTGCACTGTTTATTATGTTGAATAAACACAGTTTATTAAATTAGCTGTGTAAAATGTGATTTTCTTCTTTTCATTCAGAAGTAAATCAACCCACAGAACTTAGGATGAGGAGATAAAAAAGAATTTTAGGAAGCTAAGAGGGGTTTTATTGTCGTTGATTTTTGTTTTAGTGGTAGGGAAAGCATCCAAGTGACAGAACCCAAACAATTTCACTTCTCTTACCCTTTTTGAAACACAAGTTTAAGGCAAAAAAATTCAAAAATCTTATTAAAACCCATTCCTATAATAATCTTCCAGCACCCCAGGATTATATACACCTGATTACAAAGAAAAAAAAAAAAGACACAGACTTAGATGAATCTTTGAGTGCTAAAACTCATGAAAATAATTCAAGGTGTGCAGAGTAATTTTCAAAATGAGTTACTGGAATTTTAATCACTATACAAAAAATTAGTAATTTACCAGCAATATTTTAATAAATTCAGGTCAGTTGGTACAGTGACCACATCTAGCTACCCCAGTCCTAATCATTGGAAAATCACCTCTTTCACATTCCCCTCTAGCTCAGAGTCCTGAAATTCCAGCTACAGCTGTTGAACAGCCTTAACTGATTTGCTGGACAAGTTCTGTCCACAGAGGCACACACAAGCCTGCTCTCCTATTTCTAATCTTATACAGGGATGCACTACCAACTGGAATTTAATAGTTTTATGTGTTTTTAAGACAGTCAAGTACCTGAGAGCATTAAGAGCATTTTCTTAGTCTAATCTTAGCCTTTTATTTTTTTAAACATAAATTTCTGAAAGTATAACAAATCCCCTTATTTTTGTTTAAAAAATTATGAACACTGTTCTGGCTCCATGAATGTCAGATTGAATGGCTCTAGTGAAAGATGCCTTTATCCATAGCAGGGTAGGGATAGCCTAGATGATCTTTAAGGGTTCCTGCCAACCCAATCCATTCTGTGATTCTATGAAAATGCTGAAATACATTCAGCGTAATTTCTCTATGAAATATTAAACAAATGCCACTTGAGTGCCAGCTTTAGATTTTGTTTATTGCAAAGAGCAGAAGACAGTGGACAGCATCAGTCCTTAAGTGAGTGTAATCAGTCTGCAGACATTTTACCTGAAACAATTCCCAAGAATTTCTTGATGCTTGTCTCATAACATGCAGCTGTAAGAAACATTGTGCAAGTGAGAGGATTATTGCTTTCCAGGCTATAAATGGAAACACCATAGAAGTACAGAGGACTGAAGCTCATTTCAGCAATTAAATAAAATAAAAACACCATAGCACTTTAAACTAAGCAGATCTGCTTCCACCCTACTTCCATGAGATTCATTAACAGAAAACTTTGCTATCAACTCAGTTATACATGACTTCAGCAGCCTATTTACATGAAACTTCTTTAACAGATTTAGTATCAAGCAAAACACAAATTGCCTCCATAAAATGGAAATTTTTCAGGGGATAAACCTCTACAATTCTAGCAAAGCCCTGTGAGGTAGAGCTCTTCTAAACAGATCTACAAGTCTAAGGTCAGTTTTTACAACAGCGTTTTGGAGAAACACGCATTTTAAAAACATTGAACTGCACTAGATCCACAGGTTAGGCAGCAAAATTACTTAACTGTGCTTAGAAAATAGCACTTCATGTTCCTAACTTCTGAACACAATTAACATCAGCAATAGCATCAGGTACTAAAATTATGTGTACCTAGACCATCATGGTCTTGTGGATGAAAAGAGTAGAAAAAATATCCATGGAAAACTATCTGTGCTATCAGCTGGTAAATGATGAGACTGGTAAAGTTTCCTTTAAGTTCAGGTGATTTAACATTTATTCTTTATATTCTGCTACATCTAACTTCCCGTCACAGTTGCTATCTCTTCTGCATCTTTTTTTTTTTTTTTAATTAAGCAGGTTGGGTGATAGAGAAGTGCTAACCCAAGGAAATTGCACAGTATTTTAGAGAAATTCTAATCTAGAGGCACGTTAATGACTTGGTATCTAAGAACAATCTCAAATTAGACATAATTAATATTGTTTTTAATTTTAAAAAGCATTGTCAGGAAAAATTGCAGAACTTGTGAATTGTACAGTTGCTAAAAACCACACACACAAGTGCACAGGCACACACAAACACAAAGAAAAGGGTAATTCTCCACAACCCTGTGAAAGACTTGCTAGCTATTTGGGGTTTTGTATGGACAGCAAAATTTGGTGGCAGCAAAAAAAATTGCCCAGACTTACTTTCAGGAAGGATGAGTAGGAGATTTTGTAATGTTTCCCTAACTAGTCTGCTCCCGTTTGCATAAAAAAGGTATTCCCAAAAGTACTCTGACCACCCCCACCAAAAGGAAGTAAGTAGTTGGATACAATTAGATGACAGAGCAAAGAGTCTTCTGGCCTGATTCTATAATGCAAATGAAATAGTATTTGGACTATGAGAAAAAATATCATCTCTATGTTGATCAGTGTGCACACACAAGATCCAAGAGCATTATCCTTGTTGAATGGCTCAGACCTACAACTTTAGTTCAAAAGACCCTGCTTAAAAGTAATCTTGTTTGCAGTCCTGTCAAAAGTGAAGTCCTCACATGATTTTGAGAAGGGATTACTTCAGATTTTTTTTACTATTGTAGTGGTTCAGCTATTATGCTTGTACATTTCTGATAAGGAATTTCTCCTTTCTGCTTGCATAAGATATTTAACTGGATAACTCAGTATTTGAAATTACATGTAGACTTCAATTAGGGAGTGAATAAAAGCTTCACTGCATATCCTCTGCAAAGAAAAACAGATTCAGGAGGAATTTATTAAAATGTTCTTTTCTTGAGATGAGAGCGAAGTTTTACTTGTTTAACTTCACAAGCTGCATCTTGTCCAGGCTGATCAGCAGCAAATATACTGGCTTAAAAACTGGATTGCAATAACTAAATTTGCATCTGAACATACTTGAACTGGAAATCTCTTAGCCAAGGATTCATTTTTTCCCTTTCTCTTTTTCTTTACTACATTTTTGGTTTGATTTTTAAAAAATCTCTACAGACAGTAGGTTTAGCACAGTGAATAAAAACAATAGTTAAGCTTACACCTGTGCAAGGCAAAGACTGATAAGCAATACCTCTCCCAATGTCCATACACAACACAGATACTGTCTATATTACATCAGCAACAAAATAGCACTTCTTGTGCTATTTTGTTGGATATTTTGTTGCTATCAGTTGGATATTTTTAACCAACTGTTCCAGTGGATCTGGTACAGGATCCACACAGAAATGCTCAAACATAATTTTACAGACTCAGCAGCCAGAGCTACTTCAATGGGAACAGTTTGACCAGTGAGGTGTTGTCAAGTCATTTCCACAGAAGAAAGCAAGAGCACATCCAAGAAAATAAAGTTAGACAAACCAAAAAGCTTACTATTTACAATGATAGAGGTATAAGCCTATATGTTTAAATTTATAAATCAAAGGTATAAGCATTTTGAAAGCTAGTATCAATGTTAAATTTTTCAATGGCAGGAAAAACAATGAGGAATCAATAGACAAAAATGCAAATAGCATGAACTCATACTTGTATTTCCTTTAATGGAGACACTTTGAAGTTGTTCAACGCATAAATAGGCATTCAAAGGAAAGGGAGTTAAATACCTGGTTCAGTACTCATGGTGCCCAAGAGTCTCATTTGCACATCACATAGCTTGAATGATTTAGGATGCATATCAACATACACAGGTGTCTGTACGCTCTTCTCCATTTACTTTAACACACCTGCACACTACGATGGCAGATAGACACAAGGCTGGGTGGGTATGAAAGTCACACAGCAATCATGGAGAGAGAACATACTTATGAAAGAAAATATAAAATATGAATAAAAGACTGTGAGGAGTACATAAGGATACATAATACATTTTCCAGAGACTTTTAAATAGACCTTACACTGTCCTTCATGGGATAAAAACCAAAAACAAACAAGGAAAAAAACGGGCAGAAGACCCTTTTCAATGCGGAAGAAAAAGTGGTTGCACGAATACTAACTAAAGAAAACAAAGGTAAAAGAATTGAGACACTGAACCGTGTAGACACAACACTTAGTATAGCCTAGCAACAACAAAAGAGTAACAATTTTAGCAAAGATAAGGACCTTGTTCCACAGAAAGAAAAAACTCCAAGGCAAAAAGTAAACAACTGTGCCTGAGGTAAAATATTAACTTCAGGGTTTATAAACTTTCTGTGTGAATGACTAATTACAAACCTCATCCACAGCTTGCCCCAACATCAGATTTAAGCTGAACACAGCTGCATACTTGCTGCTGGGCAAGAGCAAGTCTGTAGAAGTAGTAAGCACCTTGATTTCATTGCACCTTGTTATATTTACTGACAAACTGAAGCATTAGTGGAAGTTTTTGCTTTATTTTGTTTCATTTCAAGGCTAATTTGGATGTTCCTGTAGCATTTCCATTCCAATCCAGCACAATGAGGGACACGAGTAAGAAGTGACCCCGATTTAGACCAAAACACAGAAAGCAGCTTGGGAAGGGCTACAGCCTTTAGCCACAGAAGCAGACTAGGTTTCATTCACTATTCAAACAAGTGTCCCATGAGACCTAGACACATCCTATTAGAGAGACTAAAGCAATTCTCAAGTACACATTGACTTGCTGTTGAAAAGCCAACAACTAAGATCAGAAATGCATCTAAGACATTCAGCAATACCTACAAATATGCTATTTTACCTAAAGCATTAGTAATCTATGGACTTCCACTTTAAAGAGTTTTATGCCATGTCCTTAGATTCTATTTCCAAGGCAACTTAGTAATAAGCAAAAAAGTCCCATTCACACACGCTAGGAATGTCTTAAGTGGCCTTAGAGCAAAACCCCTCTTAAGAGCAAAACCCCTCTTAAGCTCAACTGTAACAACAAACAAATCATACATAAATCAAGTATCAAAACATTGGCTCTGTTCCTTCATTCACAGAACCTGTAACACCACTATTTGGTACTGCGCAGAGAATTAAGCATCAATGTCCTGCAGGAGAACATTAGAATAAAAAAAACTGAACCGAAATTTTGAAATGAAAATGCCTCATGCTCAAATTTCCCAAGAGTAATAAAATACAACAGAGAATCTAGTCACAGTAATGCAGCTGACCTACGACTTGAGGCAAATAAAACAAAATTCTAATTGACATGAGGGTGAATAAATAGAAGAAAATAGAACAAGGCTGCTCTTACTAAGCTCTACTGCCAGGTGGATTTATTGAATGCTGAAGATGCTTGTGGATTTGTGAACTCAACAACTCTTCTACCACAGTCATCAGTTTTCAGTTTTCCCCCTCACTTCAGAGGGGCAAAATAGAAACCCTACTTAGAGTTTCATAGATAGGCTGATTCTTGCATAACACTCTTATGAGACATTTTCTGCCCATGGATAAGAATGAGCTTGAAAAGTCAAAAAAATTAACTTCCAGAGAAGAATTGTAGCTTAAACACTATAATCTCAAATGAAGCATGAACAGCCAACTTCATAAAAGAATATCTTATTTTCCAACTGCTACCATCACCCCACAGAAAACACAGTCACTACTGCAGACCCACAGTTTAGCTTGTGTGGCAGAAATAAATCATAATTAATAGTTAATTATGAGTACAAAAAGATTCAGTGAAATCTTGCCAAGTAAAGCAGTACATGGTTTCACTCCCGTGTGTCTCTGGATCCGATGTAGAATGGGATTCAGAGGGAGAGGAAAAGTCATAGAGTCCAGCTGCAGCTCAGAGAGGTAAATTTCCTTTATGCTGAAGGATGCAGGGCAGCTCTGCAAAGCCACTGATGCTCTCCCTTTCTGTGTATTGGAGGGAGGGCAGAACAGGGCCATAACTCCAGCAAGTTCACTGCTGCATACCTGCAAGAGCTTTTACAGGCAGAAGACAGGAGAACAAACTCAGAGGCTTATCAGACACCTTCTTCCACACAGCCTGATCAGTGAGCAAAGGCACCATCTCCCTTTGCCCATTATCGGCCAGCCGTGGGCTCAGCGTGGAAGTGGACCAAGCTCAGCAGCCAACACTTGCATGGCACAAACACCGGCCCCCATCACCTGCCTGGCACAGGTGACCCAGGGGCAAAGACCCTGTGCTGTGTGAAAGTGGCTGTGCTGCTTTTGGAGACAGCCTTATACCCAAAACCAGGTTCCTCTGCAGTCAGTGATACCAAGCCAAAAATCCTGTCCAGAACTCGATGCTACACTTGTCTGACCCCAGCATGGAGGCTGTGGGGAACATGGTACCACGCTGCTTGCTCCACCACTTTGGTCAAGACCAAGGTGTCAGCTTGGGCTTCAGTGTCAAACATGACAGCAGAGCCTGTGGCAGCTGGGGCTGGGAGCTGAGGACTGCAAGACCAAAGCAACCACCACAGCATCCATGCTGAGGACTGCAAGACCAAAGCAGCCACCACAGCATCCATGCTGCAATCTCCAGTTAACTGGAAAATTAACTGTAATTTTAAAATTTCTGTTATACTTTAAAAAAATCTTTTAATAAATCCTTAAATAACAAGTCTTGATAGCCTGAATTTTGAGTTACTCATTGATTTCTCATGTAAGAGACCTCAGAGACTTTTAAAGGACAGCAGGCTGAACCATGCATCTAAGCAATATGTATAGGAGGGAACACCATAGTCTTACCTGACAGATATGCAAATTGTTTCCTTAATTGGTCCTGAATATCTGCAGCATAGAGGGGAATGATATCCTGATGCATGATTTCATCTGTGGAGAGAAAAAAAAAATTGCATTGCAAAGTCATTTTATGTAAAATTTCACAGCAGACATTAAAAAAAAAAAACATCCCTAGAACACAAACACTCAGAAAACTGTCTAACTTTTGAAAAATACGTGAAAATCTTTGGAGTCTTTCAAGTGTTTGCCAAGGGCAAACTTTTCTTTGAATAGCACACTAATAAAAGAGGAATTTACATTTACTGACATTTAGAAGCAGTACAGAACTGTCACTGAACACTGTAGAACTAACATTCCTCAGGAATGATGGTAAACAGTGGGACTTTTTACATATTAAATTCAATTTTTATTAAAATTGTCTCAATTCAAACAAAACCAAGAAACTTATCATTTCTCGAGCCTGTTGTCTAGATTCAAATACCCCAAGATAACAGCATTAAATAAGATAGATAGAACCGGCTTGAAAGTACACCCTCTCCTTGAATACACACACACACACACACGCTTTCTACCTCAATACTGAAAAGCAATGCTTAAGCTTTTTTCTCAGCCCTTCCAGTTCAGTTCAGTGACAACCATTCTGCTTTCCCAACCCTTGGTTTTCTGTCCCAGTTTTTCAGCAGAGGCGTTTCCCAGAGCGTGTTTCCAGAGGTCAAGCAGAAACCTGAGTTTCGCTGATTGTGACAAAGACTGCATGACAGAGTTGCCTCATTCATAAACTATGATTGCATTTTTTACAAGGAAACAAGAAGTTTTACTCTTTTGCAATTCCTAAAAAATTATTATTCCACATATTAGCCTCATTGAAAAGTAGAGAAGAGACAACACAGCTTTTCCTTTATTTGGTTATGAACATTTCTTTTAATCTGACATTGTACTGACATGGAAGTTTTGGGTTTTAATGTACATTGAAATGTCATTAACATAGGTTTTGACACTCAGAGCTGTGAATGTGCACAGGAAAAATAAGTAAAAGCCTAAAACTTATGTAAGGATAAGTGTCACCTGCACTGAAGTACAAGCTGAAGTAGTGCTCTGGTCCTCAAGGACTTGCTGCCACTGAGGTCTCTCAAATGCTAGATTGTGAGCAGACAGACACCCACTTCTATGAGCAATTCTCACATATGTAAAATTCTGAGAACTGCAATTATTTCAGAATGGAAAAAAAGCCACTTTCAGTTACTTCTTCCATATAAGAAAGAACTTATACTGTGAAACAGAACTTCTCTGTTCTCTGTCATCCTGTTGGGCAGGGGAAGACCCATGACCACTTTCAAGGTCACACACTGATCAGAGCTATTTTCCTGTATCCGGCAAACTGCTGCCTGATCAGAAGACTTCTGCATACCATGCTGTCAAATCCATAAGTGGATACTTTTAACTGTCAAGTCATATTTCACCCAGACCTTCAGTTATGTCACCATTTCGATGTTTTCAACAGAACACTGAACACAGATCTTTCAAACCTCCAATCTCAGATGGCCAAGTAACTTCCAGAAGAGGAATACCCCACTTCCCCAAAGAAAAAAGGATTTTAGAGTTTATTTTTGCTGTCTGTGCCTTATAATACAAGTAGCCCTCCTGCAGCAGTGTTTAAAACACTAAACAGCCCTGATTCTGCAAACCAATACCTGCAGGTGGACCCATTAACCTGAATATAAACTCTTATAGGATCGATGCCTATTTTTTGGTGGGAGATGGAAAAAGTGAAAATAACATCATTGGTCTATAAAATGCCATCCTGCCTAAAGTCACAGGCAGACATAATTTTCATTATTGCATAGCATTGCACCTTAAGCATGTAGTAAAATAGTTGAATGTTGCATATGTAAGTGAACACACGACACACAACACTGAAGGATGCAGGACATTCCCAAGGAAGAGAAACTCTTTATGTATCATTACCTAAGGATCACTGTTTCCCCATGCATCCCTGTGATCACTCCAGCTGCAATTTGGACATGTATCATGTGAATACCCAAGTCTAGATTTGATTGCTCCAGTGTTCCCTCTGGTAGGAGCAGCAGCTTTTGCCACCCACACAGGTCAGTCCCACAACACTGGTCAAATACTGCTTCACTGAAAAGACAGTCTCTTCCTCCCCCTGGTTTTAAACTCAGTTTTAACTTAAATTTAAGAGCCCATCTGTTTGCAACTGGAGGAGCAGCACAACATGTCCACTGAGACACGAAAGTGCCCTTGCTGCTGCACTCCTCTGCACCAAAGCACATCTCATCTTGCTCTTGCTGATTCGGTTTCAATACATACTTCTAAAAGCCAAGTATGCACTAAGATCGGAGCTGATTTTCAATAATTTGAAACAACCAAGATAAAAAAAAGCAGCACCAAAAAAGCGCAGGGAAATGTTACTCTTGGAATTGCCAAACAAGTCACATCCAGCAGCTTGACAGGATACACTTGAACCCAGTATCACCACCCATAGATTTAGCCAGAAATCCCTCTTCAATATCTTGTTTTCCTTCAGAGAAGATGCAATTGTAAAAACTCATTGCTCTGCACCATTTCCTTGACATTTAGCATCCCTCTGTTAAAGAGAGTTCATCGCAGTTTGTTTGGGGTTCAATCTGATTTCACTTTAATGTTGTCCATCATTACTTGCATATGCTATTTCTTTAAAAGGATAAGGCAACAAAAGGCACACATGCTGAATAGACTATGAGAGCACACACTCCTTACTCTCATGGCCTTTGGGGAAAGTATTTTCTTGGAAATATTCTTTAAATAGAGAACCTGCCACCTGCTACATTCTTTAGGGACCATTTCAATTTTTGTAAAGCTAATTAAGTGCACATTAAAATACAGAATTACTGAAAATCTGTGCACTGTTTTCTAAGGAATTTTTATAGAATCAAATTCCACTTCTACTTGAATAGTTTAAGGTTCATACAGCCCATTATTTTCCCTGCTCTAGCTTTTCTGCTTTACACAGTGTTTTCAATGCAGAGACCTAAGAGCCTGTCTGTTTTGCCATATCCCAAACTCATTGCTGAAAATAGTTGCTCACATCAAAACATGCTTGAATATCCTGTCTTTCTTGAGGAGCTTAAGAAGCTTACAGGAAAGTCCCTGGGAATTATAGTGCATGTGGTATTGTAGGTGATAATGAACAGTAAAGCAAGGTTCTCTAAAGTTAGTACTGCTTTTTTATTACTATTTTTTTAAACCCCAACACATAAAATAGCTGAGAATGTGCAAAGATTTTTTCTAAGCTGACAACTGGAGGTCCTTTAAAAAAATCCCCACATTATCTAGTATTCAAATTATGAGTGTAAGAGAGGGCAGAAGTGTCATCTTACTAACATAAAGGAATCCGTTAAATATATGGTTCTTACATAAAAAAAGACTTTCTCACTGAAAATGTGAACCACAGTCTTACAGATATATCATCTTCTAATTCAATTTAAATCTTGCTTTGATAGTCCTGTCTCAAGAATAAAGGATGATGGCTTAGAGGGACCTGACCCCATCCCATCAGAGGCACCTGACTGCATTTCAGATGAAGCAGGATGACAGATTTAAGCATGAGGGCACAAAGATAACTCGTGCTCGAATTACCTGGTGCCAGCAAGCCCTGAAGAACCTGGGATCTGAGAAAACAATCAATGTCACTGCAGTCAAGAATTTCCATTATTGATAAAAAGCTCCTCTTTCTTTTCCAATCAAACTAAAACTCATCATCATTTGGGGTTTGCCTGACATGCTGAAGCAAACCCATTTTCACCGAAGACAATACTGGAGTGGACTCTAAACTGACTGTACCCACAATACACACAAGGAAGTCTCCTGACATGACTTGTGAGCTTCCTGTAATGGGTTTAATAAACTCCCAGCAAGCCAGCTGGAATTACACCACCCTTTGAGTAATTCTCCAGGAAATTCTATGGCCATTACTTTATACCAACTTGAAAGCCAACCTATTTGTACACATCCGCACACAAGTTAAGCCTTTCAGCACAGATCCCAATAGCACATCAGAAATCAAATGACAAGTAATTTTATTTCCTCCTCTTTCTTGCTGAGTCTGCGAGATTTTAATGAAAACTTGTCTATGGTTTCTCTATAAAATCCATGTCTTAAACTGAAAAAATAATGTATTTTTCTTACACAGTTTTGTTTTGCTTCTGTTCTGGAATAGCTTACCCACTCAGAGAGTTGAATGCATTTTATGAAGGGGGTCTTCATTTGAAAAATCTCTTCATTAAACCACCCTCCCATCTGGTAATTATAAATGCAAGACAATGACTTTCAGAGAAGTCCCTTCATCTCTCTCAGCCCTAAGGCAAATCTTTCATTTCCTCATTCTTCCCTCTTCATCTTCACGCCCAGACCACCACTACTAACAGTCAGCTCCTTTGTGAAGCCCCCCAAGCAGGAAGGGCCAGAGCAGCAGAGCTGGTGCAGAGAAGCCTTCTTCCGCTCTAAGCCACCTAAAACTAATGAGCTGCTTAAGATGCAAAGTAAGCTTTCCAGCTCTAAAACTGAATTTTAAAAATCACTGCTGATTAGTGACAATGCCTGCAAGTTCAGTGCTTGGTGCTTGGTATGCTCAGGCACAACAGCTGCAGACGAGGCTCTTCAGGTCCTCATGTTACTTGTAGCCACGCTGGGCTGATGACAGGAATTTATGCAAGTGTTCATAAACTAAGATTTAAAACCTCACCAGTTCAAAATATACCTTTAGGAAGAGTTAATTCCAATTTCATTTGACTACACCATCGTTAAAATGATGGACCAGGAAAAGCAAATTATTAAATTCAGAAATTTTCATGCAAAACATGGTTCTCTGTTAAAGTGTAGTTGGGAAGGAAATTATCACCCGAGCAAAACAGTGCTTTTGCAACTTGTTTGTTTCTGGTGAGCTAAAACATCCTAAGCAAGAAGAAATTCAAGTTCTTTGCCTCTACCAGCATCCCAGTTGCTGGCACAAAGAGATATAAAACAACCTAGTGCTCCAAACAGCTTTATATGGCATTGAGTGTCCAAAAACCATTTTAAATTATATAGTTTCATGAGAATTTTACTTGTAAAAGCTTCACAGACTACAGCTAAGCTCTATCTCCCATTTCCTCTCCTAGTCAGAAAAGACTATTTCCTCTCAAAATTCCTGGTGCATAAAGCAGACTTCAAGTTGAGAGATCTTTTCTTTTAAGAGAATGATGCTTTATACAAGCTCCACTTCTGCAGCATTCCTACCCTCAGTAAATTTTCTAAGACTGTCTGGCCTATTGTCACAATATGCAGAGAACAGCACTACTATGTACCCAGTGGTCCAACAGGCTAGGATGCATCTTCAGTGCTAAGTAAGGATCTAGTCGAGTCAAGACTTGGAAGTGCTACTGCCAAAGAAACTTTAAAATCTTAGGAACAATATTCCCTGTATTATAAGCCCAGGCACAGTGGACACAGGCACTTATTGTTTGGGTGGTGTTTTAAATGTCTAGTGCATCAGAAAACCTGACAGATGCTTCACAAAGTCCAGAAATTATATTTATGCAGCACTGCTCATATTTCCTGAATTTTGGTAATATTTAAATCAGTTCACTGAAATGAAATTTGATAATTCTGCTTCGTTGATCATACCCGAAGAACACCATAACTACTAAGAAGACACATGAATTAGTCCCCAAAGGGTACAATTCCAGAACTTAAATGTAAGAGGCAGGAACTTGTCATGGGTTAAAGAACAAAAAACAAAACCCAACATCTTTGTATGATACAGAAAACTACTGAACCCCCTACTTTACTCAGGAATTTTCTACTTTCTGCAGTCACAATTAAAGAAAAAAATATCCACCTCTTTCTTCTTTGAGATCACAGAGTTGGAGATTTGGCACAAGACTACCTACAAAACTATGAGGATGATGGTTTGGTTTCAGGTAGGGAGATTAAACACTGATCCTTCCTTTAAAAAAAGAACTTTCAAGGTATACAGCAAATGCAACGCCGTTGGCTTGGCACAAAATGACCAGGAGGTATAACAGTTCCCATTTTCTTGAGTCAAATTATCAAATACCTGCTCAAAAGCATACTTTGAGAGCCAACCAAGATTTTGGTTTCTTTCAAACTCTTCTCTAAAATTACTGGATTTGACCGCTTATTATACATGTCAAAGTAGTGCCTGCTTTTCTCTTTCTTCTTCCACCTCCCCTTTTGTAAAAGGCAACAAAATTAATTGTCTTATTTTGCAAAAATAACATCACCTCAAAGCACAAACATGTGAGGAAATACAATCCCCTCCCTTTCATGTATAATAGATGCATTCACAGGATACAATGAGTGCTAAATACTACAGCTTCTTCCTCCTCTGCTTCATCAGTCACACTTACTTGACACAGTATTCCGTAGTCCACAGCTTGTCAGGGATCACCTTTAAGTCTGGATATGGCTTACAAAAGAGACTAAACACTAGCTAATCTGTAACCAGAAGAAAATGATGTAATAATTAGAAAGCCAGTCTAGGGATCAAACCCAAAATCTAGTATTTCTTTGTTTGTGAAGAAAATCTAAAGTAAGACAAAAGGTGAGGGGGGTGTGCGTTGCAATTTTGCAAGAAATCTCAAAGTGTAACCAGTTATAGAATGTAATCTGTGTTGCCATGCTTTTGCTTCATACATGCTTAAGTGCACCTAGACTGTTTTGGTGAGAAAGACACATTCTTCGTGCTATTTCAAGTCATATTAATTACTCCCTTTCCAAAGTGAGAAGTAAGGGGAACTTAGAATCATGCCACACAGCCATATTATAGCCTAAATTTGTATTAAGCACAAAAAGGCCTTAGAGATAAAGCAGCAACAGTAGGTGTACCTACTACCCAAATGTATACATGAACCTCATGCATATGGCACACCCTTACTATTGCAACAACAATATTGCGCTCTTCTTTCCAGGATGTCCTGAAGGAAGCCAAGCCTGCTGGTAAACCCTTTTCTGTTCTTGCAGGATAGTTTCAGACTCCTAGGAACCACATTTAAATATTGCCAAAACTGCAGCATTGTTAACTCCCTAATACTGCAAATAATGCTGAGTGTACAGAATAAAAATACTTCTAAAGTATTAGATGTACTTAGTCACCTACAAGCAGCAGATTTTGCAAAAAGCAAATTTTTTTGGTTTTTTTTTTGTTTTGTTTTGTTTTTTTATAATAAACAAATAGTAGATAAAGACTGAGCAGCAGAGAATGCTGCCCTAGCAAGGGCTCAAGTGATAAGAAGGGAAGTGACCCAGATGTGTCTCACTTAGCACTTTAGCAAGCAAGCCTCTATGGAGTAACAAAAACATTAGATTTTGCTAACCGCATTTTAGTAAGATTTAATGCTCTGAGAAAATTATTACAGGAATTTTGCTTTCTAAATACTAAAGCTTTGCAAAGAAGGGGAAGTCTTCCAAATACAGAAAATTGAAAGATCAGCTCTGAGTAGAAGAGCCACATGCAAGCTAAAGGACTCATCTTCAGTGAGCCTTAAAAATTAACAATGCAATCACTCAATTTAAACACATAAGCTGAAGTGGACATATTTCAGAAAACGAAAGCAAAGATTTGTCTGCACCAAAACCACCTGCTTTCACCTCTTCAGAAAAATATGTATCTCAAAGCAGGCCCCAAAGCTTTAACTGAAAAGTCAACACACCCAGGACCAGCTGTATGAATATGAATACCTGGTGTATCAGTTTGGCACGGCCTGGTTTTAGGTAGCAGGGGGGCCACAGAGGTGGCTTCTGTGAGGAAGCTTCTGGAAGCTTCCCACCATGTCCGGCAGAGCCAATGGCTGATGGCTCTGAAAGATGGACATGCTGCTGGCCAAAACTGGGCCAATGAGAGAGGTTGGTGATGCCTCTGTGATGACATATTAAGAAGAAAATCGAAACAAAGTCACAAGGTTTTGGATTCTAGTCAGAGAAGAGGAGGAGGTGAGAACATGTGAAGGAAAACAACATGGAGACACCGAGGTCAGTGGAGAAGGAGGGGCAGGAGGTGCTCCAGGCGCCGGAGCCAAGATTCCTCTGCAGGCCGTGGTGCAGACCATGGTGAAGCAGGTTGTCCCCCTGCAGCCCATGGGTCTATGGGGGATGCAGAGATCCACCCACAGCCTGTGGGGAAGGTGCTCACACCGGAGCGGGTGGATGCCTGGAGGAGGCTGTGATCCAGTGGAAGACCCAGTGAAGAGAGAGGGCCTCTGCTTCCAGGCTGGAGCAGCCTGTCCTTGGAGGACTGCACCCCGTGGAAAGAGAGCCACGGTGCAGCAGTTTTGGGAGGACTGTGTGCCCATGGGAGGGACTCATGTTGCAGCAGGTGCAGTGTGGCTGCTGCTCGTGAGAGCAGACTCATGTTGGAGAGGTTTGCAGAGAACTGTCTCCCGTGGGAGGGAGCCCACAGCCTCACAGGGGAAGGACTCCTCACCCAGAGCAGTAGAAGAAAATCGTGGTGATGGACTGACCAAACCCCCATGCCCTGTCTCCCTGCGCTGGGAGGGAGGGGCTGGGGGGGGGGAAGGTGTTCGAAGGGCTTATTTTACTTCTCATTATCCTCCTCTGATTCTGTGAGTAATAAATTCACTTTGTAACTTTAAGTTGAGCCTGTTTCAACCTTGAAGTATTTCTCCCAGTCCTTATCTCACTTATGAAGCCTTCGTTAACTTTTTTTTGTTTTCCCTCCTCTGCCCAACTGTGGCAGGGGAGGGTGAGCGAGCAGCTCTCATGGGTGCCTGGCATTGGGCCAGGGTCAAACCACAACACCTGGCAATTCTACTACACTAAATTCAATTCTTCTGTGTTATTTTGGAAGCAAGGTAAGATTTTAAACAATGAGTGATTTTACTCTTTTCAAAAAACAAAACCCCAACACTTTTCTAAAGCAGCAAAGTGGTAAAATCTAATTGCTTATTGTATGAATCTGTTCTGGAAATAAATGATAGCAGTGCTAACAATTGTGAAGTTGCACAGAATGGGTTGGATCATCTGGTTCCAACCACACTGTTGTAGGCAGGGACACCTTCTACTGGACCAGGTTGCTCAAGGCCCTATCCAACCTGGCCTTGAACACTTCCAGGGTGGGGCATCCACAACTTCTCTGGGCAATCTGTTCCAGTGTCTCATCATCCTCATTGTAAAAAAAAAAATTACTCTGTATACCAAATCCAAGCCTAGCCTCTTTCAATTTAAAACTGGTGCTCCTTGTCCTGTCACTGCAGGCCCTGGTAGTAAGGTTTTCTTGACTTTTATCATTTCAACAATATGGAAGATGGTGAGAATAATTTCTAACAGACAATACATTATTTTATGGTACTCTTACACAAGTACAGTTTTTCATGTAACTATACATCTATAAACTAATGTTTTGAAAGGGAATGTGTGTGAGTGTGAGAGAGAAAGAAAGGCTAAGTGTTCACTAAGAGGCTTATTTAGAGCTGTGTACTAGTTTTCAGCTAAAACATTTACTTGCAGTTGCTAGTAAATTTCCCAGTATTTGGGACTCCGATTACAGGTTACTTATAAAGAAGAGGTTGCTGACTTCATAACCCAACTGGCTGCCCCACCTTACCACACAGATGACAGAGTTGTTGATGAAGAGCTCTTGAAGCACTGTGGCTTACTGTCTAATGCTATGTAAAAGATGAAACCCACCATGCCTCTCCAAAGCACTGCGAATATGAACTACTTGAGGTAGTTCCGAGGCAGGACATGGACAAAGTTTAGTCTCTCCCATAGGCAGCTACAGAATCATTTAGTGCAATACAGTCAGCCTTGCTGAGACATTTCCTTCACTTACATTTTCTCATCTCTGCTGACTGTAGGTACAATAAATATTCCATACAAAGCTCAGGAGGAAGAGGAAAGAACAGTGCCAGGGAAAGGGACAACCTTTCTGCCCACTTTGAGCAGAATGTTCCAACAGCTCTCCAGAAAGGAGCGATCTCTGGGACACTGATCACACCCACAAGAAGTGGTGGGAGTAAACAGATGAGAATCAAGCCTTGGCAGTTGCTAACAAAAGCCCTGCTCACTTATTTCAGGGTAATCAAATACAAATGAAAACACCCTATTTTAAACTTGGCAGTCTACACAAGTAGTCCTGGCATGGTTACATATACACCACCATGATTTGACACAAAACACTCCCTGGTTCTACATTCACTGTCTCCTACAATAATCAGTTGTTTCCTAAATCCACCCCTCCCCTCTCAGGGATGCAGATGAGGATGCGAATAAAGAACAAAAGTTACTCAGGCTGATTAACCCCTCCATCCTTTCCATCTGGTTATCCTCACCTTTCTTAAACCTTTCATTCATTCTTCCTAACCAGCATGCCTTTTAGTATTATCCCCGTAGCATCAAGCACTGCTTGAGAAGCAGAGCACTCAGACTCACTGTTGATAATTAGTAATACTAATTAAAGATTAGTAAGAAGATCCACCCTTTAGTTAGAAGATCCACCCTTTACATACCTGTTTTATTTAAATCTGACATTTCAAAAGCTACAGTATTGGAAGATTAGACACCAGTCCATGGGCTCGGTGCTCTCTGTTTCCTCTGCAATAGTCACGCATACCAAAAGCAGAAAACAGAACTGGGAATGTAGATTCAGGCACCAGAATAAGGACGCAATTTTTGCTTGTTCCTGTTCCACAAAACATGCTTTCATTTTTCAATGGACTGTAGCTGCACTATTAACAGCAAATAATATCTCTACTATTTCATTATATCTTAACAGAAACAACATTTCTATAGAAAGCTCTGACTGAAGGAATTAAAGAAATAATTCATTTTAGATTAATCCCCCTATACTAACAACTAGGGGATGCCAAATTGTGTGCTGTGAAAGAAACATTGCTTTTTCTCTACCTCCAGTAGGGATCAGGAGAAATTATGTATCTGATATTCAAAATGCAATGAATTGAAAATTAAAACACACTGTAAACCAGAAACAGCAGGACAGCTCTCTGCAACAGCAAATTCTCCTTGTAAGCTTTAGCAGCTGTTCTGATCACCATAATCACGGCATGAATGAATCCTGAGCAAAGTACCTTCCATGTAAAATACAGGAATAGATTTTCTGGATACATCTGGTGTACTGAGAGATACATCTGCAAATAAAACGATACACTGCAAATTTACACAAGGACAGAACACACACACCCCCACCAATAAATTGTATTTATACATGAATGCACACAACCAAAATACAACTTTTGCCTTTGTACTAAAACGCATCCCGTTTTCCTCAGTAGGATAACATTATCTGGCAAAGTTCCTACCTGACCTGCAATCAAAAAACTAAGAAAATTTGAAATACTAGACACACCTGTGCAATTCTTCAGAAGCAGCCACAATTCAGCAATATCTTTGTAGAGCAAGGAGATCAGGCTTAAGGTCATGTTGCTTCTAATTGATTTAGAGCAAAATAGTTCCGCGGACAGTGACCTATTTATCTGTGAGCTCGTCCTCAGTGCAAAATGAGAGCGCAAAACTCCATCTTTCACTCAAAGCCAAGCCACTGGGGGCATAATGCCTTTCTTCAAATTACAGGCAGAGTAAGTGTGCCTGTCAGCAGGCTCAGAGGTCCTCCGAAGGGCTTGCTGGCTGCTGGCTACCACTTCTTGTCTTCCTGCATAAACCGCTGGCACGCATTAGATGCAAGCTGTTTACTTTAAATATGAACGCATGCACTGTTCAAACATTATCAGAGTAAGAATGCATTAAAAAATTAATCCTAAGTGTGCCTTGTCAAAAAACCCTCCCTTTAAAAGCTCTAGTTTTAACAAACAATGGTACAGTAAATCTAGCATTATCATCTTTTTCTACCACCCACCCCTACTCCACACAGGGAAATTAACTGCCCAAGGGGCAAATGCCCTTTTTCAATGAACCTCTGGCTAGAAAGCTCCCCAGACATAAAGTCAGCTTTTCCTACTTGTCAGGAAATTCTCACCCCCATGTCTTTGGTGGAACCAAACTGGGGTGTTTTCCTTGGTAGCAAATCCATCAAACACCTGTTCTCTATGAAGGAGCCCACCCAAAGCAGCAAGAGGTGACAAAAAGACATTCTACTGATGTGACTTTGCAAGTGGAAATACATTGAAATCTTAGGAATAAGACAACAGAAAATAAGGCAACAAATGACCAAAAAAACTAGAAGAGAAGTATTCCATATGATCTTTCAGACATGAATGCTGAGCTCTCTTGCTTTACCTGATCCTTTAAAGTAATTGCCCAGTGACAGACTACCTGTTAATTAATACACTTGAGATTAGTTATCGGCCATTCAGACTCACTAATACAAAGAGTGAGCCAATGAGCACGAGTGACAGCAACAGCCATACAAAAACAAATGGATTGTTTTTCTTCACAGTGTTATAAGAGTCCTCTCCCAACAAGAGAGGTCAAGGAAAGAGGACAGCAAGGATAAAAAGCTTGAATTGATGGTTACATCTGTTCACAAAATCCCATTTGCAGATGGGTAAAAGCTCCATTTCTGCTTCAGCACTCCCAGCCATCAACCAATCCCATAAAAACAAACCAAAACAAACCCAGGTCACTCACAGACCACACTAGAGGTTATTTTCTGAAGCACTTCACATCTGTGTTCTCACCATTCATCTACCATGGGGCAGGAACTGTTGATAATCCCATACAGTCAGATGTATTCTAATAAATCTACCACCTATATAAGCAGCTCTATTCAGTGCATGATATTAATATGTGACCTGAAGAATATAATCACAGTAATTTATTTTCAATTCTGCTATTTCATTTTGGGGGTCATTACATTTTGTAGTTTGTCAAAACACAAGAGTTTTCTAAGCAATATCGGATGTTTTTAAATAAAGGTGGATTTAAAATAATTTACACTCCTTAGAAGTATTTTACTTAACTGTTCAGTATTTTGTGAGTCATTAGTATATTGGATTGTGCAGAGAGTTAAAAATTAGTGAATGAGTCTTCACAGCACTCCCACAAGTCATGTAAATACTCTCACATGGGAAAGCTGAGATGGAGCAGGTGACCTCTCTTAGATCAGGTAACAGCATTTGTTGCACTGTCAGACACAGGATCTACATCTTGGCTCTAAGCCCAAACTCCCTCCTTTCTAGGACTGCCACCTAACCCGCGGGGTGGAGCGTGCTCCTAGATCAGTATCATGACTGGTACTCCTCAGACAAAGATCACAATTCACAGCACTTTTATTTCTGGCTCTTGCACTACAGCACAGCTCCAGGAAGAAGAGTCTCAGATACCTTATGCAAGTATGCACACTGATATTAGCTTCTTATTTAACAGCACCAAGCTGGTATCAAACAGTGGGCAGAGAGAATCCTCTGCAATATGCTTGGCTGACAAGATACTTCTGTTAGTAGTGGCATGGGCTTGGTGTCACCTGCAGCACAGCATGCAGGAAATGTAACCCTTATTATCTGGTTGATAACAAATGATGATAAAGCAGACATAGGAACACCTTCCAAACATCCATAGAGAGGGAGAGGAAGTTTTATAGCCTTTCTTCAGATATTAAAACCAAGCAAAAGAGGAGCTACACCCTTCTCCAGATAGGTATTACTCCCACTTAGATCCACACAATAAGATCCAGGAACCTGATACTTTGGCAAGCTGGCTACTTCCTTAAGAAGAAAGAAAAACAAAACCAAAAAAACCCTCCATGAATGTAAAAGAGGAAAAAGAATGACCTATAACATGTTGGCTGTGTTTTTTCTCATTGTCAAGACAGAGAGGAACTACAAATCTTTGTATTAATCAATACTAACAGCTCCAGAGCCCCTTCATGTTGTATGTAATGTGGACGACCACATTTTAACAGGCTTCTGCCTTCAGATTTCACAGCAGAGAACACAGTGAAACCATTCATTCAGGTGAAAACCTAGTACTGGTTTAAAAACAATTTAATTTCTTGGATTAGCACAATAGATACATGAACAGTCATCCTCCAGGCTCCCATCTAGACTACTCCTTCCTAGCCTTAAATCTCCAAACCCCACAGTTACATATATTTTAGAATCATGAAACAGCCTGGGTTGGAAGGGACCTAAAAGATCAATCCCTCTGCTGTGGGACACATTTCAACTAGGTCATTCAGAGCTCCATCCAACCTGGTCCTGAACACTTCCAGGAATGAGATTTTTTCCAGATCAATCAAGATGTAATGTCTGTGGCCAAGAGCACCAAAATAAAGCACTGTATGTTTCAACCCTGTTATCCTTCAATCTTGATCATCTAGGCACATCTTCACCTCCCACTTTTAGGGACCAGTGTCTTTAGACTTAGCAACACATATGAAGAAATAGTACATACAGAGAGCTCAGTGTTTGCTATGGAGGAGCCTTGGAACCTGCCCCCCACTCTGCTGGAGGGACAGAAGCCCACAGAGTGTCTCTATGGAACTTGGTTAAAAGGTGTTCAGGCAAAGATGATTTTTTCCCTAGAAGTTCCATTCTGCACAGAAAGCTGGGCTGATGATAATACAGGCTCCTATAAAGCACTCTTCTGTGTTAAAAGATTGTTCTAGCCAGTAACCAAATGGCTTTTTGTGTTGGCACTCTATTTTGGACTGTGTGCGTGGGGAAAATGTTTGCTCCATGGTTATAATACCTGAATTCCTTGCTGTGCATTTCAGAGAAGAGCAGAAAGAAAGAGCAAAAGCACTGAAGCACAAAACCTTTCCCTGGCCTTCATGATCCAGCTTAAAATAGAACCATAGAGGAAAATTGTGCTATGTGGGCATGCATGTTAGCAAGACTTTAGGGCAAATTTAAGCTCTATTAAAACACAAAGAAGCAAGAGCCCTCCTGAGAAAATCTTGGTGAGCACAAGTGTATGTATTTATAAACGCAAAGAAATTAATTTCAGCTCAACTCAAGCTCTGCACTCAGGTTAAGTTCTCCCTCCCACCTCAGCATGGGACGTGAGTGACAGGTGCCAGCCTGCAGAACGGAGGAAAACATTGTGGGAAAAGCTGTTAAAGGATGGATGCAAAGTCGATTGAGGTTAAAGACTGGGTTATCTTAGTTTTATGAAACCCAGAGAAGGAAGCTATGACTATGGCTTAAATACACAAGATACTGTACCTGCTTTATAAAGCATGTGCAAGTGTGAAGTATGAGGGTGGTAATGTTTGTGGCAAAAGATATTAAAGTCTGGCAAGTTCAACACTAAAATATAATTATTGAGCATATTTTTCCTTCAGGGTTGCTGTACTTAACAAAAAGCACACCAATAAAGTGATGTGGCACTTTGTGGTATTCAGTACAAGCACAAAAGCTATCTTCATAGGATCATTGTTACTATAATGCAAATGAATACTCTCTCTCAAAAAAAAGCCCCTGGCAAAATATGCCTAACTCACACCTGTAACTGCAGAATTTATAAATTTGTGGAGTTTTGAAGACATGGAGCAATTTGATGCATAATCTGTTGGCTTCTAGTTTAGCATACTAGACTATTTAAAAGCTCCATCCATTTTCTTCTTCTAATCTTTCTTGTTGTTTTCTTTAAATAATAAATGCAAAAGAGGTTTCATTCTTTTTGAAGTCATCAAGCATTCAAAATTTACAATTCTGTCTGGTTTACATCAAAAGATTCCAAGGATTAAAATTAGTTTACACACCTGTTATACACACACACAAACATATATGTTTGCATAAATTCATTATACTAAGCAGCTTGTTAAATCTTCGCACAGCAACAAAACTAACCCATTTTGAAACTGCTTAGGCAATTTTCAGCTTGGATGTGAAGTTATCAAAAAGAAGTCCCTGCATGATATCCAAACTTAAATTTAAGCAAGTATAACCAATCAAAAATCATGGCCAGAAAACAATAACAAAAAAACCCAATTAAGGCTTCCATCCGTGAAGAAATATACTCTTTCCATTGAAAATGAGCATGCTGGTAAATACAAATAGGTGCTGGAGCACTTAAAAGAAAAGGATGCTGTTCAATTAAAAGGCTGAACCCTGTACTATCTTTCAAAAATATGATGTCTGGAAAAAACATAAGGAAAGCTGCTGAGAAATTACATCTTAAAAGAACACTTTGCACTGTAAGACAATAATAAACTTCAAAGGTTTGAAGATTACACATCCCTCACACCAGGTATCAAAGAAGTAAGACAAAAGGCAAAAGAACATGTCAGTAATTTTTTAAGGCAGACTAACACCCTATCAAGGATGGTACTTCTCTGGCCTCATGACTACTCTTAGGGGCTTTCCCCAAAACCATGACAGAAGCCTGGTCACTGAATGCAGTTATCACACATCTGTTTCAATTTCTAATCTGAAAATTACATCTTTCTGGTGTTCTGTGAACTGTATTTTAATCAGTTTATACTTTTTTATTTACATGTCCTTTCTTAACAAGCTTCCCCACAAGTCTTTAATCATAGGTCTCTCCTTGGCTGTGCTGCAGGGCTTACCAAGGTTTCTTATTTCAGAGAGACACAAAAACTGGACTTTTTTTCAGGATTAGTTTAATCACACAAGAGTCAGTAGTAAGACACTTTATCCTGCAGTATTTAGTGACAGTTCCCTCTGTCCACAGCTGGAAAGCCAGCAAAGAAATGGATGTGACCATTTTAACTTCACAAACAGCAGCAGTACTCAGAACAGCAGTGCCTGCACAGAGATACTGCTATTCAGACTGCACTGTTGTGAGGAAAGAGGACTTCTGGCTTGGGGCTCAAGGTTTCTGCAGTGGTGTTCAAAATTCAGAGGTAGGGGATTGCAGTCTGATGACAACTGAAAACTGTAATTAAAGGTGGAAACCAAATCATTACTGAGCTTGGGTAGAAGGTAGGACTAAAATTTGGAAAAATCAAGACAATGAGATCAATTTTTATACCAGCAGTGGGATTAAAAGAACAAGGGAAGGAGGGAAAAAAAATGGATGTGGAGTTTAGTGGCAGCAGAATGGAGAACTCAACAGTGAGTAGTAACAACAGAACACATGATGAAAGCAGCACAGGAATTAAAATCAGGAAAGGAAAAACAGGTTATTATGTATTTTGAAACATATATGTTAGTAAGAATATTAATTCAGCAAGCAAGGAAAACCAACAGAGACCACTACAACCAATGAAGTGTTGTGCCACAATTGCAACTGTATTTATAGCCCAAGTATAAAATAAAACTTTGTCAGCAATAGGAAACCCTTTTTATGACTCCTAAAGTACACAGAATCTTTTTTTTTCCCCAGATGAACAAGATACTCAGGAAGCAGAAAACTTTCAGGTCAAAAGCTGTGGGAGAACTGGTTCCAAAAAAAATATCATATGCTCCTGTAATACTGACAAACACAGATAAAGGCTACAAAACTATTTATTGCAAAGGAAGGAGAGTAAAAGAAAATTTGCAGAAATCATCATTCCCAAAAATCCATGAAAAGCAAAGAGGACAGGGAGAAGAGAGATGTGCTTTTGATCTGAGGCAAAATTACCAGCTAAAAAAATATTCATTCCATCACATCTCTAAAATAATCAGTTGGGGTGGGTTTGGACAAGTTAGTTATGATATTTCAGTACTGAAGGATTACTCATAGCTTCAAATGGAATTTAAAAAATCTGATTATGAGATCATATCATTACTTGTCATCTTAGATCGGCAAATTTAAGGAAAATTCTTCAGAACTGGCCATCAACCTGAAGTCCTTCTCACACTGTATAAATCTGACTCACTTTGTTGTGAGATCACACTTGAAAATGGTAAAACCTACATAACCGATAGGATAAAAATGCCACTGTCTTCTTACTTATCAAGTTTTGATTTTGACTCATGATTTGGAATTTTTGTGGCCTAGGCATGCATACTGCAGCAAGCTGTCTGTGGCTGTGCAACCCACTAAGTCCCCACACATGGGAAAAGTGTGAAAAAAATGCAAGCAAACGCACTGAGCAATCCTCAAAGGTCACCATTCCCCCCACTTAAATGTTTCCAAAATAGTATCTCAATTTCTCCCTTTGCCAATTCTTTCACCCTCCTGGGCTTCAACAGGCTCCACAGTTTCCTCAAGACAAGAAGGTACTTAATACCAGCAAAAGACAAGATCATTTTCCACTGATCAAAAAGGAAGAAGTAGAAAACAGATTGGCTTCTTCTGGAGAGCCAGCCAGGAGAATTGCTTTAGGTTCTCAAGAGAAATTCACTTCCTTTAAAGAAAATAAGTCTCACTACAATGAGAGAACAAAATACCTTACCCCTTGTGCTTAGCAGCATGATATTCTTGATTAAATTTAGTCAGTGGAAAAGAGATAAAGCTCACGAGTCGCTTTCTGTGGAAAGACGTGGCATAAAATCGCACCTGACCTTTTTATTTTGTATACGCAGGATTTAAAAGAAAATATTAATATGTCATTTTAAAAGGCAGTGATAGCTTTAATGAGCCACTTCTACAAAACAGGTTAAGAAAATCTAACCCTGCAAAGAGCTGTTGTAACATCCATAAACAACTGCAGCACAGCAGCTGTAACTGTGTCCTGTTTCCAGTCTCCGGGAGCCAAACAGGAAGCCCATGCCCTTACCTGATTGAAAAAGCAGCCAGTCCCTGCGATTTTAATCAACCTAAGGCAACAGACTTTTTCCTTCTTTTCCAGTTTCCTGGGATGCTTCCTGGCCCATTCAGGAAAGCAGTATGGAGAACAAGCTTTTTAACAGCAGCATTACCTTCATTTTCCACATTACAGACTGCTGCTTGCCCTGTTACTGTATTTACTTTAGGCACACTTGTTGCAGGTGTGACAGCGCAGGCCAGCTTGTGGCGTGGAACAACAAAACCCCACCTCTGCCAAGGGTGGTTTATGAGCCTCAGCCTCTCATCAGGCTGGATTTTTCAGCACACCTCAAAAACCTTCACACTGTTCTGAGATGAGCAATAACAGAAAGAGATGCACCAGCCATGTAAGAGATGTAATTATGCAAACTTATAGAAAATAACTATATAAACTTGGCAGCCCACCACATCAACCTCCTAACCCCCACCAATTAGGATGTTGCAATTAACAGAAAACAATGCTTCTGGGGTCCCCGCCATCTGCAGTTCTGGGAAGATGCTGCAACCCCAAAAGGCTTTTGAAACAGTTTTGTGTTTCCTCTCCTTTCCATAAGGAGAATGAAGATGTAAAGAAAGATGAAACAAAGGCCAAAGAGCAAATTCCACCTGTTCTGACACATGCAGCAGCTGAACTAATGCCCACGAATCTCACAAGAGACAACAGAGGCACAAGTCCCAGCCATTCTTTCTGCTCTTCCTCTTGTTGCCTCTGCAAAAAAATGCATTTATTTTCCACCAACTCCTGCCTTACCAAGTGCGTACCTGATTAGTTCAACATAATTTGAACTGAGCTCTTACCCCTGTATTTGCACTAAGCGAAAAAGCACAAGGCAAGTGGATCAAAGGTGAGGGCACTCTTTGTAGTTCCCTGCACTATGGTAGCAGCAAATGAGGCCTCTTCAGTTCAGGTTTCATCCTACAGCCCACCTTTGAAGTATTTAAGAGCGTCTTTTTAACATGACAGATTTTATGTCTGTTGCCAAAAGCCTCCATCTCCCTATACTCAAACACAGCACATCCTGTAACTGCTGCTGTTTTCATCCCCACACTACAGCAGCTCAGCCAATGCTGAACACTCACAGACACCTTTCTAGCACACCAAATGCGCAGTACCAAGGATAACAAATGCAGACACCCACCCAATTAGAAAGATCAGCAAAGAACCAAATATACTCCTCAGACAAACAGAACAACAGCAAAGTAATATTAAAGAGTATTAAGAGTACCCTCACTTCCCAACAAGGATTTATTTGCTGAACCACACTTTTGAGGGAAGTTTCAGGGAAAGAAATTGAAATTTTCTGTAAGAAATATCTTGTACACACTTCTTCAGAGCATTTAGGTGTAAGGGGCCCTCAAATATTCCATTTTTTTCCCCATTCTGAGACTCTGGAAATGTCCATCAGTGCTCAGGATTTTTTCTTCAATGGAATTCCTTCTCCTGTGCTATGAACAAATTTGAAACAGCTTACATATAACACATATTCTAGTCCCTGCTGTTACTTGTATGTGGTTCCTTAAGGAGAAAAAAATGGTGCACATCTTATTTTTAATAACCCTATTTTATTAACTGGAGAAGGAAACAGCAGCTCAGCTACAAACAGGTAACAGCACATAAGTATATTAGTCTCCACAAACCACCAACAAAAAGCCCTGACTTCATTGAGCTTATTTCATGTTTTCTTCTTCAGGCAAGCAGAAAGAAGCTCTCATTGTACCTGAGTGAAAGGAAAAGACTTACAACTCTATGATGAGCTTGCCCAAAACCACACACATCTGCCTGGCACCTCCTGGCAGCTGAGTGGTATTTAGCTTCAGCCAGCCCTGCTGGGCTGAATTCACAGGTATTAAAAGTTCACAGGTGCAGCCACCAGCAGTTGGCTGATAAAGAGCTTGTGCAAATACTCCTCTTGCAAGGAGGTCTTTAGATCAAGCGCTGTGCTATAAACCAGCCACCAAAGTTTCTCCTGAAGCCTAAGTACTGAGAAATAGACCTATTGCAAGCCTGTTATCATCTGTGGCAGCACTTCCACTGAGGTTACTGCCTCCCATGCAACAGCAGAGATTGGCAGCTAATCAGTATATTTCTGGTGTACTCCACAATTTGGGAAACTGCAACCCAAAGCCTACTTTGTCACGTTTTCTCTGGGTTTATATTATTGTTTTATACCATATTGCCTCCCCTCACTTGCTTAACTGTTGGTATTGTGCTCTAAAACATGTCTTCTCTCCCTGAAGCACCAATGCCTTTTGCAGGTTACAAGAGCAACCTCTGTTTTTTCCTTTCTAAAATAAACATGGTCACATAGAGGAAATTGTTTTAAAAAATTTAAACTATTCAAGAGTGAACAAGCCCATTGTTTGCAGAGGAGACTTCAGGGCAGCAGCACGCTACCATGACTATGCTATAGAGCATCCACAAAAATCCTGTGGACCACAAGGGTTCGAGGTTGGCATGTGCTGGGACAGGGAGAAGGGACAGAGCATTCTCATTGTTTAAATGTAAACAGTAATAATAATAGGGTTTTGTAACCGAGAGAAGGAAGCAAACTAATGTGGAAAACAGTTGTTATTACTCTGTTTATGACTCCTTGTTCCCAAAAAATATGCTGGGTTATTTTGTAGTGCTGAAGGGGATAAACTGAGATGACCTGAAACTGGGCAAATGGCTGAAACCCCATCTGATAAGATGAGCTTGGGAATACCTTTTCTCTTTTTTTACACTGGAAGCATGCCAAAGTGGAAAACACTGGGTGGAGGATCCATAACTCTTGTGACTGTAAGATCTTTATCCTCAAACCCCCAGAAAAATTCCAGCTGTTTAGGGATTAAACACTGCCAAATAGTGGTTTAGCCATCTTCAGGGAGAAAGCTGTTACCTGAGTCCAAGCACATGATCCCCAAAACAACCTCCTGACACCTCAAAACCTGAAGGTTCATTTCAAATTTTTCCAACACAACTCAAGTTCTCTGCATACAGTCTAATCTGTTTTTAGACAACTGAATATGGAAAGAAATTTCAAGGGTCAAGGGCTGGGCCAAACCTCCAAGTCCTTCTTTTGGCAAAGGCAAAGAAACAGGCTTTATTGGGAGCCACTAAGACAGTTCTTATGTTTTTAGGCTTTAATATTAAAGGTAGATACCAGCAAACCTCCTTTAATGCTTTCAGTGAATGTGGCAACAGAGATTGGTTTTGTGCTGAACTGGAGGTGCATGTTACTCACACTTGGAAGCATGCTAACCAGCCTAAAACACCCCAAAAAACTAGGAATCTTGAAATTTTTTTCCAAAGAATTGAGCCCTAAAATAACTCTCTGAAGGCAAGTGACAACATCTGCAAAAATTATTATTACAACTTACCTTGCAGACAAAGAACATCATTTTCAATAGCTGGAAGTCAGAAAAAAATCAGAGGAGGAACCAAGGTCAAATGCTATCCACCAAAAGGGGAAAAGTTTACACTGAAAGTAGTAGGCACCACCTGTACTTGCACCTGAAGTCCTTAAACAGTCTTTGATAGCCATCATGGTAGATGACACAAACCATTACCTGTGCCCCACATGCACAGTCAAGTTAAAATATCTGAAGACTCTACTGGAGATTTAGATGGTAGAAGCTATAGAGTTTGAAGGGAGAAAAGAAGGAGAGCTGTGTTGTCTCCAGAAGGATATGTTATGAGTTTCTGTTTCAAAAATGCAGCTGTAACAAACAGTATTAGAAAAGTAAGGTTTCTCTAATGTAAGAGGATAGAGGCAACAACTTGAATTCTTCATTTCACATACTACCTCTCTTTAAAAACAACTGATGTGTTGATCCCTATCTGCTTTCTCATATACACCTTTGGAATCCACCAACGATGGATTATGTGTTTGGCTAAAGCAGAGAAAATGTTTATTTTTTAATCATGATGTCTTAGGAGCTACAGAGTATTCTGCTCCACAGACTCACTGCATGAAACAAATTATTCATGTTTCATGAAAAGTAATCTTTCACCTAGAAAACGAAAATGAAGGTAATATATATTGCATCTTTCCTTTAAATGAAAGCCTGAAAAGCAGGTAGCTCCTTCCCCGAAAGCCAAAAGACACAGATAAATGAGTTCTTCCATTAGCTCTCTGACAAAGAGTCATATAAACTGTATGTCACATACTGTAGAGACTTCTAAAGTGATTTGTCAGAGAGATAAATCAAAAGAGGGAATCATTCAGAGAACTCCTCATCACTAACACAACTAAGCAACTATGTTAAGCTTGTGCATCTGAAACTCCAAGTGGTTCTCAGAATATAGCCCTGTCCAGATTTAGACTACTGTGAGTAATTCACACATCACAAGAGCTGTTGTAATCCAGGACAACTCTAAGATAAATTGTCATGAGAATTGTACTGGACACGATTTTTAAAAGTGTACTAACCACTCACACCTGAAATTACAGCTTCACTCTCTCCCAGCTGCCCCACCAACTGCTATGTTTTGGTAAGTAGACAAATCTCCTTACTAAAAGACAACTGCAAGCCATTCCCACTGAGCCCTTCAGGATCTTCTTCTGACTTGGTCCCTGGACTCACTTTTTTGTGACCTCTATTTAAAAAGTTCCAGAGTTGACTAGAAACTTTGAAATTACAAAGAAGGGTAAGACTGATTAAAATAATTAGACAAGGCTGAGATTCACTGCATGCTGTCGACAGTGCAGGTGGAAAAATCTCCCATTTTTTCCACCTGGGGGTAAGAAGGGAGAAGCAGCCCCTACAGAAGACTCCCAGGTCCTTCAGTTAGTTCTTTGGCCTCACTCCAAAAGGAAAGAATGAACTTACTCAACAGCCTGGTCCCTCACCTAGAATTGTGTGCAAGTTGACAAACTCACAGTCAATGACACCGAAGACACTGACAGATACTAATGAAGAGTAAGTATATGTGAAAACTAGAGCTGTCAGCAGCCCTTGGCCATTACTTTCAGAAAAAAGCAAAAACCAATAAGACTGCAGAAGGTTTTATGCCATACTTGAGTCCAAGTGCAAGAAACAAACTGTGTGTGATGTTGGATTAACGCTGACTAAAATAGGGTGGTTTTTTGGGGTGTTTTTTAGATCACTGAGCAAGAAATGAAACACATAAAAGTTGCACTGAACTCTGCTTCCTGCTTTGGAAGAAGACGTGGTAGCTCCAAAGTAAGATAAATAAGTAAATACAACTGCTAGCTTCAGTCAGGAAGTTCTGGAAATCTTACAATAAACTTTGATCCTCTTGGCTTAGGTTGCATGAGGCCATGTGTGTTTGACCTTTTCAGGTAGGCTTAACCTCTGAGGTTAATTTGAAGATCATGTGGGATTTCGTTAAACACTGTAAGCATACACAGTAAGAGGAAGTAGTGCAAACCGCCCTATTAAGCAAGACTTCAGTAGAACTAAAGAGATTGCAACAGCACATGACATTGGCAACTTCTTGGAAGAACAATGAAGAAGATAAAGGGAGTAAATAAAGCTACATCCTGGCTCCAGGACTGGTTCTGCCCAGAGAGTAAATATCTACTTGTTGACAATTCTCCACATGGAAAAGCAAAAGTGTATGAAAAGTGAGTCATTTTACTCTAAATTATTGAAGCAAAGTCTCTCAGATTATTGATCAGGGTGACTCCTAAGTTCTTTTTTTCACTATTCATTTTCTTTTTTTTCATATGTTCTTCAGTGGCCATGAAAGCAGAAAAAAATACAAATTCTTACTTGCTCACTGCCTATTATGGTATAATGTCGTATATAGCTACTGCCTCTAATTAAATGGGCTTTTTAAATGGTCAGGAAGACATTTTTTCCCCATTTCAAGAGTCAAAGGCACAGTCAGATTTTGTTTTCTGAGGATTCATTTTACATGTATTGAAGTAACAGAACTATTTTGCACATTTTTTTCCTCCATTCACATCCACAACCCTTTATATCACACAACAACAACCTTTAGAAAAGGTCTGTTCCCTGTAAGAAAACCCAAAGACAGCTTAAATCTTAGCAAACAGGGAAAAAGAGAGGCTGAAGAGGTCCAAGGGACAAGTGAACAGGCTCATGGAGTTCAGTCAGTGTGGATCTATGGAAGAGGAGTCTAGAGGCATGGTCTGGTATTGCCCCTAATTTTGTGTATGTGTCTCTCGCTCATTAGAGACACTCTTGAAAGTCTTTGTTTCCTTGGAAGAATCATCATCCATCCAGGAACATAAAAGTGGTGGTCTGTATAGCAGTATCCAAGAACGTATTCCTTTCTTATTATGCACACAGCTGGAGAAGTAACATTCTTTCCTCTGAATTAAGCCACTAAAAATTTGAAAATAGTAACTTTTACAACAGTGTAATTCAGAATGTTCTAATTTTATTCAAATCACTTTCTAAACACAAAAAAATAGGACATAATAAGCAATTTCAGGAATCTTGAGTAGGACCAATCTCACAAATCTGCTGAAAATGTCATCCTTTTTAGATATTTCTACTTTCTATCACAGCATACATCTTAATGTGATTGTAAGATACACTTCTCAAATCATGCATTTCCTTCACTTTTACTTTTTAACACAAAGAATAGAGATTTTAAAATTAAAAAAAAAAAGGCAGAAAGAAGTGCTTGAAAAAAAGAAGCTAAGTTCCCTTAGATTTATAGGACAGGTCAATACAGACATTTAAATGAAGGAAGAAAAACATTTGCCAGTGTTGCTGAATTGGTATCTGAATAGTAATAACCTCTTTATCAGAAAACATATACTGAACACATCCCTATTAAATTGTATGATGATGCTCTGAAAATGATTTCAGGGAAGAAACAGTTCACTTTTGATAGACATACTGCTTGGGACCTTTTCTGTCTTCAGAAGGATGTCAGCTGCCACTGGTTTTGCTGATGCGCTCACTTTTCACAAAGTAACTTTCCTGAGCCAAATAAATCACTTCAGTACATCACAGATATTAAATGGTAATAAGTTTGGGGAATGCTATCTGAAAAAAAAAGTCTATAAAAAACTTATATGAAAATTTAAATCTTAAAATACCTAATGTTTTACTTCCTTTGGAAAAAGGGTTTTAAAATAAAAGCCAAATACTACCATTTACCACTCAGACTCTCCAATGATGTGTTTTCTATGAACAGTGTGCATTTTCAAGAATCAATGGGCTAGCAAAATTTATATTAAGACTCTTGAAATACATGGGGTTTTTGGCACATATAAACCATGTTTAAAATGCTCCCAGGAGCACAGCTGCAAGCCACACACCTTACACACCCCTGACTTAGCAGACTACATAGGTCTGTTTACATTTACAAGATCTAGGAGTTAATGTAAGTTAAGCCAACTTACCCTGTGCTACAAAGTCCAGCCATGAACACCATTCTGAGAAAAAATAATAACTCTTCATTTCTGCTACTGAAATTCCTCTCTGATTCATCATCAGAGAAGAAAGAGGTCCACTTTTCCCTTCCTCTGCTCAGAACAAACTGCCCTGAGAAGGCAAGAGCTTTTGTATTACCTGAACTTTGTTCCATAAATACAACAGGTGGCACAAGACGACTTTACAAATATATTTTCCTCCACTAATGTAATTGTTCTTGTAATTATCTCTTTAATTATAGTGTTCTCCCCTCATGACCCCACCCTGAATATTTACAGACTGCTGATATACCCAGTGCCTGATACAGTATATATAAGCATAAGCCCTCAGCATATTTTTGTTCATGTTAGGCTTTAACAAGGCAAAGCAAAACTGTTTTTCAGGCAGATATTCACAACGCTATCTGGAACCAGTCATATTGAACTGCTCACTCACAAGTACAGTTTATCACCTCTGCTATGGATTCACACCTAACTCTCTTCTCCATCTTTCTGATCAAAAAAGTGCAAGAGCATTTCAAGCAGGACAGGTCAATCAAAGTTGCAATCATAGAAGCCTAAAATCTCAAATGAATCCCTTTTCAACACCTTTATACAGCCAGCAAACTAATGTGTGAATGCAGCAAACAGTGAACACAGCATTACACACCTCGACCTATCTAGTGTGGGGACTAATAGTAATAAAGTTGTTGTGGCAGACTTTAACACTGACCAGAAATGTCAGTGTTTGCACAGGCTCCAGGCAGGCTTTGGCTACACTGAAGCCTTCAGGTACATAAATATTTCTGCTATTGTTTGTTGTGTGTTCAGTCTGACATTTCCTATATCCACACATTTTGCTAGCCTGCCCATAAGCTAACTCCCTCTCCCCTTACGAGAATGCCCAATATCCAACAGAAACACTGATACAACTTCAGGAAAAGATGTACCACATCTGCATCCCCTTGGCTGACACAGGTGATGCAAAAGTGCTCTTCCTCTAGACTCTTCTTCACTCTTTGTGGTGGATTATTCAGGTTATGGATTAACCAAGCTCTGTCTGACTCACTACAAAAATCTATTAGTATGAGACACCCACATTACAGTGCTGCTCACTGTACCTTTTCACAGAATTTCTTTGGATTGGAAGGACCCTGTGACACAGTCAGTCTCCACTCTCCTCAGCCACCCATTCATCACATGCCTAGAACTACACACAAAAGCACACTGGCCTAGAGCTTCAGTCATCTTTGTCAGAAAACCAACCTGAATCCAGAGTGAAAAGATGCAGACTACAGGATGCCTCCAAAGATGCTGCCCATCCATACCACGCACAGCACAGACTGAAGACAGATGTCTCTGGCGTCTCCACTTGCCAGACTTGTTCTACAGCTCTCAGTTCAAGCTGACCTACTGTTCCCATTTGTTTAGAGAAAGTGAGAAGAGGGAGGATCTCAAAGCCTGGTCTGTGAGCGCTACACTGGGATGCCCATCACAAAGGGCCACAGCACGTCAGCACCTTGGAAAACTTCCCCTGCTGATGGGAGATGGGTGTACCCAGAGAAGACTGCTCAGAGCCACAGTTTTCCAGGGCTGAAACCCTGCACAAACCCACAACTGCTGTCCCACCTGCTTGCAGCCAGAGATGAAGAAACACACAGAAGATACACAGTCAGTGATGGATTCAGAAAATGTGATGCTCTCACAGCACTCACTGCACCAGCCTGGGCCCTGCCTATCCAGGCAGGAGGGGCCACATGGCACCTGGTCCCAAACATCTGCATTCCAAAGAGCAAGTGTCACCAGAGCCAGGGCTCAACCAGGGTGAGTGGATAAAGGCAACACAGCCTGCCCTGAGTAAAAGACACCTGCAGAGAACAGCACAATGAGAGTTAGGCCAAGGAGGACAGATCCAACTGTCGACAAGCTGTAAGTAAATAAAGTCTGCTTTGTTAAAATGAAAATAAAACAGAGATGGATTTGATGAAGTATGATGACTCTGGAAGCCAGCCCAGCTTCCCTTATTAAGGCAAATAAGGTAATGCAAGATCAATATATGAAGTAGGACATTTATTGTTTAGTTAAAGGTTTCTATATCCTATAATAAATATTTTAACATGAAGGGAAAGGATGAAGTGACAGCAAAGCAAACATGCTCTCAGCAATTTCCAGAGATGCTAATGAAGAGAGAACAAAGCTTTGTGAGACTTGGGACAACAGGACAGAGTGGCTCAATTTTGTCACAAGAAGAGAGGTGCATACATCATGGGATTCATAGAATCACAAGCACATTTACTTTGGAAATACGTTCTGCCAAAATTGTGATTTCACCCAGTGTAGCTACAGGACAGAAATGTTCCCAGGCTGAAATACCTCTCCCTTTCCACAATCTAAAACTTTGCTCCACCTTCTGTGTAACATTTGGTCTGCAAGTACCACTGAAAGCCGAGCCTTGCTACCATGAAAGTGGGAAAAGTCATATCAGTCCAAAAGGCCATAAACCAGCTTTGAGCAAAACAACAGAGTTATTCTTACTGGATATATAAGGTTAACATTAAAAGCCTATAATTGCTTTCCTACTGTCAACACAAAATGGATAACAGGAAGGAAAGGAAACAGAATTTTTGCATACTTGAAGACTTCAAACATAAAAGGCTGCCACATGATCAAAGAGAGTTTTGGAATAATAATAAAGATGGGTGGGAGACAGGACAGCTTCCTACAGAAACATACTATTTTCTGACTATACACACACCTCTAAATAGTGAAAGGAAGATGTAAGTAAGACATGATTACATAGCATGACAAGATTTATATTAAGGACCTTGGTCTAAAGGAAATTAGGCAAAAACTAGGAATATTATCTGTTAGAATGTGTTCAATATATTACATTTGTGTTTTTCTCCTATGTAGTCAATGCTTTGCCTATAATTTGGACTAGCTCCAATCCATTAATGAATGGCCAGTAGGTGCCTGAAACTCATAAAAACATAAATATCATAAAATATTTGGTGAAAGTAGTGGCTTTCATGGCTACACTACGGACTTGACTGCATTGTGAGTGCTGCCAAGGGATAGGTGAATCCTACATGAAAGTAAGACTGACATTGGAGGAGATCTTGTTTTGTTTTGCTTTACAAGATGGCATCCCATATGGTTAAAATACTACTAAATTTTCCTGATTTTTCTTTACTGCTATTAACAGCAATTTACTTCAAAAGTTTTCTAGTCTCAGCTGAATAGAACTGATTGTTAGATTTTGATAATTTACTAGTAAGCACTCCTAAAAGTACTAAATCTTGGCCTCACAAATGCCCAGAACTGAAGTCAGGAAAGGTGAAATCCTTACATTCCAGAAGTTATAAAATAAAAAAAATTATTTTAAAAACCCCTTATAATTTTAATTCCAAACACAATAGATGACAAAAGACTCAGCAAGCACAGTACAAATGAAGGTGTAAGAAAATCAAATCACCAGAGAGGCATTTTTCTTTTAGTATTTTTTTTGTTTCTAAGAGTAAATGTCAATATCAAAGAAAGGAATACTGAAAATTAACAAAGGTAGCTTCGTTTATGTTGATGTAGATTTCCAAATTAATTTTAAAAGAAACAAAAGAAGTGCTCTTTATTTTTTTTTTTTTTTAAAGATCATAATAGGTCACTGTGCATAAAAAAGAACAAGAAAGTTTTAATTAATTACTGGAAAATCTACTTCAGCTTATCTTAGCCAGTCTGGGTTAACTTATTTCAGAGAAAAAACCCAACCAAAATGTAGCTTTACTAAACACAAAGCTTATATAATTATCAGTCACACTAACACATCCTAGATGAAACAGATTTTTAGACTGAGTAAGTGGTGGCAAGCCCTAAATTTAGGACATTACAGAGGTAATCAGAGGCTTCTTGATTTTTTAGTCTAGTTATAAGTATTTTCTTTTGCATAAATAGGTATACTTTTTAGGAGAGGAATACTCAGCAATGTTCTTCTAGAATATAAAAGGAGGGCTGATGTAAAGCATTCAAATCTATGTTAGGTACTGTCATACACCTGGAATTGCAAGAAAAAACACGGTAAAAAGTTTTTCTCCAGTAGGTACTGGTGACAGCAATTACTATCATAAGTAATACCTAATATATTGATAAAGATTTGTATTTTTTCACTGTAACAATTGCTGGATCCCTACATGAGTATACTTGCAGAAAAAACCTCACTTGTTCCTGCAAGAATCATCAGTTGAAAAAAATCAGTAACACAAATTCTAGGCTGCTTACTGCTCGTATTCAACTCAAAACTTAGTTGAAACATTCTGTGTACACACACATCACACTACAGGATCATGTATACATTCACCTCACCAGAGGATATTTGACGTGGGTTATTTCTTGAGTGCCGTCTGCCATGAGGGATTTGGAAGAATCTTTGTAGGATCCTAAAAGGACTTTCATGTCCTTCCCTTAAAAGGCGGCGTTGAGACATGGGTGTATCTTCACCAAACTATTTGGCAAAGGAAATAATAGATCTCCTCTTTAGCAGTACTCCCTTCTAACACAATGAAAGATACTCTGATTTTGTTTTTAAATGTCAACAGAGTGTGAACTTGCTTTGTCAAATTCAGATGACACCAAAAATTATAAAAAAGGCTGCAGTTTTAAAGTCCTGGAAGAGGGCGCAGTGCAGTTATTTGTATTGTATATGCTTTTCTTCAGAAACCAATACCTAGTTCCACTAGAAAGGAAATGAAAGATTGGTTGCACTTAATAGACTGGAAACACCAAGACGCTCTTCTGCATGAAGCTGAAACAATCTCTCAGTTCCTAGCATGCTGCACCCAGCAGCAGGACATCTTGCCACAGCTTCAGTCTACTTTCAGTGTGAGCAGTATGAATAAAGAAGTCACAGCCTCTCATACAAGCACGTCAGACTAGCAAGACATTTTAAGAAAATAAAAAAAGGTGCAAAACTGTCTCTGTTTTAGTGTTTCATCCAAAATAACTATATCCAAACTAACAGCCCTGTGCTGTTTAGGACGAAGAAAAGCTGCCACAAAACATCCAGGTTGTTAATGCACTCCAGCCGCACAGGGAGATCCAATGCCAGTGCTCATCCAAAGTAGCTGGCACAATCACCTCCTTCTTCACATCCTTCTCCTTAACGTGAGGGATGTTCAGCTGTTGCAAAGAAACTTGTGAGGTTTCTCCTGAAGGCAAGTTGAACGTCTTTCTTTTAATTTTACCGTCTTGCTTGTAAGTCCACAGCTCAGCACTCCGAGGACAGAAATCTCACATTGACACTTGCTGTGTTTCCTACTTCATCTCAAGCAACTGGTATCCTTCAGGGACAAGCACTGTGCTCATGCCAGAAAATTAAAAGAAAATACCATTGTGAATACAATGCTGTCAATTAGAAACTCCTCTTCAGCTCATTTGCCCAAAGTTAGACTCCCATCATCAATACAACTCCTCTTCCTCCCCCTGTATTTGCACAGAGAACTGAGCCCTTCAAAGACAGAGCCTGTTTCCAGAATATGTGAGTAGAGAGGTCTTACGAGAAAAACCTGGGTCTTCCTGGGAGTTAACAAACAGCTAATAGGAAGGAAGGGAGGGGAAATGAATCCCAGGCTTTCTTAAAACATATCAGGAAACCCTACACTGTCTGTTCCCCCGTCTCTTTCAGTGCAGGAGAGAGGAAATTGATAATGCTGCTTTACTTGGCAGTCAAGATTTTCCTCTCAATTCTGTTTAACTATGTCCTGTATGGCCACAGAGCTGCCATAACCCAAATATACACCATTATGCACATCACCCTGAAGAAGTGTTTTAAAATATGATGTATCATCTATTACTCTGAAAGCATATTCAAAGACACAAACTTTAATTAAGTCACATTGAAGTAAATATTAAGTACCTTATTACAAAATATTAGTTTGCATACACTGTGTTAACAGAGGAGAATTGTTACAGTCCTAGCTGGAAGAGGTTCAACTTTTGACATGAAATCATGGACAAATGTGACAATCTTGAAATGTGACAACCAAAAAAAAAATCAAAAAAATAATTAAGAACAGATGAGTTTCATGCAAATAACTTGTTTTCCCAATTCATTATATCAAGCAGATGGACCACGGCATATTGCAGCTGTGCTACATGTCCTGGATCAAAGGCTTTCCAAGCTTATTTAAGTAAAAATTCACAGGAAGGAAGGACAGGAACAGCCTAGTAGTGGGAGGACACCACATGATACACACTGCCACTGTACTATATACTCGGGGTTCAAACAAAAGACGAACTGAAGTGAGACACGGCAAATTAGGCAAAATTCTGCATTTTCTGGCACTGCTTGTCACTGGGGGAACAAAGCAGTGGTTCTGGCCAGATAAAGGGTGACATCAACATCCACAGAGACAATGCTGCAACGTGTTCCTTGCTAAGTTTCCCAGTGGAGGCACCGAATGTGACCATGGGGTGCCTGTGGCAGTTTGTCAGCCATCAGAGCTTCCCTCCTACCTGGCAGGATAACTACTTGTTTGGGGCTTTTGGAGCACGCCAGCCTCATGACCTAAGGACCAGTTCTTACAATCAAGTGGTATGATGATGAAACTACACATCTTCTTTCAGACATCTTCTGCCTCGTTAGAAAATGAGGCAGATAGGTTAAGAGAAAATGGCCTCAGGCTGCACCAGGGAGGTTTAGATTGAATACTAGAAAATATTTCTTCACGAAAACATATGACAGGCACTGGATCAGGCTGCCCAGGGAAGTGGTTTAGTCACCATCTCTGGAAGTATTTAAAAAGACATATATATACATGTGTGTCACTTAGGGATATGGTTTAGTTGTGGACTTCTAGTGTTGGGTTAATAGTTGGACTCGATGATCTTACCAGTCTTTTCCAACCTAAATGATTCTATGATTTTATGAAAAGTGGCTCTTTGTCCCAGCAGTGTTTTGAGCATGTGATGACACTAGTGGCACATGGTGAAAACCTCACCAGCAATTTGTGTAGAGGATTATTACAAGGAAAAAGCACATTCTCCTTTCTTTCTTCACATATCAAATGCATGCAGAAGATTGATGACTTAAACTGTAAAGTTGGTAAGTACACACAATCCTACTGAAATCTAGCCATTAGCTACATCCCTGTCCACAAACAAGCTTTTAATCTTCTTTCAAGCACTCAAATTTGTGCCTAGAAGCAAAGAAATTAATCACAACAATGGCTATGGTAGTGCACAATCAGAAGGAAACAGATGGTGTAATGCACTGTTTTCCAAACAGCAGCAGCTTCTATCTCCAGGAAAATAATCTGAATATTTTCCCTTGCTGTTGGCATTACTACAACAAAAGCTCTTATTTGAAGGACATCTTCTCTGCACTGTACAGCATCAGAAAATTACGCTAGAGTTTACAGACAGCAATATTCTTTGAGTATTGGCAGAACCAACTAGACTGCACCTACCTCTCCTTTCACATCACATAAACAGTAACATTCAGTGGGTAACACCCCTGCAATTATCTTTAAATGACTGCAGACAGCCTGATGGAATCAACAAAATTGTGGCAATGAAATAGGGCTTATTTTTCTCATGCTTCATTTCCAGGTCTGTTTCTGACTGCAGGCAGAGTGTTTCACATTGACAACAAGCAGCCACACTGACTTACAGCTGTACACTCGCTCTGATTCCTCCTTTCCCAGGAGGGGAAATATTTCAAAATACTTTAGAACAGTAACTTCAAGTTTTCTTGGGAATCTTTAAATTAAGATGTCATCACTTTCTTCACCACTAAATGTTCCTACTGCTCCTTTTGATCTTTTTGTTTGTGCAGGGGCCTTATCTTTACAGGACATCTTGAATGCCCTACTGAGATTTTTTCCTCCAAATCCTAACAATTATTTACAGGCTCTTCTTTACATCCTCACATTTGATGTGATGCAGAAAAGAGTCACATTAAGGACCATGTATCCCTCCTACCTGTACAGAGAAGGAGGCTCTGGCAGCAGAATCATCACTGTTCTAGTGTTTCTTCTAAATTTATTCAATTTCTCCACACTCCTTCATATCTTCTGATAAGCCACTGCCACTGGTGTTGCCATTTCTCCTATCGTAGACCTTGTTTTTCAGGGAAAGGAGTACATCTCACAGACAATAAACATGGCAGATCTCATGCACTTCAAGATCTCACCATGCACACAGGGCACAAGAGTCCACCTGTGCGACCCCTGTCTTCTGCTCACCCACTCTTTTTCCATGGAGTTCTGGCAGGTAGGAGAAACTCCACTATCAAAAGTGCCTTCACATCCCCAGTAGCAACCCAGAGGGCTGCAGGGCAGATCTCACATGAAGAATATAAAAGACTCTGAAAATTATATGGGGAATTCCATCTAACATACACATATGCAGAGCTCAGAAATTACTGTTTCTTGGATCAGTTTTTAAGAGCATATACAATATGCTCTTAGAAATATAAGGGCACATACAAGCTAAATCTTGCTATGTGGATCTTCCAGCATCAGCACACTCACTGTAACAGTGGAAATGAAATGAGGGGGAAGAAAAGTGAAATGTTGTTTATATTCTTCTCTTTAAATCATGTTTCATCAATTATGTCCTGCATACATATTTATTTTGTTGAGAACAGTCATACAAATAGAAAGACAGACTGGACTCATGATACATTATTGTGCAAACTGATTGTTTAGCACACATTAAAATATAATATACTAGTTACTTCTAAGCTGAAGTGTAAGTTGTTTTAAAGAGTTGAACACCCACACACAATAATGAGTTAGCACTGATTGTTGTTATGCTTAGTCCTGAGCTTTTTTATAACCCTATATAAGTGTTGAATTATGGTAAGTTGCTTGTGTTGATTTTTAAAATCGGAAACAAGTTGTCAAAGATTAATCCATGCCAGAGGCCAGTCACTAGGCTAAAACAATAAAGAGTCAACTAGAGGCTGATTTTAAATGAAAAAGAAAGTGTAGCTGAGATGTTAAAGACACAAAACTTGATATTTTTACATCCACAAATCCCACAGGGCTCTTGTAGAGTGAAAATGCTGAGAAAACCTGCCTGAAAATCCAAGAAATAAATCATTATTCCATGGATATTCTAGATTCTTGAAATACAAGAAAAGACTGAATCTTCCTTTTTCAGTGTGAGCAAGTTTAATATAAAGTTTGGGTACAGTCTTTTGCCTTTATTATTTTTATGCTTGTTAGAATTGGATAGGCGTGCTTATATTTCACTTTCAGGCTACTCTAGCAGAGCATTCTACCAAAAAAAGGTCAAAAAGGGGTTTCATCAAGTATTTTAGAGAATCTATCATCTGAAACTGTATTTAATGACATACCAACAGAAGATGGAGTGGGAAGAAATCTCGGAAATAGGTATGAATGAAGATATATCTGGGCAAACCTAAAAGCCTCTGCAAACAAACTCAGTATCTCATAAAAACATAGACAGTGATAAATATTCTTAATATTTTGATGTTGATTTATTAAGGGCTGGGAGTTTAAAGAATTATTTGGTATCACAAGAAATCTAGACAGAAACTCTGAATTACATTACAAGAGTGAGTTACAAGAGTGAATTAGGTTAGTTGTCCAAGCTTAATCCTAACTGGATGTATCTGCTCAGAGGCAAACCACGATTTTGTAATAAGCATCAGATGAATATAAGTAGATCAGGACTGAGATAAATGGACAGCTTGCATTCTATTTATACTTCCACATTATGCTGCTGAGCCACTTCTGCCAGTCTTTCTTCACAGAAGAAAGATGTCTCAAAAAAAATTAAATAAATCCTAAACCTAATACCGAGTATTTCATAATTTAAATGTACAATAACAAACAAAAAATTGCAATATGTAAAATTAGGGTTTCAATATTCTGGAAGCATTAACATTTAACTGTCAAGATAACAAAAAGCTCTTAAAGCCTAACATCTGTCCCTCTAATTTAGGTAATCTTACACTGCATGTCTGAATTTCCTGTGGGTTAGCAATAAATGTGACCCATCTCCAAAAGAACAAGTTCCTTCACCATTAGCAATAGAAAATACTCTGAAAATCACAGTGGATCAGAGAAATAACTAGAGGAGGATGTCTCTTTATGACCAGCCACGTGAAGTGAAGGTTAACATCTAACAAGACAGCACTTCCACTTTGTCCTTTAATTCAAGTCCTTTCACTTTTGAAGGCAACTAGCAATCAATTTCAAAACCTCAGAGATGTTCTAGGAAAGAGTAAGGAAACTGCATACACACTGACAAAGACCAGGAGGTCAGAACATGGGGAAAGCCTGATTAGCATCCACTGCCAATGCAAAGCAGCAGGTAAATCCATTGTGATATTGGAGCTAATTACGCAACTGCCACCACCAGTTCACTCATTTACTTAAATTCTACCGAGAAAAATGACCTGGAAGGTGACAATACAGGTTGTGATTGAACAGATTTGTCAGAGATATGAGGTCTACCTTTTTGGTCAGAAGTGAGAGCATATGAAGAGGAATCTGTTCACATTAGGAATTCTTTCAGTCCTATGCCTGATGTGGATCCTTACTTTCACCCAACCACAGTGTCCCAGCTCTGTGTTCAGCACCCAACTGCTGCTGCTCTGTGAGCCCAATGCAAGAGAGGGAGGAGACCGCAGCAGGTGGGGGCCTGTAGAGAATGGATTTTCACAGCAAGAGAAGGAGAAAGAAAGTGATGGGAGACCTTTGGTGCCTGCACACTATGGAGTCACTGCAAGAGAAAGCTGCTGCTGAAAATCAGATAAAACAATTGGCAGTAAAAAGAAGTGGCTTAAGATGGTTTATCAAATACAGTTTTACTGACAATGTCCTATAAAGATATTATAATTTCAGGCTTATCAGCCATTCCCTGCACCTACACCCTGAGGCACCATGGCCGTTCCCATCATGTACCAGCTAATAATCAAACTAAGGGACTCAGGAAAAGTAGCTGACTTTATATATTGAGTTATGCTAGTGAAAACTCTGTTCAAAAATCACCTGCATGTAATAGGTGTATATATATGCCTATGCAACCACATATGAATGTACAGAAATGAAAAAAATATGCAGTCAACAACACTGACTGACCTTCCAGCAAACAACTCTGCAGAATCAGCTGGGGAAGAGACAACCAAAATTTGATGTTGGAAAAACTTTTGCTGGCATTTAGGGATATTTGATTTTGCTCAAAATAGAATTCTAGTTGGAAAGTTGTATCTTTTAACAACTACAGCAAGTACACAGTACTTTCCCATCAGGTTGAGTTCTGGTAGAAGCAGACAGAGAAGGGGTTTGTATGCATTTACACTCTAGACAGACACTGCTGCTCTCTCCAACTGGATCTGCCACATCTGAGATTAGCAAACAGCTCACTAATGAAACCTGCACTTCCTTAGTTTCTCTACAGGAGATAGAGCACCTGGGAACACATGTCCTAATTGTTCAAGAGGGGCTGACTTTGCTGAGGGCCAGGAAAATGCAAACCCCATGATTTGATGGGTGATTTTTAGAAGGTCATTTCCTGTAGATGACACCTTTGACAACTATGAAATACAAAACATTGTATAGACCACTGCTGAACCAATGCATCCAGACAGCTCCCAGAAGGGGTGGGACCTGGCTACAGCTTCAGGTGTTGTCAATAATCTAACGTGTACAGAGGGAAATCACTGCTGAGCACCTACATAAACAGAGGATGCTGTCTTGCTGTGCTGCCACAGGCCAGGAGCACCCTTTCAGCCTTCAGTCTCTGCTACCCTAAAATTCCTTCCTCTGAAAAATTTTCTCTGTTGCCATGTACTTTGGACCCAAGGGACCCAGTGCTCAGTTCTCACATCTTCTCTTATCAGACTTCAATTCTTCTCCACTTTTCACAATCCTCTCTTAGTCTCTTCATGAATGGGCTATTAATAAAAAGAGAGAGTTTTCAGTTGAGTGGCTGCTTTGAAATTCTTCTGCATGCACTGTTACACCAATTACAAATGTATGTGGCAGTAATCCACTCAGCACAGAAGAAGTAGTGCTATTAATACTTTACAAAGCTTGTATGCAGCTGTAAGTAATATCTTTTAGGGACCTTTCAAAAATGCTGCAAAAATCCCTAGGCTGTAAGAACTTCATACAATTTTTCTCAGGTTACTGTTAGGATCCAGCACAGCAGGTTGTGCAGTGTAGTCTTCTGAAATGGTTATAGAAATAAATCACATAAACATTTGGAGAAGGAATGAGATTTTCATAATATTAATAAACATTGATTAACTGCTGATTTCAATGATGCTCATGTCGGCCTCTAGCAAAATAGGATTTTTCCTATGTACAGATAAGCATGCTTAACTGAAGTGGGATGAAGGGATTTCTGGTGGATGTTCAACAGTTTCCTAGACAGTCAAACTTTTTAGTTTGTTCATAGTTAGTTTGCCTCATTCTGCTTATCAGCTACTCAGTTTAAATAGACATACTTAAATTACACAGTCATAATTAAAGACATGCAAGCAAATATATCTAAACACAGTGAGAGAGAGACCAAGGGTCTTTATGCCATCTGGAACTGCAACAAGTCCATGCTTCAGTTGAGTAGCAAAAAGCTCTTTGAGAACTAAGAATCAACAATTTCCTTCTGAAAACTTAAAATAAATGCTATGTATGATATGCAGTTATTATCATTGTAACCTTTAAAAAGACTGAGAAACTCATTCCATCTAGAGCACCTTACCAACCAGTACCAACACAAAATACATCCACAATCACACAGGCACTTTTTTTTACCTGACTCCATACTGCTGGCAAAAGCAGGATTCCTGCTCCCAGTGGCTTCTTGCTTCCTTTGTGTGGGCATTTGCATTTGTGCAGCCTAACAGTGAATTATGCATGGATACGTTCCAGGTAGGACAAGCAGAGCAGAGACACGCGATGCGGCTCGGCTTGAAGAAGCCAATAATGATGGTATACAAAGGGGCATGTGGAAAGCTGCTGAAATTATATCTATTGCTTTCCAGGTTGGGTGTATTATTTAATGAATATTTCCTAAAATAGTACTGCAAAACGTGCTTGCGTTTGGATACTTCAGCTGAGATGTTCACATGATTTAATAAAATAGCACTACTAATGACTATTTATGGCTGTACATTTAGAACCCAAATAAAGGCACAATGGGTAAATACATCATTGGAGTTACAACTGCCAAACAAATTATTACATCAAAATGTGTTGAAAGACACTGAGGATTTTGTGAATTAAACATATGAAGTAGAAATAGGCAGTGATGAAATCATGGCTCCTCTTGACATAGTCATACAGCACGGAAAAACTGGGGGAAATAAAATTGTTAGTATGTAAGCTACTGAGAAAGAAAAAGTCAAGACATTACCAAAAAATCATAGGTTATTCCTCAGCCTGCATATTCTCTGATGTGACTAAAGCCTGCAAAGGGCACAAAATGTGGGTCCCCATAGCTGTAGAGCCATACAACCAAAGGTCAATCTCAGCTAACAGTCACCTTCTCCCTCCCAAATTTTGATCTCACTTGTTGCATTTGGATTCACAGATTAATTTTTCCAGACATTCTAAATGCTGTCAGTGAAGACAGCACTGTGACAGCAGTTTTTATATGTTCCTCTTTTGTACAGGAGAAGTGTTAACAGGCATGCTCTGCTGTCCATTAAAGATGCGTTTCTGAAAAGTCTGATCACTAAAAACATTACCCCATTGCTTCACTCTTCATCACCAAACTGCCTTCATCAATCCCAGTTCATTTGAGGAAGATCATATGACACTGAAGACAGAACTATCCAGGAAGAGGGGCACAAGTGCTCCCACTAAAAGACTGATATTGAGGACTTGGTCTCAGGAGTGCAGCAGCTGGGATCTTTAAGGAGGGTGATCTGCTCCAGAAAGTTGGCATCTCCTCCAGGTGACAAATACTCCATCCACCATGCCATATATACTGTCCCTGTGCACTTAAACTGTGTGTATTTTGGTCTCTGCACACATTCCATCCTCCATACAGAAAAAGTGATTTGCTTTCCAAACAACCTCCAGCATTTCCCCTAGATGACTGAAAACAGTTAGCAGAGCAGGTTGTTCAGGAATCAGTAGTGGAATGCCAAACCCAAGGATTGGATGATCTAGGGGGCTGGTCCTCTCCTTGTGCAATATAACACAAATCAGGGACTTGATCACAGGAGCAATCTTTGCTCAGATTTGTGATGTTTAGGCCACCAGCACCAGGCACCTCTATTAGTTATGTACAGGTCTGCATGGGTTATTTTTTTTTTTGTATCCTTAAATACAAGCAGGGTGTCTGGAAAGCATTATGCAAACTGACTTCCCCCTTCAGAAGAACTTATGAGATTCCCAGATATATCCCAGGAGTGAGAAGCAGGTAAGAAAAAAAACCAAAAAAAGCACAGATACTAAAGTTCATGTTAAATATATACAATACTTGAATATTTCAAAACTCCCCAGCTGCTCTCAAAGCAAAATAAATTCAGATCAAAACCAAAGTAGTATCAGAGAAAAGGCTGTTACTGAGTGCAGAAATTTTGCAGAACACAGGTTTAACTTTAGTTTATATAGCTCTTTATTAAACCACAAATTATACTATGCTCTGCTTTGCAGCTACATGCCTGGACTTTGCTGCTGTTCTGGATACTAATAATATCTCACCACATTTCCCTATGTACAATCATTTAATTCTCTTTAAACATTTAAAACAATCTGTGACAACTACTACAATGTATACTATATGTATATATAAAACACAGTAAATAACTGAAAGAAACAACTGTCTACTATGAAAATTGATACAAATTACTTCAAGTAGCAAGACCTAGAAGCCTTCATATAGTCACCATGCTTTGATCTATTAAAGATCCATTTACAGTGAGCTGCAAAATTTTCTGCTCTGCTACAATGGCACTGGAGCACCTGTACACCTTGCTGCAAAGGTTTTAATCTGCAGGAAAACTTTTAACACTGCAGACTACCACCAAAATCCACCAGACAGCCAGGCAACGGGTCTGATGTGCCCTGTCTATGTACCCATGGATACAGGAGACTCTGGAATGCCTCCATCCTGGATCATCTCCACTGTTGGAGGCATTCAAGACTCAACCAAGCTTGTCTCTAATAAGTAGATTGGCTTTGAGCAGATGGTTGGACTAGATGATACCCACAGAAGCCCTTTCCAATCTAAATTATTCTATAATCATCTGATCCATTTAGCTCCCTCACTGTTACCCAGTAGTGTTCACTGCTTTGATGCCCACAGAGGAAAAGGGAACCATTTCCAGTGCTTGATTTATGTTGGTTGTTTCAATTTCCCAGTGAATCAATAATTTAGCAGACTTTTATCTTCCTTATTTTACAGTTGTGTGAAGAGGCCAAGTGGAAAAGTAAAACATTAAATTATTTACAAGTTGTACACACATGCAGGCAGATAAATGATGCATCATATATTTAACAGTTTTTACAAAGTACAGAAACAATAAGTGTGATGGCCAAAGTCCTTTGTCTAAGGAGAGAAAAGTAATCTTCAAGACTGTGTTAATATTTTTAGGCATAAAAAAGGGCTAAAGCAAATGTATTTAAGGTAGATTCAAAGTTTGTAGAAACTTCAGAACTACCGGAGTCGGCAGTTTCTGTCTGCAAATGAAGGAATGAGGCTCCATTCCACTGCTGGCAAAATTCTTCACAAAAGGCAATTAAAACCCTGTTCCATGTTTTAGGAGGACGGAATTGATTAAATCACAAGTATGCAGAACTGTCAAGGGTTGGCAGGTGATTATCACAGACTGGGAGAATAAATTACAAATTCATTTGTAATGGGTGGACAGTGCTATAAAACAACAAACAGATCCTAAATCCTCAAGTCTCCAATTACCAACCCTATTTAGTTTGCTTGAATAAAGAATTACGTCTTCTTATTTTGGTGCTTGAGAAATAAATAACTAATATTAAACTGCTCAATTTTTATACAACTCCAAATAACCTCAACACACGACAAAGACTAGGACAGCAAACAGAATTCCCCATAATTCAACCTTTCTAAATGTACTTACTGCCTTATACACACAGCTGAACAAATTCCTTCCAATAAAACTTAACCAGAAATAGGTTTGAAAAATGGAAACAGTTTTGAAGTACAATGCTCTGAGTATTTTCTGCAAAGGAACCACAAAATAGAACAAATACCGCTACACTTTTTTCCCCCCTGTAACTTCACATTCTTCTTGAAAACTGATTTAAAATATATTTCTTTCTTAATGTGCATATATTTTACACAAAGACCTTCTGTTAAAATTCATCTGGCTATCTGAACCCCCCCTTCCCCCAAATGCACACAGAAAGACACAGTCATTAAAGGATTGGCAGAACAAGATCGCCTTTCTTTTCTGAAGGGGGCCCTACCAACAAAGAACCTTCAAAAGTCGTCTTTATTGTTAGGTGCTGGGTGATGCAATCTTCTACGGCAGTGAAGATCTAGGATCTACTTCCTCCATGTTCGAACAAGCAGACACATCTCTTATCCACACCATATTAGCATTCTTCTACTCTCTGTTTCTGACAAACTGTTCTGGTATGTCACCCCTTTGAGCACCCACAAGCGAAGCAAGAACCCCTTCGAGCACCACAGACAGAGGGTAGTTTTCTCTCCATAAGGTGCACATAAGCTCTGTGCACCAGAGCACATAAACTCTGGTGTGATGACAGCACACCAGAAGTGAAGGGGTTAAAGCACCTGCGGCCTTGGGGCTTGCCATGGCACCCCAGAAACACTCACTCTGGCCTGGAGCTCACTCCTTTCCCTGATTCAAGCCCCTGCCTCCTCTCACTGGTAGAAAAACCACCAGGTGTGGGAGGTAGAAGGATCCCCAGCAGAGAATACGTGGCTGCTGGCGCAGGGTGGACACCAGCCCAGCCCACAGCTTGGGGAAGGCTGGTCAGTGAGACTGCAGCAAAATGCGAAAAGAGGCCAGACAGAGTCAACTCCTAGTGAAAGTAGACTCTACAAGGAGGCCTGTGGAAGGGAAGGAACTTGGTACTGGGGAGGGACAGCTGGGGACTGAAAAGGAATGAGGGCACAGGAGATACAGGCGCTGGGAGGTGTGGTGTGAGGTTGGGTACAGCAGAGGGACCTCAGGCAGGAGACCTGAGGAGGGACCTGCTTAGGACAGCAGTAGCAGGAGCAGAGGCCAGGATGAGAGTTAACCTCTCAGGACTCTGAGGAGAGGAGAGAGCAGCTCTACCATGCAAAGGAAACTGCTTCTGGCTTTGCCAGAATGGCCCTGTGCTTCCTGCTCAGCGCTGGGGACTGATCCTCCAACTACTTGGAGTAGCTGCTTTGCTGTAGCGTCCCAGAGAAAACAGGCGAGGAAGACTTGGGATCATCCTGTCCATATTGTATCGATACAGAAATGGCCCCTCCCGTGCAGGCAGGGATAGAGGGGGAGAGACAGGGTTGTACATGTGCAAACAAGACATCATAATAATAAATAACATATTACAGTTTATTTTTACAAGTTTTGATGGTTATGGAGTGCAATTTTTAATAAAGTATAAAACGCAATGCCTTGGGTGAGAGACCTACTCTTTCATGATCTTATAGATCAGCAGACAGAGAAAAAAACACAGGGCCTCAAAGGAGCAAACACCGGGCAGTCATTCAAACCTAGATGTACCGTTTCCTTTTCAGAATAAATCTCATGCCTCAATCCTATGATTTAAGGCACTTTTCCAGCTGAAGGAAGAAATTAAAGAGCTTGAATATATTCGCATCAAACGGCAACACAAGAATTGATAGCAGACACAAAGTAAAAAAATGTCTCTCGTATTAACTTTGCAAGTATGATAGATTATTAATAAAACTTAATAACCAGTAAATGACCAAAATGTTCTCAGATAACATTTAAGATTAATAATTTAGCACTGAAAAATAAGTTTATTATGAAAATAGACTTCTAAATGAAAAGACAAACATCTAATAAGTATGTTTCATATCAAGGCTAGCAAAACAGCACATAGCTGCTACAAAATTATTTTTTTCTTGGACAGAACAGGACAAATGGCAAATCTTAACAATACTTATAGCTCTCAACAGATAGCTTGGAAAAAATCAAAAAAGGTGTCTCATTAAAAAAAATACTTCTAGCTCTTCTTATCATTGCAGTTGATTGCTTACACATACCTGAAAGTTGTTACTAATATAATGTACACTTTGTCTCTAGTTTAAGCAATGCTGCTTTTCAAACTTTTTTCTCTGATTCTGGACTCAGCTAAGGCAAAACTGTAAATTGATAAACTCAACCAGAAAACAAAAGGTAAATGAAAGTCACAACAAAATGTCACTTCTCAGACTCAATATGTACACTCAGCATTCAGCATCGTGCCTTCCCAGATCACCATCCCATCACATTTGTTTCTTTAGACATAGTACAAGGTCAAGATGCAAAGGGAAACACAGAGTCTAAGTCCATCACTGGTTGCACCTCCATCCTATTTACTCACAAGGTGAGTTAAAAATGTGGCACTTGAAGAAATTCTGGTTTATACATACTAGAATCTGAATTTCCCTGTAATTTCTAACTATACAGTTCTGATCTTCAAAGTAAAATATTGCTTAGTACATCATGTATTTGTTTAATAGGGTGAAAAAACTAAGAGTTTGGAAAAGTGGTACCATATAAACTGTAACTATTTCTAACTTTCACAGCAATCAAAATCTTGTGCGAAAACAAACTGTGTGCAGATATTACCCCTTGAAGTACAGCAGTCCTCAGTTACTGGCAGGGGAGAGAATGAACAGAAATATCACGTTTCTATTTCATGCAACATGGAAGACTAGAAGCCCAATACTACACCTACTGAAATGAACTCCAAGATAACCGGTGAGCTCAAAATTCAATTAAATCTTGACAGAAGCATGTAAAAGTCACCAAAATGTAAGTGTAAAGACTCAGTCAAGAAACTGGGCTTAATGGGCAGTGGATCCATGCAGATCTCCGTAGAAATCAAGTACCCGCAGTATGGTAACAAACAGATCAAGCAGCTTCTCTCTGCTTTGCCAGTCGACAAACTAACAGCCATAATGTTCTACCAAAAACCACCCATTTCAGATTTGAAGTTAACCAAGACAGTAAACTCCTAAAGAGATGATTGTACTTGATTCAGTTATCCAGGAAACAAAAATTGCGGGAGACCGTCACAGGAGTTTCACCATTTCTCCTCTTAATTAACTACAGACTGCTAGTGAAGGAACAGTCATACCCCATCCCTGTTCCTCCAATGCCATGGCCATGTGTTCTCACTGTTGCCCTGGTGTCAGCTCAAATGCCCTCAGGAAAAGAGAAAAGCAAATTTCTGTTCAATCAACAACCAGTTTAATGGTTCGAACAACTGCAAGGTACCCACCTGATACAAGAGAAACCATGGGAAGCTAAAGGCAAGGGAAAAAAAAAAAAGCAGATGTGCTTGGAAAATGGTTTGGGACCAACTGTTTCCAAAAAGCTTAAAAAATTAAAAACTTTATTAGAAATGGTTGCTATTGGGTTTTGCTTTTGTTTGTTTGGATTTTTTAAACTGGTCTCATTTATTAGGTAGCAGCAACATGGTTTATTAATAGCAGTCAAACTGCTGCTTGACATTAGAAACTTTTGCGTGTAGAAACTCCAGTTCTGTTGACTGGCCATGTAACGGCTGTCAGAACCTAATAAGCTCACCAAATGTTGACTCTACACCATACAAACCCACAACTCTGCATCAAGCATGATGAAACATGATATTTTACGCCATTTTTCAAACAATTTCTCAAAAACTAGGAAAAAAAGCTGCAAAGATGGAAACTAAAACATTGGAGCACAAATGCTATTTCATGTCTTAACTGTTCATAACCTAACTTTGGTTGCTTGCTGACAGAAACAGCTGAGGTGAAGAGTAAGACCAGGTAGCAGCCCCGGATATCCAGGTCTACACAGAGTCATCACTGACCAGACGCCTCCCAGGCTGCCTCCAGATGGGACGGGTGTTGCTGTTTCCCTAAGCTCCCACCCTTGCCGTGCCCTCACTTTATCAGGGGAGGAGACGCTCAAGTGCCAAGCTCTGCCTCGCCCTGCTCCCTCCCATCCGACCTCATCTCTAGGAGAGGAAACCCAGGTGACTGAGCTGGGCAGGAGCCACAACAGGACTCTCACTTCTGCAAGCAGAGGACCAGACCTGCTGAGAGATACCATGGGGCACGCACCCCTTATTCTCCCAAACAAGAAAAACTGCTTGAAGCCCGCTGGCAGTTCTGTGCAGTGATGCGCCTGACCTTATTTCTGCTGGGAATGTTTCTCCCTCCCTCCCTCACCAATTCCACCACGCTTGTCTGATGTTTCCTTTTCTGCTGTGTCAAATTCAGATAACAAGTTACTTGAGGCAGGGATCTGTCGAGAGCAGTATAGCTCATCTGCAAAGGATTTGGCAGGCTGTACAAAAAATGGAGCGGAGCAGATGACCAGCCTTTAAAACAAACACAATTTCATTTATTCATAGTTTAATGACTTACTAATTCATTGCCTAATGTATTATTAGCAACACACTTTAAAAATCAGGCTTTGACCCTCAAAATTCCTTTCTAAAGGCATAAATAGTTAAACTAAGTTCTTCCTTCTGCAATTACCAGTCCATTGTAATTTTCAAAGTCAGAGGTCTCCAGCATTAATGGTGCTATAAAATTAAACCTGACACTTTTAATAACTTTTTCCTGAGTACTTTTCAACTCCAGTAAATCGTAGCCAGTGCAGCTGCCTGAGAAGCATTCTGATCTCAATAGGATGAAGCATCCTTGACAGACAGGGCGGCCCTTACAGTCCCGGACAGGCTGTAGGGCAGGGTCTGTGGAGAGGCAAGATCTGCAAACCCCCAGCACAGCCCTGCTCCCTGCACAGGAGAGCAACACACAGTGGCAAGGCTTGTGAGAACCCCACAGAGCCTAATGAACAAAAATACCCCCCTGTAAGGCTAACACACAGCTGATCTGCTGCCAGGAGCAGGAAGCAGAGAAGAGGGTTAGGAAAGAGAGCAGAGTGGATGTACACATCTTGCTTCCTTTTCTTCCACGTGTATCTCTAAAATTGAATACGATAAATTCCATTTGTTGCTATTTAATGACACAGGTCGAGCTCTCTGTACCAGCCATGCATCACATGTCTCATATGTCAGGAAGACTTGCAGATTGGTTGTCGAGCCAGCAAGACTGCTGGTCCAGGGTGGTGGTGATACCGAGTGAGTTGGGAGGCTCCTCTGCCTCGTAGCTCTGCCTGCTCCTGCCTTCCTTCTCAGGCAGGATGCACACCGAAGAGCCACCAGCCACACTGCAGCTCAGGCAATGTCCACGTGCAGAACGTCAGGAGCTACTTGATGGGAAAGGATGGGAGAGGAACTCCTGAGGGAATGTGGGGGAACAGGAGGGGCTTCTCCACTATCCAAGTGCCAAATGGTAACACCCACGTCCCTTCCTGCCTTGGCAGTCGCACATCAGGACTGTCTCAAATACCTGTATTTCCCTTCAAACTATTCTTGTATTTCTCTACACTCTCACCCTCCTTTGGGGATAAAATTTAAATCCTGCCTCTTCCCACCAGCTCCAACAAGAGTTCCCTGCAGCATCATATGAATGTCAGGCAGAGTCTTTACTGAATTCAGACCTAGACCATTATCCTAAAAGAATCATTGTGGGATTAAAGGTGTTTAAAAGAGTATCAAATAAAGCCCAAAGTAATTGTTCTGTTTCCATGTTTTAAAAGGCATGTGGTAGGATGCAGCAAAGTTTCTTCCTGATTTTCCGAAGGCTGGATGGGAACTGCTAGTACTACTTTAACCTGGATAATTGCTAAGCACACCTAGCAAAATTAGCAGTGTAGTATTTAATTTGTACCTTTGCTCTCCTTATGCAAAATTATGCCAGCTCTCTATGCCACCCAGACCTTTTTAATTCCCTGTTGGATCTTCAAAAATGCAAACAGTTGCTTTGAAAAACACCTCCACCTGCCACACTGAAATAATTCATCTTCTGTCTTCATACAACAACAGAGAGAAGCTGTTTCTATTAATATCCCTCTCCTGCTCCAGGCTTTGTGGTCTCAAAGAAATTCAGGTATACTATTTTCAAATGAATTGACTTTGAAACAATGATGGCACTGAAGTCAGATGCAGATTGCAATGTCCTTGAAAGGCAAGTAAAGCATGAGCTGGGAGTAAGAAACACTGAAGAGACTCAGCGGAAGGAAATTAAGAAAGTATGGAATTAGAAAGCTAAAAGTGCTATGTGTTGGTTTGTATTTTTTTCTTACCTTTACTTCACAAGTGATTTATCTGATGTGGAGAGGTCCTTTATTTTTTTTCCCTCTGTCAGCTGTTGGTAGCATTTTGAAAACCATCAACAACTTTGGAATTTTGGTGACTTCCTTTTGATCCCTCCAGCGCACTCAGATGCTCTTTGCCTCTCTTTACCTTCAAATCTCTAGTATCAGAACTCCAATGTACATCCCACAGGCCACTTGCAGCCTCAGCAGCTGCTGCACAAAACCCAGAAATGGAATTTTTGACTGTTGCTGTCCTCAACAAAACCACCTGTGCCAGGATCACAGTAAACATCTGGGTCCTGAACAGACTGGAGCTATCTCATAATTAGAGCCTGGCATGTACTCAAGCATGAATTAAGTAATGATGATGAATTTTCATCACTCTTGTGATTCTGTGAATGTAGGACATATTCCATCATAACTGTTGAACATAAAGCTATTGTTTTTCAGACAGTGTATTATAGGGGCCCAGCTTCATGTCCTGATAAACGACCATCTATGAGCAAAGCATCCAGAGAATCTTTTTATACCACCTTGTTTCTGCCAGCTTTCTGTTCTCATCCAAGCTGCATAACCAAACATGCATGTTTTGCTTCTTTAGCCTATCTTTCTCCTTCTTCCATTGCCAACAGTCCTCAAAGAAAGCTGGAAAAATTCCTTCCTCAAAACAAACATGCTTTTTAATCTACTTTGTTTCACTGAATGTTTGTGTGGGAGCTTTAATTTTGTTTTTAAGTATTATAACAAGAATAGAGAATTTTATATAAATGTACTTTGCCATTACAAATATGCTGAAAGGCTGAGTAAAGTGTCTCAAAAAAGCGAAATGCTAAGTAAGAAAGCATCAAGCTTCCTTTTATAAATCTATTTGGTAATAACAACCAAGTTCCAGACTCAGCTAGAAACTGAAAACAAAAGCCAGGAGAAGAATTACCTGGTGTTTGGAGAGACAAATTCACGTATGTATCAGCAAAAGGATACAAGACGGGTAAACTTTGCCCTCCCACACAGCAGAAACCTGCCTGAGAGTTCGGGCATTTCTCAGAGGCAGACAGGGAATCAGAAAAACCCACTCAGCTTTCAGCTCACCATATGAATTACCAAATGAGTCTTTTCACTGCAGTAAATCTGAAAATTGCAAATGCTGAGATAATGGAAATAGAGATAAACCAATTCAATTACAAATCTTCCACAGCAGCAGGATACAGAGCCATAAGAAACATTTCAGTTTGGTGGGGCTTTTCCACAGCAGTTGCTTCAGTAGGCACCATGCCTGTGGTAACACGCTAGGTAAACGCGGAAAGAGGAAACAAGTCAGTCACACAATGCACTGGTTCATTTGGTTCATGGGCCAAAAGCTGATACAAGACTGGTTTTACAAAGCTCTTGTTCAAACACTGGCATGTGATGTGAGGTAACCTAAAATGACTGGCTAAGTAACACAGGGTTACTTGGAGACAAAACCAGCAGCCCAGGACAAAATAGTGACCAAAGGAAAGGACTTTGTCCATCCCAGAAGCCAGACACAAGACTGTTTACAGAAAGGCTGCAATTTATCATTTGATATTTTTAACAATGAGCGTTGTAGTCTGAAGAGTAATTTTTAAAATCAACTATGTGTATTCTCATCATTTTCTGTTTGGATAAATTATCTTGATGTTTCATATGCAAAGCCACCCTCCCTTTAAATTCATCAGATGATAGGCAGGAATTGAAAGAAAAGGAAGATACATTTCTGGCTCAACAAGAATTGAGACTATAAAAGAACTAGGACAGTCACTTCTTGGTGCAAATTTTCTGCCTGCCACATGAAGTGCTGCAGGCAGAAAGAGTTCTAGTAAAACTGTCACTTAGCAAATGCCTCAAGCATAGGAAGGGTGACAGCCCTGAAATAACAGCACAGGTGAAAAACAAGAGCTTACTTTCAGCACAGCGGTGTGGCTCTCAACTTGCCAAATACATGTTTGCCCAGATTATCAATTTTAAAAAGGCAGACTGCTGCCAAGCAGCATTACACACCTAAATCTTCAAAACCTGGCAGTACCATGCTGCACTGTGCTTTATCAGCTCACCACAATTTGAGCGCCACATTCTACAAGGAAACTGCCTTACCCTGTGTCCTGAAAGGGATTTAACTGCCTAAGGCACCATCACACCAGCTCCTACCAAGCTCAAACACCACCAACCTTCACACAAAGGCAGATGTGTTTGGGGATGGCTATCACAAGGCTTCTCTGTTTCAGCTTTCTCCCATGCTGAAACTCACAGCCAGTTACACCTTTTGTGTGACCAAATTTAACATTTAGTCATTGCAGCATGGTTTCATTGTGCCCAAATCCCTGCTGCTCCAGGGAACCGTATGGGAAGCCCAACAGCCAGCTCCATGGCCCTGGTACACCACAACTCAATTAGCACTTCCCGTCAGTCATCAAGAAATGTAAAGCATTATTACAAAATCTCAAAAGCCACAGAAAGACCAGCAGAGACAGACTGAGGATATAACTAACATCCAAGACTGCTTTAAGTAAGGGGATCCATTGTCTGAAACTGCCTACACTGTGCAGGAAGTCAACTTCCAAGATGATGATTCCATCTCTACCTGCACCCAAGACTGTGTGCTTTGGGTGACTGTTCCACAAGGCATGAGGAAGCTGCACCCATGGTGCTGTTAAAGGCAATGTTAAAGGCTGGACTTCCAGACAGTTTGCATCACCACAAAGCTGCATTCCTATGTGTGGCAAGCCAAGTGGCTCATGCTTGAGCTATGCAGTTGTGGGGATAAGTAACTAGAGAGGTCAAAATAGCCAACACAGTATTGCAGGGCTAACTCAAGAGACCTACAAGCGATTAATCCATATAAAAGCATTCAAGATTCTGTTCTTTCTGTCGGAAATGAGAGCTGCTATTTAATGGGACAAAAGAAACAATGGAACTAAGCTGGATACTGTAAAACAGTAGACTCAAAGTTCCAGATGAAATGCAGTGTTTCAGATACTGAAAACCTTAAGAAGTTGTTGGAGCTGACACACAAACAACAAAATCCCAAGTAGCTGGCTTGATCTTCTTCATTAAATGAAAAAGTGAGTGACCCAAATGCCTCCTGCTCCCAGGCATTGGCCAACACATCAGCTTAGAGCAAACACCTTGAAGACAACACAGCCAGCGTTACATGCAGACACCCCGTCCCTGCTCTGTGCTGTTCCTTTTCTGCAGAAGTTCCCTGTTATTTGATATGCACAAGGTAATCTTGCAGTTTGGCTCTCTTTGGTTGGAAGCATGGCAGACAGCTGTGCCAGGCACTCTTGCCAAGAAAGTATTCTGAGACACCATGATAATAAAACCACATTAAAGTAACAGGCTTTTTTCTTCTTTCATATCACTAAGTATTTAAATCCAGGCAGGGCTTTCCCAGCTCTGCAAGCTTTAAGTATATCTACCCAAAGTCCATAAACTGAAGAGGAGACTGACAAGTATGCAGCCCATAATCCTATGAAAAGTCATTCTAAATGTGTCATCATTTACTATTTAATACCTATTTTTCCCTGAATCTGTTGAAAGATATCCGCCCAGATCACAGTTTTCCTACTGTAGTTCAGTAACTGCCACTAAAATCAATGAAAGACTGGGGTAGGTGACATAAGAGAGGTTGCTGACAGTACCAGAAATTGCACGTGGATATGGATATGAAGTCAAGTGGTTCTTGGTTTTTTGCTGTTTGGTTTGGTGTTTTTTTTTTTTTTTTTGGGGGGGGGGGTAGGGGCCAGGGGGAGGAGTTGTATGTAAAAAAAAAAGAAACCCTCTTGTTATGAACTGTTTTGGGACACAATCTTTAAGCAAAAATAGCTTGGCTAAAAATAAGATGTAATCAACCTTGATGTTGAACAAAATACTAAAATATTTTTCCTCAGATTCCCAAAAAGGCAGCTAGCTCCTTTTAATAAGGAAGATACTGTTGCCATCTCTGAACTTTACTCCCACTAGTTTCACTAGATTCAGCTGTTTCAGTAGTAAAATAAAGATTTTGTTTTAGGCCAGAATATGCTAAGAAATGGATGTCATGCAGGTGCTCCCAGGAGCTGTGACAGTACATCCCCATAGCAAATATGAGCAATCCACTCCTAACTGCTTAATTGTGTCTGTTCAACTGCAGCTCCCATCTTTATTTTTAAAATTTTAAACCTCATGTCAGGAAGGACATGCCTACTTTTTCTACTTTCAGCAGAAAAGCTGAAACTAAAGGCCAGCAAGTTAATACCAGGCAGAGGCATGCCCCATTACCAGTAAAGGCCACCTGGGTGCCGTGGATGTGCCAACAACCTGCAGATTTCAGACCTCTCACGTGGCTCTCTCCAACTCTATCAGCTACATAGAAAGTTGCCAAGTAGTAAATCAATGCATTCATGCTCAGACCTGCCTACCTGCCAAATTAACAGAGGCAAACAGAGCACTCTGCCACATGGAGAAAGACTTTTTGGGTTCCCAAAACTGAAAATCAAGTGAACCAAGGACAGAAGCTACAAAGGTAAGAAAGTGCAGGCAAGCTCACAAGAGTGTAGGAATGGGGAGGACACACAAAACAGGTCCTTCCAGCTGCCCACAACTTTAAAATGTCCCTTCAGAATGCCTCAGGATGTTCCTGTTTGTTCTTGCAATAATCCAACTCACCCCAGTGATGCTTGGAGATGGTGTGCGAGTTCCTTTCCCCTACATCTGTGCCTAATTTGTCACTACAGGTGAGCCAGCTTTCAAAACTTCAAAAGCCTGCCTGTCAAGAACAGAAAGTCAGGGAAATGTAATGTAAAGTTTGGGCCCAAATTGTGAATAAGACTGAAAATCTGGAGCTATTGAAAAGTGACTGAGGCTGAAATGGCTACAGGATGCTACCTGTACTTAAAATACCAGCACTGCATACATATTTACTGAGGAACCACATGTTTTCCTTCTTTGGTTTGCAGATGTTTCTTCTTTCTGCAGAGCATTAAAATTGTGTTTGAGGAGAGGAAACAGATGGTAGCTGTAATAGTGGCGCTTTTCCAAGGTGGAAAGAAACTGTTATAGTGGGGCTTCCACAAGCTTAGGGCTGAGAATGTCAGACTTGTATTGCCTGTTTGCATGAATTAGACAACACGTCACTGCAAGGCTTCCAAATGATGCAAATGTAGGGTAGTGACTGACATCAGGAGCTGGTGCCTTAACACTGTTTCTGTGTCAGTCAGAGCAAAGGGAGTCCTCAGCAGAACCCCCATGGCAATGATATGGACAATGCATGAGGTCCCAGGTCAGAACTATTCATCATCTCAGGCTTCAACCTCTGAGCTACTGTTCCATGGGGAGGGGAAGCTCTGTCCATAAACAGAAATTTGTGGAAGAGAGTTGAATTTAACACAGCAACGACTGAAAAAGAAGAAGGAAAGTAAAAACTATGTCCAAATGAACAGAAATTATGCCATTATCCATCAAAACAATAAACATGGACAAAACCAGGATTTTTTTTTAGTATCAATAATAATGTCACAGTTTTTTTCTGAAATAACCTCACAATTCTAATAGAAAATAAATTTTAAAAAAACCCAAACAAAACCAAAAAACCACACCCAGAGAATTTCTTTAAATAATTTCTGCCTTATTTTATGGATTTATATGAGAACAGCAAAAGCAATTAGTCTGGTCATCCAAGTCCAGGTGGCCATTTGATAGAAGGAAAGTGGCTGGGAAGACTGAGGAGTGGATCTGCGAAAAAATTAAAGAAAATGCCATGGGAACACCCTTTATAGCTGTTGGAAAAGGGTAGGGTGCAATGTTATTTTGAACTGTGGAACAGGAGTCAGAGCATGAATATGAAGCAGATGATAATATTAAACTAGGGAGCATGATTTTGGTAGCTAAGTGTGTTCAGAAGTAGAAGACACGTGTTGGAGGATAAGGTGAAGGTGAGGAAGATGAAAAATAATCAACCAAAGCTTTGCCAGAGAAAGCTGTCTGGATTTGTGAAATGTGGCAGAGGAAGGCACTCGAGGGATCCAGTGAGAGGATCACACACTCATAAGAGAGTAAGGAGAGGTCAGTAACGTACCATGGGGGCTGGGAATGTGAGTAAATCAGAATTTGGTCAGAGAAGAGGGAGCAGAACCGCTAAGGCAAGTGCTGCTGTGGCAGTGAGGGATGAGTAGCCCAGAAAGGTTGTGTGAGTGCCAGACTGACACAGGGGACTTGCCAGCAGGAAAGCAGCCAGAGGCATAAAGGCTGTTGTGGTAGAACAGTGAAAGATTACGGACACACCCAGACCTACCATTCCTAACCTCAGGCATTGGGAGATGCTAGGTTAGGAGCTGAGCTACTCCAGGCTTCCTGGCCCCCTGACCCAGTCACAGGAAAGACCAGTGCACCTCAGAAGGTAGAAGGACTTTCCTTCTTAACATCTTAACATGCCCCCTTCTCTCTGTTCAGTGCACAAGGATTTTAGGAGAATCCCTCTTCTGACGCAAAAGCTTAAAACTACCTGGGATAAATCTCAGCCTGCCTACAGTATAATTCAGAAAAAAAAAATACAAGCTAAGGAAAAACAGTTTTTTGGGTTTTTTTTTAACCTAGAATCCTACAAAGGAGAAAATTCCTTGATGCCTGAAGGTGGACAGCTGCACCAGGGGGAAGCCAGGGTAACCTCTGCATTTCAATTACTCCTGAGTAGGGAGCTATTGAAAAAGTCTGAACATGATCTTGGGCTGTTAAGGAAATCTTTGTTTACAAAAGGTTTCTGAATCAACAGAACTGCTGTGAAGCCAGACAGGATAATTTGACCCAAGGACAGTGTACAGCCCAAGCATGGGAGACAGTGACAGAGAAACAGTCTAAGCAACCTGAAAGCAGCAAGGGAGGGAGGGGGGGTGAAGGAAAAGGAAACCTGAAACAGTCACCTGTAAATACAACCACTGGCTGTAGAAAAGTGCTGCCTTTGGCCTGAGAATACCCACACAAGGATTATAATGGAGAGGAAGAAAGAGAAGGGGGAGGAGAGGGACCAGCTAAACCACATGAACATGAAACTGGCTGTAAAGGCTGCCTTTTCTCTCTTTTTTTTTCCCCCCCCCCCCCTTTAAATATGCAAGTTTAACAAGCTAAATACCAGCACATGGTCAGAGCTGCCAGCAAGTATGAAAACAGTGTTCGGAGCTGCTGGTGGCTACATGAAGGTCACAGTGTACCTGCAGCTGCACAGCTGAGAGACAGGCGGTGTCACAGGCAAACCTCCCACTCTGGAGGCTCCCTCTCCTTCAGTTCAGGAAGAAAAGGCTCTCACATTCCTAATCAAATCCACCATACATTCGTAAAATTTATCTTGCCTCAAAAAAGCTAGATCAACATTTTCATGGGAGTGGAAAAAGTAATGTACAAATTACTAAAATAAACTGCAATAGACAGTATGCCCTAGAAAATATCAGACTGGCTTTCTTATTAAGAAAATCAAAACAGAAAACTAAACAAATATCCAGACATTTAATAAAGACATATTTTGAAAATAGGAAGATAATAAATAGGAATAAAAAGAAAGGAGAAAATAGTGTGCATGTGACCTTTACTTGTAATTTAATGCTTGTTCTTGTCAGATCCAATCTTGTTTCCCCCCCAGAAAAATGTTATTGAGAAGGTAAAATACCTTTTTTCCCTATCCAAGAAAACAGATGCAGCTGATCTGTTCATTCCATATTTGTCATTTAATCTATGTGTTCATCAGACTACAGCATCAGCCATCTTGCTAATTATCTCCTTCCACCCCACGGAAATTGAAAAAGATGAGAAAGTCACCCTTAAGAAATAGAGGACTAGGAAAACAGGAAGATAAATTCCAAATTTTGATACTGCAATGAATAATACCTTATATATTCTGTATTTTCAAATCACTGTTTTGCCTCACATGACAATAAGATGCAAGACTTCTGTAATCTGTCAACCAAGAATAAAGGGCAAACCAAACAGTTTAAAAGGATGCAAAAACCACCTCTCTTGTCTTTCCAGGCAACTTTTTATTCTGAAATATGTTCACATTCTGCATAAGCAATAGCCAGGAAAACATTCCTAGATCTAATCAAAGATCACATTATCATGCACTGCTTCTTAGTTCTAGTTTTGAACACACAACCATTTACATTTTCAACAAATAAAAGAATCTCAGAAATTGTCATAATCTTTCTACAGCGCTAAAACTGTTTTAGCAGATCTGCTCTAGTTTTTAATCCATACAGGTGTAAAACTAACCACGATTAATTCATGCAACTCTTCATTCTCATGAAAGTGCAATTTATATCCACCCAAAATACTGGCTTGCAGTGCTTACAGTTAGCTGAGCTTTTCATTGCTTCATATTAGACCCGTTTCACTAGACAAATCTGTAATTCCCCCAATTAAGGTACAGTGCAGTCAGATGAAAAGGGACTCAAGACCCATTTAGAGTATATGACTGGGCTAAGAGCTACCCAAAACTACTCAAGATGATGTTCTAAAGCATGCTTCAGGAATATCTAAGCACTAAAAAATTTTAATTAGTGTTAATATCAACAAAAGTTTAACCTGCTGACAAAAGCTCGTAATGTTTTCTTTCCTATTAATGAGAGCATGCATAAAGAAAGCTAGTCAGATTGCCAGGATTTTCTGTAAATCCTACAAAATCCCTAACAGCATCCACACAACACGTTATTTAAGACCAGCAGCTCCTCCTACCAGCGCACTGGGAAACCGCATTTAATCTTTGCATCAATTCTTCTAGGGCCATTTCTTCAATTTTCAGCCAGCATCTCATTCTCAGATAAAACAAAAAGAATCCACAGCAAACATGCCCCCCCTCCTCAAGGATTAAAGGAGGCAGGGGAAAAAAAAAAAAAACCCCAAGCCAGCCCACTACAGCAGTGCTTCGCAGCCCTGCATTTTAATCGCTCGGCACGGATCCCCTCGGCACAAAGGGAGGCAGGAGCCCACGTTCCCTGCTGGCAGCGCCTGGGTGAGGCGGGCGCTGCTGGCAGCCAGAGCCGGGAATGTTAATGACAGCAGGACCGCTCAGAACTTCTCTCCCCTCTGCCGCGTGTGGGCTTGCCCGCAGTGGAGTCCTCACACGCCAGGATTGATGCGAAGCGCTGAGGAGCCGACGTATGGCCAGCGCTGGGAAGGGCTGCGCTGCGTCCCGCGGGAGCAGCCGGAGCTCGCAGAACGCCCCATCCCCACTCACGTGAGCCGGGGCTCCCCCACCTTCCTGCCAGTTTGCTGTCAGGGTGAGCAGCTTGGAAGGCAAACGCCTTCCCAGTGACAGTGCCAAGGAGATCCCGCTCTCACCAGCCCGCAGGATGGCCTCACGTTCGGTTTGGAATGGTCATTTTTGAATTTCCTTTAAACGCTGTCGTATTTCCTTTAAACACAGCTGTCTTCTGGACTCTTAGGAGGAGTTTGCTTTAATGTTGTGCCACAGCAGTCTTACAACTCTGCGAAATTGGTATTTCCACAGCAATTGTATCCCCACCTAAGGCAAAGGGGTTTTAGAGCCGGGCTCCGTGGACCCCACAAGGTGTATGGAGTATACACAACAGAACTGCTGCAGAAGGCAGCCAGGAAAACCAAACCTCATAACCAGTAAACTTCCATTTACTAAAGAGGGTACAGTACCACTGGAAAACTTTTAGGGACACAGGAAAACCTTCAAGACTGAAAGCAGTACAATGCTTCTCTATACAACTCCTCATAACTGGTTTTCAGTACTTTTATACAGACTGTTTTACAAGTTTGAAACTATGATGCTTTTAACACTTCTTTTTTAAGATCATCTTGATGCCTACGAAATCTCATTGTTGTCACATTTTTGCTAATGGTCAGTTGAATTCTCCCACTCTTCTAATCCTCCTATTGGTTTTATCTATTTCCTCTTATTTTTTAACCACAAAAATAAGCAAATTATCCATGGCTAAAAGAAAAAAGGGATGTTTTTCTTTATGTTTAAGAAGACTGTGCTATGTTATTTAAGATGAAGATTCTTTTCTACAGATTGCATACAGCAGGTAAAAACAGCAGCCCTTCCTAGGAAAATAAGTGGATACCTATGATGATTTGTTCATAACTCTCAACAATACCATTAGAGAGGACATGAACTAAAACAAAAAGTTTTTAAGAGGACCCATCAAACTATCTGGGCTTCCTCTGCCAATGAAATTAATTTAGATAATTCATTTACTACATTAATTTACATTATTTCCACTCAAAATATGGCCTACAGCAGTTCCATGTATTATATATGACTAGAGCCTTACATGTTTCCATTTCAATCTTAACAGAAAAGACAGAATGAAGTCTTCAGTCAAGCTTTTCCATAACAAATTATAACCACTGAAAAACAGGATTTGTAGGAACTTTGTATGCAAAAAGTATTTTGTTTATGTGACTGTCATTTGAGACTGCATTTAGGAAAGGAACAAGTGATGGGCAGCAAAGCCATTATTACCAGGCCAGGCTTGGCCATTCTGGGGGTGAACCAGGAGGAACAAATGAATGAGAAAAAGTGTGCAAGTCTGCAGGTGCACTTGGATAGATGAGGCTCATTTTGAACCAAAGGCTGTGTGACCGTATTGCATCCACAGTCAGCCCAGGGAGAACTCCAGATGTCAGATAGTCCATGGGATTTGTTATGGAGCAAGTTAAAGGCCTGAGGCATTTTTGCATATGCAGAACAGCGAATTTCACTTGTAAGATTTCACGATTTCCTGGTGCAGTAAGAAGTGCAGCAAATATATTCATTTGTAAGCACCTACTGCAAGGGAAGATGCTAGTTCAATCCCAGCTTTCCCTGAGTATCCTGCCTCAATTCAACAGTAATTTCATATTTTCCTTGGAGAATCAGCAGACTGCTTAAGCTTCCTGTATATCAAAGGTCCATCTTTCCGTGGAGTTTCTCAGTGAAATAACCAATGAAAAGGAAGATAAAAATGTAGTGAAGAATTTTACCACATCAACCGGCCGAGTTTCAGAATCACAAGCACATAATAATTTATAGTTGTGCAAAATGAATGGAGAACCCAAATATGTTAGTTAAACCTCAGTTACACCAACACTGCCACTTTATATAGACTTTCTACACCTTCAAACAAATTCCAAGCATGCAAGGCATGAGCAAAGCATCCACGTGAAAGGTTCAGTTAGATGGGTTGAAAGTTAGTTTACTTAGAATTGGGTTATTTGTAATCAGGTACTTGTTTGATCATGTTCATTCATGGAAATCAGGCAACCTTGTCTTCCTGAGTAAGAAGCTTTGGCACAGCTTCTCTACTGAATGGAACAGAGAGTATTTTCAAGATACTTAACCAAATGTGGGATTACGATCTCTGCTGGTTTGAAACAGGATCATCCATGGTTTCACGAACAACCTTGAGTCAGACTAAAGAAACAGACCTTAAACTAATTAAAATCAACTCTTAACAGAAAGACCCAACTGAGCTTCCTTGCAACATGAATCAGTCCAGTATGTGACTGTGAGCTACCTAAGGAATCAAAACAGTCCTGAAAATACAACATCACTATAATTCAGGGAAGAGCTACTGCAGTTTTCACTCTTTTGAAGTTTTTACTTGATCCCCACACCCCTGCAGATCATCATGTCAACCCTGTTATGGAATTAAACATGCCATTTCAGTCCCACACATCTTACGCTTAATTAAAATATGATAGTAAAAGAACAGATGCTCAGTTCTAACAGTGAGAGTCAGTAAATACAGTAGGAAATGTTGTCATTTTTCAGGTACAATATGATTATTTTGAATTATTTTTTTAATTAAAAATTCAAGCTGCTTCTAGAATTCTGATTTTTACCTTCTGCTAATGTATTACCTTTAGCAAAATATCTTCACTAGTCCCAGGCAAGCCCCTGCTGCAACAAAGGAATTCATACAGAAATTTGAGGAGTACACAGCCTTTCAGTCCTGTCTTACATGTTTAAAATGCACTGGAAACTTCTTTTTGTCAAATGGTCTGTACTCCTGTTTCTTTCAGTGAAACTGTGAAGATAATAAGCAAGGAGCAAATATATTACAGAATTCAATCAATCGATTTCCATGGCTGCACGGGTGTAATATTTGGCCTGATTTGTATTGACTTTTTCCTGAACTTCTACTGGATTTGAGAGCCTCAACAACATTATCTTTTCCTTCAGTCCTCCACTTTGCTCTGGTTTTGGCTGTAGTCTTCAGCAAATCCTGTTCAAACACAGCAACATCACACATCTTTTATTTCGAAACAGTTTCACCCAAATAGGATTACCTAGTTTTTCAAGAAATTGTGGCTATTTTGAAAGTGTTCCAGAAGTAACACACAGCTGTCCACTCATGTGGGGGAACCAAACCGGTAACCAAAAGTCATTAACACATAGTCATGTAATGAGTTTTTCTAGAGCAAAAGATACTTTCAACAATATACCTAAAGATTTCTCTGCTAACTTTACACTGATCTCCATAACATCAGCCATCAGTGAGTTCCAAAATTTAATTACGTGCTGTGTGAAAAACTGTTTTTGCTTAAACTACCTTCCTGAAAGTTTTCTGAGTGCCCCAGTTTCTCTTTTGTGAAGCAGTGGGAAAAAAAAAAAAAAAAACCAAAAAAAAAGAAAACAGCAGGAAATAAACACTCTCTTTTCACATCCCTAAGCCATTCATGACTATACAGACGGCCACTGTAGGTGATATTATGTCTCCTCCAATTGCCTGATTTCCAGACAGAAAATTTCCTACACTAATTAGTTCCTATTTGTATAAAAGCAACCCCATACCTCCAACTGCCTTCACCTCTTCCACGTACACTAATTCTACTCTAACAAAGGGAACAAAACTGGACATGGTACTCCAGAAGTAGGCACAGCTGAGATTACTCAGTGACATAAGGATTTTGTGTGACATAAGGATTTTGTTGTTCTCAGTTTCACTCTCAGCAGTTTGTAATGTTTTGTTTGCCTTTCAGACCAACACTGAATGCCAACGGAGCTGCTGCTGTTTTCAGGGAGCTACCCACAGCCAGTCAAGGTCTCTCAGTGAGGGCAACAGCTTAGCTTACAGAATAGCATTTTCTTTTCTCATCTCATGCTTGTACAAACAATTAACCTCACCTTCTCTACTGATCACTTGCTTAGCACCACCAATTTATCCTCCAACAGTGTGCACTCAGCACTGAATTTTACTATTTGGAATAAATATTTTCACACATTTGCAAATTTTCCGTGCTTTCTTTCTATTTACAGTTCATTTAGAATTATGTTGAATAGCTGGAACCCCTGCAGAAATCCCTGAGTTTTCTCCACCAGTAACTCCCCCTCCATCCAGCGAAAACTGACCACCTAAAGGAACTATTTCTTATTTTTCAATCCATTACTAATCCACAAGAGGGCTTCCAGTTTAACCCATAGGAGCTTAGTTTCTCTACAAGCCAAAGAGCAGCTGCAGCAGAAGAAAAATTATGTACTGATTTAAAGCAGGACTACAAGGAATAGAAACACACAGAGGCTGCCAGGCCGCTTTGCACGGCTGCATTGGATGCCCTACTGCATCGCTTGCAGCAAAGGGAACAGGCAGAGCATATGGATGGTTGTGCCTATGCAGCTGAATCCCCTGCCAAACATCCCATACCGCTTTCTAGTGATACCACATGGTCAACATCAGGCAGCCAACTCCACACGCTCTTTTCTGGATGGCCCCAACACCACAAAACTCTATATATAGACTGTGTGAGCAGTGAAGCTACAGCATCCATGTCACCACTGCTCTCTAAAGACACTGCAAACATAGCCAGGGTGACTTACCTAAGCTGGGCTCCTGCAGAGAGGGAAGAAACCCATTGAATGTGGTTTTCACAAAGTTAAGTCCTCTCAGGTCCTACAAAAAACTGCCACATACACCCACTGCACAAGAGCGATACTGATCCCCAGCCTTAAATAAAAGGGAAAGAAAAGGGAAACAGGACAGTTGATATGAAAGATCCAAACAGAAAATGCATTTTTAACATTTCAACCTCCTCTTGGCATGAGTTCTTCCTTCATGAAGAAAAGGGATTTTTCCCTTTTATTTCCCTGAATGACTGAGTTCTCTTGGTAATCAGCCCAGTTAGGCTTTATTATGTAAAGCATCTGGGATTTGAAACTGGGATTCATAAGCAGAGATGGCAGTATTCTGGTTTTGGCAACACCTCACTCTTTCACAAGGAGAAAATTGTTCCTACATTCACAATCTTAAGGAATACAGAGAACTTAGGAAATACATAGAGGAAGAAGGGGAAACAAAAAATCAAAAGTTTTTCTTCTTACAAACTTGACACTCATATGAAGCCAGAGTATGGGCAAGGTTCATTCATACAGGAACACAGACTAAAGAAGCTTTCAGATGTGCAAGGACAGTTAACAGAACAATTCCATCAACATTAGGCCTTATTTAATTTATGTATTATTTTACCAAATCTTCCTCAAGTCCTCAGTGCCTTCTCAACCTCAATAAATTTTCTTTTGAGAAAGTAAGTGCCATACAGAAGATGTCCTAGCAGCTGCTCTCCAGGTTCCCCATCTGGGATGTGTGATACTCCCAGAGGCTGAGGTGACACCCAGATCAAGTACTTAGCAGTAGGGGAAAAGCTTCACGCTCCCCTTCCTTTTCCATTATTGCTCAGGCCCATGGCTGAGTAGTAGTAAAAGATAGATGAAATGCAACATACTCATCTCTGTTGGATTGCCTCTTCTTCAATATAGCCCAATCTTGCTACAGTCCAGCTCCCCATACTTCCCCAAACAGCTTGCTTCCTCCCCCAGCAATTGCAATCTAGCCTCTCCTTAAAAAAAAAAAAAAAAAAACCACAAAAAACCAAACACAAAGAAACAAATACATCAAGATTAGTTCTTAAAGCTTAATTTAGTTACTGACTTTCCATATTTAGTTTCTTCTACAACCTGTGTCGAGGCTTCATGCTAGAGCAGCATTCTTCATCCTTCTGTGAAGTTTTGTAGTTAGGCTCCTCAGCCTGAATTAGCTTAAAATGATTGACCAGATCACAGATTTCAATACTTCCTAGCATAACAGGCAGGGCCTTCTTTTTCCCCAGCCTCCCTTGCTTGGATGAAATATCATTTGAATCTCTGGTTTGCCGTGTTTCTAAAGAGTACCAAGTTTCTTTGTAAGTGCTTCATTCAGATTTCTTCTTTGTCCTTTTTTGCCACGTGGGATTAAGTAATCACTGCAGAGCCAACAGCCTTGAAAGAGTTTATTTAATTTAACACCTCCAGTTGCTCCTGCTCCAGCTGAGGGGTGTTCCAGTCTTTCATTCTTCTTCAGTCTGAGGAGCTAAACTATCCAGATGTGCCCACAGCTGCACTCCTATAAAAGCAGGCATGGCAATAAATGAATGAATGAATGTTGCCTTTTGCCAATGCAGTGCCAAATAAGACCCTTCCTTTCTAAGTTTACTGAGGTATCTTTATAGATGAAGGAAGTACTTTGTGCAGGAAGTTAGGAAGACCAAGAATAGGAAGCTTAAAGGTGAGCAGGGAATGAACTTGCTGCAAAAAGGAGTAATATGGAAAGAAATTAAGCATCACTGTTATTTCCTTCATTGGGGCACTTCCACAGGTATGTATAGTCAAAGGAAAGGCTCACTGGGGAAAATACTCCAACCCCTAAAGCACTGAAACCACAGTACTTAAAATGTAGAAAAATAAAATAGTGGATGTCAGGGAGCTCTGGTTTTAGAAGATCAGCTAGTGGTACCATGATAATTAAACAGATGGTAGAGTATAGATGCAGAGATGCCCCAGTAATATTCTTTCACAGACTTAGTATTATGTGTGTAATTGCTGAAATTAAATGGATCCAGAAAACACACCTTTTGTCTTCTGTTGGCAGGGTGATTTTCTTTTCAAAGGAAATGCTGGATAAGGGGTCATAAAATCAATTTATTCCAAATAAGAGTGTGTCCAACATTTTTTTAGAGCTCAAATCTTTGAGGTCTCCTAAAAAGTATTAGGCTTTAAATCAAATTATATGTGTGTGTTCAGATTTGGAGTATTAAAAATAAATTTTAAGACATGCCCTACTTTGTAAAAATCCCTATTTCAAAAGAACAAGCTGCACACATAAAAGTTCAGCAGGTCTACCATTCAAGTCAGGATTGATTTAAAACACTCAGGAAATTTCTCTGTAACAAAAAGTGATATTTAACTGCCACATACAATTGTTAATTTTACATACAATCAATGAAATAAAAAGTATTCAGAATAAAAAAGTAGGGTATTTCCAGGACCATTCAATTTGATTACACAGAATAAAACTGAAGTGCTTACCCCTGAGGAACAGGCTGACAAATTTTATCACAGATAAAGGACACAGTAGAAGGATGTCAACTTTAATTTGGAACTTTTTTAAAATCACAGAACCATTAGGTTGGAAAAGACCTTTAAGATCATTGAGTCCGACCATTAACGCAGCACTGCCAAGTCCACTGCTAAACCGTGTCCCTAAGTGCCACATCTACACAGATTTTAAATACATCCCGTTCCATCCCTGGAGGTATCTTAAAAATTTCACTGCCCTTTTCCACTTGTACATCTTAAAAAGTAGCATTCAGTGGAGCTTAAGGTGACAGAAAGCTTTTCCCTTTTTATAAAAGGAAGTAGTGCAATGCTCAGGGGATGCACTGAGGACATGGGAAGATTCAGTCTGTGGCTGGTCTGGCTGAGCTGCCCACCTCTGGCAGATGTGCTGCCCCAAGGCTGCTTACCATTCCACACTGGGTGCTGGTCTCCCTCCTGGAATGTACCTCAAGCACTCTTAAAGGACTTGGCTTTCTCTTAATGCAAACCAGGAAAATTTAAGAAGTCTCAAAAAACATCTAGAAATAGGAAAATAATTTCCAACAACCACAAGGATATTTCACCTGCAGCCAAAGAGGCCACACCCCAAACAAGATCTCAGTTTTGCTGCAGAATGCTCACACTCATCACAGGTCCTGCAATGGTGCTGTTGTGTCCTTCACAACAGAGCTTGAAAACTTCTCTCACTGTTTCCTTAACAGACCGACTGCCCTACCTATTTTTATGCAAACAATCCTCAGTAAATAGAGTAACATTATTTTCTTTTTGTTTGTTGGTGGATACTTAATACAGCAGATACCATCAAAAGTGGCAGAAGATGGCAGGTAAGGAAAAAAAAAGTCTCTAAAAAATGTTTTGCAAACAATTACAACTTTTTCATTTCTTGACAAGCAAAAATCACCATATCCAATTTACAATAATTTGTTGTGCTGTGTTTTTTTGATTAGGATATAAAACAGTGAATACTTTCAGATCCCCTTTATTTTCCATTTAATGTTCTTCATGGAATATGGTACTTCTCGAACAAGCCAAATTAAATTGATCTTTCCTGGGAGATGGTTGCACAAAACCCTCAGTAGGTGAGGGGAAATGACTGCTCTTCAGTTTATAGTTACTCTGCTGCATTATGGTAAAACTGTCAGAAAGAAAAATGTCATATAGATTTCTTTATATTGTGAGCCATATCCAAACCACCATTTTATGCTTTCTTGAAACAGAAAGACTGAATTTTTAATTCAATAGGCTTATGGAAGTACTACCATTAGTTTTCGTGAATGACCACAGTCAGGGGTTTTTTCACTTACTTAAAAATACAGTAAAATTAAGTGCTTTTTGATAAACTATCTATTACACGTAAGAGGTTTCATGGGATTCACTTTCAAATAATTTAAGCTTTAAAATTACTAGATACTTAAAAAAATATCACAACCATGATCAAGAGTTGGCCCATAAATCCACAAAGATTAACGCAGAGGGACACGCTCACAGAGAGACTCATCCCCAGAGTACAGTACACCATTTCCTATTCCAGCTCAGGAGACTTTTTTTTTTCTAACCCTGCCCAGGTGCTGTCAGGTCAGCTGCAGAAAGTCATTGGTAATTAATCTCCAGGATGCATCAAGAAGTGCAATCAAAATATCTTCAACAGTTGCTTTGTAATCATGCTGCTCTTTCACTGTGTCTGTTTTCATTGAGCCATGTCACACTTTATAAGATCTAAAAGTCTGAAGTGAGATTTCCACAAAATTTCAGGTTTTGTATTCTTGCCATTTCTCAAATGCTTCAAGTGTTTTTCTGCAAAATTTTGCCTTCAGCGTTCTTTTTACACGATCAGTTTCAACAGGCTGTAAAAGTTACTCCTTCAGCTGCCAGCTCCCTCCCAGCGCCTCAAAACGTCAGTGCCATGGCAAAGTCTGAATCCCTGAAGAAGAACTCTTTGATCCTCTTTACCATTCCTACTTGTGTAGTACCCAAGACGAAGAACATTTTCAGGGTTGAACACTGTCACTGCATCAGCAGAGCACAGACAAGCAGCAGGAAGAACAGGGAGGTTAGCATAATGAAATGTAATTAAAAGCAGAATTCCAAAGGGCAGCATAAAGAAGAGGCTTAAGGACACCAGATACCATGGAAGGCCTGACGTGAAACTTTAGCTCTATCAAGACCAACACAAATGAAAGGAAGAGTCTGTTCAGCCCCTAGAGACTAATCTGCATTAGCAACCCCTAAGACCCATTTACTTCCTTCAAGATCTCAACCAACCCTTTAGAGAAAAGACAAGACAGGCATTAAGGAAATAATCACTTTTGCATCTGTAGTTCTTAGCATGGTTGGATCTGTCATTGCTAGCATCCCCTGTTACAAAAGCAAAAACCATTAAGTAACTTAATCTGGAAGGCCCTATTTTGTAAAACCAAAGAAATGCATAACCATAAACAACGTAACAAATAACATTCGAAATGATGTCATTATATACAGAACTCAGAGATTCTTTTAAGTATCCAAAAGCTTTCCATAGCACAAAGTTACATGTATAAACTGTTATTCTATTCCATCTAAGTATCAGATTTCTCTTCACTGTCACATGTATGTGCACATGGGATATCTTGTAATTACCAGTGCTGCAGTGGGTTGCAAGCAAAGAGCTCTCAAAACCAGAATAGTTTTAGACAGTTTGCCTTTTATTGCTTTCATGGAATGAGGCAGCATGCTGTTCAAGAAACTAAACTGTTTGTTCTACAATAGAAAAAAATTTTTGCTGTCTACATTTTTCAAAGTGTAAAGACAGCAAGAAGGGGTATGATGGGATTCAGAAGACAGAACATGAATAACTGCAACATACAAATAGTTATTTTACTCTCCTTTTGTCCCTTTTCTTCTCCCCTGACACTTGCAAGGGAGTATTTAAAACTAAAGACTAGTTTCTCATGTAAAACACAGTATCTGCCTGCTCTCCCCACCTCCTCAATCCCCCAATAGACTCAGTTTGTACACACAGAGCACAAGTCTAATGCAATATTAATAACTTAGAGCACTCAAAGCAAATAGCAATAAAAGAAAGCCCATGAAAACTTCAAGTCTTTTCTAGAGAGAGCTCTTTAAAAAGATATACCTCATTAATGACATTCCATATTATCTGTGGGGGAAACACAGTAAGGTCTCAGATTCAAAGGTTGTTTAATACTCATAAATAAGACCCCAAATGCAAAGGGTCTAGTGGCTAAACTCATACATGATTTCATGTGAATGTAATTTCATGCTGCCTCGTTTTAGAAAAGAAAAGCAGCTTATGAAATGTTTTAAAGTCTGTTTTAGAAAGCAATCCCACCATAGAGTCACTGCCAGATGTCTATACTATTTGACAAGCTACAGACAAGGTTTTGTCACCATGTGTTGTGGTTTTTTATACTGCCTAGTCTTAGTACTATATGCTATTTTCCCAATATATACAGGAAACCCCTTTACAAACAGAAAGGCAGTCGCAAATATGACTTCATGTACTTGTGATCCAGGTACACACATGAAGCTATGCTAAACATATTTGCTGAAAAACAATTCAACTCTTTAACAATACTTGCTTAACAGAGTTTCTCTTTCTTAAAGTACAACAATACAAGTTGTAAATTAATTCTTTCTGATATAATTACACAGCCACACTGTTCCATAGATTTTTTTGGCTCAAACAGTTGAAGCTAATCATAAGCATCACTAAAATCTTCTCACACAATATATGAAATCATACTCCTTCCAGTCAGAGCAAAAATACTCATCTGTTAGAACATATACATGTATCCCATATTGAATTACTTAGACAAATAAAACCAGTGTCCTGCCAAAATTCTATTATATGGCATATGTACTAGCAATTCACTTCAGCAGCTCTTTGATCTCCAGCTCCAAAAACCAGTTAAGACTGCAACAATATGCAAGCAATAGCACTGAGCTTTAAAAGGCAAGACTTTAAAAGTGTTCAGAAAACAAGATGCTGTAAGGAAATATTAACACACACGTACACAGCCCATGTTCAGACTTGTAAATACCAACCTTTTTTGTAGTTTTGTCCAAAATCCAAAGCATGTCGCACATCTCTGTTAAGCAGGTATTTTATGTGAGAACAGCATAAATGACATAGCATTTGAGAAACTCATGTATCAAAAGGTCCAAGTGTGCATGTTAAACTCTCCTCAAATGCAGTACAATTGACAGGCTTAGTGCAGTGCATTTAGCTTTTGCAGTGAACTTGTTACCACGGAAACCAGCAGCTGCAGGTGTTTTCCCATACACCAGGGCATGAAAATTCAGCAGTGAGCCTGTCTACTCAGTATGTTATTCACACAATTTTTTGGCCTCAATAACAAACTACTTCTCAAACTCTGTTAGAAGACCAGACTGCATTAAAAAATAATTTTAAAAAGCTTCCCCTACACATGACCTTACCGAACAGTAAAGGGCACCTTTAAATGTTTTCTTCTTTATCTCCTCCATTCTCCTCTCCAAAAGTGACCTACCTCCCTTGCTTTGTCTCCTTCAACAAAAGTGTGCAAAACCCACCCCGAGCAATGGGTTTTCACCCCAAAAATTGCTCTAACAACTTGGCAAGGCTCCAGCTTCCATGAAACAATGCTGACTTGGGAGAGGCTACAGGAATGCCTATTCTGATCATACAGCATAGCTTTGCAAAATTGTACCATGCTACAGAGATATCACCATGACTGGTATGATTCATGCTTCTTCGGATGAGAATATAAATACAAATACATAGTAAAACCATAATGGAGATGAAAGGTAGAAAACCCACTTTCAATGCAGATTTTCCACGGGACATTAAACCAGTAACTGAGTTATACACACAATGCTTACTTCTCATTTATGCTACAGATTGGAAGGCCAATATATACAAATTAAAATATGGGCACTGCATTTTTTTTTTTTTTAAGCCCCTTTCCTCTGAATAAGATACTGGAATATTTACAAAATCTTCTGAGCTCCCAAACCATTCCTCTACTTGTCCTTTTTCAGTGTTACTGAATCAACAGCAACATCTACTGGGCACAGAAGGGCAAGATACAATTTCTTAAAAGAGATTAAAGGGCCAGGCACAATAGCTTATAATACTTACAGTATCTATTTCCGGATACTTTGGCATCACTTTGGCAGTCACTGTGAAACCAAAAATGAACAAAACTTTTAAATATACATTTGCTCTCTCTTCATCTCTCCAAAAGGAAAACAAACCCAACAGAAAGATGGAGAGAAGGATAGCACTGACTCCTGGTTGCCCTTTGGAAATGACAGATTACATAATGACACATACATACGATAAATAACATGTTACAGTTAGGAATACTAGATACATTGGGCTAACAGAACCAGTTGACAAGAATTCTGCCAGTAAAAGTATTCAGATATTCTTCAAGTTCATGCAATGGAGAGTTTTATTATGAACCTTTTTGCTCTTTAAATCTGTTTTTCCTCTTTGTTTAACAATTACACAGACTTACAAAATAAATACATAAAGCTAACCCCACCAAACTGATACCAACCAAACGGCAATGACTAAAAACCAACCAGACCAGACCAAGCAGAAGTTCTTCAAAACGTCACAAAGAACAAGATGGACACATGTGAATCTAATAAATGCTCAGAACAAGGTTTCCAAAGAATTTTGGCCTAATAACACCCAGTATTTGCCTTTCACAATAGAACCTAGTGGGGTCTAAATTCCCTAACTACAACACTATAACTGGAGTCTTGTGAAAGGAGCACAGGACAATCCATATTTCTGACATGCTCATCTAAGCAATCAAAAGGAAATTACAGTAGGGCAAGCTCAGCTTCATCCTTGTTAGTGTCCTTCTGCAGGGACTGGTGTTCCACCTGCCTGATGAAAGGCACACACTGTGGTCAGGGTTCACAATCACAGCCCTTACCTGGATTTTGACATCTACACAAGTCCCTCTTTTAAAATGCAATCAGATGAGAACAGGAACTCTGCTCTAAGCACTCACCGTGCATCACAAATCAAGCGATTATTTATTAGAAGTATAAATGCTACTGGAAACTGAGAAAAACTCAAGACTCTCCTTTTACAAGTTGGGGCCCCAGTCAGCAGTAAACCAAATTTCCCCTTGCTACCATCCCCTCTGGTCTAGTGATGCTTCAATTCTTCAATACAGTGTGTTCACCCAAGAAGAATTCAGCAGCCAGACTGAGCATCCACCCAGATCTTCAGGCTGAGGAACAAACTGGAAAGCACTCTTTTTCTGGTGCTCCACTCACTTTGCCAGGACATATGTTTGGAACTCCAATGCCTTTGTACCCCTTCTGCATGAAGCTGATTACCCTGCCACTTGAGAAGCCAAACAAGGCGTGTGCAGGGCACACGAAGCAGCTCAAGAGCACCACACACACCAAACTGCAGGCAGCCTTCTCAAGAATGACAGCAGCTCTGGACAAATGTAAGAGAACCCATGTGAGGTAGCTTGACCCTCATCAGAAAAACTACTGAAGGAATTACGCCCTCTCAGACTTAAAACATCTAAATGCTACCAACATTGGTACTGTTCTTCCACATGCTGCTGGGGAGCCTCTTCCTTGCAGTGCAGTGAACAAAAGTCCAGCAGCGCTGCTGGAGCCCCACCAGTCGGTAAACCAGGAAAACAACCCAACTGCTCCACTTGGGACTGGTGCCAGCTGCACACACGGATGTCATTTTGATACCTTCTATCATCTTATTGACAGCCTTCTTATGTAAACATGTTTTGCAACAGTAAAATGGGCAGGCACAGGCCCTTTTTTGTGCAATGAAGTATGCCCAGGTACACAATACACCACATCAGACCATTGCTCTGCACTGGAACAACACAGAGGCACAGTACAGCACACAAAGAGAGCAAATTTCAATCCACAGTATGGTTCCAGAACATACAGTCTATGTTCTAAAATGAGTTGTTTCTCAAAAGAAGCAATAGTAGGGCGGGGTAAAAAGTACAAAAGCAGGCGTGTAATGTGGCATTTTTCCATATTTTTCTCCCTACTCCTCTGACTGCAAGCCCTATGTGGAAAAAGAGACTGCTAGTATCTTGCCTAGAAAAAAAATCTGTCCTCAACACAAAGAATGCTAACAAAGAGGACTTCAGGACTTAAGAGAGCTGACTCTGCTTCTAGGCCCACCAGCCTTGTTTCAACTGGGTTTTTTAGCAATTCCTGACGGCATTACAGAGGTCCCTAATACGTTCTCTGCACACACCTGGCCTCATGCATGTATCTGCACACCTTACTGGAAACAAGCTGCTGGCAAGACTGCCTGGTTTTCAAGGACTTGCTGCCTACCTCAAAGAAACCTCAGCAGAAGCACCACTAATGTGTTTTCCCCAAAACCTTCACCTTTTGGCCATGTTTCCTTGGCAGCAGTTAATCCCAGGGGGCTTATTTTCCACTGAATGCATCATTTTCAGTGTAGCTGTTTTTTCCCAAGATGATTTTTGGATGGAAGTGACACATCTCGCAGGGATACCAAAAGGCCTTCCCCTCCTTCCTCCACACACTTAGTAAAATGTGTATTTCCCCAGGTAAGTCTTTACAAAACAGGTTGCACAAATTTGACAGCAGAGAACTTTACTGACAGACTCCAGATACTTCTGTCTTCTCTATACAGAGTCGTTCAGCAATGTCAATGGAAAATATATTAGTCTGTTCAGTAATTAGTTTAGATGACATTTGAAGAGTACAATAATCTAATTATGTTCAACAAATAACTTTAAAGAATCACAATTTTTCTAATGCCCCCTATGACCAACAAATAGGCTTAAGCAGGTATGATAAGCTGAGCTGAGAAAATAAAGCTTCTCACTAAAAAACTTAAATTGCTTCCAGCTATAGCAGAAAGCAAAACTGGAGTTGAAAAGAAACTTCAATATTTTATTTCATTATTCTCAACTCTTTCTGTTACCAAAGTTCCCTCCGCCTATGTAAGGAGGGTTTGACTTCCTAAACACTAAAAGAGAGTGCATTGATTAGCCCCAGAAAATCTGTGCATTTGCATGAAACAGCCCTGAGTAATTCCTTAGCGCCAGAGGCAACAACTGAACCCCACACCTAATCTGGGTATTGGCTAGAACTGAGGCAAAGCAATTCATTTCCATAACAAATGGTCCAGCACAAACAGTCCAGCTGGAAGCCAGTGAGTCTATGTAACCCCACATTTTACCCTACAGATATGTAGATGATGCTGAAATGATATTAAGCACGTGAGACCTTGTCAGTCAGACGGTTTCTACTGCACCTATCCAGGACCTAACATTTACATTCACAACTTCCCCATCTTCCCAGCCTGAGGAGCAAGTGCCAAATCCAGCAAGCAGCCTGCCCTTGCAGAAGAATAAGCCAGTTTCTAATATAGAGTTTGGGTTTTTTCTGTTTAGTTATTATAATCAAGCAGATTTACAAAGATATCCACTGCCTACAGACGCAGAAAAATGGGATTTACAGAATGCCTAAGCAGGTTAGACATGTAACCCCTCCTGAATTTCAATTATACTGCTGCTTAGGCACTTTTCCAAATTCTTTGGGGCCACCTGAGGCACCAGAAGCACAAAGGTACTCATGTCAGGGACTAAACAGAAGTGACAAAGCTTTCCTGCTTTAGTTTCAGCAAGCATCTATTGCTTCATCCTGCACTGAGAATATCTGAAAAGCAAAGCATGGTTTAAATAAAAAGAGAAAGATTCACTACATTCAGAAGCATGACAAAAGCTAGGAATTTTCATAATAAACTAAATGTTACTGCTTTCCATTCTGATTTCCATCTGGCTATACATTTCAAATAGGTTATAAACCAAAGAACACCTATAACTACATAATATTAAAATATATAAAGCCAAGAAAGTTGTATTAACTTTCACTGGTTTAATGTCGGTAGAGAATAATTTCACACCTGCCTATGTCCCATAAAAATGCCACTACTTGAGGAAATTCCAAATTTCCGTTTGCATTCATCACATCTTACCGTGGAAGTGTTTTGAGCACCATACAGAACAAAGCAGGTACAGTTTCCCTCAACTTTATCTTAAAAAGTCCTTGCTGCTTGTACAGATGATTGGTGTCTGCCTCTCCCTTGGCAAGAAGCTCCCCAAGCACAGAGAGATGAAGGCAGTCAGGCTGACAGATCTCCAGCTATACCTCCCAAGTTCATGCAATATCCAGCTAACAAGGAACTCCAGCAAAACTCTTTCTGAAAAGTAAATCACTCTCTAGGAAATGGGAGAATAGAAAGGAAAGAATAGCAAATGCTGTGTCCAGGCTGCTCATTATAACAGAAAACAGGGGAAGAAGTAGAAGTGTAACAATGCAGCAAAGATATTTCCAATACACCATTAAAAGTTGTGATGTATATGCCACTGTGGCACATGGTGCTTGCGACATCTCTCTGAAATATTTGTCAACAGAGTTCAAAAAACTTTGAAGAAAAAATTAAAAATGCTTTTATGCCTTTGATAAAGGCTAAGAGCAATTTCAGGCAGGACCATTTCCTGAAAATATTCTTTTCAGCAAGCAGCAACTGAACTGAAAATCCATCAAGTGTGGCACTTAATTACAAAGATAGATAGATAGATAGATAGACGCACACACATATATACACACACTGAATTTTAGTCCTGACATTACCAAACTACCTCTGTGTAGCTCATTTTATACTTTTTTACACTAGTGAAGCTTTCCCACTCTGACTTCTTGAACTGAACAAGAAGTTATTTTTATATATTCCATATCTGCTGTAATTCCCAGGAAATAAGGAATTAGAGTAAGATGTTTAATATCAATTTCATTTAAGAGGGTGGTTAACTTGTATAGCTTAGAAGTTTTAAGACGAAAATCCTGACAAGACTCCTACTGATTTTAATCAGACTGGATTTCACTGCTCTATTACTCAAAGCAGCAACACAACACGGAGAGGTTTACCATGCAAAGGTTTTTTTTTTTTTCCATGTTGTTAGACAGATTATTCCAATTAGCTTTAAACATGTCTCGTTTTGAGGAATAAAGCTCATAAGAATTTGCCACATTCCCTCAGCTGAAACTCAGTTTTAATAAAAAGCTGCTCCTTTAGCTAACACATAAAAACACTAGCTCACACACACATGCTGAAACTGGTACCAGTCCTACAGCCAGTAAGGGAACAGGCTTGTAAACACATTTATAAGAAAATAGCCACCAACAATGGGAAATGCTAACACTGTACACATAATATCTGCTGTATCTTACTTGGACATGCACTTCACATCAATCAAAACACTAGTACCAAACAGAAAGCTCTACATGGATTTTCTTAAAAGCTCCACAGCAAAACAGAACCAGTCTTTAAAGGACAACCCACTGACACCAAGCAGACGAAGAAAAGTGCACAGCAAAACAAATACCCTTTTCTGCCAAAAAATTATGTTGAGCCCAGATCAATGTTCATAAAAAAAGAAAACAAATCCCAGGTTCCCCCTCCTTGAGCATTGTGGCAGATGCCACCAGGGATAACAATAGCTCCCAGCTACGTGCTGGACCGTGTATCACTAAGTGGCTTGTGTATTATAGCTTAGAGACTGCTGCCCTAGTTGGCTTGTATTTAAAGGTAGAAAAGGTCATGGGCTATTTAGCACCTGCACGACAGACTGAGAAGTCTGTAATGCCATCTTCCTTCCACGGAAGACGTACCAGCGTTAATCAGATGACAGTACACTGGAGTCACGCCCATGAAACGAAGCGGTCTTGTAGCTGCACTTGGAATTTTAACAAAGAGGAAATCTCCAATTGCCTCACAAATTTTGGTCTTGACATTTTAGTTGGGATTTTTGTGTACACAAACAACCTCATAAAAATACTTAGTGTGATATTCATAGCCTCATTTTTCACATATACCTTCTAGCTATATTCATCTAGTTTATAAGTTATCCCCTGAAAAGAAACATTTCATCAAGTTGTTACTGGAAGCATGCTGTAATGTACAACTTTGCCAATTAAAATCAAAATTCTATTAAGACATTGAACCTGATAAAGCTTCTTGGAGAATATAAAACAGCTCCAAGAACAAAGGAACTTTCTAAATATATTGCATAAATGAAAGATTTCTCCCCAAAAAATGCAGTGGCAATTGGTAGTTCTAGCTACCAATAAATGCAGCTTCTAAGAGATAGTTTTGAGTTCTTAGTTTGTAATTAAGATTTTTAAAGATTGTCTTTGTACACTATCAAGGAACAGAAAGGACTCAATCCAAACAGAATTAACTATTGTTTTTCTGAAAAGTCACCTAATTTGAAACAGTATAATTATTGTAACAATGAATAGCTACAATGTTTCCATTGTACATTACTTTTGAAATCTTGTATTCATACAGTTCTGACTAGTGGAAGTAAAGGGCTAATACATGTAGCTGAAGTTATATTGTGGGCTCTGAGTATAACTGAAGTTACCAGAGGTACAAGTGTTTAAGAGAAATGTTGGTTTTTCCCCCTTCTGATGCAGGTGATGAGTCATCAGTGGCCTCGATAATGTACCCTGTGCATCCTGTTGCAGTGATGTTGGAGCTGTATATAATTCAGTTAAAACTGTCACCTTCAGTAACGCCATTGTGCAGTACCTAAAATGGTGTTTATGTATGGAAAACAATGCAATTTAACACTTTGAGATGGTACCATGCACATTTCTTTCAAAGAGCACGAGTGTAACAGATGAGCATTTCAAGTGCCTGTGAGTGCAACAGCTGATACTGTGTTTTGCAGCACTATTACAAGTGTTAGAATTGGCACATCACAGTCACTTTGCTGTCTTTTCAGCTGCCTTGTAATTTCAGATGCAAGAATGCCAAAAATCGGGTAAATTGAGGCAAGAGTACACACAAGCTGGGCTGATGTTATTAAGCTTCCATCTCACTTGTGCTCTGCCTCAAGCTGAATTTTGCATGCTTTCAAGCTCAACCCTTAAAGCTTTCAAGATGCAGTATCTTCTCTCTGTGTGCAAACTTAGAGACACAATGAAGACCTGATCTTAATTGCAACTTCTAGGAAGACACTGCAGTAAAATATTGCTGTTAATATGGTATCAATAGCACAGCAGATGAGTTCCTGGGGAGGAAGAGGGAATTAAAACTTCAGCAACAGCAACATATGGTTTAAATAAGAGCAGAAAGATGCTCTCCATCATACAGTATTATTAGTCTGCATGGGAGACTAACACCCCTCACATTTGCTTTCAGAAGTCAAAAATAGACAAGGGAGAGGACTCCAACATTATCTTCCATGGCAGCATCTCTCTTTCTGCCTTTTCCCACTACAAGACTAAAAGGATTAGTTTCACAGAGCAAGGCACTATGGATCCCTTTACCAACAGAAAAAATTAATTATGGCACAGAAAAGCTTTCATACTTCATTTAGCTGTAAAATTTATGAACTTTAGCAGAAATTATCTGCCACCAAGTTTCTCATATAGTCTCTGCCTAGTTCTGGGAAAGCTCCTTTCCCAGTCTACACACCGTTGTCTTCAAGTCAAAAGAAAACAAACAGACCTTTTTTTGAAAACTACATCCCACTTTCTCCAGGGATAGAGAGTATCATCAGGTACTTTGCAGTTTCAACTAATGGCTTGTAATTCAGCTGTCATGATATAACCAAGAACTTCTTTCACTAAAGCTCATGTCCCTTCCACATACACTACAGTGACAGAAGGGCAGCAGCTACAGCTAAAAGATGAAATTAGCACAGTGAAGTGTGTGCAGGTTATTCTAGGCAGTCTCATGCCTATGAAGTACATCTCTGCACTCTGCTCCTGGTCTGCCTCCACTGCTTTCCTTTCAATCCCTGCAGTTTACTAAGCTTCCTTTGTAGACAAACCAGTCAACCACTGACTTGCTGGCATTTCAGCAGAGAATACACACACAACTTTGAACTCAACACAGCTCTCCCCTGAAATTCTGGGGAGGGTAAGTAGCACTTTCCCATTTGAAACCCTCCAGATGACACAAAACAGAACTATCTTTCCTCTGACTTAATCTTCCAAGGCCTGCCTTCCCAGGACCTGTTTCTTTCTTCTTCTTCCACCACAGAAGCACAGTGCTCTTAGCCTAGCTTAAAGCCCTGAGATGGAACCAAGTACACCCTGCTCACCTCTAGCAGTGGTTTGTTTCCCTAGAGATTTCATTAAGAACAAGCTAGAGACTGCACAAACTTTTTAAGTAGTCTGTTCAACAATTGCCCCAATTCAGTCTAAATTTTCTCTACAGGAATCAAGTTCACATTTTCTTGCTCTTATTCTAACAGTTATGGACACCAAGAAAATTGAAACAAGCAGATATTCACCTTCTTCCTTAACTAGCACAGATCTCCACTAGAAGGTCAGAATATGTGTGATTTCCCTTCAGTTTTCTTTTGTAGTCTAGATACACATGCCTGATTTCCACAGAAATCATATCTGATCAACCCTGACATCATCCTCTGGAATTACTGCTGGGCTTTTTTGCATCTTTCCTTGTTGCCTTCAAAAGAAATTTCATTCTGGCTGAGACGTCATTGGTACAAAAGCAGAATGATTAGAGTAATCACTACTTCCTGTTAAGTCAGAGCAGAATATGAATCATTCTGTAGTAGCAACATCATTAGTTCATTCCAGCTGAAAGAATGAGCTGTTTTTCTTTTAGGACAAAGGAGTCATATCCTGTTTTATAATTGTATATTAAATGCAAAACTGTATTTTAGTGAATTCCACCTTTCCAGTTTTGGAACATCTTTCCAACTTTGAGTGGTTTGCATAAATATGTTTAGGTATTTTCTAATGAGGCTTTATAAAAACGTTTTTCAAAATGAAATGAAGATTTGTTAATAAAAAACAAATGCCATCAGATGCAACTGCTAATCAAATTATAAAATTACAGACCATCTGCACTAGGCAAAGGTTCCATTCATATATGAACTATGTGACAACCTCCTGGATGGGTAAATATAAGATCAGATGGTACAGTAAGAAAAAAAGTAATCTTAGTCCCAGTAACTATAAGCTAGCACTCACTACAGTTTTCTGCCTATGGTCCACAGCAACAAAAGCAACGTCATATGGTGCAGAGGTAATTTTTTTACTTGCTTCTCAGCAGTTTCTCAAAACTATGATTTTAAAACTGTAGGAAGGTAGGTCAGGTTTCTCTGGGATGGCTATTTTTTGCTAAACGATTAATTTATGGAATTATTTTAATTTCTTATAACAAGCATCAGTCCTCCCGAGTACAGGTTTTCACTGGCTGCTATTAAACATCTGTTTTCATGGTGACGTCAGCCCCCTCCGAGTGAACACTCAGCTATTCCAGTAGGGCTCCCTACCCTACTCTCATTGTTAGAGACGAAATACAATTGCTAAAATTCTTGAAGCCATCAGTCCTCTTCTTAACAGTCTGGCAGCCAGCAGGACAGTTTCAAAATATGCTATATTTTTCTCACCTGCCATGATTTCTGTCACCTCCTGCTTATCTTGCACAAGCTGCATGGTATCTGGCACCACAACCTGATGGTTTGTATCTTCTTCTTTCTCTTCATTAGGCTGGTTGGCTGTCGCAAAACAGTTGCAGCTTCCAGTTTCTTTGCACAGGATCAGAGTCCGATACCAGTAGTCAGACATGAAAACTCTGTGAGCTGATTTCTGAAATAGAACAACAAACAGAAAATCATTTGCTGCAAAACATAAAGAAAAAACCTAGCTACTTGAAAGAAGAGGCTGAGATGTTAAGGATGACAATTATATACACATTATCATATCTTTGATTTTATTTGAAGAAAAAATACGCAGTTTACAATAGCCATCCATGGTATAATACCCAAAGTAAAATGTTCAAGTTCCGTTTCTCAAAATGCTTATATCATAGGTCAGGAAGCCAATATAAAAAACAAAGGAAAGAAAAAAAAACATATACAAGTATCAAATCACATGTGAGCTGCATAAAGACAAAAAAAAAAATCAATATCACTCTGTAATTTCAGCAGAATGAATCAATATTTATCTTACAAGCACCTTCTAAAACCAAGTTTAACTAGGTGAAAGAACACATGAGAACACAGGTTGTCAAAAAAGTGAAAGAATAAAATGATGATAAAAAAGGACAAGATACTATGATTGCCATTATATGGGGGGCTGAAATTACAGTACAAAGTTTTCAAAAACAAATTAACTGAATGAAACCTTGAGACTTGAAATCTGGCAGGAAGAGGAGATCCTTTTTCTGACACAGCACCCAGGTCCTTCACTGCTACCCTCTTCCTGAGCAGAAGGGGCAACAGTTCCCTTAGCCTAGCAGGAGCTAGAAATTACCAGAGGCTTATTATGTGTGTTTCCCAGTAAGAGAGCAAGCACATCCCTAAACACCTGCAGGTTTCTCAGTTTATGCCAGAGAACTACAGGGGCGCTTGTTTTTTAATATAAACAAAAATCACCCCCTCCTTGAAATAACAGCTAAAACAGCATTAACTGTGAAAGATTTCATCCACATGAGGAAACATCTTGATCTTTCCAGATACGTAGTAGTTGTTAAACGGTAGTTGGGAACTTTGAAAAGTTGAATCATTGAATACTTCAGGTTCAAAGGGACTTCTAAAAGTCACCAAGTCCGATCCTCCTGCAAGGATTAACTCAATCAGGTTGTTCAGAACCCTGTCCAACCTGATCTTGAATGTTTCCAGGGATGGGACATCTACCACTTCTCTGGGCAACCTGTTCCAGTGTCTCACTGCCCCATAGTAAAAAAAAAACCAAAACCAACAAAACAAAAAGCCCTACCTTTCTTACATCTCATCTAAAATCAATCCTTCTTCAATTAAAAATATTACCCCTTGTTCTGTCTCAACATGCCCTTGTAGAAAGTTCCTCTCCAGATTTCCCACAGGCTCCCTTAGGTACTGGAAGGTGCTGTAAGGTCTCCCTGGAGCCTTCTCTACTCCAGGCTGAACAACCCCAACCATCTCAGGCTGTCTTCACAGGAGATGTGCTCCAGCCCTTCAGACGAACTTCATGGCCCTCCTCTGGACTCACTTCAACATGTCCACATCTTCCTAATGTTAGGAATCCCAGAGCTGGATGCAGCTCTCCAGGTGAGGTCTCACCAGAGAGAAGGGCAGAATCCCCTCCCTCAACCTGTTGCCCACACTGCTTTTGATGTGGCACAGGATTCAACTGGCTTTCTGGGCTGCATGTGCACATGGCTGGATTGTGTCCAGCAGCACCTGGACACTGTCTCATCCACCAGCACCTCCAAGTCCTTCTCAGCATGGCTGCTCTTGAGGTGTTCATTCCCCAGCCCAGATCGATACCAGTGGTTGCCCTCACCCAGGTGCAGCAGTTTGCCTTTGGCCTTGTTAAACCACATGAGATTCCCAGGGTCCCATTCCTCAAGCTTGTCCAGGTCCCTCTGGATGGCATCTAGTCCTTCCAATGTGCCAACAGCACCACTCAGCTTGGTGTCATCTGCAAACTTGCAGGGGGTGCACCTGATCCCTTTGTCACTAGTGAAGATATTAAATAACATTGATCCCAATACAGACTCCTGAGGGACATTACTTGTCACTGATGTCCATCACAACTCTGAGCCTTTGACACCACCCTCTGTATATGACCATTCAACCAATTCCTCATCCACTGAACAGTCCCCCATCAATCCATCTCTCTCCAGTTTAGAGAGAAGGATGTTGTGGGGCACCATGTCAGAGGCTTTACAGAAGTCCAGATAAATGACATCTGTAACCATTCCCTTGTCACTTGTTGTGGCCACTCCATCATAGATGGCCACTAGGTTGGTCAGGCAGGACTTGCCCTTGGTGAAGTCATATTGGCTGTCCCTAAACACCTCCCTGTCCTCCATGTGCCTCAGCACAGCTTCCAGGAGGATCTGTTCCATGATGGGGAAGGGTGAGGGGAGGATAACAGGTCAGTAGTTCCCAGGGTGCTCCTTTCTACACTTTTTGAAGATGGATACAATGTCTTCCCTTTTCCAGTCACCTGGGACTTCACCCGACTGCCATGAATTTTCAAATCATGCAGCATGGCTTGGCAACATCAGCCAGTTCCCTCAGGACTCTGGGATGCATCTCATCAGGTCCCATACATTTGAATTCCTCCAGTGGGCACAAACCTGATCTTATCCTACAGTGTGAGGGACTTTGCTGCCCTGGTTCGCATCCTGCAGTTCATCTACTCGAGAGGCGTGGGAATAGAGGCTGCCAGTGAAGCCTGAGCACCTCAGCCTTCTCCTCATCCATTGTTACCAGTTTGCCAGACCTGCTTATCAGCAGGGGTACACTTTCTTTGACTTCTCTTTTTTTGGCTGACATACCAGTAGAAGCCCTTCTTGCTGCTCTTTGCATCCCTTGCCAAGTTCAGCTCCAGTTTTACCTTGGCCTTCCTCAACACAACCCTACAACTGGACTGCATCCCTATATTCTTCCCAGGATACCTGTCCTTGCTTCCCCTGTTCTCTTCAGGAAATTACACCAATCCAGAGATGGGTTTGTTCCAACTCTCCACCAGAAGGCATATAAGCAAGAAAAATAACAGTCCAAATCTCCAAGCACAAGGGACCTGACAGGCTTTTCCAAGTCTATCTGGAAAACACTAGGCCCAAGTAGGGGTGATATGTATCTCCCTGGGCAAATTTAATGCTTTTAAGATAAGATGCACGGTCAATCTTCATTTGTCCTGCAAGCATCAAAATCCAAGTGTTTCTAGTGTATCTGTTTCTAGCTGCTGAATAAATTGAGTAAAAGCATCACTCCAGACAATGGATATTAACAATGACATAAGTCTGCATTCTCTATATTACATTTGAAGGTGTCAGTTTTATAGACTTGAACAAAATAAAGTCTTTTATATTAAGAAGGCTTTTAAAATGGAGTTATCTGTTTAAAAAGAGGCAAAAAAAGACACATTATTTAGCTCCAGATCCCTCAGGAATCACCCATGAAGAATCAAGTACTCTCTCTGGCACTTACTACAATACTTTAACAGAAGAGAAGATTTCCAGATAAAACATTCTTCAAGTATTACAGCAAGGTGCAACTTCTCCCCAGTTTAAAGAGAGCAATTTTGTTTTATTTTAGCCAACATATTGCCATTTCCTCAGTTCTCCCTTTGCCTATTTCCAGACTTTGAAGCCTTGCAGTGTTTGTCAGACAATGGGTAATGGAGTTAAAAGCAAATTGCTCATCTCTTTCTATAGCTGCTGAACTGGACAGGTTCATTGCACACATCATTCCTGTCACACAGAAACTGGCAAACACTCCAGCTGTACTAATGCACATTCTGCTAGTAAACAATGTATGTAGCAAGTAGGACATAGTTTTAAGCTGCTTCTGCCTCTACAACTGTCTGGCATGCCATGTGCAACAACTGGCACAAGTGTCCACACGCAGGTACCTAAGCAGCACAGAGGGTTTCATAAAAAAAGCACTTCATAGCAATTCAATTTTTTTTTTTAATTCTGTGGGAGCAGGGGGAATTCTTTCAATTACCCTTACATCTGAGACATTAAATAGATTTTGCTTCTTAAAGCCACTTAGCAAAGTTAAAGTTATCCAGTCCAGAACTTTTTACCCCAAGAACTGGGGCAGAGATGGGGAAGTCTTCTCTGCAGGAAACAAGAATCCCAGAAACTTCCAGCAGTTTTTCTCCCGGCTCCTGTGCAAGGTGAACCGAAAAGCAGCTGGATCTGTGCTTCAGGAGTGAGCAAATTACTCAAGGAATAATTTTTTAATTTACTGCCTTTCCTTAAGGAATGGAAACTCCTGAAGATTAGCAGAAATAATTATATACAAATATGCAGTTAAAGACATGCACTTAATTTATGACCTTAATCCTTAATTATTTTCTGATCCACTGATCATCTTTATTTTAAGAGCAGTAATGTAAACTTAGCTCTCAAGCCAACACAGCAGGAACTCTGGGGGCAAAGAAGTTGGAGAAATACATACAAGAGAGATAGTCACTGTATGTTTGTCACACTTCCATGGAGAGAGGCAGCTTGCACATTCATAAAACTACTTGACCAAGATTTCCTAGAAAAAGGAAAACATAAAAAGGAGAGGAAAAAAGAAACCCCAAACCATCTTTTTCTTTTGGTTTATGAGCTAATACAAGATGTTCCAAATAGTCAAAGCATCCCTCATGGATATATCTCCACTTGGATCACTGCAGTGGCACTGCATCATTTTCTTACTACTTCAAAACATCCAAAGATAAACTCATACCCTCAGCCAGCATAAAACTAGGCTGATACACCAAGAAAAAAGCCCAAGACTAAAATCTCCTTTTGACATTTACAGATCTGAGCAAGTGCTCCTGAACCTCAGTTTCATGCACTAGAACCAATACTGCTTTTGAGTTTTTCTGTTTGCTTTAAACTAGATTGCTGATGTCAAAGTTGGTGAAATACCCAGGCAAAAGCAGGGGCAGAATTTGGATTAATTTGTCAGGACACAAAGGCACTGGTAGATTTCACCGCAGCCAGGACCTCTCTACCTGTGGGCCCAAAAGCTGTATTTAAGTAATAATATTCTTAATACCCTTAATTCTTAACTCCACATTACTCCTTAATTAAGGTTCAAGTGCTTCCTGAAACATTGCTTATGGAATTCAGACAAAAGAACAGTTTTTGAAATCAAGAGTGCTATTTCAATCACTTTGCACACACACTTCACTGAATTTACTTCAGTTGCCCATTCAAAATCCCCCTTTAATTTAAGAATAACATTGCAAAGGCAGTAGTTAATTATTATCTTCAAATGTAGCCAGATTACATAAGGCACACAGCTATCTCAGAAACTGAAATCCATGTTCTGCAGCCACTCCTCCAAGGCAGTTAAACCCACCTCCCAGGGTCCCATCACCCTGAATCCATGCACTGTTACTAGATCACTGTTGCTGCCAAATGATGCAACTTCTTCAGCCATTTCCCTGGTGAAGTGCATTATTTCTAGTCAGGTGTAACACAAACATTTAAATATAGCTCACTTCTAAGACCATTTGCCCGATATTTTCAGATTGTCCTGTGAATCACCTCCCTCAGCATTTAATCATTGCAGCATTTTACTGTGCTTTCATCATTGTTCCATTTAAGTCACTGAGAAATAAAATGTATTTGTGTGGGGAAAACTGCTCCTAATTTAGCATCTACTAAGATTTTGCACACTTATTTTCCATATACATGATGACACTTTATGCCAATGCCTTTAAAGAAAAACTGTTTCATATCTGGCCTGGATAGCAGGCTTAAACTTAGTAATTCACCAAGCTCAGTACGCCCACATCAAAAGAGGTAGCGGAGTCCAGATGATGACGTAAGAGCTCATCCATGTATCCTGCAGGTCTCTGCAGGAGAATTGGACTGAACTGAATACCAACATCTGAATAGTAGTATTTCTTTATTTTAGAATGGATTAAAATACACTGAATGGCATTTAAACCTGTCAATATTGCTCTGATGAGAACCTTATTTCAGGTACGTGTATCTGGTCTGCAGCATTCTTTCCAATTTTTATTCTTTGCAATGCTGGCCAGCCATTCTTCCCATTGCCCCCTGCAAGGGGAAAGTGCAAAATACATCAGGCACACATTATAGCCCAGGTTCCTCCCATCCAAGAACAGACATGAAACTGAGATGTCTAAGTTAAGAACCTACTTGACCCACATGATTTCAGCATTCCCTGGAGTAAGATATGTGCATCCTCTGAGGCTCATCAGCCCCTTACTTCAACTCCAGAGCGTCCAAGGCAACTGCAGACAAACCCAAGTTTGTATAATGAAAAGTCCCACTTTTGTATACATTACCAACAGAGTGCCACAAAGGATGAGTCACATAAAATCAATAAAACTCTTTAGGATTTCAGTAAAGTCCAATAAAAGACTCAAGTTCTGCCTGTGGAGATACTGTATTTCTACTCTTGCCCTTCTCCCAGTCCTTTCATATTTTGTTCAGAAAGATGAAGAGCAAAAATCAGCAACAAAGCCCCTTTCTCATCTCTCTCTAGGGCATGTAGAATACCCTCACATGTTTTAAGTCAAAATCAATTTAAAGACTAAATTTTTTCTCATTTGGAGCTGTACTGTGATCAACTTTTAACTTGAATACTAAGTAGTCCTTCAAGATAAAGGGTCTCATTTTTTATTTAAAAGCCTTTCACAAAGCATTAAAAGTCATCAACAAGCTTATGTAGAAAAGACTAATTCCAAAGAAAATGCAAGACTATTTAGTGAGAGCTAACCTGAGGCCTCTAAAAAGGAAAAAAAAAAATCAAATGTGTTTCATAAGAGAAATGCTTTCTTATTTATTCAACTTCTCATCCTATAGGTAGCCACTTCTTCTTTGAGGAATGCTTACAAGCTTAAATGAAGTCACTCGCCTGTCTTCCTTCCTCCTTTTGGGGCAGACAGACATAAGAAGTTTATCTTTTGTTAGTCCACTCAGAACTGTGCATTATATTTTAAGACCTCTAACAAAAAGAATAAAAAGATAAACCTAAGATGACAGAGGGTAGCCGAGTTCCCAAGACTTGAGCAACCTTCCCTACTGCCTGACAACAACCACTGCACACGGGTGCAGGAAGAGCTTCAAGTACTCAGCCAAATTCTCTTCTTTTTCAGAGCTACAGGGCCAGTGCACACCAAGCCATCCATGGACCATCAGAGCAGAGCAGGAGGACAAGGAAACAACAGCTCCATGCAGGAATGAAATGAGGTATGGACAAAGCCAGAAGCTCCTCTGTCTCCTCCACTGCCTGTAAGCATCCTCACCTGAGCTACATCTCATGTCCCTCAGAAACCTGCACCTTATACACGCCTAATTTCCCCTTTGCACCCACCGCAGGAAAAAAAAAGGGGGCCTCAACTTTTATGCAGCATAGAATTTGAAAAGTGGCTTGTCATTCATTCTGTACAAACTTGATGTCCAATGCTGAGTGCAAGACTTCTGTATTTTCAGTGAATATAACCAAAGACAAGTCAGAGTTTGAGGAGTGTTAATGTAAATGTGAAAAATCTCCATATTACAGAATTCCAGTTGCCTAGGGATCATTATTACCAAAAGCATAATTTTCTTGGTCTTTAAAACTCCCACCAAACCACCTACATTCCTGAAAACTGAGCTCTTGGAATTAGACATCTCAACTTCTCCTTCTGCCTCCTCATACTGCTCCCACACACCAGCTTTCTTTCCCACTCATTTCTCTTTCCATCCATGAGATGTCAAATAAAACACTGGCCTTAACATGGTGTCCTCTGAAGCAGCATGGAGAGTGGCTTATACTGCTCTAGAACAGTTCACTGTATCTATTCAGATCACATTTCACATCCAGAGAATGACAAGCCAGGTTTCATTTTTAGATTAAGCCTGAAACACAATAGAAGCTGACAGTGCTATGCAGTACTCTGTGGAGAATGAGGTGATTTTGTACTTGACCCCTTATTTCAAGGGGCTGATAAATCTCCCCTTGTTCGAGTTGTTGTCATGATAAACCCAATCTCCCATCTCACCAATGCATGATTTCGTGCACAAAGCCCTGACAAACACAAGATGCTGCCCGCCAGCATGAGGACACTACACAAATCCCATTTGTTTAACTCGGAGGTACCTGTGGCCAAGCATGCAAATCCCAACTCCTAGACTAATTCAGTTGAAAGAAAAATATACACTTCTTTCTGAAGGTCACTGAGTACATGGCATGTTCTGTTTTTTAATTTATCAGGGGAACAAGCATCGTAATATTAGCAGTTTCTCTTGAAATCAAACCTGGAACATCTAAGACGTTTCTCTGAAGAAAGCTCCAAGGAGAGTGCCTTTGTTCAGTGACCGTAAAACCGGAGTACGTGCTTTGCTCAGCTCAGACGACACAGGTCTCTGAGAGATCACTTGGGTCACTTCATACCACCGACTTGCTGACAAACATATAATAGGTGTCCAGTTTCAAAGGGCTCACAGAACATCTACTCCACATGTCCCTTCTCTTCCTCCTCCCCCCCCCCCCCCCCAACCCCAGCTCATGGCAGATCAAAAGCATTTTGCAATAACCCACCAAGAAAATCCTCAAGACTCATAGCTTCAGCATTCAGTCTTTTACCGTCACACACACAGAGGGGAAAAAAGACATAGCTGAGGTTTCCTAAGGCTCAAGAAACCTTCCCTAACTGCCTGTCTACAGAGATGGAGAGCACTGCCAATGTCCTGTGCCTGCAGAATTTCTTGAAGCTAAGTGCAAAGTAAAGGTAATGCTTCAGGAAAGAAGAGGCCAGTTCTCTTCTGATCTACTTGGATTTAATTTCCTGTTAAGTAACCATGATGAATACTTCCTAATGAAGTTGTTATAGATTTACCCAACAGTGTAATTTTGTTAGAAACAGAAACTGACAACTTTAATTGTGAAAGGAACACAGCATTCGAAGTTTCAAGTAGATGTATGTTTTAAGACGATTAAATCTGGTGGCTATTTTGAAGCTCCTGCAAAGCCTCAACAGTGTACACAGGTGGATGCCTTGAAGACTGATTTTACAGACCTCCATCATTAAAAAAAAGAAAGACCTTTCCATGCAACTTCCATAATTATTTTTGTATAGTCCAGTCCCAAATCAGTGAAGCATATAATATCTGGAAGCCATCTGAAGCACAAGAATTGCAAAGTTCAACAGGAAAAAAAAAAAAAAAAAAATCACGTGCATGTGACCCAGACCTCCCTACAGAAAAGATAAGAATGGATAAGAGGGTTATGTGGCAGCAGCCAGGCCCAAAACACGAGAAAGGACATGCAACATCAAGTACAAAAACAATGCTCAAGTCTCTACCCTACCACTGTGCCTTTATTAGACACAGGTGGTGCTTTAGCACCTTCTTGAATTAGGATCCACATCAAATCTTTTTCCTCTCCACTCCTACTAAAATGATGTTTTACTTTTTTTCAGAATAGTATTATTTCTCTTTTATAATGCTAAACAAACTTGCACAGGGTAAGTACCTTTAATAAACACAGACCCTGCTACTGAACATTAATTTGACTGTTCCACTCCCCAAGCCAAAAAAGCTCTGTATGTACTAATAAACTCCAAAAAACACTTAGAATTATCACAAAAAGGCAACCTACAGAAAATATTTTAGAAAACAATTTTGGCTTCTATTTATTTGCTTTCTGAGATTTTCTATTTCTCTGCTATTCACATTCTCAGTCATTCTGAAATCACTAAATCAAACTGACTGTATAAAGGAAATAAAGGGCTTACAAGAGCAAATAGGCAGTAACCATTGTCAAGTCTATCCAGATAAAGTTTTTAATTCCTTTTCAAGGTTTTTGGCTAAAAATATCTTCAAATAAACCTTTATTTCTTGTTTTTAGATTACAAACACTTAAGTCTTCTTCCTTTTGTAGGTACAACAAGAAACAGAAGTAAAAAAACCCAAAAATAATAATCCCAAAACAACAAAACCACTACCAAACCTACAAACGCAGCTGGCAAATTTATTTTAATAGTTCACCCCCAGTGAAATACAAAAGGTAAATAAACACCACAAGCGGCAGAAACATCCTCTTTTATAGTCCCTGCGATTAACCATTGCAGGTAACACTAGTCAACAACACCCCGCATCTAAACACCTTCTTCATACCAAAAGACCGCTTTGTTTCTCCACTCCGGAGATGCAATTTGGGGAAGCAACCCCAAGAGCACAAGCACTGCTCGCACCACCACAGCGCAAGGCAGGGGCAGCCCCGGCCTCCCCCACGCCCCCTGGGAGGAGAGGGCATCCCGTGGCGAGCGCTCCGGTTTTCATTTGTCCGCTCGTTTTCAGGCAGGTTACCGTGTTTGCCTTTGTTTGGCTTCCTCCCCCAGCCCGGACCCATCCCCGCGGAAACCGAGGGGGGCAAAGCAGAGAGGAGGGCAGAGGCACGCCGCCCGGCAGGGCGCCGGGGAGCGCGGAGCGGCCGCGCCGCCCCGACACGCGTGGCCGTGACCCGGCTGGCGCGGCCCGGCCGCCGCCGCTCCCCCCGGG
>NW_024580667.1:22400359-22533371 GCF_017639235.1 Corvus kubaryi | reverse complement strand
GGGGCCGGCCGGAGCTGCCGCGGGCCATGAGGCGCCCGCCTCACTCACCTCGGCGCCCTGCCAGGAGAACCAGGTGGCCGCTGCCGCCGGCGCTCAGCGGCTCGCCCGGGCGAGTGGGGCAGCGCCTCCAGCCGGGGCCCGCGGCATGGGAAGGAGGGAGGGAGGGAGCGGGATGGGATGGAGTGCGGGGGAGGCGGTGCCGGGCCCCGCCCGCGGGCGGGGAGGCGGCGGAGAGGGGCTGCCTTTTGTCCGGGCTCCGATCCTCGCCCCGGCACCGGCATCCCCCGCCCCGTGCGCGCTCCGCGGGAGGCGGCCGGCGGCTCTTTGTGTGGCGGGGCGAGGGAAGGGAGCGGAGCGCTCGTCCCCGCCCCGGGCGCGCCGGCCGCGCTCACCTCGGGCACCTGTAAGGGCTGGGGAAGCACTGCCGCCTCCTCGCCGCGGGCTACAAAGGGCAGGTGCTCCCCGGGTAGGGAAGGGTTGTTGGCGTGAGGGGCTTTGCGTGCCCTCTTCAGTGAAAAGGGGTTATTTCCAGAAAAGCTTTTGCTACTTGCAGGCTTATCGCCTCATATTTTGGGGAACTGTGCTACTTAAGGACGTGGTTTAGTAGCAGTGCTGGATCAGCGGTTGGATTTGATGATCTTGGAGGTCTTTTCCAACCTAAGCAATTCCATGGTTCTGTAATAGCAGAGTGTGCCACGTGAAGTTTAGCAGTCTCAGTTCTGACGTTTCCTGGTGTTTCAGTGTTTGGCTCCCAGCGTTTTGGTTTGCTTTTATTGGAATGTGTGTATGAAGGTACACATGAAGCACTTTCTGTGCTTACATCTTGATCAGACAACTCAACAGCTGGAAGTGGATTTGTTTTCCCATTATAAGAAGAAAACAAAAGCAACAAGCCAACCAACAACAGGTATTTGCTTTTTCATTCAGGGATCCCCAAACGTTATAACATTTGCTTTTAAGCAAAACAATGCACAGCGTGTGCTTTTGTGTGCTGCATGTATAAACATGTGAGAAATGGGAGCTGTAGAGATGTGTGTTTCATGGGAAGCACCCGAGGTGTGTCACTAACCGACCACAGGCTTTCCCAATCCCTCTCCTCTCAGATGGTCAGCAGTCTTCAATGCTACTCTACATCCCTGCTGCAACAGTGGTGCTTTATGTTCATGATAACGCAACTGCAAGGTTCAGACACTAAATTTTTCAGGAAAAATATTCCAGAACTGAGGACAAAGTGAAGGCCACCACATATTTCATGTACTTCTTATTTCTTGAGAGAAAGGTTTCTGATGACAGATATGCTGTGTACACTTGTCTTCTTAATAACCTGAAATGCTCTTTCTTAAAGCCCAGTGACCCAGGGTAGTGTCAGGAAATGGCTTACAGAAACAAGGTTTTGGTATTTGGCAGCTTCTTAGGGCAGCTTAACCCAAAATGTGGATCAAACAGAACCTGAGATGCAAGTAGGTAACCAAGTCACCTTAGCAGCAACCATGTTCTGTTCTCCATGAGATGTCCCATGCTCCCGTATGTCATGGGAAATAGTGACCCTGTGAAACACTTCACTGCGAAACGGGACTGCTGAGAGGAAGTGCAGATTCAGATAGATCACTCTTTTTCCTTTTTTTTTTTTTTTTTCAGTACCTCACAAGAACATTTTCAGTGTTGGTTGAAAAGATTTGGTTGGTTGTCCAGGGAAAGGGCCAATTAATGAAACACATAAAAGAGCAGAGAGGACGCCTTAATTTGGAGATACTGTGAAAAACAGCTTTGAAAGAGGTCTCTGAAGCACAAGGGAGGCAGCAATCAAACACAGAATTTAGATTTCAGTTCTGTTTTGTGTTGCAGGCATTTTTTGATCTCTATCCCTATAGCTACCCCTAGAGCAGTAAACTAAATGGGGCTAGGGTTCGGGATTAAAGCACAGCGCTGGCCATCCTCTGTACTGTCCCTGGGTGGTGGTGTCCCCAGTGTGGTTCTGTCCTAGCAAACAGCAGTCCCTGAGGCACAGCTGAGGGTCGGTGTGTGCCAGGGCCATTCCCAGCAGACTGTCTGCATGCAACTGACCTATTTCAGGAGATAAGAGTTTAGTTGTGCATATGAAAGCCATGTTGTGCCAGCTGGTTCCTGTGCCAAAGGACAGTTCCTGACCTGCTTTTTTTGCTAGTAGAAACGTGAGCGTTTTGACTTTCGTGATCCCTGCTGTGTTCTGTGTCAAACCTTAGGCACTGGCCACAGTCAAGCAGTGAGAAGTCAGACTGAAGATCTGAGCATTTTATTGATTGAGCAGGATTTCTGCAGAACTCTTTGCTCAAAGGAAGATACAGTTGCATTGGCTACTAGCATCAGAGTTTATGGAATAAATGGATCGTATTATGAATAGACTTTTATTATGAATAGACTCAGAAGTGTTATTTCTTCTACATTAAGTAAAATACATTCATTAATACAACATTGGCTTTTATAAGAATGCTACACTCTGTGGAAAATACTTTTTTTTTGACTAGTGCTAAAACGCTGGGGCGAATTTCAGCAGGAAGCAGTTAAGTTTCAAGCAAATGTCAAGAACAGATGGCATTTAGGAGGTCTGAAGAAATTAATAAAGAAAGAAAGTAAGTCACTAGAGCAAATGTGTGCTTTCACATTACAACAGCTGAAGGTAAAAGTGGGCTGGAAAGAGGTTGAATTATCTTAAAATATCTGTCCTAAATATGAGGAGTAGGGTGGGATTCCTAGGAATTGTAAAGCAATGAAGTATTATGGCTCTAGCAAAAATTGTACCATGGAGCACCTCCTTCACATACATGTACATGGTATTTCTGGTGCTGTCAGTGTGAAAGTGCTATAAATTAATTAATAGCATGAAATTTTCTTAGTATCAGCTGTATTTGTTTCTGCCATTTATGAAGTCTGGGGGGGTTACAAAATGACAACAGGTTGGCTTTCAGGAACAGATTACATGAATAGGGTCTATTAAAAATCTGAGACTTTTATTGAGCAACTGGTCTAAATCACAACTTGTACAGAATCAGAAACTGCCTGTGAAATCATAGTAATGGACTGAGAAAAAATACACAGAAAATTAAGACTCAAAGCTGTTATTTGCAGAAGTTCTCCAGGGTAAGTTAGGGAGATTTTTGAAACATAACAAGAATAAAATAGTAATGACTGTATACGGGCAAGAGGAAATTAAATTTGGGGTTTTTTTACATAGATTGACAATGAGTCTTTTCTTTATAACTATAGCAATAATTAGTGAATGATGTGAACCAATTCTGATTAAAATTAAGGCAGTCCAAAAAACCCAAACTGAGCAATAGAGATATGAGTAAAAAACCACAGGGCTGAAAATTTTATTAGTGGCAAATGTAGTGGAAATGTGAATAAACTGGGAAGAGTCAAAACTTTGGAAGATTCCCATTGGTAAGCTGCACAAATCCATGTTTTTACAAGATGTGAGCAAAATATATTACTAGAAAATCTAGCCTCTCTTCTTATTACACCATGAACATTAACAAACATGACTCATAGGTTCAGGGAATACTATTGCAAACATACTCTGCTTTCTGATGGTGCAAAGTATCTCCAGAAATTCTTCTTTCTCTGGTATGAAGTATTTACTTTAATACAAATCCTAAGAACTCAGTAAAAATAACACCAGTCTCTCCGTAAATATCAGAAAGACTCTTGATTTCAGGGTTACTCTAGGGCTAAAAATTCAAGCTGAATGTGCTAGCAATACCAGCAGAGGCCATGGTAGTCCTTTTAGCCTATAGTAAGTTCAATTTTATCCAAAGGGTGCAGTGGAAGATTCAGCTTGTTATGGCTGGATACTCCTTTTGTGTCCACCAGAGTTCTTGATGAAACAAAGGACAATTGCCATAACAAACGGGAAAGGAACTGGCTTGGGCAGGAATCGAATGGACAAGCCACTCAAATATGTGCTGTGAATAGGAAGAAAGCTAATTAGCTACAAGGTAAAAGCTTTGCACACCAACTGCTCTTTCATGACCTCCCTGAACTCCGTTTAATCAAAAAACAGTGTACAAGCTTGGGATTTAAAAGCCAGATGGTCCAGGGCGAGACTTCTTGTCACTACTTGTGTGAAGACACACAGGATTCTGGAGATGAAGTCATCCATTTTAAATCTCCTACCAATTATTGTCATAATTCTCTGAATCAATCACTGGAACAAAAGTGAGGATACACTGGAGTCTTGTAAGATGTATGAGGAATGAATAAACCAGGACAAACATTATCTCCAGGAAATCAGATGATAAAAGGAGAATCCTTTGGTGGGACCGTCCTATTGGAAGGTATTAGGAAACCCATAGCAACAAGAGCAGGGACCAAGGGAAACTATAGCTAATGTGGAGAAAGCCTCTCATTTACATGGCTTTAAAAAGGCAGATTAAAAAACTCTTCTGACCTTATGAAATCTGGAAAGGATTTTTCTGTGCTTTTCCATTCTAATTGAACCAACACTGTGGAAAGCATTAGCTGCAAGAAGCAGGCAGTTTGTGCAGTTGATGTGCCATAGCTACCCTGGACAGCAGAGCTTCCAGAAAGGGCCTGGAAGAGCAATGCAATTTTAAATGCCTGTCACAAGACAGAAGGTAATTTCCTGCAGGTATAGGGAAATCTACAGGGCAAGCATCTCCCTATATCTTGATTTAGCAAATATTCATGCTGGAAGTGGCCATGGAAAATCTGTCCTGTTGTTCACCTGGGTGGTTGGCACAGAATCACTCTTCCACCACTCCTGGTGCCTGTAAAACATATCTGACATGTGGAGCATGTGATCCTCTTTCCTCTCCTCCCTTCCTTCCTTTCAGGGTAACAAGTCAGATGAGGTCTCTTGCAGTCCCACAGCTGTTAAAGGTATTGGGAGGACTAGGGGATCTGCCTGTAGCCCCAAGTGTCTAAATGGAAGGAAGATCCCCTGGCTAGAGATTTGGGACGCTGAAGATGCTTAGGTCCTACAAAACTCTACAACTTTAGGCTGCAAGGTCCAGACCTTGTCAGCTAAATAAATGAGTCCTAATATGTGTACTGGGGACAGGGCCACAAGCAACAAAAATCATGTGGGAGGACAAAGCTGTAAGTCCATCCTGCTAATGGCTTGTGCAAGAGCCCCAAATTCTACCTTTGCTATTCACATTTCAAATTTTGTGTCTCTGTGTCTTTGTTGTCATAGTGACAGAAGGCACCAAGAATATTCTATGGGATTTTTTCTTTGTCATGAATGCAGAACATCCTTTGGCATGTATGTTTTCTCTCCCTTCTGGTTGCTTATCTCCTTAGCTTCCCCAAGAGCTTAAAAAAAAATTGAAATCACTGTGCTTATGTTCAGTAAATTAGATAGTAAATGCAAACATACACAAATAAATACAGTACACGTTAAAGAACTTGGGCTGAATGTCATGATTAAAAATATGTTGCAGGTACTATTTGTTTTTATTTTCAGTGACTACCCAACAGGAAATCTCCTGCTGGCTGTAATGGGAGCTTTGACACCTGCATTGAACACAAACAGCTGTAAGTGCCCGAACCTGAACCTCACATTTGACTTCTTGGATCATATTTTGATGTTGAGTTGTTCAAATACACAACTCCCACTTAATTCTGCTTGTGCAGAGAAGAGGCAGAGAGGGAGAGGGGACTGGAAAAGTTCCTGGGACTAGAAACATGGTGTGCTTTGGTCTGCAGTATGTGAGGCAGGGATTTCAAAGTCATAGGTGCTGCTGTCTTGTTCCGTGGGAAACATAATCAGAGTTTTGGGCTGTGCGCCATGAAAAAACTGAAACAAAATGATGAAGACTCATAGTAAAGAAATTGTTTGGGACTGAACAAAAACCATGGACTTTCTTTTAAAATATTAGTAGAGCATATTAGTTTTGAGTACATCTGGTGTGGTGGTAGAGAATAAATGGATTTGCAACCCGTGAACACTATTAGAAGAGTGGTGTGACATGGCAGTAAGATTAAATATCTGTAAGCAGTAATGTAAAAGGTGAGGTGCAGGCAAATGTTCAAATGGACATTCATCAGATTTACAGGTCAATCCACATGAGAGGATGCCTGAACTCTTCTGTGGAACAGTGAGATTTATTTTTATGCACTCTAATTAACTTTCCTAACTCCCAAGCTGACATACTTTCATATAACACCTGCGGTGTCCACATGTAGATGAGAAAACACATCAGTGACAAGAGTATCGTGGGATTTATAGTGCCTGGCAGCAGTAGTCCGGGCTTTTTGCACTACATCCACTTTCCTCCCTAAACCAGTAGAATTCCAAACAGTGTCTTGGCTCATTACCTGGATATAAAATTAATTATATCAGGATTTGTAAGTGTGCATCTCTGTGAAATGTAAGGGGAATGTAAATCTTCATAGACTGAAACAGTTAAAAAGTTAACAGTCTGGTTGGCAATTAACCTTATGGAACAGAAGTAGCTTCTAGCAACAGCTCTTAAACAATCAGCCAGGGTGGAGCCTTCTTGAATGAGAAGATTAGTTGCCAGTGAAATTAAGATAATATCTCAACTTTCTGTATTTCAGTGTTCATACACATTTGGAATTAAAATGTTGACAGATGGTTCTCATGAACTACATCTGGATATATAAGAAGCCAAAGTTGAGTGCATGAATATTATTCAGCTAGGATATGGAAATATTCATGGACTCAGGATAATGGCGTATTTCCCAAAGTTAATTGAGGGACATAATCATGATTGATGCAGAACCAGATCAGCAGGAAATCAGAGTGAAATTTATCTTTTGGATATGGATAAGAATTTCCTTGGTGGCAGTGGTGTTAGAATTTAAATAGCCATTCCCTTTTTATGTTAGCTTAAAATCTTTGGGTATGTATGAAAACAGACCCTTTTCTCTTGTCAAGACAAAATTGTAGGACACAGGTAGTTTGCAATAAATTAAGTGGGTTAAGAATTCCTTTTTTTCCCCAATACCTTCAAGTTACAATTTTTTATAAAGAAAAAAATTAAGTAAGTCCCATGAGACCATGTATCCTTTTGGAACAATTTGCATGAATGGACTCAATAGGGAGAAGGTTAATTTCCGGAACATACCCAATTTCCATAAAGAAAAAGGATGGATGAGCTTACCTTGAGAGATAATTTGCTGAGAAAGAAGCCTGGGAAAAGCAGGATGAAGATGAGTGATAATCTCCCACATGAGATGGGGGGGACACAGAGTTTGTGGTGTTTATGTGCATGTGTTCAAGTACTTTTTGTGTAAAAGCAACTTAAGTAACCATTGTACTGGTGACCATGTTGCTTCAGATTTGCTGGTTTGCCTGCTGAATGCTCCTCTGAGAGAGCATGAAAAAGAGAGATCACTGCTTAAACATAAAAGGAATGTTTTTTTTCCTTTCAGAATTAAGCATGGTATGTTAAACAGACTTCTAGGGGAAAGGGAGGTACACCAGCATGTCAGGTAAGAGGTAAGTAAGGGGAAATGTAAACATACATTTTCTACCTGTAGCAAGAACAAGAGTTGAGCAGGCATTAAAGCTTGAAACAGTAGTTAAACTCCAAATGGACAGTTCAAGAAAGGTGGATCCCAAATCATCTGCTGTGGGCCATATTTGAGAAGACAGAGAGAAGCCTGACTCATGTTCCAGTACTATCTACAGTGGAACTACTATCTACTATCTTCAGCTTTTTCCCATCTGGACCAGTTCCTTTCAGCACAATGATGCACAAACATGGCTTTTTGTGCTAAACTAATACATAATTTGGACTTTCTGAGAAAAGCCACTTAAAAGCCAAGTGAATCCCAGCTGTTACTGAGCTGTATCCGTGCATCAGTGTTTTGTGGTCTTGGTCCTGAAATCCCTCAGGAGGAGAGGTATTTCTTTCTGGGCTATAATTTAGTCAGAATAAAATTACACACACTACCTGTTCATAGCTGGGAATAAACAATTAGATTTCAATTTAACTGACAGCGTTCTCTGGCTATGCAATTTTATTCATTCTAGGAGCAACCTGTTCAGTACTTCCTAGAAAAATGTTCTTCTAGGCTGGCTACTTGGTCGGAAGTATTTTCTGAAATAAAAGTCAGCATACCACTTGATGGTTTGATCCTTGGACCCGGATTTGTTTTCCTTCTCTTCTAGAACCCAGTGTTTATTAGACTGAAAGATTCAGAGCTTTCAGATTTGGCTAACATGTCAGCATGAAGTATCTTTACAAGAGATATCTGAAATCTCAAGGTAAGTTGTTGATGTACTTTTTGAAAAAAAATATTTACATTGCTTTCCTTGTTAGGAAGAAAAACACATCAGTTTTTCCCACATTAAATAAGGAGAGACCCAACAGTTCTCCCTGAAATAGGAAGCCTCTGAACCTAGTAGGACACTGCATCCTATGTATTTTTAAAAGCATAATGCACCATGAGATTTCTTAACTGAAATTAATAATGGGAAACAAGAAGCCTTTTGGTGGTTTAAAACTGGGTGCTATTTGTCACCTTTAAATGGAAAACAAACAAATTATTAAGACTCAACATTATTAATTTACTGCAGACTTGCCTGTTAAAAAAGAAAGCTCACACAGTGCAATTTTCTTTTAAAAAACTTTTAAACATAGATGGGGACATTAGGCACCTGATAAACTGATCTGTATAATGAAGGAAGTTAATGGATATATTTGGTTTTATCCCTATCTTATCACTTCCTAGTGTAAATGAAGCCTTTAAATGGGTATGGGTTTTGTTTTAGGCATTTGAATAAGATGAAGATTAATATACCTGTATGTGCAGTGGAAACGCACAACAACAAAGCTTTAACAGAACAGTCAAATACTGTTTCTAAATTCCTTCAGAGCAAATTGGAATATTCAAAAAACAAAACCAAGGAACTTCGGTCTGTCTCCAACCTCCCTCACTTCATATCAAGATAACCTTCAGGAATGATTTTATAGAGCAGTGTTGCATATGGCAGAAAAAAGTGTAGCCTCAATGTAGACTATAAAAAATAGTTTTCAATTAATTCTATAATGTAACTTAATAAAAGAGCATAACTTAAGAGATAATGGAAAACACATAGTATTTGATTTAGATTATTGTTCAGCACTTAAATTATTTTCTATCCTTTTTTCCTTTAAAAAAGTATATGTATTTTTATGTGCAAAATAAAAAGTTGTGTGGTAACGTGTCTGTATTGGTACTGTGCTCTTCCTGAAATCCAGATACATCATCACATTATTTTTTTTCAAAACCAGTTTCAATGTAACATCTAATTGCAATTTATGCTTTTTTTTTTCTTCTTTGCATGAATAAAGGGAAAAACATCTTCCATATTTACCTATGCCCTTCAAACTACCTTCTCTAGATGTAGAAACACAAAATTTCTTGATATACTAAAGGAAGATAGGTACAGCATTCTTGTATTGTTAAGATAAAAATTTCATATAAATACAATCTCATTCCTCTGAAACCTTTATTATGGGAAGTGCACCCCCCAGTTCATGTTCCAGCCCTTCTTTGAATTTCCTTTTGTTAGCTTGCTTTTTTAGCTGACTACATACACTCTGAAAATCACAGAATTACAGAACTGGCAGGGTTGGAAGGGACCTCTGGAGATAATTTTGTCCAACTCCCCTACCAAAGCAGGGTCCCCCTAGAGCAGATTACACAGGAATGTGTCCAGGTGGGTTTTGAACGTCTCCAGAGAGGGAGACTCCACGAGCCCCCTGGGCAGCCTGTTCAGTGCTCTGCCACTCTCAATGTAAAGAAGTTCTTCCTCATGTTGAGGTGAAACTTTTTTGTGTTTTAGTTAATGGCCACTGCTCCTTGTCCTGTCACTGGGCAATGCCGAAAAGAGCCTGGCACCATCCTCTTGGCACCCACCTTTGAGATATTTATATGTGTTGATGAGATCTCCTCTCACTTCTCTAGACTAAGCACGCCCAGCTCCTGCAGTCTCTCATAAGAGAGATGCTCCAAGTCCCCTTAATCATTTTTGTGGTGCTCTGCTGGACCCTCTGCAGTATGAGAAATGAGCATGACTACAAACATATTCAACAACAGAATCAAACACTCATTCTGTTTAGTTATATACTTATATTTTATTACAGACTAATATGAAACCATCTCATATTCATACTCGAATTATTGTAATTACTTGTGAGCAAACTTAAACCAGTCTTGAATGTTTCTATTTATTGCAAGCAGATTTGTATCTCCTGCTTATATATTCTACATAAGGATCCAAAATATGGCTGAATATAAACAAGGTATATTTGGTTGTCTACAGAAATAAAAGTTAAAAATAGCACTGAAAAGAACTTTACAAGTAATGTATTCACACACTGACTCTTCAAATCAAGTAAATGAAGTAGTATAGGATAATCTGAACATTAGATTTGAAGGCTGATTTATTTTCAAATAAATGCACCTAAAATTGTTCAATTAAAAAATAAGTGTCAGTATTTGGTGCTGATGACTACAGACATCTTTAATGTTTAAAGCACAGATAACTACCCCCATTCCCATACAGCAGCTTTCACAGATTCTACTTTACATTAGATCATGAAAGAACATCTAAAATGCAAAGTGTACATAGCACAGAATTTATGTCCGAGACAATGCAGATTGAAATCCTGTGAATTTTCATAAGGTAAAAAATTAAAGCTATATAAACTGATTTTTTGATTATTCTGCAAAGTAGAATCATGTATGTTTTCACTTTTGTAATACTTTCACAAATTTCCATTAAAGCTTTTTTAACAGAGACAGTAGCATGAGCACAATGATCCCACTGGCTTCCAAAAGAAAAGTAGTGCAGTTCCTCAATTAAGCTATTTTTGTCCTCTTATTTTTGCAAGCCAGTTGGGTGAAGACAAACAGGCTAATGCAAGCAAGAAAGTAAACTGTAAGCTTTTACATTGAGTGGCTGAACAAACAATTACTGTACATGGTAAAACAAAAAAGATCTTTTGCCACAAGCCACTGCAGGAATATATGAGCTTCTGTGGCCAAAAAGCTTGAAATACTTTCTAAGTCTTCACATACATTTGGTTAGCGCTTACCAGTTTCAAGACATTTATAGAAGCAGTTATGGAGACATTATGCTGTTAAAGCTGCAACAATTTAAATGAGGCAAGTTAGAAGGTTACATAGATTTTTAGACTTTTCCTCTTTCTTCTTTTTTCTTCATACATAAAAATCTGTCTCCTTTCAGTGTCCCACCCATAATAAAACACTCTTATGCATTTTGATCTAATTTCTACTTTTTCATCTTTGTATATGTTGCAATGAAACTCCCAAGTTAACACCTGCTGCAGTAGACTAGGTTTACATGGCAATAGTAACATGGACTGAAGCAAAAACACATCAAATGAAGCCAGGTTGATGTTTTATGTTCATTTCATTAAACAGTCTATTTTAACAAACAAACAGCACCAACTTTTAAAGGTAAAAGTATTGCTAAATCAAAGCAGAAACTTCCACTTAAATTCAAGCATTCTTTCTCCTCCAAAAAATGCCAGGTTTAACTAAAATTTCTCAAACACATATATAGGTGTTTCAGCCTGAACAATGTTGTCAACAATACCTAAGTGCAGGGCTACATGAAGTTTGCAATTAACTGCTTTGTTAGTAGGCAGAACAGGAATGCAGCATTTTCAAAAACATCAAGCAAAAATTTCCTTATTTAAGGTTAAAAGATAGAACTCACAAAGTAAAAAAGCAGGAGGCTTAATAGAGTAAAAAAAGCTAGCAATTATAATATAGCACTGCAAGTACAGCGCTCTAATTGCTGCTACCACAAATCCCAACAAAACATCGATAACTTGGGTGAGACTCACAGAGCAACAGACCTGTATTTCGAATTTGACATTCATTAGAATTTTAACATTCAGCCACGACTCCACTCTAAGCTAAATTTAAGTGGCCAAAACTTATAGTTATAAAAAAAGCCTTCAAAACATATACTTAAAAAAAATAGAAATGGTGTGTTAACAAATGTATGCGTAAAACAGATTTATAAATAGCTACAGTATGAAAAATATTTCAGTGCAAAGGCAATTTTAAGATTTCTAAAAAATACATTACAAATAATTTGTTAACTACACACAAGAAATTTGTCACTGCTACTGGTATAAAATGTATATCCATATTAACTTCTTAAAAATATACACACCAGTGTTTTATGTAGGGGACGGTTCTAACTGACCAACATTCAAGTCTGCAATGGAAAGTACATGTACACACACCCACACATGTGTATGTATTTCAAAATGCTACTGCTATAAGGACGTTCTTTGAAACTTAAAAGTGCTATATGTTAAATGATAGAAAACCTTTATCTGTGGTGCTCACTGTTAGACTTCGTAAAATTCTGTTATCTTTGGTATACTGAAGATTTCATAACTCACTTTACAATCTCTGCTTGACCCAGGGCATTTTAATAATAAATCACTGTTTGTTTAATATAAAAACTACTCAGAATACTGTGAGGAACATTTCCTAGTAAGTTGATTTTTCTTTTATTAAAAAGTAAAGTAGTAAGTAAACTTATTTTGCCTCTGTTTTTTCTTGTTAAAACACAAAAAGGGAAATAATTTTTCTCTGCCGCCCTTGTCCACATGAAAGACAACTAACAATGTCTTGGCCAGGTCTCCAACAAATGCTGCAGGTCTGATTACAAATATTTTGTTTTCACACTGAAATAAATTTTTAGCTAATGTCCTCACAGAGGTATTAAATGAGGATGGCCATTAACCAGTTGTAACCACCAGGCTGAAATCGACTGAAATCGGATTACTCCTTCAGATATTTTTGCACCCCAAAATAAAACACTGGACTAAAGAAACAACACAAGGATGCAGCTAATAGTTGAATTACTGCAAGGTAACATAAATGTAGCAGAGAAAACAGAAGTGCAAGTTGGCTGTCATTCTTAAGGGAATTCAAACAGAATCATTGCAGTCAAACTAGTTTCTATATCCCAACTGTGGTTCAACTGTTAGTCAACAGCTGTGTGCCACCTCGTGGTTTGCTTGCAAAAAGCTAATGGTTGTGTGCTTCGTAATACATCTACCAAGCCCATTAGCCAGTATCTAACCATACATGCATACACACAAAAAAAATCAATATTAAGAGGATAAATCAAGACAGTAGAAGATACTCATCCAGAAAAACAGCTTTTCTTCTTTAAGGAAAAAACCCAACAAACTGTGTCAAAAAAAGCTTAATATATAATACTTTCTGCTATATATATTTTACAATCACAGGGATAGGAAGTGGGAACACCAGGTAATGTGCATCTTTGACAAATTCAAAGATGTTTTAGGCAAAATGCTTACATTCAGTTTATATGTAGATACCAACATTGGTGATATTTACCTATATAACAGCCAACTTGACTTCATATTGTGTGTGCATACTCTACACAAGGATTGTTTTGCCTATCTTTCTACAGGGGAAAACTAACCAAAACCATACATAGCCCTGATTTGGCCACTTACAAGGAAGTGAACATTAGAGAGTGTTTCTTGAAAGCAGATTTGCACAGAGGAAACACCAGTTTGTTCTAAAGAAAGAGCAAAGAAAGAAAAAAGGACAGAGGACAATCAGAAACAGCATTTGTTAAATATGCTTTAGGAGACTTTCATTTGAGATAACTGAGATCATTGCTTCTGGCTGAAAACTAAAACTGTTGATCTGACTGAAACTATGCACTTCAAGTAACAAAGAAAATCACTAAAGATGACAGAAGTAGTAAATGCACAGAAGTCTTGACACAGGATGAAGAAAATTTTTAGTGCTACCAATGTCACAGTACCAGACTGTGCAGATTGTTCATTGCTCCAATAGTTCAAAACATAAAAAGAGGCCTATTGGCCTGGAAGGGTTCATACTTCTAGCTCTTGATCCTGTTTGTCTCAACAATACCTCAGACTGCAAAAGCCACATCTAGTTTAATATTTTCTGTGACATGTCTGTTTCCTGAAAAAAGAAATAAACAAAACCACAGTTTTTAAAGGCTTGACTCGGTGTTCCGTCATATGGACGTTTCCAAACCTGACCCACTGTAGTGGTAGCTTGCACTGGAATGGCAATGCTTATTTGAATAGCCAAAGACAGATGGAAGTACTGAATAATCAATGCCTTTCCACTGCGTAAACATCACTTTTTTAGAATGAGAATTAGACCTTCTTGCTGGGGAATTGCTGCAGTCACTGCTCCTGTATCTTGGGCTTTTCAGACAGGTAAGAGGTGTAAATTCTGAGATGTGCTCCTGACAGTGCCTCGATGCATTCTGTTAAAGGGAAAAAAAGAAACAAATACACAGTAAATAGACGATCTTGGAACCAAAAGCATATAATTGTTTTCTTTCATAGGGCCACTGTCCCCTTGGTATAATGATACCTTTCCCTAGATGACCACTCTGGCTATTTGTTTCATGTGAAAGTATAATCCCCCTCATGTTGTTTTGCAATCAACCAGTTTCAACACGGTTAGTTTTATATTAAGACCTACAGAACCAGGCATGATTTTACACTTAATTTCTAACCTGATAATGGGCTTTTTAGAGAAGGGATAAAGACACAGAGGCCTGCTTTCAAATGAAAGTGTTTTAAATCAAGGTTATGTTTCATTTTGGAATTTCTCCTGGTACATCTTTTTATCTCTGAACTTCTTATGTGGAATTTTAAGACAGAACAGATACAAGTACTTTGCCCTGTACTTCCAAAGAGAGGAAATTCTTTACAGTCAGTTTGTGCTAACAGATGAACATTCCAGAGATTTAATGAACTTGCTTTGTAGTTCTAAGCAGTATTGAATTTTGAACTTGCTTAGGTTACATGTAGTATCTACACAGGCAATTTATACTGTACATCACAATACTATCTTGGTCTAATTGCCCATTAAAATTTATCTTTCTCATATAATTGCTCCACACTCTGGCAGAATTGGCACTTCCACCCAGTAAATGTTCAGGACTACAGAACATCATGGCTGCATGACAAGAGCTTGGACCATGTGCACAAACTGAAAGAAAACTAGCACAGCACTTTTCCCAATGAGTTTATGAAATTCTTCTCACTAAATGCACATATAATTTCCAGGTATAGAGGTGTGGAGGTTTTGTGATGGTATCTAACATATAAATGCATTATAAGCATGGTTCAAAGCGACATTATTCATCAGTCTCTCCATGAATGCTATATAAACCAGTTAATCCTCTATTCTTAATCATCTCCTTCCTTCTTTGCTGTTAATCAGAACACAGGAGCAAAAGGACAAAAGCACAAAGTAAATATTAATGATGTAGCTTATAGAACTTTGGCTGAAATGTAACATTACATTTTAATGCCAATCACAAGCTTGAAACATTACTCTTGCATAACCAAGAGCAATCTGAAAGTACTCTTAAAAAGATACTCTTGGAAAGGTCACAAAACTATCCTGAACCGCTCACCACAGTGAGGCCTGGGTTCTTTTAAACACATATAGACCAAACAGCAACATTAATACAGAAAAGTCAGGTAACAGGGTAGCAGATGTGCTTTGGAAATGTAAGATGGAGTAGTCATACAGTTTGGTAACTAACTTTCCTATTCTTTCAGCTAGAAAGTGAAGCATTTTAGTTACCATAGATAGTTCTAAAAATAGAATGCTTTTTTCTACACAGGGCTCCAAGGCAAGAACCTTTACCAAGCCTGAATCTAGTCAAGGAAGTTGGGGTTTTTCACTGCTACTTGTCCAACAGTCATTAAAAGCAAGTCAGCTACTTTAGCTACTTTCGGGCTACTTTAAAGTCCTACAGCACACAGAGTACATGACATTTGTCCTTTTCACATACTGCTAACTTTGCACCTTCACTTAATTCCTCATGTGCAGCTTTTGGGGTCAGGAGAGCACAAAGGGACTGGAACAGTCATGGCATCCAGGTGGGAATCATCAGAGCAAAGAGTGTACCTTCTTACTTGTTCGTCTAATCAGTATAGCATAGCAAGGAGATGATGTAAAGCAGCGAACTTCGTTCTGCTGGCCTAATATTTGGGGAATTTAGTTCACCACTCCTGCTGTTTTCTCAGACATTTGGCTAAACTATCATGCTTCTCTCTTGACCTGAGGCAGTGACACAGCAATGCCCTAGTCTGTACAGAACACAGCACTGTGGCAGACACTGTCAGATGCACGGCCCCAGTCTTCTATCCAAGGTCCTATTCACAAGTAACTTGCTATGATTATCTTCACATGTTACCATCTGCATTTGGTCTATATACGTATTCAAGAACATGAAAGATGATGGATAAACTGCTCGTGGGTAAGAATAACCTCTGACTGTATGACACTGTAGTGTAATGTGAGTACCCACTGCAATAATGACTGCAGTTCTGATAGAAGAAATGTCACACAACACCTATACATAATACAATGTATTTACAGGACATAAATATGGGTACATTGATTTATTGGTTTGCTTTATACGATTAAGTTTCTGAGACAAAAAGATCTTACCTGTGGCATGGAACATCTCTTGCAAAAACTAGGCTCTCCAAGTAAAACATAATGATTTTGTATTAATACTGATAAAGTACATCAAAAACTCTGGAGGAAACAGTTGATTTGTAAATAGCACAAATTTTGTAAATAGAAATTAATCCAAATTGGCAACACGTACAGTACTGTTACCTAGCTTTGATCTAATTATGGCTCGGAAGCTGAAAGATTTCCTTCAAGAAGTGGCCCATCGCTGCTCGCCAGTGCATTTAGGACTGTTTTATGTCTCATACTCTTCTGCAAGGATGAGGAAAGACAGTGAGACTCTTGCTGAATACAAGAAATGTGAATGAATTGTACCATTTGGTAACTCTTATAGCAAAGCCCTGTAAAAGTGATGGACTTTTTGATAGATTTAAAAAGGAAAGGTTATCCAGTGTAAAACACGGTTTCTATTTCTGGATCCTGAGACTAATCGCTTGAGGGTGTTTTTAATTCAATTTCAAACTCTGTTAAAAAATTATTCCAAAAGCACTAAACTGACTAAGTACTGTGGGCTGTGTGTCCTGCCCCTCTAAGAATAACCTGCACTGCATGGGAGAGGAGCCTGTGATACAACAAGGCCAAATTGATTCTACATTAAGGAGTGGACATCCTGCTTCACTACTCCCCAGAACAACCAGCATACTGAAGGGAGTGCCCCACAGGGAGCTGGTGGGGCCAGTGCTAATGAAGGCTGACTTACAGCTTAGTCATTACACTGTGGGCAGAGAAGGCCAGGGAGTTGCCAAGGAAACTTCGTCCACAGGATTCAAATATTGCAACAGCAAGATCCATTGCTTTGCTTTCCACAGAGGAGGAGCCTGACATGTGACAAAGGCAGCAGTTTGCTGGTGACCAATTTTCTGAGCGCCCAGTGCAGTTGTTCAACAGCAGCTAAGCCCATTGAGGAACAGAAGAATGATGAATCCCCAGAGAAGCTTCCCCAAGCAAAAAGACCGCTTTGGGTTTCTCCAGGCGTGGCAAAGGGTAAAGACCTCATAACATGGCTGATGGCCCAAGCTTGTGACTGAGTGAAAGCGAAGTAAAAAATCATCAGTCAAAAACAGAGAAAAAGAAAAATATTTCTTAAAAAGGGATGAAAGTACAGAAGTCATTTACAGGTCAGGAACTAAACACCTGGTATTTCAGCTACCAAATACTTGCCATTGCTGAGACACTGTCAATCAAAGCAAAAATTATAAAGTTGGAAATAGGATAACTTAAATTGAATTTATATTTTCTCTAACAAGGCGGCTGAACTTCTGCTACTAAAAGTATAAAGAAAGAGAAACTGCACAATTACCAGTTAAAGCACAAAATTCAGTTCGTGTCATTAAGCCAGAGTTGCAGAGAATACATGTATAAGAAATAAGCAGATTTTCACCAAAATTACCAAAAGGCAACAGATTCCTCCAAAGCTTTTGCAGAATTAATGTTTTAGCCCAAGAAAGACAACAGATCATATATGTATATATATCAATACCAATATACATGCACATATATATACATATACTTGTATGTACATACATGTATGTGTATACACATATATGTCTGTATGTGTATATATATCACTGAAAAGCTCTCTGAAAAAATTCCAGAACTATATGTGGTATCTTTAAAAACATCTGAATGTTAATGATGGTAAACAATCGCTCACCACACACTGGAGTGACTCTCAAATAACTGAAAAATTTAGAAGAACTACTTCAAAGGCTTTATGCATTCTCATTGCCTAAGTAGAACTAATTTAGTAACCTGGGAAATGGTCACTAGTCCTATGTTAATCTTTTCAATTGTTCCAGAAGCCCATTTATTATAAAGAAAGCAATATAACTTTTAGGAACGCAGTACATTTAAAAATAGCTATTTATAAGCTCAGTTCAAACCAATCCCCTAAGGCACTTAAGAGACAATTTTAGTCAGAATTTTTGATAGTGAAACAAACTGTATTTTCCCTCTGACTTATATAATTACAGTAAATTTTATTGACTATATATTCTTGAGAGGGAAAGAAGGAGGAAATATATTTTTTATCTTAACCACTTAAGAAATAAAGATATAAAATCTGCAATGGAAACCAACAGTCTCTGAATATTAAGTAAAAAACAGTTTTCTTGCAGACTGTAGGGTAAACAAGATTTACTAGCATTTCTTCTACTTTTATATTAAATAATGTCACGAACTTTCAGATCTTGAGCTGCTTTATTTCTAGAAAGAGCACAGAATTTCATAAAAGGGAACATAAGGAAAGCTCAGTTTCAAAATGCATGCTGGAAAAAGAAAAAAAGCTGCATTTTCTAGCAGCAGAGAAAATACATTAATATATTCCAAAGACTGCTTAAGCAGTTTCCAGTATCACATTTTCTGTATGATGCTAGTAACATCAGCCTAATCAGAATTATCACTTGTTTGTGTGGCCACTATCCTACTTATTGGTACAATGGAAACAAAACATGCATTCACCTATAGACAGTCCAATGATTAAAATGGGGATATAAGAATCGTAGATTCCTGAGGCAGAAACATTCTGTAAAACGCAGCAAGAAAAGTGACAAATATTGATAGTGACAGTGATGGACTGTGACAACAATTCACACAATCTTTGAGATACACAGAAGGAAAAAACTATACCAAAAAGTATTCCTCAAAATATAGTTGATATGAATCACAAATGGAGATAATGAGTATGGTAAATAACTTCTGATTATAAACTTTTTAACTGTCCTTTGAATGAAATGGCCAAGCATGCAGAAAGGCAGAAAAAAGTCACCTTTTGTTCCATTAGAAACTTAGACTGCTTGAAGTCTGAGAAAGCATAAAGATGGTGGACTGCTCAACAGAAAGGCACTGATGTCTAGTCTGATTTCCCCAGAAGATTGTAGGAAGCAACCGAGCACATCATTTATGTTTAAAGCAAGGTAGCAGTTATTTAGGCAAAGCGGATTGGAAGACAGAAGAAACAAAGAGAGGGAAGAAGAAACACAAGCGATACAACTGGTTAAAAGTCACAGATCTTCTACTAAATTTTAAAAAATGAATATTGCCAGTGTTGAGCCCAAAGTCTGCTTTACTACTGATTCATTTTCCAGTACTAATATACAATGTCTGTAAGAAATGCTACAATACTTTGTTAGGGTTTTTTTTTTTAGTAGCTTGTTTCTTTACCTTAACCCTTGCTCATTCTCTCTCTTTAGACGTTTAAATTAACTATTCAGAATCTATACTGAGGTCATGCCCTTGGACAAGTAATATATATGGCAAAGAGACATCTATGATCTCAAAATGAAAAAACACTAAATACTGATCTACCTGGGAATGCTTTCTTACTATATTCTTTATTCTTTCCTGAAGTGAGGCATTATTACACCCCTACATTCTTTTTTTTACCACAGGGAATTTTTATCTTCCTTGGTAGCAAAGTTCCTTTATTCCTTTCCTCTTAATGCAAAGTACCTTCTCAATTAAAACATCAAAATGCTACCTAATCCCTTCTGTTATTGGTAACTCATTATTTTAACCTACCAGTGGCAGCTGACGGGCTGAAAAGAGCAAGGGCAGTAATATTAAGTTTAAAGTTCAACACCTCTACTGCCCTTCACATTCTAAAATATATGATATATAAAAGTTTACTGGAGTTAAAATACAGGAAACATTTTCTATTCATGTCCCAAGCATAGCACCAATGCTTCCCACAGAACCTGGCTTCCTCTCCAGCCTTAGATACACAGCAGTTTCTCCTTTTGGGCTGATCAGATGAAAGGAGAAAATAGATTTTAAAATCCTCTTCCCATTGGCACAGCAAGGCACATTTATGTAGAAATAATGGAACAGAACAGGCAAAATGTAAGTTGAAATTAAAAAGAGGAAAAAATTATTAATAGGATATGAGTAAGTTTTAATACATGTGTTTTTCTAACAGGCATCAGTATGTTATCAGATGTAAGTGCCTCTTATCTACCCTTACAGAGATCCCAATCCCCTTGCCCTTATCTCCTCAAATCAGAAATCATGTTGAGCCGTGTAGCTGTCTCCCGCCATCCTCATCAGCTGATTTTCCTGTGGTTGCTAGTACAGAGGCACAAGCGTTGCCCCAGGATTCAGGTTAATTGCCACCATGTAAATAACAGGCAGCATTTTTCACCATGTTGCTCAGACAACACAGATGGGGAACCTCTCCTCTAATCTTGTCTCTGACCTTGACCTAGGTTGTAATACAAAAAGAAAAACCCTAACTTCACAATGAGAAAGATTATTTACCTGGATTCTTTCTGTTGCTGTAGGCCACAACTGCCTGCATAAGACCTTCTTCAGAACATCTGGAAGAAGGCTGACAGTTATGAGTAGAATTATACCCAGCCATGCAGGACCACTGGACAGCATTTGCATGAACACGTAATACATCCTCTGATAATTGAGAAAAGGCCTGGGAGGAAAAAAGATAAAATAATTATTACACTTCACAAAAGAAAGGCTGATAGTGTTAAATACAAGAATTATGCCAGTGATTAAATACTTCAGGTTCAGCTTCCCAGTTTGTGGGAGTTCATCCATACCAGTTTTCTCAAAAGGAGAGCTAAACATGCACTGTCTGGAGATAACTACCTTTCTTTTGTCTTCAAGGCTTCAGGAAATATCATGCTGTCCCCTCCCTGCCATAGTGTTTCTTCCTTGCAAAGATAAACTGAGTTTCATTCTTAACTTGTTTATGTTCTTCCATGTACCCTGATCTTGCCCCAGGTATTTTCCACCTTTCTTCTTAGTGTTCTTCCCACCACTTCCCTCCTCTTTCCTAAGGCACACTCCTTTGTAGTATCCTCAGACTAAGGCTCGTTAACCACACCTATTTTCACACCTCTCAGGCTCCTCTAAGTATCTCTAATGGTTTCATGTTATGCTCCCCATCCTATTCACCACATAGTAATCTAACCACACTATCAATAACTTGACTTCCCTATCTCCCTTGTATCCCATGCAGTTGCATAATCATTAAAACACCATCACCGTATGGTACTGGGAACCAGAGGCCATAATCTTTGAGAGCCAAGGTGAAGGGACAGATTGCAGCAACACTGCAGTGCGTAAAAACAGCAGGGCAGCTTCCTGACAGTTTCCAAAATTTGATACTATTTGCATTCTAAAAAGGTAACTAAGCTAAAATACATTGTTATATACAGAGAGTCACATCTCTAAATACACAGCAAAGCTGGTAGGAAAACATTGTCTGGGAAAATGTCACTTCTGCAAACTGATGCTGAAGAAATTGAGATCTGATCTTACTAGGAAAAAGAAGAGGCAGCTACATATCTAAGGAGTTAAAAGGTAGCTACTCATTTGCAAAAGACGCTGAAATACAAATCCTTTCTCTAAATTAAATGGCATCTTAATCACCATGCAATAGTTAGCCTCCTCCTTCTCTGGTCCCTCAAAATATTGTGTATACAAAGTAGAATGGCTCCAGCAGTAGTTATAAAGATGGCCTTATAACTGAGAGCTCTACAAGCGTGAAACAAAATTTCCAGCTCCTGATGGCAATCAGGCACAGTAAGGAACTGAACTTGTTCCAACTTGATTTCCTTCCCAAAAATTTCAGTTTCAAGTACACAGAATTTTTAATAGAAAAAACCCCCAACACTTTAAATTGGCTATGCACATGAGTTATATTAATTCCTAAAAAGCTTCTTACCAACAGGAACAAGTAGGTGCTCAGACACCTACAGTAACTCTACTTTGCTAATCAAGGAGGCAAAACAATGAGCACAAACACAGGACTCTTGGACATCCACATCACTTCAATATTGAGTTCCACTCCCTGTCTCTGGTTTTGACTGCTACAGCTAGCTTCCAAGACAAGCCCAGCAGGTAGGTGGGTAGTCACCAACTGCACAGACATGACCTATTCTGTGACATTTGGACTCAGAAAGGCAATCTCTGCTCCTTGAACCAACCCTTGCGCTGCTTTTGACTGGCACTACTGAGATAAACCCAGTGGTAGTCTGAGGTCTGATATTATTCTCCTTGGATTCTTCTTTACAAAGATTTTAGCAGACATTCATGAAAAGAAGAGCTGAGCACTCTCCAATTAGTATTAATGATGTATTTAAAATAGAGTTCTGCATTGTAAAAAGCCTAAATTTAATTATGTCTGTGACAGAAAGGTGAAATATAACAACTTTATGTTTCTGAAACAACTTTTGCAATGCAATTAATATTAGGGTTCATACCAAATAATTCCTCCCCAGAGCAGAGAAAAGATAATGTAGAATACCAGTGATCCCCAGATCATGAAGTGATTTATCCACGTCCAATAGTGTGTATCTAGTGCAAGCTGAAAAAAAAAGATATTATATGGTGTTATTGCTATCTAGATGCAACAAGAAGTCCCAGCAGGAGATGAAATAGATTCATACCCTTTGAAAATAGGGAAGAATTCTACATAGAATTAGGTAAACACATCTTTCAAGTTTGAGCACAGTTAAGAAGGCACAGATAGCAAGCTCACTATTTAAACTAATAAAACAATGCATGGTGATAGAAAAAAATTGATATAAATAAGCAACAATTAAAAAACAAGTTTTAAGAAAGTTTTAGTGGATAAAATACAGCATACCTTACCTTAAATGTAACCGTGAATACAAGCACAGTAAACACCACTGTTCCAAAGGTCCAATTTCCAAATACCTACAAAAAATGGTCCAAAGCAGTTATAGGCAATATTGTCCAGTATGTTGTGAATTGTTCAGAATAAACATCTTACAGCTTAATATTGCTTTGTATCATGAACTGACCCTTAAGCAGAAACTGAATTTCTACATGATCTATCCAGTGCAAAGTGCTCTGGTTTCTTGCTCTGTGCGTACAAAACCCAGATTTCAGACAGACAGAAGACCACCACAACCAATGCTCTCAGCCCGAAGTTCAAATGTATATTTCTCAATAAAAATCAAAGGTAGCACAAATAACAAATCACTGAGATTTAAAAACGAACTGCAGTTATTTCATCAATCTTCTTGGACATCATCTTTTCTCTGATTTTCCTTCTCTATTGGATGTCCTTGGCATCCAACAATTCCTTGAGGTTCAACAGCATATTATACAGATAAGCAACAGTACAAGAAAGAATGTTATAACCATCTAAGTACAAAAATGTCTATGTACATTTTAAGACAAAACACTTTCAACTTGTGTTTGATTTTCTCCCCATCTGCATAATGACATAAAAACACTTCAGCTTTTCAAGTGGACAGAAATGACCATTAATGCTGATGCAGGTAAGAACTAGTGGTGAACTTTGTCACAGATGATTGCTTGGACTTCAGCAGCTACCAAATGACCAGGTTCAGGATCCAGAGAAATGCTGGGAAAGTAAGCAACTGTATTTTAGAAGAGACTGTGTTTGATTCAGGGTATTGTACCCTTGGAAGAGAAGGGTCCAAGAGATCAGAATTATTTTGAAAGAGAACTCTTGAGATCTCATGAACTCTCTTCTGCAGTTATAACTGCAGGAATGAGACAACTTCCATGCAGGAATGGAATTTCAGCAGAAGATCCAGTTGGCCAAGTAGGATGTTACTGAATGGACAAAAAGGCAAAATGGGAGCATTTAAGTGATGACAATGTGGGCAGGCAGCAAACAGAATAAAGCAGAGGAACAAATCAGAGACAAAACTCGGTTCTAACTAGGATTACTGAGGGGTGTTGAGGGGGACAAAAACGATATTTTACAGGTATCCTTGCTTCAAAAGAAAAATGCAAGTCTGCTGATGGAGTGGTAAGACAACCTAGTGGAAAGTTTCAAAGAAAATGCTGAATTACTCAATACTCTGAATATTAGTCTTCACAAGCAAAACCTGCTCCTTGCATTTAACTTGGGAAGGAAAGGAGCAAGCAACAGTGTGGGTTGAGTTGTTCATAAGGAGGAAAAGCAGTGGATGTATTTTGAATTTAGCAAGGCATTTGACCTTGGACAATAAGGAAGCAGGGGCTGGCTAAATGCACTACTACACAGTTGAAAACTGGTGGAACCTATGAACTCAAAAGTCCTTGATGGGTGATTGGCTGCTGGTAATCAGTGAACCACACTAGGAAGAGCAACAGCAACTTGGCTGGAAATTGTGGAATATCCCTGTCAGGTAGCTGGAGGGTGACAGAATATCATGAGCAAACTACCAAGTGGTATAAAAATAGAGAATAGCTGAATTAATGAATGACAGAGTTTCAATCCAGAGGGACCTCTGCTGATTTGAGAAGCAGGCTAATAGATATCTTATGGAATTAAATACGGAGAAGTGCAAAGATTTACACCTGCAGAGGAGTAGTGACTGGCTGTGCAATGGTCCTGCTGAAAAGGAAGTTGCAGTGGGGTTATGAGGACTCCAGGCTGAATACAAGCCTGTATTGTGCTCTCTCTATACATAAGGGAAACTGCACAGGAATGGGGAGGAACATGGCTACTGAAGAAAGGTTACTATTCCCATCTACTCAGCTATGGTGAGGTTGAACCTGGAAGACTGTGCTCAGTTTTGGACCCCTCAGTTCATGAGTGATGTGAAAAAAATAGGAAATGATCAGTGGCAGGCAACTAAGGTGTTTAAAGCTCTTCTGCAAGGAAGGGTGGAAGTGCTTAGTCTAGTGAAGAGAAGGTTGAGAAACAACCTAGCAGCTGCCCACAAATGTCTGAAGAACTACAAAGATGAAGAACTGGAACAAACCTCTCTTGAACAACAAGAAATATTCTGCTTAGGTATTGTGAGAAATCTTTTCACCATGAAGACAGAAAAACATTGGAATAGGTTGCCCAGGAAAGTTATGGAATCTGCATCTTCAGAGATACTGAAAACCTGAAAATGACTAGACAGAGCCTTCAGCAAATTGATTTTAATTAGCCCTGCACAGAGCAGGGAGCTGAACTAGATCATGTCCAATCTAGACTTTTCTGTATGAGCTCACCCAATAGTACATGACAGGGTATCCATGTGGGAAGTTGATCACACAAATATGCTGCTGTGTGAAAAATTTTGAATGGAGACCACAGCCAGCCACAGGACATAAGTCAGTAGGAAGCCAGGCTAAGATAATGAGATCAACTGGGAATGGAAAAAAGAATTTAAAATAAACAAATGACTGGCCAAAAGATTCATTATTCTCAGTAATCATTTCACTATTTTAAAACTACTCACTGTGTGACCATGTCTATCGAACACTAGATGAAATTCAGAAAACCTTCAGCATTTTGATCTTTTACTTTGATATGTAATAGGCTCAAGCCATCATTATATTTTCTGTGCCCTAAAAAAACCTGTGCAGTTAAGGGATAGGAATCTGGATCAGGAACTTCCAATCATGCTGTTTACCAACTTTCTTGTTGCAGTTAAATTTTACAGTATTCTCGTGCCATATGTAGCACCTCTCAGAGAACCTACTGTCAGTCTACGTTTCTGCATACTGAACAGATTTGTCCATATTTGCAATAAAAGTTGCCAGATGAAATAAAGAAGTTGAAACAACCTTCCCCTGTCTGCTTGTTAGGCTAGATGGAAAGCATTGGTCTGCAACCAAATCCCTTATCCCCCTTTCTTATTGACTCAGAAAGTGAGGTCATAGCACAGGGACAAGATCCATAAAGCTGCTACTTTGGCACAGAGGAAGGTAAGTGAAGCAATATGGAAAGGTGTGAGTTACAAAAACTCACAATGTCTTTCTAGCATTGAGTATATCAAGATACTACTCATGCCTTCAGGCAATGAATCATTCTTTTGTAAGTCTGTTTGTTAACATCTAGTTTATTAGCAAGTATTTTTCTATGTTCTGCTCCCAGCCTATCCAAGACTTCCCCTCCTCCTCCTGTGACTGTATTTGTTGACCTTCTGTGTTCCAGTTCAGCATTCTGCTCACCTATCTTCCTTCCTGTTGTTTTGTATTTCTCATTCTGTTATTCCTTTTAACTTAGTCTCTCTCAACCCAGATTAACAATTATATTTAATGTACTCTGTATCAAATGTTAAAATAAAGAAAATCACCCAGGAAATACATTTTATTGTATGGGTAAACTAAGATAACATTTGCCATCTGCAATGACTTTTACAGTGCCTCCCTTTCTTCTTACCTTTTTTTCTGTAGTTGGTTTTCTAACTGTATGTTTTTGCAACACCAACCATGATGTCCTATCAACAGCAGAACACCATACACACAAAGCAGTATGGCAAATTAATAACAATTTATAGGAAATAAATCTTTAACATCTTAGTTTTGCTTACCAGAAATGACCAAGGGAGGCACTTATGAAGTAGATCTCAGTGATCAGAAGTACACTTTTCCATTATTCTAGTAATATCACACTACAGTAAGCAAACTGTTTCACATTAATTTCTAAGCACTGAGAAACATCTTGGGGGGAACTGTGTTTGGAAGCAAGCTTAATAGTACGTTAATTTTAGTCTGACAGGCATCATTCTATGTGAAAGATATTGACTTTGTTCACTTTCTACTAGTTTTGCGATAATAGTGATTAGTTCATTTGTGGGGGGAAAGAAAAAGTCAAAATTTGTGCTTCAGCACCCATTTTAAAAATCTGAAACCTGATTTGTATCATTACATATCACTTATGGCATTAGTGTTACTGTCAACTCTTTCATGTTCTTTACTGCTTTCTACTTTTCCCTGTTCCATAATAACATTTTGTTGCCATAGCAAACCTTTCAAACCTTCAAATTCTTCATTGACTTTTTCCAGACATAAGCATATTTTAAAATTGGGAAATAACCATCAATACCATGTGCATTCATGTATGTATGAACTCACATAAGTGTCTCTGACTACTCCTGAACACTTGACATTTTCAAGCCTTTAAATCTAAAATTGCAGCTCAATATTGCTTAAGTTTTATACACAAACACAGGCATGCATCCTTCAATAACGATAAATTTTCCAACACGGACACTCAAGACTCAGAATGTCTCCTCAAGCAACACGTCATCTTCAAGTGTTAACATGTGTATCTAGATGTAGACTTAAACATTTGAAATTAGAGAATTAGGCATTAATCTGGCTTTAAAGCCTTAGGACTAGATTGAATGTGTGCAATGGAAGACGACTAGAATTTCGGAAAGGAAATGACTCAGAATATTTGCAATACAAATTGTTTACAAAATTGGCACAGGTATGATAACTTTAATTTTCAAGACCATAAATATATGTTGATGAAGAATTTTGGACATCTAACAGAGAGCATAATGGTACCAGAAAAAGATAGACTGCAGTACAGAGTTCTGTCTAGTGGAAATTCATTCTGTCCTTAGAAAAAACACTTTTAAACAAGAAGTTCATTTCCCTGACAGATGTCACAAAGGAGGTTTTTAATGATATCTGAACACTGCATTGCCAGCAAATGTGTATGTTGCATATAGGCAACAAAATTGTGTAGAGTTTATTTTGTCTCTCACTTTGAGGGCATTTTCTAAAGCCATTAAAGCAGAGTATAGCATAAACTGTAAAAAAATTTCTGTAGCAGAGAGTCAGCAACAAAATGTAGGTTACAGAAAAGCATACAACAGAATAACAAAATGCAAGGAAGCAAAAAGCTTTTTTAAAGTTCATGGTTCTTTACCACACCTCCTATACCTCCATATAGTTTGTATAAAGTTCCTTTTGTTTTAAGTACTTATAGAGTAGCTATAAAGAACATTTCTAACTATAGGCTGAAGTGATATTTTACTGCTCTTTAACAGTTTAATCAAAGAACAGTGAAAGATGAAATGGATATCATGACAAATCCACAATAGTCTTACCATGTGAGTGCTGGTTGTCATTAGCTGAGGATAGGAAGAGAAGCAAGTAGCAAAAAGAAAAAAAGCACACAAATAAAATAGACCAAAATATCAATGGATAAAATAAATAAAATGCAAAAGTTCATAAAATTTGCATTCATGTGACTGCAAAGCAAGTAGAGATAGATTATTTTAAGCTACTATATGTCAAAAATAATTAAACTATTAAAAAGCTTGTTATATTTAAGATCTTTTATGATCATTCATAACTACTCTACCAATAGTCTTTTGATATGGTAAACAGATATTCATCAGATGCATGTTAAGTATGAAACTGGAAAGTTACTGTATAAATTCAGAAGTAATACCTGAAATTTATGTTCTATATTTCTCCTCATTAGTATCCAATCCTATATCTGTGCTTACTGATACACAGTATGTTCCATTGCATAGTCCAGATTTTGCTAAACAGATAACCCATCTATCTCACTGTAACTCATAAAACAGTTATTGTCTTGCATGAAATATCAAAGAAAACAATTAAAACTATGTTCATTTCACAACTGGCATTAAAAAAAATTACCATTGACTGATGAAATCCAACACTAACCTGTCCATTGCTGGTCACAACTGTGTTGTCTAACAATAAATAGGCACCAAAGAAAAATACCACAGCATCAAACACTCCTAGGAATGTCCAATAAATAAATGCACGCCAGCGGAGCAAAGCATTCTTGGCAACATCTCTGTGTGAAACAAGAAACACGTATTCATTATCAGCAGGTTTGAAAATTCCAGATAAATGAGATCATTCATATTGTTTCTTGAAAAGCACCACATTTCCACATTACAACTGTCTATCACTTCAAATCTAACTCCTTCCTCAAAACATCCTCTATATTTATTTTTACTTAACTCTTAGTAAATCCTTTGAACTGCTCCCTGTACTTCTGCTTATTTCAATAATAGCAAACTCCCTGTGCTGTACCCATTTACTTTTCAAACTTTTTACAGAAGGTATCTCTTTTCCAGTGCTTGCTGCACATGTCATGATCCACTGCAGATATTAAATGGAAACACTAGAGGTCCCTGGAGACTTTGCTTTATTTCCTCTAGGATACTTATATACAGACTATTGCAACAAAATAAAACATTTATTTTATGTGGAATGTGAAACAAGGGATTTGCAGTTGACTTGAAGGTTCAGGTCAAATAGGATTTCTTGAATGTTTTCCCACAAAAAATACAGGGATTTGTCAACAACAGAACTCTTCATCAGCATGCATTTTCTTACTACAAAAAATTTAAATTTTACAACTTTAGTTCTTGTCCACAGAATGGGTATGTATCAACTTGGCATACAGTATAAAACACATCAGAGTAAATCAGGACACAGTTAAATGAAAACCCTGAGTTACAGAAACATTTACTACCAACCAATACTTCCACCATATGAACTTTAAAGACTGTCTGATTACCATATAAAGTAATTTCTCCCCACAGATTAACAATATAGAGTGCAAACCCGTACACAGCCAACAATAGCCTCATGTGGCCCAGAACAACCACTATTGCCCAAAACAGCTTAGCAACAGGCTCTGTTAGGTATCAAAACCCACAAGTTTCTGACAAATAAGCTTTGCTAGCTTTCAAAAACCAAAAAAGATCTTCTGAATTAACATTTCTAAACTAAAAACATTTAAAATATCAAAGAGAAATAAAAACATTACTGGTGAGTTTCAACAGTAATCGCTTGTATTCCTCTTCAATTTCAGTGGTAAAAACATATCACTACATTGATTAACATTTGGGTGGCTAATATTACTTCTTTCAAAGAATGTTTTTCCTGTGATAATCTACTGTTAGCCCTACCTGAAATGTACTGGCTTTGTAGCTACGAGGATCTAAACTGGGCACTGTTCCTAATTTAGATGGCCAAATGCAGTTAATTGACAACAACTGTACGTCGAGTGGCTAAGAACCTAAACAAGTCAATTCCAACGCCCAGAAGTGAGTCAACAATATGCGGAGGACAATGCTGGACACCACACAGAATACATCCTCTGATACAACAATCTAACACTCAGTCATCTTTTCTCTCAGAATAAAACATGTATATAGAAAAACCAGCATGTTTTCTTTCTTAAAAATACTTCTGTTCCCCATGTTTCCTCCCCAGTATTTCCTCCATAGCTGGAGGAAATAAAGAGTACTAAAATAAATCCTAATTTGATTTTGTTGAACAGTGATTTCTATTTAGCTCTCATTCCCTTTGTAGAACGCATGGTGTGATTTGTAAATGTGCATGTAAAAATACATGTTTATCTATTGCACTTTGTAGACCATGCACGTGGTCTTCAACCCTTCTGTTGCAGTGTATCTGATGTTCTACTGTAAACTTGTGGCACAGAAATCCTGAGGACTTCCATTGTAACGGACACAGATCCCACAACTGAACAGTCAAACTTTGGGGCACAGTGTTTTAATTTTACCTGTACAGGGAAGGCTCTCTCTTGAGTATGTCTGCACTGACATGTTGTTCCATTAGACTGTACAAGAGGATAGGAAGGGAGGTGAAGCTGATATTGTACAGTGTTAGATACGCAGTATCATATAAAGTCTGTAGGTGGAAAAGAATTAAATCAACTACTTTTAATTTAAAATTAAATCTTACTTTAAAATTAAATCCTCTGCATGAGACTTGATTTAAAATGAATATGTGAACTTCTGCGGGAAAACAAAGTTCTATTCCTTCAGAATGGAGGCAAATACCCCTCTACAGCTGCTAACTGATATAGGACACAACCCTCCACCTGTATCCCATTCACCTGGAGGTAAAAGATCAACTAAAAGATCCATTTCCTGGACCAGTCTGGTCCACATACTGGCTCCCCCTATTGTTTCAACTGTACGACCAACTCCAAAGTACCCAAACTGAACAGCAGATTCCTGTAGAGGCAGAAATTCCTCTCACATACATCCACATAGCCCCATCCCCTTTTATCTCCTCTATGTCTTTAAAACATGGAGATATTCAGAGAAGAAGTGAGAGCACTCCAGAGGTTTTTCAGCTGTGTGTGACTGCAGTGAGCTACAGCTCACATCCCAATGTGTCTTCGATTCTTCTTCTAACTGAAATGCTTTCTCACGTACGTATCATCAGTGTACCCTCACACCTACCATGTCACCCCACAAAAAGAGCTGTTTACTTCCTCAAACCTATTTGGTGATCATTTATGTTGGAAAAAAATTCTACCAAAACCCCCTTTTTGATTCAAAATTACATTTATCACTTAAAAGGATAAAAATTAAGCTAAATTTTCATCAACACATGCTTTCATATCTAAATCCTAATAATGCTCAATAAAAACTTACAAAGTTTTCAGTGGTCATTTGAAATGGAAACCAAAACAGATAAAAATAGTTTTGTCATTTTGACTCTTCCTGGGGCTTTCTTTCAACAAATTCAAAGCAACAGTACTATTTTCTCTGAATTAATTCATTAATTCATTGAATTCTCACTGAATTTAATACTGAAAACATAAACCCTATTTGTCTAAATTCGGTCATTCATTCCTTTGTTTTTTTGCTCCCTCATTCTGAAGAAAGAAGAGGTAGATCTTTTCTGCACAAATTAGATGAGAACAAGGGAGAACAGAAAATAAGCAAAAAATTTAGGAAGGCGAATACCAGATCCTATCCCGAATGACAGCACTTTTCTGGTGAGCAACAATTCTCTTTTCTTCTATTTTTCAGTTTTTATATTTTCTTTTCAACTAATGGAACGCTGCTATTCATCTGAAATTTGTAATTCATACCAGTCCATGCCAGAGAAGACTAGTTTATTCTCTCATTTTCATTCTGCATTCTAAACTTGAACAACTGGTTCAATTACTCATCTTTCAGGATTTCTTCTATTCATGTCCAGTAGGCTTAAATCTAATTGACTTACATTTTCCACAGACATTTTACTTTGCATTGCCATTTCCAAATTTTGTATTTCTCTATTCCTTGACTTTAACATTGCTTTTGTGGTAATTCATAAAACGGACTTGTGTAACTTTACTGCATTTGCCACTGAAAACCGTATGAACCAAAAACGATGTTCTTCTTTGTATAAACTAACACAAAATTCTCAGGAGGATCCCTTTTTTTTTAATAAAGAAAGCAAAAGACATAACATGACATTGATGGAAAAGGATCAACCAACCTGCTGTGAAAACCCACAGAAGAACTGATATAAAAACTGAGGAAAAATGAAGCAGACATTCTGAAAAACAAAGTGAATGCCGTCAAGTGAAATGCAAGCGCTTATTTATATACAATGCTATAGATATGTGTATCATAGTTTTATAACACTAGCAATAGTGAGCATTGCAGGAATAGTGTATGTATTAAACACCAATAGTCAAATCTTGCAGTAATGCTGCTAGAAAAAAACATTTACAATATTTTCAAAACAATCTTATAAGGCTACAGTTTGAAAATTCAAGGCCAGTGAAATTTGGGATCCAGGAATACAGTTCAGTTAAAGCAAAGAATATAAGGGACAATCCGCAGGAGGAGACAAATCATGATAAGCAAGCATGGATACTCTGGTTAGTATGGTTTCCAGCAAAGCAACTTTAAGATGTTTCTAGCTGTAACCCCAAATGTCATCCTCTCCCAATTATACATATAGTCAAACACTAGAACCCTGAATTACCCTGTGACAGTTCCTTTCTATAATCTTCCACTGCTTACCAAAAGAACTTGGATGCCAACATTTAGAAATAACAAAGCTGTCTAAATAGGGGGATGCTCACCATGAACTTTCTCCACCTACACTATCCTAATGAACTTAGCATAACTTAATTTGCAGTAATTTTTAAGTTTTCAAATACTATTTCCAATGTCATTTAAAAGTTCACTATAGAGACAGCCTGGAAGGTACTGGAAATAAGCAGACCAGTCTGAGATGGAATTTGTAGGATATGAAAAAATAAGATAAAAATTTTGGTTTTAAATGTAACATCTCTTACAGAATGTATCTATTTAAAACTATTTCACTTCATGCTCAGAATAAAAACAACAATTCCATTTCAGCACTGGATCTGGTACTCAAGAAAATCTCCTTATGGAATTATTGCTGTTTTGTAACATTAGCTGCAAAAACTGTAAATAGTTAGACATTACCATTTAAGTGAGGCTTATGTAACTAGAATAAGAATTCCCCTACCTTATAAAAGAAGTATTGCACAAGTTCAGATATCCTAATGTAATAAAAATGCCCATGAACAAGCAACATTTTTTTCAAATGTTTAAATTTAGGTATTGCATAGTCACTGTTTCTTGCTGCTTGACGACCTTCTTTGCCAATGATTCCTTAAAACAATAAAAAGAGGTGAAGCTATTTAATAACTAAAGAACTATTAAAAAGATACCATTAATTGCAAAATTATATAATAACGCTATGATACTGATCTACTGGGTGATCACAACTGTATCTCATACATTATTCCTAGGATAAATGCACTAAAAGTTGTCTGTAACACATATAACCTGATTCTTTGAGACTGCCTGTTTGTAAGAAATAAATGGATTTTATCATTTCACTTGAAATAATATGCTAAGGTGCAGGCTTACCTATACCAACATGTGCTTCTAGAATCATACTGACATCATTTGCTCCATCACCAATTGCCAATGTGATAGGATGTTCATCTGATAACTTAATCAACTTTACAATCTGGAAAAAAAATAGTATTAGAAACTCTCCTCTGTAATGGTTTGCTTATTTTGCATAAGTATAACATTAAATAAAAATTACCAAGACAGTTTTATAAGAAATTCTCTGAAAGGACACAAAACCCAACATCACCCAATGCAACAAATATGCATAAAGATCACAGTTTCTTCATATTACAAAGTGCTTGTTCCAAACATTTTTAAAATACTTCCAAACTACTTTGAGAGAGATGGGACAGGAGGTAGAAAGAGCCAAATAATGGAAGATGTTGCTGAGATTGCTTAATGCTGTGCCAGTGCAGCAATAAATTAAGAGGGTTCTAGAGTGAACCATTTCAAAGAAATCCTGAAAAGAAAGACTAAAATTTCTGCTTTCTCATCTGTATTGAACTTTTTTCCTACATTTAAGAAAATATATTGGACTCTGCATATATGTAAAAACTATCGACATATAAACTGTCCAGAAATTTGACTTCAAATCTCTCCATTACAAATGATCACCTCTGTAAATTTGGTAACCTAAATTTTTTTGCAACTAAAATCTTCTACAAACTTCCAGACAGTTATAGTGCTGGCTAAATACATTTGTTAATGTGAATATGGGCTATAAATGCTGTACCTGTGCACTGAGAAAAAGACATGACCAACTGAAAAAAAATGAAATGCAAATTCCAATACTTCTTTCCTTTAAAAGTTCTTCAGCTATCTTGAGATGTTTCAGTAATGGAAGGATATGTTTTTACTTGATACAAATTACAAATGCAACAGTCAGGTATACTTAAACGTGGTAACACCCACATTTTTTTGTCTGGATTCTTCTTGGCTTTCCACTTATGTTAAAACCAGAGAAAAAATATCCCTCTGCAGTACTAAGTAACACAGGTTCTTGTAGTGTCAAAAGGGTAGACTATTCAAAGCTTGTTAGGTTAAAAAGAGAGCAGTTAGTTCATTTATTAAATATGTTCGTATTAGTATATACCAACTATGATTTATGTACATACTGTTCAAATTTTAAATTCAGGTGCACGGCTGGGTGCTGTTTTAGCATACCATTATGTAAATTGTTTGCCAGCAGAAATTCTCCCCTCTCCTTTTTTTTTTACTTTTTCCATTTTAGAAGATACAAAAATGAATGGTAGCATCTTAAATTGTCATAGTAAGCCATACAGAGTATTAACCTTCAATATTTATATATGTGCATGACTAACAAGCAATTATGAAATTAAACACAAACCTGTGCTTTTTGCAGAGGTGCCATTCGACAGCATAACACTGCACTGCAGTTCCTGCAAATTTCAAGAAAGAGCTCTCTGTAGCTACAAGAGTTCCCATCTGGTCTTGTTTTCATTATCAAGGATAGTGCTGCTCCATCAATAATTAAACCATAATCTTGCATATCAGTTGAAAGTCTGTTCAGGAATAAAATATAAACTGTCACTGTAAAATTCTCAAAAGTACTTAAAATCTGGCAATAAGAATTATGGGAAAATTAATTAATGAAAAAATAATGAGCATAGAATACCACAAAACTAATACATTACTAAAGGAAATTTTTTGTATAAGACTGATATTTGCAACATTTTAAAACTCTGGACTATGCTGAAAATATTCAGTGCTTCACCAGTTTGAATACATAAATCTGATACCTCAGTGACTTCACCAGTGAGTATGAGTGTATAATTAATGACTTTTCAGTTTGGTTTGAAAAAGTTCCAAGAACTGCAGTGAGGTAAACCAAGTTGCAGGAATAAAGTTAATTTTGTGGCACATTCCATAACACAGAGCAAAAAAAACCCGAAAGGCCTTTGGCACTCTGATAAGGAAATAATTTTCTCTCCAAGAGTTTACATTTACAGGAATAAATCATGCCTTGAAGGAAATGCCTAAAGGAAACTTGTTGGCCTGGATAGATAAGGCCACTGTCTACATCTAGAGTATGGATATTTTGCCTTTAGTGCAGTGGCTAAGTCAAATACAGGCTTACTTTTATTTATAATATTAAAATACAATAATTATATATGTTTCCTATAATATTACAATATATTCTTGTACATAAAAATCTGTAAGCAGTATGCCTGTAGTAATTTGAGCATTGCTAGAAGTGTAATCACGGTCACAGGAAGTAGTTTATTCACTACATTATATACCCTGAACAATGGGGGAAGATAAGACGGTCTGGACTGCAAGAGCCATTTTCTGCAGCATCCAGACAAATTATTTCAGAGCACCCTTGCATCTGCCTGCATTACACAACAGCCTCAGGCTCCAGGTCAACAGTAAATGTTGTATAAATGTACACCGAGGTTTATTTTTACTCTCTTTTCAGTGTTCCAAGGTTATACACTACTGTGCATGGGGTTTCAACAAACATGGTTTCACCAGGACCAGTGTTTGTGAGAAAAACACCATATTTATTAATAGGCATCTCCATCCTTTCTACTAGAACAGAAGCTATTTTTGGCAAGTAAGATAAAATACTGTAAACTACATTTAATAAGTTTACAGATATTTTCAGCACTTTGCTACCCATTGGCACAAATGGGATAATGCCATTGATGTACAATGATATCAAATAAAAAGGTATCATTATGAAGTTCAAGCAATATACTGAATATTTGGTGTATTACAGTGAAATATTTTTAGCCTGAATTTGAACACACAGGCAGAATCCTGCTATTACTATCTTAGTACGATCTCCAGCTCTTGGGATTAATGTAAAAAAAAAAAAAAACCAAACCAAATCTAAAGAGTTTTAACATGCAGAAAATTGGTATTGCACAAAAAGTTAAACAAATATGTTTGATCACACCTTGTAAGGCCTGTGGTATTTAAACAAAATGTGGTATGGATGACATGGAGGAAAATGATTTATTTAACTGAATATACAAATGTTCTTGATTAGATGAATGGGGTATAAAGCATAAGGAGAACTCAGAAAAATTATCTGGTCCAGAGATTTAAGCTGTAAGACTAAGAATTATAGCAAATCTCTGCTAAAATGGTATCACAAATGCTTGCTAGCTTGTTGCTAGCAGTTTTATGGTGGAAAGACAAATACAGTGTCAGTTGTGATTTTTCCTTTAATAGTTAAAACAGTACCAGAAACAAGATAAAGAACCATGACTGAAAACCTAAGTTTACCTAAGCAAGCTTATACTTAATTGCCATACAATAATTTACACATTAGCAACAGAAACTGAAACATACTGCTGCTTTCTTAAGGTAATTGGTCACCATTTCATTGTTTGCAAAATGCCCAGAAGCCCATTTTTAGCCTGAAAATCCAACTTTTTTCTTACCCTGAGAAGGTATCCCTGGTTAAGTTGCCATTGGGTTTTACAACAATTTTGTTTAGGTCAAAAAGCACATCGAGTATATTCTGCTCCTCAATTTTCTTTGTGGTTAGCTCAAGTATTTGTGTATTTCTTCGGAAGAGTTTGCAAGCGTAGCAAGTAGCTGCAGCCGTCTCCATTTTGTCTCCTGTCAGAACCCAAACTTTAATTCCTGCTTTCTGGAGTGCTTCAATAGTGTCAGCAGCTTTTTCTTGTAGTCTGTAAAGTCAATTGACAAAATACACTGACGGCTATTGCTTGGATATGAGAAATTCAGAGGTTTTTATTGAAAGATTTTCATAAACAAAAAAAGAATTTCAATGGAAGTTATCAGATCTAAGAATTTTCCCCAAAGTGTGACTCCACAAATGTTTAGGGGACTAGTATATGTTTTTGAATCTTTTCAAGATGTAAAGATTCTTCCTTCATTTCCTTAATACCCATTTTGTAGTCCTTTCCTCCAAAACTTTTGCCTATAACTTGATCAATAAACTATTACATGCATGTAAAATGGTTCAAATACACTGATTTTTGTTCACTTAACTATTGTAATTGCTTATTAGGTTATAAAGTTACCATGTGTAACTTTAGTGAGCTAAGGGTGTGGAATTGCTTCAAATAAGGGGTTTCCCAAATAAACCTCTAATGCAGAAAAAGAGTCTTCAATTACTTTGTCATCACCATTGAACATAAGAAACTAAGAAATTTACTAACCGATCTTCAACAGCTGTAGCACCAAGTAATATAAAATCTCTTTCTATCTTCTCATATGCCTCTGCCAATTTCTTTTCCCGGTCCTGAAGGGCCAACTTTGCATTCTGAAGCAGCTTCTGTACATTGCTATATTCTTCTGCTGTGAGCTTTTTATATGCAACACACAATGTTCGCAGTCCCTCCTAAAGAATGCAATGAAAAGAAACAAAATGCATCTTACAAACTCCTCTTAGACTTCTTGCTGGTGTTTATGCTGGATGATTTGAAAAAGGAACATCATGAAGTGAATAAGTATAGACTGTTACAGTATAATACAGACTAGGATATAGTTGAGCTTGATTCTGTGCTGCTCTGGAAGCAGTTACAACCTGATGGACCAACCTCAATCTTCCAGAAGATAAACAGCTCAGTGATCCAACTGGATATATGAGATTACAAGAGAAGGCAAAGCCAAGGTAAACTTTTCCCTCCCTATGTGTATAATTAGGCAGGATGAGTCAGAATAAATAATAGTAATATAAATAGTAGCTCTGCAGAGTCTGATTTTGATGCTGTGTTGCAGCAGATATACGGACAGGGACCAAACATCACAAAGAGAAATGAAAATCCAACTGCACCATTTCAGTCAAGTGTTAATTAGAATTTAGCTGCAGGTGTTTCAGGCTGCATCAAACTTCTGGACTGTATGATGAACAAGAAACGGAGTATATAGATTGTGTAAGGTGGGGAAAAGCTGTTATAACACAGAAAAGTTTTGCTACCTCAGTTATATTCTGCTTCTCACCACACCATTTAACTGGCACTTCAGCTTCCTTAACTTTAATCCAGTAGGTCTTTACATAGTTTCTTATTACCAAACCAAGAAGAAGAATTATTAAAATAGCTCCCTGCCTCTTGTTATTGATAAAAGCAGGTGCCAGGTATTTTCTTTGCGAGGCTTCTGTATGTAGGAGCCAGCCCTATTTCCAATTATCCAGGATGAAAAAATAGCTGTTGATCTGGATTTCTTTCTTGATACATATTGAATGAATGTGATACGTAAATACTTTTTCAATTTCATTAGCCTCTTTTACTTGTAATTATCAGACAGCTGTCCCATATAATAAAGCTTAGTAAAGCACTTCGAGAGTTTTTTGCTTCAAAACAAAAGCAGGTGACACTGTAGGGGTTTTTTTGTCCACATACCTGTAATAATACTTTGGTTTCAGTTTGAGTACTGGATGCCAGCAAATCATCTTACAAATGCAACATTTGTAAGACTGGCAGCTGTCCTGCATTGCAATGAGTTCTGTGTATTTTTTGACACAACAAAATTCAGTTTTACAACTCCAAATACTACTTTTAGGTAAAACCAAGTCCTGAATTTCTTTTAAAGGTGATCAGCCAGTTCATAGCTGATTTTTAGCAAGGAAAAATGTAAGATATGGATGATCTGTCTCCCCAAAGCTTGTAAAGCAATCAAAGGCAGCAGGTAACAGTTGCTAAGGCTGAGGACTAAAACTAGCAATGAGATTTACAGTTTTTCACTTTTCTTCTATTCAAAAATTAATTCAATCCACAATTGTGAATATACCATACTAACGAGCTAACTGATGATCTCTGGTTTAACTTACAGTTGTGCATATCTAATGCATTCATATTGCACCACAACTGACATTTAGAAGATGAGATGGATGACAGATACAAATAAGCAAGTTACACAGACTGCTACCCACAAAGCCTGAGTGAACCTTGGCACGGAATAACCTTGGTGCCTGTAAAGACAAATCTGTTAGCAGATAAAGCAGGAGGTCAGAGCACTTAACTTCTTTTTGACACTGATATCATGTGAACAGATCAATAAAATGGAATCTTACCACTGCATTGCGTTCTACTCGGGATCGTACTTGGTCAATTTTACCTTCTTTAACCCTAGGAAATATGGAGGAATCTGCTCCCTTACAAAACAGAAATATATCACCTAAAAGAGACAGCATATGGAATTCAAAATGACCAAATATGCTTTCTTCAAAAAACATCCAAATTAGTAAGTCTTCAAAATGTTTTCTTCCAACTGTTTTGTAACATTTGTACTCACGCTAGTACCCGGTCCCTTATTTTATAAAGAAAGGCACACAGACTATGATTAATGCTTAACTGATAAATCTGAAACAAATTCAAGTGAAACAAAAAAATCGAACAGAATGTGACAGCCCTACCTGTTGAAGATTTAACAATTACACTCATTCGCCGTCTCACAGAATCAAAACTCAAAACCTCCAGTAATTCAAACCTGAAAAAGAAACAGAACTATTTTTTACACAACTCTACTTTTCCTAATCCCTAAACTGACTTCAAGCATATAAATGACTTCAAGCATATAAATTAAACATGACTTCTAACATGGAAGATTATGTTGAGTACTATGGAATATGGAACTAGTACAGAATGAAACAGCAGGTTGCAAATAAGAAATAAGGAAAGCCCTTACCTCCTCATTACTTGACACAGAACTCATGATGTCCTCAAGTATCTTTGGATGTATAGTCAATCTAATTCATTTAAGCAGAAGACTAGAAACTTTGCAGCATAGCACTGTACTGCATATAAAGTAAGTTTCTATGTATAATACTTAGACATAGCCTTAGAACTTGAAATGCATGCTTACACAAAGTCTTTATTCTATATTTTTCTCATTTTTACTATTCCTAATCTCCCAAAAGTGCTGACCTAATTCCATGAATCTTGCTCAAATGTTGAATGATAATTTATTCAAGTGAAAAAAAATTATTTTTTACTGGTTTATATTTGCTATTATTTCTATGATTTGATTTTATCACATGTTCCTTTCCTTTCTAAGAGGAAAACTGAACACAAGCTCCTCTTGCACTGTTTTGGTTTCATCAGCTTGTATACTTCTATCATTTATTCTCTTACCTATTTCCTTTAATCTAAGAGAGCCTCTCTTTTACCAGCACAAACATAAGCAATCCAATCATTATTCCCAACTTCTTCAGGATTCATCTCTGTCCAGATCTGCTTGTTTAATTAGTCCTAAGTCCTAAGTCCTTCAATCCTAAGTCCTTTTAACATCCTAGAACTCAAACCTGTGCATAGCTACATCAGGCCTATGTCTACAAACCGTGACGCATTTGGGAGAAAATTCTCAATTATAGTGTTTTCTTCTGAGTCACCAAATTATACTGACTCCAGTTCCTAGGAGCTGAACCAAAAAAGTCTGAAGTAACCTTTGGGAAAAACACTCATATTATCCTAAAAGGGGATAAAGTAACAGCAGGGTTCCTAATATTTGTATCCAAGTGTCCCTGTGCAGTTAGCAGAGTACCCAAGCAGGAAGACCCAGATATACAACAGACTTAACCAGCAGACATCTAGAGAAGTGTAAGGTAAATTTTCAAGGGTATGTACATCCCACAGAACAGCTGCACTAGTTCAGTGTTATTGAAAATTTGAGTCACATTATGGTCCACAAAATTTATTCTACAGGTATTACCCTCCTGTAAATTCCATGGATTATTTGTGAACAACAAATTGGGTACACAGCATTTTCTATTAAGAATGTATTATTTACCATATATAAAACCATGAGAAACTACTAGATTAGGTCATGAATCCCACACCACACCTTAATTGTTGTACCAATATTTTATACTGCATATAATATCAAAAAAAGTGAAAGTAATTAAAATTGCTAAATTTTCTTTATTTAATTTATTTTTCTGCTAAAACACAAGGTTCCTGACTTTCCTGACTTAAAAATTCATGTATAAGGAAACAATAGTTTATTAAACACATCAACAAAAACTCATCATCAGTCTATTTTGTTGTATTTTTAACCACTCACTTTTCTATGTTATTTTCCCGATTTAAGATCTCCATAAAATTGTCCTTCAGCCTTAGATAGGTGTAACCAAGTCTGTAAAATGAAACAGATGAAGAGAATGAATACAACAAATATATAATTATCTGGTTTAAGCATGTCATAAGGATTTAAGACTGAGCCCACAACAAACCAACACCAGAATCCCAGAGTGTTTTTATTTGATTTTAGACTATGAATAATCATGAAGTCATGTTAAGGAATCAATCAGCTGTAGATTACTTGGTGTGTATTATTACAATTTTTGTTTTGAAAACGATTTTGAGCTTCAGTGAATAGATCTGCAGTTTAGAAAAATATAATACCTAAGTACACACATACCTCTGTATTCCTTCAACTAAAGCAACTTCATCAGGTGATGATGATATATATATACAAGATCTTCTTGAGAACCGGTTTTTCTTCAAACCATCTACGCTGTCATCATCCTTTACCTGAACAGTGTGGCAAAGACAAAGAGCTCGGAAAAATAGCTCCTCTCTCTCCTGAAAAATAAAAGGAACGGTTGTCATTACATGTTATCACTTGAAATCTCTTCTTTTGGAAGGTGATCAATGTGACTGATTACTACTGATTATTAATCGGACAGAGGCAGGCTCTTTTAGGGGCAGCCAGGTCTTTCCCTGTGGTAACAACACGATTGTGTCACAGCTGCTTGTACCCCTAAGATTGCCGTACAAGTCAGGTTGCTGGGATTGCCATACAAGTCAAGCTAATGATGCAAAAAAACCCCAAAAACCCAGTGTGCATCTTCTACCTCCTCTGAGTGCCTAGACGTGACTGAAAGGTGTTTTTTCTTTACTTTTGCTTAAACTTTAACAACTTGTATTAATTAAATTCTAGTCAAGGTATAATTTAGAAGTCCTGAGTACACACAGGAGGATGTACTATCTGGAACACAGGTCTTAGCAGGGCTTACAGATTTCCATCTCTTGAACAGCTTGAACACCCCTCAGAACTATAAAAATTACTGAAATGCATATACTTTGGCAGCTCAAGCAAACCAGTTCCTATAAAATATCAGATTGTTTGGTAATGACAGCTCCTGGCACCAGAAAGAGATTTCTATTTCATGGATACCTGGCTGTGTTATATCTCTACCTTTGTGTCTGAAATCTATTCTTCTGTGCTGTTAGATACTGACTGTGCCATTGTGATTCCAAGATAAAAACACAGCATACCTCGGGACCACATTCTGAGGGCCATGGGTGAGAGACATATGGCTGCTGAATTACACAAACATATTTTAAGAGACCTTATTTTGTCATAGTGAAGGGTATGACATGAAGTAACTGTGAATGATATGATACTGCACTGATTTAATTAAAAATACATTGTACTTTGGCTGTGATTATCCTGGCCATGTACACCGTGTTCACCTGTTGACATGTGAAGACTCCTGAACTTTCAACTAACTTTGCTTTACACAGCAAATAGCCACAATACATGCATGCTGTAGGTAGCACACTTCAAATTAAGTCACATTTTAAAGTAATTTAATTTGATCATAAACCATTCTCTGGCCCCATTTTCACTCAGTGATGACTAAATAAGTGCTTGCATTAAGCCCCCATTTTCCCCTTTGAGGATTTTCCTGTCTTGCTTTTCCCTGTTGTAGCTAAGGTTAAACAGAAACCAGTTATCTATGTCTGTAGCTATTAACCACAGGAAGTTCTGTATTTGGGTTTTAATTCAGTTTTACAATTGCATTTAAATGAGAAACTTCCCATTAAGCCTTTAAATCTTACTCTTAACTAGGAAATGAAAATGTCTATGCAGTTATCTACTTTGATTAGTAAAATTCAAGAATGTTGAATTCCTAATATTACGTTCATTAGTACAGTTCAATTTTCATTTTTCACTGTAAAAAACCACGAACATAGAAAGAGTTATCATACCTTTCCACTACCTCCTGGAGATGAATCAATCATATCAATGCCTGTACAGTCATGGAGGATTTGTCCATTGCAGATAACATGTGGTACATAAACATGCCCTTCGATGCAACATTCTACAAATTCCATGTTGTTCTCAGTTAATGTTCCTGTTTTATCTGTGAAGACATACTCAATCTGCAAATGAGCACAAATTAAAAACAGCAGGAATGTGAACAGAGATTTTCCACCACCTCTGAACAAAACTGAGTTTCTTACAGGGTTACACCTTCCTTTCAAGATCCTTAAGCTCTTTCAGAAAAGGAAGACAACCATTTCTTTGGGCAGTTATCTTTATAGAAATATAGGCCCTGAAAGATTTTATCCTACGAGAGTATCAAGCAATGCTATCTTTTGCCTCAAAACACATATAAATAATGTGTTTAAACTACTTCCACTCTTCTCTCTAGGTCCTTTTTAGTTTTTAATGTCTTTCTTCCTGCAAGAAATATATTTTTAGAAACAAAATGCATACAAATTTCATTTCCCAGGGATTATTATTTAATGCACTGCCTGGATTTGGATCAGTTACTGTCAGAACAGTCTTTAGGGCAGTATCTGAATTCCCCACTACAATTAGGTTAGTTTTAATGAGGATTGTGGATACATACAGTTATACACATGGGCACTGTAATTGCGCTGGAAACACTCATTTTGTCTCAATATTAAATTTTTCATTAACTTTATCTTTTACAATGAGCCCCAGTGCTTAAGTCTAACAACATTAAAAATAAAACCAAAATCTGAACAATAAACTAGAAGAACTAGATTGGCTCAATATTGGATCCTGGATGTAGGTATTGTATACGTACTGCATGTAATATTTGATAAAATAAGAGAATGAAGTAAGGTAAGGAACTAAACTTTGAAAATAATGCTATTATTTAGAATTCATTAGATTGTTTAACCAACTTCACCATTTATGCAGTGCACTGAACAAACTAAAAACCAAACAAATTTTTGCTCTCAGTCTTCAAAAACATTCAAAACCAAGTCACTAATTATGCAAACTTTCCACTGAGATTAACCTTTGTAAAATTCACTAATCTGAAAAGGCAAATGCCAAATTTTCCTGTGTTTTTTTATCTGTGGACAAAACACCCGTAATTCAATCTTTTACAGAATGGATAGGATTTATACGGATTTTTTTCATCTCAACCCCTACACTCAGTTTCATAATACAAGCTACAAAACGCTATCAACCAAAGATCTTTTAGTCATTCAGTGTGTTGCTTTGTCATAGTGTTTCCTCATTTTCAGACAGACCCTCCTGTTTCACTGGGCACCACTGAGAAAATCCTGGCTCTAGCCTCTTAGTACCCTCCCATTCAGGTATTTGTACAGATTGGTAAGATTTTCCCCAAACCTTCTTTCCTCCAGGCTGGACAGTCCCAGCTCTCTCCACCTGTCTTTGCATGAGCCATGCAAAGTCCTGTCCCTTGCCTTTGTGGCCCTTCACTAGGCTCCCTCCAGTATGCCCATGTCTCTGTAGCAGGGAGCCCAGAATTGGCCACAGCACTCCAGGTGAGGCCTGGAGAGGGGTAGGATCACCTCCCTTGACCTGTTGGCAACACTTTGGCTAATGCAGCCCATGATACCATTAGCCCTCTTTGCCATAAGGACACACTGCTGGCTCTTGCTGAACTTGACTTCCATCAGGACTCCCAAGTCCTTTTCTGCAAAGCTGCTTTCCAGCTGGATGGCCCCCAGTCATCCAAATAATTAATGATCAGGATGGGAGCCAGTACTGACGCCCAGGGGACACTGCTAGATAGTGGCCTCCCACTTTGCACTGCTGACCACCACCCTCTGAGCGTGGCTGTTCACCCCTTTTTCAATCCACCTCACTGTCTGCTCATCCAGGCCATAATTCATCAGCTCCTCTTTGAGGATCTTATGGGAGACAATGTCAACTGTCTGCCATAATAATGAAATACCTGGTACCACCCTTAATACAAATAGGTATGTATCCTTAAAAGCTTTATTACCAGTTTGACTAGAAAAATAAATATAGCATCTTATTTATTTATTTGAAAAACCTATGAAAACATTTTTAACTGAGATCTTAAGTTTTTTTCTCAAACAAAATTCATCTGTATCTGTCTCAATGTGATGATTTTCTTAATACAGAACAGAATTTCTTTTCAGAAATGAGAATGACAATTGATCATTTTAACTGATGAAACTTGTGTCTGGAGACACAATGTCAGTCTAGTCAGACAAAAAGGGTTTTTTTTTCCATCTAACTTTTAATCTAAGGAAGCTAGATGCCTATATAATTTCCCTCTATAATCAATGGAGAGAAAGTGTTTATTCCTTAATAATATAGTAATACTAATTGAATTCCACTGACTGGATAAGAAATCAGAATTTTTGACTCTGAAAATAAAAATATCCAAATTTTATTTTTAAAATTAATCAGCACTACAGAAAATGCACATGTAGCTGCAAAAAAACCCCCCAAAATAAAACAAAGCCAAAAAACCTTGAAGTGACAATTTTAAAATAAAAACCTACAGTAGAAACAGTTGAAAAAAAAATTATCATTCAATGAAATTTACCTGTCCCAACTCTTCATTGAGGTCAGAAGTATTCACCAGTGGTCCTTCACCTGTATCCTCATCAAACATTTCTTCATCCCATGTAATGAAATAAGAACCGAGAAATTTCTGCATTTCCACAGTGACATACATGGATACAGGAATAATGTAGTTGAAAAGAACCATGAATGCAAGGAAGTCTGTAAAAGCTTGAAGAAACTGCCAAAGAAACAAGATGAAAATATTGGTTTTTCATGTGCCATTAAAGACTGCAAGATTACTACATGTATTTACAAATTGTTTTTTTTTTTAGTAACTTTCAAACAGTAAGCAACGCCTTCACAGCTCACAGTTCTGCACAGGATGTAGACCTTCATGATTTATAACATCACAACTGGCAGGAAATAGAGCTTTTTCTTTTAAATTTGCATTTTTCTTTACAGATATACAGGTGTAGAATACTGTTACATAGCATTATTGTGAAGTTCTAGAGCAACTAACGTGCATGGTGAAGACGTTTTGGGGAACAAGGGAAACAGGTACATTCGAAAATAACCAGAAAAATAGCATAGATGCACAGCAACTCCTTCAAGGATTACCAAATTACATAACTTGCAGGCAGTATCTCATAAATAAATAAAGGCTTTCCTTTCCCTCTCTCTCAACACAAGCAGAACGCATACACATAATCTGGCTTAATTTTCCAGTGGTGGAGACTTGGTGGAGCTACAGTCAACCTGCTGAGCAGGTTGAGACAGTGCTACTGGTGGTAGTGAGAACTCTGGAATGCCTGGCTAGCATGTGCTCCTCACGCATTCACAGTAAGGAAGCAAATTTTCCCCTAGTCTGATTGGGAGGATTTAATGAAATAATATTGGGCTTTCTGTAGGTGAGGGCTCAGTTCACTACTTTGGATCATCAGGGTATCCATTCTGGACAATATCATTGTTCCTGTAAGAACATCTGGCACTAGTGACTGATGCTGTCTGATGCCTCGAATGCTCAAGACAGAGCAATATGAAATGAAGCTTTTGAGGGGCATTTTTATGGAGAGTCTTATAGCAGATTCTTCTGAACATGTCTCTTACAGGACTGCCAACAGCTGTGGGATTCCTTCCAGCCCTGTATTTCTCTGCAAGAGGTCAATTCTTTAGTAATTTATATAAATAACTGGCAATTCCAAAATATTTTCATGAAGCTTTTTATACTAAACCAAACACTTTCTCATCAGTTAAATTCACACATACAACTTAAGAGCAAAAATTTAACATACAACCTTTTTACAAGTACACTATCACTACTGTTAGCAAAAAAAGCATGACTGTAAGTAAGCAGGCTGTATATACTTTTCAGTAGAATGTCTATAAATTAAGGGTTTGGGCAAACTTTCTTGTTATTAAAATTTATTTCCATACCAAATTTCTTTTCCTTTCAGGCTCTGTTTTCTGATTATACCATGGCTCATCACGAAATGGTTCACTCTGCCAGGCATACTTCAGAACAGTATTTATTAGTGCTTTACTGACGAGAATACAGAGGTATACGACAAGAAATACATTCATTGATCTAAAAAAAAAATAAAAAGGCAACTTAAGATTCCCATTAGCATATAAGACACAGGTTTATTAGAAAATGTTATATATCAGCCTAACATTTGCTGCAAGTCTAACAATGCTAAGATGTTAAATAACTCTTCCAAAATGCTTTTCCAATGAGGAAAAACATTATTGAGGACCATTTTCTATTTAAAACGTTAACTGCTATAATTGTTTCCAAAATGTGTGTGACACATTACCAAAACTAGTGTATTAGTGAAAGCAATAGCTTAGATAGAATAATAACAGAATAACTGGGCTTGTATCTGCAGACCTTTTCATGCCATTTCTCTGAATCAATACAAGATCACTCACATAAGTATTTTTATAGAAATATAAAACCAAAAAAGAACATTTTGCTATGTAGCTGTAATGTCCTAACTCTAGGCAGATCTAAAAAAAGAGCAAGAACATTTTGCATTTAAGATTGTATTTTCATTAATGATGGGCATGAACTAAAAGCCATGGGTTATACATCAATAACAGTAGAAGCAGACACATCATCACTGCTCAGTCACTGTGTAAGAGAAGGGCTGTCAGCTGGTCAGTCCATCTTGTCTCAATCAATGACATCTTGTTTTTCACAAGGTTGGACACCTTACTCAGAGCTGATGATTTCAGATAGCAGAGCAGGAATAGAAAATAGTCTCTATTTTGAAAATAGTAAGCAACCAATGTCAGCCCACTCCTTAAGGATAGCACTGTCTTACTTTCCCACCATATATGTCTGTATGGAACTTCTTAATTTTAGCTAAACCATGGAAAACATGCCACAGTCAAGCACTGTTACTGTAGCCACTGTTACTTCATCCAAAGTGAAGTGCATTAAAAAAGTTACTTTTACTGAATTCCAAGACTTAATTGCAATGAAAAGCATTGAATGCTAGGATAATAAAAAACATAACCTTGGAAAAATGTCAGTAGATGTACTCTAATCAGCGAAAGAAAAGTCTTATGGAACAACCAAACATCATACATTAAAAAGCTAAGCATTAATTCAAAATGGCTTTATTTTTTAAACATCTAACAACAATAATTCAGTTTTGAGAACCTCATTTATATGGTGTTACATACATGTCTTGTATTGTAAGTAAAAAACTATTTAAAAATAACCAGATTTTAAGTCTCTCTACCTTTTTTTCATTTAAATCAATGAAACATACACTTCTAGAGAAAAAAAGTATCTGATTTGCACCATTCAAGCATGCAGCTTTCAAACCCCAAAATAAATACTAGAAATTTTACTTCTCTACAGCAGATCGCTTCTGTGATTTTGACTGGTAATTTAATGCCATCTTAGTTTCCATGCCAGTGTAGATAGCAACACCTGAAATTAGACAACTTGTTTTACTAAAGATTGCACAGTGCAGTAACTGCAAAAGAGCACAATTCACTACATCATTATACTCTGTCATTTCTTTAATTCTTTAGTCTGAAGAAAAACCCCACAGATTTGGATGATAGCCCAAAATTAGAAATGGCTCTATTATCTTGGTACTAAGAGAGAAATTTTAAGCAGCATTTACATCCCATTCCAGTCACAGTTTCCAATTGCTGAAGTGTTTCTATGTAACAACATTAAATATTATCAAAAAGTTGTAAAACAAGTGACTCAATAGAAATCATAAGCCCAGTAGTAACTGTAGGCTTGTAACCTTGTTTGGTGTTTGCTTATTATTTCAGGGTCCATTAAAATAGTCAACAGAAATATTTACCAAAGATTTTTTCTGTGTTTTTTAAAGTGGCTCCTCTAAGAAGCAGATTTTCAGATCCTAATGGCCTGCAAAATGTAAGTATTACAAAATGTTAACATTTAGAGGAAAACATCAGACCTTAGTGGAAGTCACATAAAACAGGAAATTACTTTTATTCTAACAAACTTACAAGGAATATTTAAAATTTTAAAGGGAAAATTAAAAATAGATAAATAGATGTCTAAAATTAAACTCAAAATTTCATAATTCAAGTCTTAAACCAATGCACCTCAATGCCACAAATGTAGGTACCCAAATAAAGACTCAACACCTTAATTGCACAGTACTTGTTTTTAAAAGCACTAATTCTAGTATTTTTTAGGCTTATATGAACTACAGTATCCTCTATGTTAGAACTACTTAAGGACAATACACTCTTCCATTTTAAGTATAAATGGCATACAAGATATTTTTGATACTTGCTGTAAACATTTCAAAAAATGCCAACAAATATAGGTAAAATAATTTATTGAAGAGTATGGAATTAATGTAAGGACCTCAGTGAAGTTTAAATAATATTTTGGAACATGGTATGTACATTAATCATCATATGAGTTCAAAACCAAGGACTACTTTACAAGACAGACAGCATGCAGAATTGTCAGATTCTATCTATACAGCAATAAAACAGAACAAAACAAAACAAAAAGTATATTCAGTGTTTTCAAACGTCATTCAAAGTGCACCTGTGGTATGAAACTCCCAAAAAATCAAGAAACTCCAAACAAACAGGGCCACAATTCTGATGTAAAACCTGAAACTTGTTCCAAGAAACTAGTGGAACATGAATGACCCAGATCAATCGACAGTTTCCATAGCAGATTGTGACAGAAAATAACAGTGTACAGACACGCTGAGGAGGTTAGGAAGGCACTTAGCCAGCACTAAGTAACTCCCCACATGCGGGGATCTGGGCTATCACCCCAGCAAGCAGCTTCCCTCCTACTGCTTTCCCTCTTTGTGACAAGGATCAGAACAATTTCGAGTACAGCAAGTTGGATGTTGCCTTCCTTGAACACACAGCACTACGGACATTTTAGACAGAAGTACAAACACATTTAGTAAAATTAAAGACGATCATTTGACATGTTCAAGCCCTTCTGAATCTAAGAAGAAAAATGAAATACACAAGTGATACTATTCATATTGTTTAGTGCACTACCAAGATCTCACACTAATGGGGCAGTATTGTACAAGTGCTGTCAAAATCCTATCAACATCAATGGAAGTTGAATAAAGACATTAATATACTAAAGAAGAGAAATATGATTAGAAGATGAAATATTTATTATTTATGAAATAACAGTCTGGAGTCTTCTACGAGAAAAATATTCTTGCACTAAGATAAAGCAGCACAATGTTGGTGAACCAAAGGTAATTCTCATTATTGATGCTTATTCAACTGTGAACTGTTTAAATGTGTAGAAACTCCAGATTTCCCCACCTTGCAATAGGCTCATTCCTATCATGGTAAACATTTATTCGACCAACAAATCTGAAAGGGAAATACACAAGTAGTTTAACAGTACTGCTAATAGATTATTTGAGAAATATTTTCTAGGAAGTACTTATCACAGAGAACATTTCCCAACTGAACAGGCTCCAATTATCCAGAACATGAACATGAACGTAAGAGATACATATAGATACATACTTAAAACATGTAAATACAAAAATACAAAGAATGGTAACTTGATATAAATTTTGCATATAAAGAGATGTAAGAAATTATAAATTTAGGGATAAATCTTCTAAGTAGATCCATGAGCAAGAAATAAGTCTTATTCCGTAAACTGCCTAAGATAAGTCAGCGTAATTACTATCTTTTACAACATCTAAAGCCCACAACTGAATTAAAACCAAAGCAAACCAAAGCATAGAGCTAGTAAGTAATTCTCCTTCTGAATATCTGTAAGTACATTTTATCTGTATGTGGTGGCTTGACCCTGGATAGCAGCTAAGCACCCATCAGCCTCTCGCTCGTTCCCTCCCCAGCAGGATAGGGAAGAGCGCTGGAAGAACAAAAGCAAGATCTTAACAATTCAATACATGAAGGGAAAAAACCAAGTGACACAATGGCAACCACTCACCACCTCCCATGAGCCTGAGGATGTCCAGCCAGTCTCCAAGCAACAGCTGCTTTGGACGACTGCCCTCTGGTTTTATTGCTGAGCATGACACTATATGGCACAGAACATCCCCCTAGTCAACTGAGGTCAGCCATTCTGGCTGTGTCCATCCTCAGCCTCTTGCCCACCTCCAGCCTATTTGCTGGAGGGGCAAAATGAGGAACAAGAAGTTTGACACTGTGTAAAAATTTGGCAACAATAGCTAAAACCGTGGTGTGCAATTAACATAACACTGTTTTAGTCTCAGAGGAACAACACTACACCACACTGGCTGCTATGAAGAGAACTGACTTCATTTCAGCCAGGCTGAGTACCCTGTATTTGCAATACTTCTGTCCAAGTGGATACGCTAATGCAAAGGGGATTAAGGTGGACATTAGTGTTTTCAATGGTAGAGGAAACTGTGGGGAGCTGGTGGGCCTGTTACCCCAAAAGGGAACCTCTGAGGCTCAGAGGAGTGGAAACCTGTCTGCTTAGAGAATATACAACATGGTAGGGCCACATTTGAAGACAATAATGTACAGTTGGTTATGATGCAGCATGATACAAAATAACCACGTGCCTTTGGAAAAAAGATTCACCACTGTGTTTTGTTGAGAGGCAAAGTTTCAAGTAAAAAATTAGCAGAGATGCAAGCTGACTACCAATAAGCATTTTCACTATTTGTGAGTCAACAGCTGTCCCAAAGAATTTCACCATCTGTAATGAGTTTCAACTTCCAGCCATTCACTTTGAGAGCCAAGTATTTAAAGAAAGGATCAAACGAGTGATGGACTCAATATTCTAAAGAACCTGTTCTCACGCAGATTTCTAAACCAACTTCTTAATCACTAAGATTGGGGAAAAGAGATGCCTTCAAACCTCAGAAATAAGCGATGTTTTTTCTGCATCTTCCAACAGTATTTGCTGTCAAAAGAGTGCATTTTAGCTTGACATCACATTGTTTTCTGTGTCTTATTTCAGCTATTTTTTACTGTGGCAGAAAAAACAATTGTTCTCAATGGCATAGGACTTCTTGTATTACTATTAAGACAGAAACCTCAAAAGAAGCTTCTCAAGATTTATCATTAGGTTTAGTGGAATTGTGTACAGTTCTTTTGTAAAATATTGAGTACTGTAAGACTTTATACAACTTTAGACATTTTTCTTCATGTTCTGCATTAAAGTGTTTTGCTAATCGTGATGGCTTCATGCTGTCATTAGTTAGTATTTCAAAGCCTGTGGTGTGAGGTTTGTCGTTAACAACAGCAGATGCAAATCTGTATTTAAAAGAGTCTTGCCAATTTAAATTTTTTCTGGCTAACGTCCTGTCAGATCTGATTAGATTGACAGTGGCTTTACTTTGTAATATGACTGATGAATTTCTCTACCAGGAGCATAAGTGCTTGCCATTTACTTATTGTTCATTTGCGCTAGAATGTTACTATTACCTTCAATCTGCAATTTCTTTGCAAGAATCCTTTTAAGCCACTTCAGTATTTTGTGAGTCTTTCTTCAGTTAAAACTAGATAATATAATCTGCAAATCCATTTAACTGGGTACACATAAATGGCAACACTGCAATACTTTGCTGAAAGCAAAGGAGTGAGTGCCAAAGGCAACTTGTCCATATTGTGGAACACCCTCTTCCTCTGGAGAGCCTCACAAACTGTATGTGACATACAGAGAGAGAGTATGGGTGCCAATATCAAGAAGTATACTAAGTATTAGTAAAGCTTAATTTCTTTCTTATTTTTATATTAAAAATAAGGAAACTGAAGTTCTAAAATTTTTGTCACATTCCTCAGTGGACTGCTTTGTGCCATCCCCCTTTGGAGATCACTACCCCAGAGCACATCTAGGGAACTACCTGCAGAAAAGGAGTATAGATGGAAGACCTACTTGACTTCAAGCTCACTGTGGGGCTCGCTCTAACCAGAGAGATGCAGCCAGTATCTTTTCATTAGGATATTTTTATGATTTATTGCTAGGGTACCTCAAATTGAACAGGTAAGGATCATTTTCTTACTTATAAAGGTCAGGCTGAGGTTGTTCACATTCAATGGTAGCATGTAGTGCATCGATTTCTTGCTCATTGCGAAATGCCTTTGTGTCTTGAACAGCATAGTAAGTCTGGAATAAATAAAAACATTTAAATAAAATAAAAAAGGACAGATACACAAGACATTAATCTGTACATATACTTCAGTTCAGCCTGAAATTTACTAACTTTTATGTAAGAGCTCATAATTCAAATAAGATGCACCTCAAAATGCTCCTAGCTGGGCATCTTCTTACATGGTCTTTTCCAATCACTTTTTTAAATGATTCTACAGTTTCGTGCAAGTACCTTTCAGTGTATTCGTAAAGCAGGTCACCATGAAAGCATTTAAGTACAAAAGGTTAGTGTATTATCACTGCAATCTGCATGCCTATACTGGACACAGACAAAATCACAAATAAATGTCTTAAAATTTTTCATAAAATAGTATTACTTTTAGAGAAATGAAGTCAGATGGTAGAAACATAAATCACACAAATTAGTGTACCTGCTCACACATCTAAGCATGAAGCCATATTGTGATCCGTATCAACAATTAAAAGCAAACTTTGCCTTAAAAAAAAAAAAATGTATAGAACATTTAATTACTTTGTGACTGGATTCACCATCCAAACTAGTTGTTGTAACAAAACATGTTCCATCTCCTCTACTACTTGATAGGAATATTAAATCACATGGGAATTTTTCATCTTCTTTTACCATTACAATATCTCCAACCTAAGGAAAAAACACAAGAAAATAAAATGCATGTATGTAGCAGCCCAAATTTCAGATTTCAAAACTAAAATCTAGATTAACACAAATATTTTGAAAATTCAACAATTTTTATTTACACCAGGATTTTACCACAAGAGTAAAGAACTACAGAAATATCTCTGGAAAACTGAATTATACCTTGCAGAATGATAGAGATCTACTGTTTACGGCTTTCCTCTCAGGATAACCATCTGGCAAGTACTGTCTTATTAAGTTTTGCAACATTATTTGAGAGATGGAAGATATTATCCTTAAGACTAAATAAAACAAAACTGTTTCAAAACCACCAGGAGATGTGAGCTGCTCTCACTGGCTCATGAGGATAAGCATCTAGATCCAAATATTACAAGTAGGTGAAAAAGCCAACAATTCCAAGTCTGCTGATGAAAACAGGATACATTTTTAGCATAATTTAGCAGAATTGTGACTAGAAGTCCATCCTATTTTTATCCATTTACCCTATTTTAAAGGTAAGCAAACTAATTTTTATTCATGAAAACATAGGCAATATTTTACAGCACATTAGAATGCCACAATAGAACAGCCAGCCAATTACAAATTCAAAATATTCTTGCAAATCATTCAAGAAAAATGGCTTTTTCTACATTTCTGGAGGTTAAACAAGCAGCAAAGCCATACTCTATATTCTAAGAATATCAGGGTTTTAATAAAAATCCCATCAAAAATATGCAATTTTTGCAATTGTTCATGTAGGTCAACATCTGTTGAATATACTTTTATGTCATAATTTATTATAATAAGAATCAGCTTAATCATTGTTCTTGTTATATGCTTATAAAACAAAATTCCACTATCCTTAGCAGTTGGCAGGAGTCAGTTAATTCCAGTTAAGCAAAACAGTCTGATAAAAATCAGCAATAGTAACATCTAAAATTAAATTTTTAGAATTAAGATAATAAATGAGATTTGTCTAATTGTAGATATGAAAGAGGCTTTTTTTCCTTAACCAATAGCAATGAAAAATTGCAGATTGTACACATGGCACAGGAGAATGCAAACTCTAAGCATACCTGCAACAATCAGGTAAGAAATTCTCATTTTCCTCATCCTAAAACAAATAAAAGTACTAGCGCATAGCACCTTATTAAAATTTAAAAGATGTTCCAACATCTGCCACTATGTCAGCTAAGGATGCAAAGGGGACAGGGACAGGTTCTTTCTGATGGTGCCCAGTAAAAGGGCCTGAGGCAGTGGGCACAAACCGCAACTTGTTTTCATCCTGTGGGTGACTGAGCACTGCAACAGTTGCCCAAGGGGGGTAGTGGAGTCTCCCTCCTTGGAGAAACTTAAAACCTTTCTAGATACAGTCCTGAGCAAACAGCTCTTGGTGGCCCTGCTGGAGCTGGGGGTTGGATCAGGAAACCTCCAGAGATGCCTGCCAACCTCAACCATTCTCTGATTGTGTGAAAAAGAACTCCAACTTTCAGCAATTCTTCCTTCTTTAGTTGAATGCCCCCAGGCTTTAGCTGCAGACCTCTATACAACCTAGCCTGTTTTCTCATGTAATATAGAGCTGAGAATTTCACCCATTTACAAATACACTTAGATATCCCTTTCCATGAAAGTATTTTCAAGGTCTGTCTCTCCTATAATTTAGTCACCCAATGTACACACTCTGAAAAGCAACAAATAGGGGAGAAATTAAGAAAATATGGGCAACAGATTAACCACTAAAATTCAAAATCCAGTTGCATGGTACTTGACTATTTTTGTTTGGAATATTTAACTGGTTAGGTACACACCTGGAGTTCTCAAGCATGTGATGCCCTAAATTTTTTTATTACCAGGAAGCCCTAGGCAGAAACTATCACACTCAAATGGAAGGTCACAGCAGAAAGGCTGTGAACACTGTTGATGCACTTATGCCCAAAACCCGCAGAGCATAAAAAGACATATTGGAAATAAGAAAATTAAAAAAAAAATCTATCAAATTTTCTGAGTTCTAAAGAAAATAATGTTAAAAAGTTAATCTGCTCATAAAAGAAAAAAAAAAACAAGCAGCAAAAATTAATTTCTGAAAATATATCAAGAAGGAAATGATGCAGCTTTCACAAGGTCAATGAAGAGATTGTGATTTGATGGGTTTTGAGAAAATATTTAGAATGCATTGCATCTGTACATATGCATGCATCTGTATACATAGCACTGACTGTCACAATCAGGCTTAAATAAATTAATAATGTGCAAAATAGTAGTTATACCCCATCTCTGAAAGTGTTCAAGGCCAGGTTGAATAAGGCTCTAAACAACCTGGTCTATTGCAAGGTGTCCCTGCCCACGGCATAGGGATTAGAACTAGATGATCTTTAAGGTCCTTTCCAACCCAAAGCATCCTATGACTCTGTGATAATGACAGTAGACAGAAAATAGAGAAAGGATAACTCGTGACAGAAATTCCAAGTTAAAGAATTGAAAACGAAAGTAACATTTATGGAAGGAGTTAGTTAATTCTAGTTAAGCAAAACAGCCTGATAAAAATCAGCAATAGTAACATCTAAAAATAAAATTTCAGAATTATGATAATGATGCCATGAAGATTTTTTGCCTTTTCTTTTATACCCCTGTTACACCTTTTTTACAACTTCTGTATTCTTAGTGCTTTTTGCCTACATTCTTGGACTTGTTTGTCAAGCTGAGAGACTAAACATTTTAAAAGCTTCATAGGTAGAGGATAGTGTGCCCCAGACCCCAAAGTCCTCTCCAGAACACATTCTGTAAACCAAGATAGAACCATCCAAGGGAAGGCTCCTTGGGGAGGAGGGCTCATTCAAGCCTCTCATTGGGGAATTTCTGATAGATATGCTAATTAGTAAAACCTATAATGTGACACCAGATCTTATGGGTGGAATTTGCGGGGTGCATTCCGGTGCATTTGACCTGGATGTGTGCACCTAAGGATCCTTAAAATAAATACCAAGGTAAAATCCCTTTTCCCCTTCTAACCATGTTTGACTCTTGATTTTAAGACCAGGAAAAGGCATCATAATAAATGAGATTTATCTAATCTCATTAGACAGTTTAACTCACTAGGAGTTTAATTTTATAAAAATATTTTATTCAGAGGCATAAAACTAAAAATTAGTATACTGTGGGTCTAATCTCCATTACATGCAACAAATGCTACATCATCACACTACATTTCTGTATAACTTGTTTTATGTGCGAAGTGTACAAGAAGGGTGAAGTAAAGTCTGACTCACAAAATCTGTCAAGTTACTTACTCTTAATTTTCGGCTTTGCTTTCTAACCAGTTTACCGTGCTGAATGAAATGAACAGGGCACTGATTTATTGCATTGTCAGCTTTATGTCGCAGCCAATCTTCATAACCCTAGAAAACAGTGAAATGGAATGATGCAGTGATGCACATTTGGCTATAAAGACACAGAATAGCTCTAGCTTGCAAGAAAAATTTTAAGAATTATCATTGATCACCGTAAAGGAAAAAAATATTCTCACTAGAACAAATGAAATTGTGATACATGTCAGTACTAAAGTCGTGCTGGATATCTATGAAAAAGAGCATTCATGGTTACAATTAGTCAAACAAAACCATGTATTTTAATGAAGACATTTGGATGAATAGGGGTTTAGAAAGCATAGAAGAGTTTCTGGTATTTAAGTGATCATCTCTTGCTTATGCTCTGTTGACTCCAGTAAGTGCACAGTACTTATAAAAGCAGTTGACTAGAAGGAAGAAGTGTAGAAAATATATTTTGGAAGAATGGGACTTTATCCTGCAAGATGATAAAGAGATGACATGACAAAAGGTTGTCATATTTGATGACTGTCGTACAGTTAAGCCAAACCTTTTAACCCTATATACAATATATAGTTGTGAAGAATTTTGTTTCAAGAGACTTTGCAGAGTACCCTATTTTTCGTGCTCAATTACCCCATGAATTTGTGTTTTATACAAGCAGACAAACTAAAGGATAGGGAATTGCAACTTTCCATTAAAAAGGTCCTGCCATATGACAAAGATTGGGACTGACAAAGTCATCAGTGGTTAAGAGATGGAAAATACCACTTGTAGTGGTATTTTTACATAGCATTTTTACATCTAACTCTTTTGAGCACATTTGAAAATTCAGTGCAGAACAAAAGTATCACTACTTTGGATGGTCTCAAAAATAATCTGGGAACTCAGAGAGACTTTATGACTTTGCTGTAATATACTTCCAGGGGTTGGTACAGCTCCTCGAGCAGGTCCCAAAATCTACCCAAGTCATTGAGAGAAAAAATCAAGGAAATACACAGAACTGCAGTACCAGGCACAGCACATCATAACCCAGGCTTTGGTTGGTCACTGCTAACAGAAGACTTTAAAGTGTAACATTTAAAATCTTAAGACTGGGAAAGCCACACTAAAATACTAGCTCTTGCACGTATCACAACTTCTACTCAACAAGAAGTGAATTTAACAATAGAATATACTCAGTGATGAATAGTTACCACTGTAAAGAAAGAGAAACACAACTCTCCATGGCTTCTTTGAAGACTCATGAAGGAAAAGCCTGCATTTAGCATAAAGACTGTGAAGGTAGTAAGTTATCTATTAAGCTATCTATTAAGGGACAATCGAAATTATCCTGGTTTGGGTCTATCTGGGGTGGAGTTAGCTTTCTGCACAGCAGTCCTGTGCTGCTGTGCTTTGTACTTGGGACTAAACCAGTCTTGCTTACACCCCAGCATTTTGGCTATGACTGAAGAGTGTCAGCATCAAGGCATTCTGTTCAACCTTCTCCCACACCAGACCAGCAGGGTGGGGGCGGGCAAGAGGCTGGGAGAGGGCATTGCTTGGACAGCAGACCCAAACTGACTCAACTGCTCTCTTTAGTTTTACTTTTGCTCACTAAATTACTCACCTGTTTGATAGCTGTGACAGTGATGACAAACAAAAGTGGAAGTCCACTTGTAACTGGACTAGTAGGTGTATCAATAATTAACTGCAACAAAAAGAAAAAATATTTTCTGGTTATATTTTTGTGAATGTAAGCAGTCAATCTTTCAAGTAAGATCTTTCAAGTAATTTCACCAATATCTTACAAGGCATCACAGAATTTTAATTGAAAAGAACAGTACTTCAGTACAACTTTCAGAATGTGTACTATACTGACAAAAATTTGAAAATTGGATGCTGTAAGAAGATACAACACTGTAGTTAGATCACATTAACATCCAGATGTTAATGCCTTGTAAAAATATTTGCTTGCAAGACTTTAAGGAAGTATTAGACTGGAAAGCTGCAGCTTTGGAAGCAAAATTATGGAGCACCATTAGAAATTAGCATGGCACTGGCTTTACATGCTATACAATGGAGCTGTTCTTATGCATGCAAAGAGTAAATTCTGAAATACTGAGCTGGGGCTTCTGCAAATATAAACAGAGAGGCAGAGTTCACAGAGGGAGTGCAAATGACAAAATCTAAGTTGTCCTGGGAATCTGCTTTTCTTTCTACAGAATCTGGTCTGCAAAGTAATACTGCTTCTCACTTAGTAAGATTTTTACTATTTAACACAATAAGTGATTGTGAAAGGTTCAGAATTAAGACACCTAAAAAGCAGCACACTAGTTATTCATGGAACTCATTTAAAAAACAAGTATTTATGTACCTCTCTAAGCAAGCATTGTATCAGTACCTATTATTTCAGTTTCTCACAGGCTTTGATGACAGTACAGCTGGAAAATTGCTGCCAAGACATTATTTTGTTATAAATATCATATTTTTGCAAAACTAACAAAACCTTATCATCAACAGAATTTAAAGTAACAGTTTTACTGATGTGGATGCTTATTACAAAATAAAAATGACAGGCATTATTTTCAATTTTATCAAGACATGTTTTGCCATCCAACTAGAGATGCTGTCAAATTCTCTTCAGATTAAGTTCACATTTACAACCTGGAAATTAAATGAAACACCTTTTTGTCACATCACCCGTGTAAAAGGCTTTTTATGCTCAACCATTTACATCCATGGTCATCAAAACCAGTTAAGTTTTAAAATCTTTTTCAACTTCTCCCTGTTTTAGAAAGAGCGCAGAACTTACTGGAAAATGGGAGTAGCTTACCTGAACAAGGAAAATGATGAGAAAATAGAAGTTAGCTATTCTTCTGAATTGCTCAAACAAATTTTTTGGTATAAAGTTCCAAAACGTGTACTGAAAACAAATGCACAGATTATGAGCGTTTGTGAAGGAAATATTGTTCACACTCAATTTTATAACTAACATTTCAAGATTAAACTAAACAAGAAGCAGGCGTGTTTTGGTTACTTAGTTTAATAATTTCCTGAATTTGAACCTTAATTGACAAGCATGTATTCTCAGAATAGCATCATTGTTCTGACCTGTGATAATCTTTCTACTAGGGACTGCAATAATTTTTAACTAGCAACAATGCTTGTCCAGAGTTAGTGTCCAGAGTTAGTTAGTTATGGAATAGTTTATTTAAAGCATTTTAAAATTTATTTAAATTTAAAATTTATTAAAAGCATTTTAGTAATTTCAAAGACCACTTTTAATTCACTTTCATGTTGTATTCATGACTTGAGATAGGTGGCACTCAGAGCTAAATACACAGTAATAGCAAGACAACCAAATGAAAGTTGTTGGCCCCTCTTCTGTTCCTTGGCTGGGACACAAAAATACTCCTCAAGATAAACTACAGTGGTGAGTAAGTGGCTGCATATTTCTGTACTAATTATCACAAATTATCACAAGTGTTATAAAATGACATGAGAAACAGTACATAAAGCTGCAAACAGAAAACACAAAAACTTCAAATTTAAAAAGTCATGTAAAAGTGATAATGGACCTTAACATCATCTAGTCCCCTTCCTCTGCTCTGCAGCAGGTTCAACTACACTCTCTTTACACAGCTCATTCTGTAGCTCCAGAAAAACATTGCAAGGATTGCTTATTGGAACACATGTAAAAAATGTCAGCTAAAACGGTGTAAAAAGGTTTGAAAAATGGCTTCAGAAAACTAACACTGCTTCATCTTATTATCCAAATTATCCTTTGACATGTAATAAAATGACAACTCCAATAAAACTTTCATTTCAAACGAGATGGGCTAAGAAGCTTATCCTAATTTATTTGCTCTGTTACAAATGTGCCTTGTCTCCTCTTGGCAGATTGTACTTACACTTGCTGATAACCAAATAATTCCATGAGCTAGACATCTTCTGAATTTGGCCCTGAAGGCAAAGACAGACAGAGCTCCAGAAGGAAAGCACTTCTATTACATCTGAAGACAAAAAATATCCCTGAGAAATATGCCTTAAATGTACGTGAAACCCTATTATATAGAGCAGTCTTTTTACCTCTTGGGAGTTAAAGCCTGAACATGTGTAAGACATAGGAATGAAATATTCTTCTTCTATCGTGTGCCAAAAATCAGTATATAACCTAAATATGCCCTAAGTTACCACTTATCCTACATAATAGCTAGTTCAGTATTAAATCACCTGTGAGCAAACCAAAACTCAGGTAGGCAGACATGCAACAGCTAGAAAATCAAGTGTTCTAGTCTTGCAATTAGAACACTTTTCATCAGACAGGAATGTAGCATGCACTACCCATTATCCTACAGCTACTTGGAATTTTCAAAGAGAACAAGTTAGACTTGATTATTTTTCCTTGCACAATGCTGATCATTCAAAACTGCTATTATGATAGATGAACATATAGATTCTATCTGACAACAATTATTGCATATTTTCATCATTAACTTTATCAGGTAAGTTATCTTTGTTTTCTAATTTTATCCATTTATTTTCTAAGAATCTCTGCCTGCTGCAAAGAAAAATCAGTAGAGGTTTCAGTGAAAAACATTTGTTTACATTTTTCTGTTTAGCTCTTTTAATAGAAATAGTATTTTTGATAGAAATTTGATAGAAATAGTATTTTTTCCATGGTAAAGGGGTTTTGACCGTAAAAGTTCAGTGATTTACACAAGCCCCCAAATCACGTGATCTCTTATGTAATAACAACATATTATTGTTGGACTAGATATTTAAAATATCTGATTGAAGAAGCAGGTAAATAAATTAAAACAACAATCCATAAAAAGGTTGTTCACCTTTACCCTTAGTACCCAATCCTCCTCGCATTCCATCCTTAGTTCACTGCCTTCCCTGCCAAGCTGTGGTCTTTCCACAGCTCCACCTTTGATCAGCAACTCTCTTAGCTGAATAAAAGCAAATAATATGGGAACAGATCACTTTTATGGCTGAGAAGTGTTTCCTAAAATGGATGCTTTTTTAACACAGACTACTTCTTAAAATTTATTTTCAATCTGATAGACTTTTAGCACTTCGAGACTCTGAGTTTCATGCATACAAAGTATGTCTTTATTCTGCCCATTCATCTTAAACAGAGAAGTAACGATTTTTGCAGCTTAGGCAAGAAAGAACACTAAGATGTCTAGACAGACCTGCCCCTACCCAAGCCATCAGTAGCTCAGAGCAGTATCTACAAATGTGCAAGTAATGTTTAATCAACATAATCACTCCCTAGAGAAGCAATGGAGGGCCTGCCATTCAGAAAAATATTTATCTCATGACTGCTGCATTCAAGGCAATTTCTCTAATGTAACTAGGCAGGAACAAACAAAAATTTTTAAAGCAAAGTCATTAAAAATGACGATATTAAATCCATCAGATTACTGTGCTCGGAGTTAATAACATCATCTCTCTTCTTCAGATAATTTCTAGTCATGCTCTTTGTAAACTCTTGAAAAGCAGTTTACCTATATTTAACTACCTTTTTTCCACTATAATTCACTTGAAGGGCATAAGTTTATCCAAACAGTTACACAGTATTTAGATATAAGCTGGGGACAGCTTAACTGATCTTTACCAAATGCTACAAAAGAATTAGAGGCCAGAGCTTGGGTGCTTTTTACATATGGGAGGTAACACATCAGACACCGAGCAGTAGTAGTTATGGATTCATCCAAGAGAATAACACATGGTGCCAACAGATGCATCTGAAACACTGTGCAAGAATCTGTAAGATCAGTCTGGTGTCAAAACAGCATCATTAAAGTAGATTTTCTTCCCATTTATAATTGCAGTAGCACCTGCAGCGCTGGTCTATTTCTGCACTTGTGAGCCCATCCATAGTATTCCCGCTTGTGCCCCTGGCTCCATCTCACCAATTCTTGCATCCTCTTTACTGACAACATCTTGCTTTCAGATCCAACACATCTTCATTGCAGCCAGATACACAAACTCAAAAATGTAAAATACACTGTTCTTGACACTGCATTTTGACCTTTTCATTTGCTATCTGCATGCCAGAATTTTGGCTCATGTTTTAAGCTTCTCTTTCTACCCTAAGAGGCAGATTTTTTCTTAAGAAAAAGGAGAGTTTCTTAGTAATCACTTTACATCAAAACCTGAAGCTGTAAGAAAAGGCACTTCATACTGAGTTTTGTCAACATTTCAGTTTCTTACAGATTATTTTAAATAGTTACCACCTCTCTTTTAACCCACTCTGATTTCACTCTTTTCACTCAACCTTTTTTACTGTTTCTTGTAAATGCTTAAAACTATTACAAAACAAAATCTACTATATTGGTTTATCCCTGGTTTGTAGACATCTTCCTATGATGATTTTCATCCCTTCTGCAAAACAAAATTCATCCTGAGAATAATAAATCAGGGTAGTATAGAAAAAATGTCCATGGTGACTTCAGTATTTTTTAACATACACATTTTTGTACTATCTATCAATTACCAAGAAACAATGCATTCTTAAAGCTGCAGTTTAAGAACTAGATTGCAGGCACGTGTGCATATCATAGAATGGTCTGGGTGGAAAAAGATGTTCAAGATCTTCTCAAGCATCCTGTGCCAACCCCCCTGCTGTGCGCAGGGACACCTTCCACTTGACCAGGTTGCTCCAAGCCCCATCCAAACTGACCTTGAACACTTCCAGAAATGCAGCATCTACAGCTTCTCTGGACAACTGGTTCCAGTGCCTCACCATCCTCAAAGTAAATCTAAACCAACCCTCTTTCAGCTTGAAGTCCTTTTCCCTTCTCCTATCACTTAATGCCCTTGTAAAAAGTCTCTCTCCAGCTTTTTTTGTAGTCTCCTTTCAGGTACTGGACACAACACTTTATATATAATACCACCTTACACGGTATTATGTTATTTGAGCAACATAAATATTACATATACTATATACATATAGGTAGCCCTCTTCAGTAGAATAGCTGAAAAAGCTCTGATCAAAAGTTTCACGGTTTCTTTAAAGGCAGTTTTATTTATAAAAATAATACTTTTTTGAAACACAATTTGTCTAACTATATAGAGTAGAAAACGGGTAGAGAAAACTATAGCAGAGGGTATGAAAAAAACAGGAAATCAATAATTATCTGAAATCATAGGAACTGAGTAGAGAGTATGCCTTGTCTAACCCAAGTGACTCGCTTACAAGCATATAGGAAGTTTACAGCAGAACTCATCTATGTTCTTCAGTGTATTAAACTAGTATCAGGACTGACTCAAAGCAAAAAATGCAGACTTCTGTGCTTATATGCTACTCAGTAGAATTGGAATATTTTAAAAGTATTTTGCCATATTTATGACAATTTGAAACGAATGTAGAAAGACACAATAGATAACAAAAGATAACAATATTTTAACAAAAGTATTAACATACGCACCATCTGCACAGTGTTTATCACTCCACTGAGGGAGGGACTCCTGTTTCTCCACCTCACAAGGTCATTCACAACACAGGGATCAGTGGAAGCTCTGCTACATGTAGGGCTTTTACAAGTGAAAAACCAGCACCAGTACATTCAGACAAAGTGCAAAAATGAAACTGATTTGGGGACATTAGATCAAATGGCATATTTGATGAACAAACATACATATGTTAGCATAGGATTTTGTAAAAACAGTTGCTGATAAAACAGGATTTCTGTTACAAACAAGTCTATCCTTAGTAGTCCCTGTTCAGCAACTCTCAGTCTTATCAAATAGAGGCTATCAACTCCAGGAGTTCCTCTGACAAAGATATCCCCCAGCATCTGTAATTATCCAATTATAATTCTTAAAAAGAAAAAAAAAACCTTGCAGCAAAGATGATTGACTGAAGACAGAAGTCACAGAGAATACTAGGAAAACAGAAGAAAGAGTGTGTGAGAGCAAGCAAGCTTCATGTTCTCACTTGTAGAGAGAGAAGAATTGCATCTGTCTTCCCTGGTGTTTAGGTTTGGACCTGCTTGTTTTCCTTCCTTCTGCTTCTCTCTTGCTACATGCAGACTCCATACTGATACAAAAAACTTAAAAGGGTCTGTTAGGGGGAGTACCAGCAGAAGATAAAATATTGCTAATAATCCTGGACTGAGCCATGGGAAGGGTAAATGGCTTCTCCTGGGAATACAAGGGAGGTTGCAAAGAGCCTCTGACCTGGAAATCCCACACTGAGCAGGCTCACCAAGAGCCAAGAAGAGCTTTTCCTTGCTCTCTCTAGGCACTGGCAGTTATCCCCAGAAGGAAACTGTAGCATTATGCCTGGAAGAACTGCACACTCACGCACTCCCATCCGAGCTGGCCCCTTCAAGAGTCCAATGATTCAGATGCATTTTAGCTTTACTGCCAACCACGTCCATTTACTCTTCTCATCTCTAACAGCTCCTGCCCTGCTCACTCTTTGGCAGGGCTGGGTACACCTGACTCTGCAGCCCTTGCAGCATCGGATCTGACCTCCTGCTTCCCCCTCCACACTTCCCTCAGTGTGGCTGGCAGTCAGGGGATTACCCAGGCAGAAATAGAGAGCTCTGTGACACAGCTGCTTTTAGAGCAGATCAGTACATTCACACTAAAAGACACAACACTACACTCCCTGCATTAGTCCCTGTCCCATGCGCATTTCTGTCTACCCACCCTCTCTGCCCCCCAGAGTATGCTACACAATTACGTATCGGCTTCACAAACACATGACCCTGCCCCTTCCCACTGTGAGCTTTGGATGCTTTTCTGACTTTCAAATGTCACAGCTTAGGGCTGTGTTTGAACTCCTCATCTTTAAACTGCTACGTCACAGCCCTAGAGAGGCCAGACAAAGCCTTCCAGTTATGAAGCACCACCTTGGAAAAGTGTGGGACAGCCTAGGTCTGCTGAGTTCCAAGTGGCTCATCTTGATAGAGGTGGTTTAGTATTTCGTTAAGCTTCAGTACTAACATTTCTGCTAAATGTGGCAACAAAATGAGAAATCAGAGCACACCCAGTCTTTGTGTGTTTATAATGGCACTATGAGCGAGTGCTGCAGGGAAGAGGTACAGCACAAGGGCATGAATTTCTGCTGAAAGAAAGGAATATTTCAACATCATCTGCTGAAACATGTCAGAATTGCTTAACTTTATTTAACTATTAAGTCACTGCAATTACTTGAGTCATCTCAATGAGATTAGCACTGAAGGTAGCTAAGGTTTCCCTGGCAATGTATAGGATTCTCAACTCACAGCATTATTGTCTCAGGCCACTATCACAGAAATCAGTGTTTGGATCAGTATTTGATGAAAAGTCCTAAGGAAACAGGCAGACAACAGAAGACTGCATTATTTGTGCAACAAAACCAGGATCACTTCTGATCCATGAATTAGCATACAGCATTACAAACAGTGGTACTGTTCTCCCATCTAAGTTCACGTTACTGCTTTTCTATAGGAAGAACAGGAAATAAAGCTACAGCACAACTGAGCACTTTGTAATTTCATGTATAATTTAATTTCAGTGACATCTCTTTAGGGCAAATTCTTCAAGTAATAGTTCTGCATCCACTGTAGAGTCAATCTTGCATTTCATTCAAGAGTCACTCTTCAGTATCATCTTCTGGGAGCATAAGCCAGTCTCCAGTTATGTTGGTGACCTAGGCAAAAGTGGGCCCTGTAGCTGTAAAATTTCTCTTTATGAAACTATGACAGTAGAAGTTTGCAGCTGGATAGGACTACCAAGGCAAAATACTGTGTGTGTGTTGATTACCCACAGACTGAAAGGAACTTCCTCTATGGGTGGTATGGGGGGAGAAGAAAAGAAAAAAATCAGTTCTCCTGCCTAAAATTAATTTTGCCAGGTGTCTCTGACACACAGGAAATTCTCTCATTCAACAGGCTATTCCTATCTAGAAATTTTTGAAATGTTTGGTTCTTTCCTGTGGTTCCTTCTTTATGGGTTTTCTTTAGGGTTTTGTTTTTTTCTAAAAGCCATAAGCAGCCCTAATTAAACATGTTCCTATGAACTCTGTGTTGTTGCCGTAAAAAAGATTTTCTTTTCATTACAATTTTTCCCTCTGTTCAGGAGAAATGTAGACATCCAATCAGTCTTCAATTCATCAACTCAGGTAGAACAAGAAATGCAAATCCCTACTTTGTCAACAAATGAGATCCTTGAAGCATAGCAATTCTAAAAAGGTATTTGATTAACTTCAGGAAAAGGGAATTTGGATATTGAAAAATATTAAATTACTAACAAACTTAAATCATCATCATGCCACTACATCAATGCATAGTTGGCTATGTACTGAATGATCCGTGTATGATTCCACTGGCTTGGGAAAACGTACAGACCAAACCTGAGCAAAGGCATGAAGCAGCTTCCACACAAATCACACATTACTGAACAGGCTAAGGCTATTCCTCCTGGAAAGGAATATGATGGAAGACCACCAACAGAAACAAGATTATAAACAGGGGATAACAGTCATTATCAGATTCAAGGGTTTGGAATATGAACTCAAATTAACAGGAAGCTTTAAAATGAAGGCTCAGTTACTTTTGGCAATGTCATAGGTTAGCAAGCATAGTCCCGGAAGGGACGTCCTTGCTAAGGGGTGCTTACAGTTTCCTCTGGGAACTGATAGAACCTATCAGCTGGCCAGTTTGAATATGGACAATTCTCTAAGCCACTTAAAGTTGTGATCACCTCTGTGATCCACATTTAAGAATAGGCAAACTCCCCCTCCAAGCTCTCTCTCGTTTCCGGCGCTGGCACAGGTGGCTGCGGGCCCCGTGTGGGGGCCAGCGGGCCCGGCCAGGCCCTGCCTGGGCCAGGCCGGGCCGGGCCACGGCCATCCTGAAGCCATGGACCTGTTCCAGCCATGGAACCCCCCCCACTGCCTTGCCGTGGGCAGCCGGAGCGGCTCGGCTCTCCCCCCTCTCCACTGCGATAAGAAAAATTCAACATTCCAGCTGCAAAGCTGCAAGGCCGAGGTGAGATTAACCCTTTTATTGCTGTGAAGAGCTGAAAACCTGAGGGAAGAGAGAGAGGAGATGCTTAAAGCTGAAATTCTGTTGTGAAGCTATGATATATCAGAGTATCCTGTTGTAATTTCATGAAGATATGGGGGGTGGAGTGTTCAACTCGTGAGCAAAAGCACCTGCGCTGAGATAGGCAGATGCTGACGCAGCTGTAATTTCATGAGAAGTTTGGACAGGGAGAGATGAACCAGATGAGGACTTTTGCTCCAAACGGGAAAGGAGAAAACCTCAGTCCGTAGAGATGAACCAGATGAGGACTTTTGCTCCAAATGGGAAAGGAGAAAACCTCAGTTCCTAGAGATGCTCCCAGAGATAGTCCTAACGATGAAGATGATGAAGACCCTTTGCTCCCAGGGAAGGAGAAGGGCCTCTGTTTTTGTTTCTGAACGGCTCAACCTTAAAATTGTACCCCAAAAAACTTCAAGAGTGGACCCTCGAAAGCAGTTGCGGGAAAAGCTGCAAGTCGGGGGAAAGGACTCACACGCAGGCAGAGAGACTCCTCTTCCTAAATGGACTGAACAATATTTGGAAGTGGGCGGCTGTCTCGTTGTGATAATGTTTTCATAGCATGAGCAAGAAGAGACTTCTCTTTCTAAATGGACTGAACAAGGTTATTATGGAAGTGGTAAACAGACTGAACATCTTAAGGGTTGTCTTTTCACATTGTCAGTGGGAGAAGGGAGGAAGGTGGGGGGAGGAGGAGAGTTCTGAAGGTGGTATAATTTTTTTTCTTCTTTTAGGTCTGTTAATAAACTTCTTTATATTCTTTCAAGTTTGGTGCCTGTTTTGCATTTCTCCTAATTCTTATCTCACAGCAGATAAACAGTAATGAGTATTTTGGACCAAACCACTACAGGCAAACATTTCTACAATTGGAGTGCTCTTTATTCTGAGAATTTATATGGGCTTAAAAGGTATTGAAGGAATTCACAGAGGAGAAATCCATTAAAGATTACTAAATACAAAATCATATTCCTAGCACAATGATATGAAGCCTGAACCTTAAGGAAGTTTTCTACTAAGAAGTTATTTTATAATTTATCAGTTTTTCAAAAAGTAAAATCCTGTTTCGGAAGGAAAAAAGGTTGTTTCTCACAAAGTGTTGGTAGTTGCTATTGCTGACTAGTTTAACTTACAGATTAAAAGGAAACTAAGTTCTACCAAAAAGTAAATAGTATCAAAATGTGTATATATTATTTTGTTTTTCAAAAAGCAAGCCACCTCCCTACCAGTTCAATTACTTTATTTCTTTTTCATTTGAAACACTGGGGTTTTTCTACCAGCTGATATTTTGCCATCCTGCAGCACTGTCATGTGATAAATTCAATAGAGGGCACATAACAGCCACTTCAAAGGCCAACACCCAAGGCAGCTGAAGTAGCTAAAAGTTAGATCAACAAAACGATTCATGCTACAAAGGTCAGTGTCTCTAGGATGTAAAAGGAAATGTATGCACAATCCAAAATACATGAGTTTTTGTCTTTTACTACTTTAACACACACCTTTTGCAATATATTGTTAATATCATAATTGAATTAACACATCAAAACAATATAACACTTTTGTCTGGCCAAGGTCTGTCTCTGCACCATTTTTCACAACCAGGAATGTATCATTAAGCAGACAGAGCATTAACCACATTCCACAGTGACACTAAAATGTACACGAAATATCCCTCTGCACTTGAATCAAAGTATTACCTTGCTGACACCAGGAAGCCTCTGGTGAAGCACAGTAAAGTGTACCTTTGGAAGGACTAGTAAAGTCTACAGTTCATATTACTGCAAGCTGCTGTCTTTTTCAGGGCAGCTTTACGACATGACATTTTTTAGTAAAGCAGCATACAGACAGGCTAATTGATGACATTTTCTCATGGTCTTCAACTACCCTTTTTAGAAATTCATTTTGTCTTAAATTGGTAAAGTCTGTACTTGGAAGTTTAGAGTTGCTCATCCTTGAAGAGCAATCACACACTTTCTTACATAAGCACTAAACACCTATAAAAGCCCAGCTGAAAGTTACTGTCTGTCTCGCTGATGAAAGAGGAAGGAAGTATCCTTCACGGTTGAGGTAACATTATACTGTGTGCTTGCGAGCACATACCTTTATTCTACTATAACAATTATGGATTTGCCATCTTAATTTTGGACATTTTAGCATTTTTCAAGAAGTTTATGTCTATGTTCCTTATGCTGTAATAGGTGCCCCCTCAGGAGGGTTCAGAGGCCAGCACGGGACAAGGACAGGTGAAATGGTAAGAGGTAGCAGCTTACAGAACCATAATGAGTGTTAGTCAAGTCACAATGGTGCTTTATTCAGGCTGTTTGGGATGGAGCATGGCAATAACAGTTTACTTGAAAGGGACAGCATGGAAAGTTGTCATATACAGACAACATTAAAACAGTCATTAAAACAGCTTTCAGCAGTCTAAGGAACTGTTCAATATAATGAAGAATTTACATGAATTCTGTTCCCTCCTGAAATACCACCACTGTATTTACTTCCACAAAGACAAGCTACATTTTATTTTTTAAAAGAGAGAAGTTAATAATAAACAGAATAATTTAATTTAAGAAGTTAATAATAAACAGTCAATAAACAGAAAAACTGAGAAACATCATGTATATATAAATGTATATATTTCCACGAATACTTTTTGTTTATGAAAGGCAATTTACAGATACAGTTCACAACTAAAGAGTTTAACATTTAAAATATTTAATGGAATATGCTTTATAGCCAAATAAAAATACAGTGAAGTCTCCATCCTGAACTGGTTGAAGTCACACATATATATTAATTTCTGGCAGGGATTCCCTAGCTCAAAATAGGTTTAAGTAATATTTTTAAAAAAACCTCACTCTGCACAGCAAAATAACTTGAACTTCCACTAACTTCATAATCACAAAAAGACATCAAAACACCTTGCATAGTTGAACAGTATGTTTTTATTTCAAGAAAACTGTCATCAGTAACTTCAATGGCCCTATTTACATAAACCCCAGATGAGATTAAAAAAATAAGAAAAATGCCACAGGAGTACAAAGATTTCATTAAGTGTGTTTACTTTTCTATAACTCAAAAGGCAATACAAATCAATGTGTAGAGCACAAGATTTCCCACTGTACCAGTTTGACTGTACTTCATATGCACTTCATCTGTCTTAACTTTTGAACATTCAATCTAATTAAAGATGCCTAAATAAAGCTTAATACACTGTCTTTGAATGAAGTATGGGAAGAAGGTATTAAATACAAAATCTCACATGAGAAATGGCTTTCATTATGTTAATGGATGGCAAGTTCAGGTCAATGAGGGTAACACCTCAGTTCCTTGAGATCACAACGCTACCAAGGTTCTTAAAACAGCTGGGGATTTGAGACGCTATTCAAAAAGAAATTCTCAGTAGAGGACATATTATTTTGAATTGATTATTTCATAATTGGCTGAAGGTGTGAGCTCATGAGGATTAAAATCTAAGCACATTACAAACTTGGGAGTTCTTGAGTTGTTAGCCATACATCACCTGCAAGCATTCAAATTTCTATGCCACTGCAGTGTAAACCTTTGGCTAAAGCAAGCCAGCTGGAAAGTACCAACATCCCAACTGCTCACAAAAAGCTGCTGGAGCTTATGGAAGTTCAAACTTACTAACTGAAGTGAGGGACAACAGGAAGGTTTCTAAAGAGCACAAATGTATCACACTACCAAGACTATGATTCACTTGCACGTGAATAACAAAGACTACTGACAAAACCCCACAGAAACAGTATGAGCTTTTGAAAGGAAAGACACTGTTGTGGTGGAGAGAGTATAATGAATCTAAGTGCTCAACAAACTAAATTATTTCTAGTACTTTGAGGTATTGCTTTTGAGTACAAAGGATGCAGTCTTTCTTCAGGAAGATTTTATTTACTCCAGGACTGCCTCAAATGAAAATTGCTTTCTTCTTTGTGGAAAAGCTCATTATTACTCAAAGAGTGTACTATAATATGTACTGCAGTAAACATGGGAGAAATTATTTTATTTCTGTTCATTTTAGAGACAACTTAGCAATTAGTCTCCCTAGAAGAAGTCTGAGATATCTTCACTTTAACTTTGCTGGTTGTGGAAAGGAAAAATATACAGGAAGACTAGGAAAAAATCTTGAAGTAAATAAATAAACACAAAGTAACTTCAGCTGATTTATCTAAATGAATGAAAGAAAATATTGGTACCTTTGATGAGACTATTCTATTATCTGGAAATCTCTGTGGAATGTACGCTTCAGCACCTGGAGGTGGTTCATGATGCCCAACATAAATAGTCCGACTGTCCACCCAATTCTCTTCTCCAGCACACTACGGGGGAAAAAAGAGTTACTGTGTCAGTTCAGTCTATATTTCTGCAGTAACGAGTCACACACTGAATTAACTAATCACATGCCTGACCATCAACACATACACAGCCACCAGCACATGACCCCTCACACTTTTCTGTACCAGCTCAAGACCACCAAAACACCTAAAGCCAAGTCAAATGTCAAAATTGCCTTAACTGCACTGCACTTTCCCACAGCACAATGAAAGAGCATCCATGAAAATCACTATTCCGACTTTTTCATTTATAACTGAAAAAAGGACAAATGGTTTAGGATTCTCACTCAAATTACATATTTAGTAAGTATTTATGTTTGTTACTAATTTTACCACTAAGAAAATCTGTGCTAATTAAAATATTTTTATGTATGACAAATACTTTACATTTTGAAACTAGCTGCCCATAACTTGGTATTTTATTTGCAGTAAAGTGAAACTCTGTTCTCCTGAAATACTAGTAGTAATCATTTCCCCACACATGAACAAGCTTAGAGACTCTTAAGCTGCCAGGAAAGACCACAGCTTGTCATCTCAGAGCACTTGCTCTTCTATGAAAGCTGTAGAAAAAAAAACCTAGGTGTGCCAAATGATCACATTCACATCATCAAACTCCACCACACCTATAGCTTCCCCAAAATCAGTACTTCTGTGTTCTATTAACTGTAAAAAAGTACAAATCACTGCATAAAAGTGTAACGCTGCATTCCCCCCACTGCTTTTCTTATTAAATGCAGGCCTTCCACATTGTCCCCACCCTTCCCCCTCCCCTAGCCCTGGCCACGCCCTCTGGTTCTCCCCATTGGTTCCAGTACCCCAACTCCACCCATGTACCACCCCTGCACCCTGAGATCATTCATCCATGTGCTTTCCCCGCCTCCCTCGTCCCTATATAAATCCCCAAGCTCCTGGGCCGCGTGGTTCTCTCTGCCTGTGGGAACCAGCTTGTCGCCCTGTAATAAAGGTTCCTCTGAGGTGCACATGGAGGGACCCTTCTCGCCTCCTGTACTGTCACCGTGCTGCGGAGCCGACAGCTAGCGGGAGCAGGTACGCAGGGCTGTCCGGAAGGACTACGGGAGAGTGGAATTGCCACTCTATCCTAAGCGGCCTCGCAGTGCTTTCCGAGAGGGCTGCCGCTTGCTAAACCAAACCAAGCAACGCAACAGGAAAGTATTTACACAAAACCAAGATAACCAATTTTTTAAATTTTAAAAATTAATTTTTTGGGGGGACACAGATTATAAAATGACCATCCCTTGGTCAATTGTCTAATTCACACCTACCTTATGAAAAACAGCTTTGAAGCACAGAACACATTCCAAATGCTTGGAGAAGCCCAGGCATCAGTAACTTTAACATCATCGTATGGTCAAAACTGAGGTAATTTAAATATGTCATAATTTAAACTCAAAACCTCTGCTTTATGTCACAATGATTCATTTACACATACTTTCATTAAGCATATTGGAGGGAAGCTTCTTTTCTGCATCTTCAACAGCTACATTTATTTAGTACATTAAATATGTCCTGAAAGTGCTCTTGGGCACTGGTGGTTGATTGTCTGTCTCTATGGGTAAACTGTCAGACTTGAGCAAACTAACCCCAAACAAATAGTGTGCCTTTGGTAGTTTACACAACCAAAGCATCATTCCCCAAAGCAGCTGGATGTACCTGTGCAGTTCTTGACATAAAAGCAGAATTTAATCATACAGACATGGTATCTTCTTTTCCAACTAGTCTTGATGTCAATAGTTATAGGTCCATTTACTTTACTACTACACACTTGGCTAGTAAGTCTAAAATAAAATTTTGTTCTTAAACTTAAAAAACATTCACCCTAACATTTCCTTCATCATTCATATATATATGAATTTTCCACTGCCTTAAGTGCAGCACAGCCAAAGATCACTTTCTACATAATTTATTGTTGCAATAGATGTATAAAATCTTGCAATACTCTGCAAATTTGGAGCAGTTAAGCTCATAAAATAATTATCTATGTGATGTGCATGACTTTCTTGAGGTTGGAGAGAACATAAAAAATATAAAAAGAAAACCTATTGGACTCAGACTATTAACCACAAAATAGCTGAGTAGAAGTCATCAAGTAAAATGTAAAGCGAAGTAGAAGGATTAAGGAAAAGCAACTTCTATCATCCCAGAAGTAGATACTAAGAAGCGGACACAAAGGACCTAAATCATTACTTGATTCTTACACATGACAGAAAAATGAAGGCATTATGTTCAGAAGATACCAAAGGACAAAACTGTAATACTAGGCATAAAACTAAAACCAAAAGTAAACCCCACATTTTTCTTATGTGTTATTCAACTTCCAATAACTTGAAAGAGTCACTTAATACATTATATGAAGCTGTTGACAAAGGAGGTGAAAATGAAAGCCACTCGTAAGACTCACCAATGGCCCAGTCAGGGCTTATGCTAACCCCTGTAACTGCCCCGGCTCAGTGGGAGTGCACACACATTTCTCCCGTGCCACATCTGGCACAGACTGGAAACTAGGACAGAGGTCGGTATAAAAATTGCATTGATTTTCCAGTCAGACAACTTCTCCCTTACCACCAAGGGGACTTGTCAAAAAGTAAAGTGCCATTCAGCCCACTTCTGAAGACCAGGTAACATTCTTTGAGCAAGCCAAAATATTTCGGAAGGAATGGAACACAACAGTGTTTCCATATTCCACCTTACTTCTATGACAATAACAAACCAAATAACAAATGGTATCTTTTACCATTTTATTGGTACACAATACTTTTTTATCTTGTCAGTGCCCTAAATGTACAATGCACACAAATTACCTACTGACACTTGCACCACATAATACTCCTAGAAATGCAAGGGAATGTGAGACATTCCTGTATAATACATTAAATTGTACAACATTCTTTAGTTTTTCATTAGGAAGGACATTCCAGACATAAACGCAACAAAAAGGTTACTCCTGATAAGTGAAGTGCCTGCCTGAGTTCAGAGATGACTACATAAAGGGCTAATGGGAATACCACACAAACTTTGAACACCAAGAAGAAATCCCTCAGCTTCTCCTTCCCTCTACAGGGGCCCAGCTTGACAATTTATCTCTAATTATTATTAACCAGTCCAAGACAGCTTGACAATGCTTTTAGTTCAAAAAAGCATTTTTTAAAGTTTCACTGCATACACTGACTCTTTATCAGGACTCACTTAAAACAGGCCTCTGAAATTGCCAATGAATCTGGGAAGACAGCTCTAAACAGCACCCTCCTGCACTACTTGCCAGTATTTACAGGTCTGATAGCCCTGGAGTATTGTGTCAACACTAAGTAAACCAACCACTCTGGAATTTGTGTTCCTAAAGCAAGGCATTACTTTAAGCTTGAGTATAAAATGAAGACAATCTCTTCTATTAGCTTTAATTTGACCTGGTTTTATCATGAATTGATAAACTTACGACAGATGTATAAAACCATATCTAACTTAAACTATCTGCTAGCACAGAACATTTTTTATTTTTCATTATGTTAATAGACAATAGAAAATAAATGCACTTTACTAACCTAATTCAACAACTTAAAACCTCCAAATCACTCACAGTCCAAGAGTAAAAACTGAGCAGGGAAGAGTAAGGCTCTCTTTGCCAGTGAGGTCAAACTGCAGTGCACAAAGTCACATGCACTGCTCAATATGGCAATAAGGCAACTCACTTGTGTGAAGTAGAGAAAGATACTTTTAGAAAAACAGCACTGTAAGTCAGGACATAGGCCACATAGAGAAATCAAACCACACCAACTGAATGTCTGGTAATGCCAACCTCCAAAGCCAAACACCTTGATCTGAAAGTTCTTTTAGCGTTCTGGTATTACAACTTACAGAATGACACCAGAGTCACTGAAAAAAACAGTCTGAATGCTGCTGCCAGAACAATGAACAATAGTCACTTCTTTTTTTAAGTTTCATTGCTTAAGCCCATTAAGAATATGTCCAAGAAACCATAAATAAATCTTAGCATTATCTGCTTCTATTTATAGCGTAAAGCTCAGTGTACTGAGACCTAGTTTTATTGGCACATCAATGAAATGTTACATAGCTTTTACTCTTTCAAGCAGTGTCAGCAACCATGAAAGCAAAGACCAGCAAAAGATTAAGGCATCTTTTCCTAACACTAAACAGAGACAGTTAACAGGATTTTACCTTTAGAGTTCAAATATTTCTGCAGCTTATTTTTTTCTGATTTAAAAAATCAAACTGAAACTAGCTTGAGATTCACCTTCATGCTGCTCTGGTAATTTTTATCTGGATTTAATTTAAACAAATGTATTGCCTGAAAAGGTAAGAGGCTTGGTATTCAATGAGTGACAGCAAAAGGATGATAGGAAGATGCTAGTGGTAGTTGCTGGAAAAGTAACTGACTTTGAAAGATTCCAAGTCTTTCCACATATTTTTAGTAGAGATTTAATGTATGATTTCGAAATCAGTGGAAACACTGAATGACATTTCCTGACTCTCCACTTGAACTATTAACTTGGGCATAATTACCAGCAACAATCTTCAGTTCAATATTGTATTTTGTCTCCAAATAATATAAATACAAACACTATTCAAATAAGTTAATATGCACTAAGTACAGCTGAAAACTCAAATCAGTCTGCCCTGGCCAGGCTCTAAGTACATTTCACTGAACAGTATTCTCTCTTACTTTTTTCTAAACGCTTTTTGATTAAAAGGGATAGTGCACTCTAACCACAGATTTGACAGCAACAAGTTCTCAGCATCCACTATAGCCTTGTTCACCCAGGATGTGACTCCATTCCTCCACACAGAAGTACTTCACACCCATAAAGGCAGGCTTTACTAACAGCCTGGTGTTTTATTGAATCACTGATATTTGATGTCAGTTAAGCAATTAGCACCACTGTTAAAACTGCACACTGAACACACGGCTGCTCAACCACTTTGGAGTTTTAGGATCACAGATACTGACAAGCCATTATCACTCAGAATCTACAGGAAGAAATAATGGTGCACAGTGTGAAAAAACATTCATGCATTACAACATCTCTGCACTAAAGGCTCCCGGTTTCCAATTTTTCATTCCGTGAAGAGAAACAACTTCAATATCTCAAAGCTGTAATTCACTATGGCAAAGAGAAAAAAAGTTATTTTCCTTTGTAATACTGTACAGATACTGTCTTTATCATATACTCTTACCAAACCATGAGATCATATAATCTCATCTTTGTCTTCATTTGTCAAATGTACTGAGTACCTGCTCTTTTACACTTGACACCATTCTGCAGAAATAGGTGCAGCCATCTCCCTTTGCAAACAATGGCACAGTGTGCAGATTTTTACCTCATCTTTCCAAATCCAGTCCTTTTAAGGGTAGATTTGATCTATAGATCACAAAAATCCATCTAAAGAAATAATAATTTTTAAATAGTCTACATTTCCTAAAATTGCTAACCATTAAAATATATTAAGCTTTTAAATAGTCCACTTTTGCAAAAAAAAAAAAAAAAAATCTTTAATTTGTATGTATGTGTTAGTGGAGCTAAAGGGTGAAATTCTCATTCATTTAAAGGATCTTAGATTTCAAATGACAGGCAAACTCACAAATATGTATAGAGAGAGAGCACTTAAGCTTTACATTTTGTTCACAGCATTACACCAGCCCTTCATATGAATTGGCCAAGCTGAGAATGAAGACTAACTTTGAAAGCTGTTAAGATTGTTATGTTTTGTATGAATATAGAATGGCATAGAAAACCAATATAATTCATATAATTATCAGATAAATACCCTATCAGGTTTTATGTTCTGAAAAAGGACTACCTCAATATGAGACATTGTAAACAGAAAGTAAATTACTCCATTCACCTACAAGTCATGGACATATGCCATTAAATAACTAATTTAATGGAATACCAAAATGCAGCTCTTCAGAGGCAACCACAAAAAAACCCAAAAAACCAACCAACAAAAAACCAACCCCAGAACAACTCTCTCCCAGAAACTTCTATGACTAATTAACACATTTCCTATGGGTCACCCATAATGGGATCTGTTGCCACAGAATATTACTGCATTTCATTCCAACAAATGAATTTTAAATTCTTGGATGACGAGTTTTGTCAGAAATAACGTTTGAAATCAAAACTGCCCCAGTCAATTGCCTACAAATCACAGAATACTGGACATAAGTATATGCAGAGAGAGAACAAAGAAGATAATCACATTCTTTAACTGCAAATAGATTCTTTTATTTATGACTCTCAGGGAAAATATGTGATTAGAAGCAAAAGCAGGTACATCTTAACTACATAAAATGGTGCCAGGCCGACAAGTTTTCCAACCAAGTCATATCTCTACTACTTGGTGGATCCTGGTTTTCTGATCTTTCTTTCCACCTCCTGCAAGGATCTTGTGCATACAGACAGAGGGGAAATGGATTCATAGCAATAGGCTGCAATAAGTTTTTGTGGAATTTTTGAAGAGGAAATGGAAAAGTATGATGACAAAATGATGCAAAGTTCCATAATTCAGAGCTGTTAGAAAAAATATTGTCACAACAGCAAATATTCCAGTTTCTGTAAAATACCTAACAGTTCTATATGTGTCCTTAATATAAATTTTATTTCAGCCTTCCAGTTCATGCCTCCTTGAGCATTGTACTTCGAGTAAAACATTTCAGAAGCTATCCTAATAAAGCTACATTCCAATTGTGTCACATGAGCTGGCACTGGGGCACTGCAATACAGCACTTCGAAGACAGTCTCATTCTCCTTTCTGATTTCCAGTTTGGAACATAATTTTTAGCTGAATTACACATACTCTGTACTTTGAATGGTTGAATAATTTGACCTGATGGATGACAAAGCCAGTGATCTGCATTCCTCCTAAAAAGGGTTAAAATCTTTGTTTCACATACATAAAAACTCATCTCAGTTATTCAAGAAAGATGGAGATCTTCTCTAAGCAGTCAATTTAAATTCCAAATACTGCTGATGTACTGGCCCATTAGGTATAGCTATTTCTGATGTCTGTGCTTTCTCTTCGGGTGAATCTTTAGTTTCCCCATTTATTTCCATGAAAAGTAACAATTAAAGTGATACAGATAAAAATCTCCTATTCCATCCACATATGCAATCTTCATCTAGTTTCACAGAACCACTGCAATGATGGTAAGAAAGTAGATCTGTGATGTATGTGAATTACTGGACAGCTGGAAAAATGCTTTTGCTACACTTTTCCTTCCTCAGTGTACTGGTTCTGACACATTTTGCCCCTTGTTGCCAGTGGGATAGGGACACCGTGTGCCTTGTGCTCATCTGCCCAGGCCCAGCCAAGGACTGCTGCTACATGGAAATCCTTTCAGGAGTCTTGCTTGCAATTAGAAAGGCAAATGAGAAAAAAACTACACTGCAAAGTGAAGTGGTAAGAGAAACTAGAAGGGAAAGTGTCACATAAGACACAGGATATTTGACAGCCTTAGTACTTAAATTAATTAAAAATCAAGTTTATTTCTAAGTAGCTCCAGACCAAAAACTGAAATAAAGGTTTGCAAAGGAAATTTACAGCTTCCTTAGGTGCCAAGAAAAGCTGTAAAACAAGAGCAATTTCATTTCTTTTAAGGCAGCTAAAGGCCACAAATATTTACATGCAGTGCCAGTCAAACTCAAGAGTAGCTACAAAGATATTTTCAAGAGAGTTGTATAGATATTTCAGAATGCAGGGATTTTTTTTTTTACTCTTAGTTGCCAATAACTACTTCCATTTGAAGTAATTCAACACGAAAAAAATCTAAAGCTATCAAAATTTTTAGGGCAGAAAACTGATTTTTTAAGAAAATTTTTTTTACAGATGCTAAAGGAACAGAGGGATGAAGGGAGAGAAGTAGCAGATTGTTTTAATTCATTCAAAAATATGTAATAAACCCGCAGATATGCCACACTATTTATTTCCTTTTAAATTAACATTTTTAATTATTAAATTAAGTAACTAAATTAAGAAAAATCAAGCAATAATACCTGTTGTGAATCTTCTCCAAGAAACAACACAATGCATATGGAGACAGTATGCATTGGCAAGATTTACAAGATCAGATGTAACCAAATCTATTCCTAAACAGTATTCTTATAGGAGCTTCAGATTATTCAAAAGGGAATGTATTCTAAAAATATGCTTTATATTTAGAACAGTAAATTTCTCTACTATCAGACATGATCAGAACTGGCCAGAGTGACAACACATTCCACAAGGATTTTAGCAAACAAAAGTGGAAGAGCCAAATTTCCCATCCGGATTCCAAAACAAAGACAAAATATATGGGCTTCTGTATTCTTCTTTATACTTAGCACAAGGTCTGTCAAAATGCCTCATCTACATGTTCACTGCTCTCTAAATTGTTCAAGTAAACTACGGATAAAAAAAAAAAAAGGATAGTTAACTATTGCACTCTGCAGTCTACTGACACAGCTGAGCAACAGACCTCTACTCCTACATTAACTAGAAAAATATAATGTAGCTTTGATGTCAAGAAAACACCTCCCCCCATTGTTAACCCTTGTCATCACATTTAAATCTGTAAAACAAGTTCACTGCAAGTAGGAGCTACTCACTGTCCTAATGGTCAGTGACTGTTGGACTTCAAAAGGATTTTCATTCCTAAGTGGATTCAGAGTTAGTGAAGCTATGATTCTAGCACACGGAAGGTGGGGCAACCTGCTTATATTATGCAATGATACCGCAAAACTAACAGCTTGTAAAATGCTGGTCTTGCAGGACACCAAGTCAGTGACCAAAGAATGTCCAAATGTTATTACATTAACTGTTCCATCCATAATAATCTAAAGCTTATGTTACATATTTGTACCGGAAAATCACCAAAGAATTTACTCCTTTACATCTCTATATATCTTTACATATCTAATTATTTATACTTACTTGATACTGAACTACAGTTTCTTAGACAACAGTGACTAACGCCTTTTTGGGGTTTTTTTTGCTACACAAAGACTACTTTAAAAAGTCTCCTGGTATATCTCTGTAGCTATGCTACCACACATACTTTAGGTCAGGCTGCAACCTTATCAGAAGCAAATAACCCAAGATAAAACAGAGAGAGAAAAACTACCACATGGGTGCTACTGAAAGCTGTACTACTAAAGCAATTGCTACCTGTTTGTTTTCCATATGTATAAGGAGAAACCCAAATCCTCAGTAAAATTGGCAGGTGTCACATTTTGACAATTTTTCAAATTACAGTCTTGCTCACGTAGGCTGGTCCTGAACTTACTCCCCGCTACGGCCAGACTATATTGGTCTACAGAACTACCCACAGAAGTAAACAGGTATAGTACAAGTGCCAAGCTCTCCCTGCATTACTGGTAAACTTATCAACTGCCTGGAAGGCCTGGAATACGTAAAAATGGCAATACTAATAGCCAAATTTCCTATTATGAGTAATTATATTTTGCCATACTCCCTTGCAGTGTAACATGCGAATTCTCTCTCTCTTATATGCAATCGGTTTTGAGCACTGTTTGAAAGAGCCACAATATAAACCCAGCACCCCTGTACTTCATCTTGAAGAAATCTTTAACTTGTAGTTCAAAAATAACTTGGCTGTTCAGAATAATGGACTAATTATGTAGCACTAGAAGCTACCTAGCATTTTCCTTCATCTCCATGCTTTTTGCTGTGCATCAGCACCAAATCTGATGTTATGCAAATTCAGCTTGGTGAACACACACACTTTGATAGAAGGAAGGACCCTAATTACAGATGGCTGTAAGGTTAATGAAACATTTATTTGGAGCTATTTGAAGCACTTTCAGCATACTTCTAATTCTTACACAATTATACAGTACTATTCAAGTGCAGTTCTGAAACATTCAAGGAATATAAAATTTTAACCAATTACTTCTTCCTATAATGCAAAGCAATACCATGTGTTAAAGTATTTGAGGGGTAAAAGCCATGTGCCGATTCAGGTAAAAGTTCACAAACTGTATTTTACAGTTTTACCTACTAACGCATAGGCGTTACTGATGAAATGCCACACTCAATCCTCATGCGTAATAGTGAAGATCTTTTAAATTTTCCAAGATTAGCAGGCATCAGGATCATAAATCTGACTTCAGATAAAGTCTACACTGATGAAAGACAAGAATTTTAAACTTACAAAATGGCACAAAGGACATGCAATAACTTTGAGTGTTCACATCAGGAGTATGAGTAAACCCACTCATGATGCATAAGAAGTTTATGACACCAGTAATCACAAGATTTTAGAATCCCTTTTGTTTTCACTGCACTTGAGGAATGTGAATTCCATTAAGATTAAATATTACTTTACAATTCTTTTGATGCAGTGAGCTTTTTAATATTTACTTTTACTCTCAAAGATCAGATTTAAAGACTTGAAACTGAACAATCTGAAGTACAATAAATATTTCACAACGTTGTACTTTTACAAACATCAAAAGACTTCAAGAACTTCTACAGTAACCAGTTAAATATTTACAAAAAATAACCTTCATCAGCATTTGCTATTAGCTGTATTTTAAAGTTAGATATTCATACAAAACCATTATTTTACATTAGAGCTATTTCCTTTGTCATATATAGTCACATACAGAAAAATATATGTAACATTTAAAAAAAATTAATTACAATACAAAATATTGACTGCTAAGTCAGAAGCTAGTTGCCACTTGTTATTAAGAAAAAAAATAAAAGAAAAATGTCTAGAAAGTCCAAAACATCTATTATACAAGTAATTAAATCACAAGCTCAAGAAATCAAAAAAGTCAATGTTTAGCATTTAAAACAGTGAAAATGAAGGTTTGTAACTAAACTCTTTGGGAACTGAAGTCAGAGAAACTCCAGTATCTAATCCCTGAACAAGCAGGGCACCAGAACTCAAGGACAGACTTTCAGTTTTTATCATCTTGAACAGTTTAGTGAAGACAAGGTGAATTTTAAGCCAAGATATCATTAATAATTCAGAGGAAACTTCTGATACAGCAAAGATGAGGAACACTTAAATAAAACACTTTCTCAACATATAGTCAGTCGCCTGTAAGGTACTACAAGTTGATCTACAATGACTGGCCACCCTGCGTAAACATTTCATATTTGTAAAATGCTACTAATAAAAGCATTAATAATAGCCAGGGAACTTAAAGTAAGGTCAACACAGTACACCCAACACATCTGGAGTCAAGCACCAGTATACAAGTACAGTGTGAAAGATATCTCTTGGTCAGAAGCAAAGATGGTTCAAATTGTTTTATTTTAGCAGTACTGTAGCTACTTCCCACTTTAAAAGGTTACTATGAGACTTGTATCAGGATAATTATACAATATGGGGGATGGTTTTTTAAGCTTTCAGTGATCCATGTACCTCCTTTTATTTATATGTGGAAGACAAAATGTCCACATTGCACTTCAGTATATCAAAACTGTTGTGTCCTTCATGCAGAAAAGGAAAGATATTTTTAAACAAAGATTTTTCTATCAAGTCTAGAACTGCACTGTACATTGAGATTAATATATTCTGACTTGCAATGATTTTGATAATAAAGGCAAAGGAGGTTATGCAGGTTCGTCTGGGATGAGACGATAAGTGTAATCTCAACCTCCACGTGTCTGTCATTCAATGATACAGAGAAGAGGTTTAACAACCTTTTGATGCTGCTGGTTTCTATGCAGCAGCAAAAGCATACATAAAAACATAAGAGACGTCACCAAATTTTAGGCTTTGATTTACCGCTGTGACTTCTTTGATGTGGGGAGGGATGGAGGCGAGTAGTTACAATACATCATCCCCTAAAAAGAACTTGTGATGGGATAGTTTCTCTTTGCCATAAAACTCTCTCAGGACTCTAGAATCTAAGAAAAATCACCATTTTTTAACCCCCCTAGACAAACATACTCCACAACATCAACTTACATCTTCAAAAATCTCCATAAAGAAATGTTTGTCAGACTTCAAAGGCTGATCTGCCATTCCTTCCCTTTTCAAAGGGAAAGCAAAGGAAAAAAACAAGAAAAAAAACCTAACCACATTTTCTCCTCAATAAAAGGAGTCTCTATACCCCACATTTTGGGAAACCCAAGTAGAAGTAAACTCCCAGTACATGCTGGCAGGAAAGACCTCTATTTAGCAAATTTGAAAAAGCATATATATATACCTAAGGACATCACAGGCCCTACAGATCCTTCAGATGTCTATGACAGATTATCGAAGGGGGAAAAAAAAAAAACAAACCAAAAAATAAACAATTCACCATTGTACTAGAAGAATGACACCTGAGAGATATTACTTCAACTGAACAAGTATCAAAAAACGTCTGAACCAGAATCATCAGGATTATCTATTTTAATCTGCTGTGTATGACCGGCTAATGAACTTACAACGTGAAATAGAGCTAGATAATCATGAAAAGCACATTTGCTAACTTTTTTTTTTTGTTTCAAATGAATACACATACTTAAGAAATGAAGTTATTACAACAGCAAAGAAAATATTTTTAATAGACTTTTCTTAGTATACTTTTTGAAAACAGTCCAATAGACAAATGTTCTTTTAAAAGATCCAGCTTTCATGCTTAATAAAACTAATTCCCAGAAAACTGTGTGCCCCCTCATCTGTCTTTTCCTGTTGGACTAGAAATTCCTGGAATCAGTCCAAGCAAAAGAAAAAACCCACCAACCTAAACTGCAAATTCTCAGTTGCTGCAAAATTGGGTTAGGAAATGATGACTTTTGAACTAGCTTGTCATGCCATGTTGGTTTTTTTTACATCTATGTGGAGGAAATAAGAATTAAGTATAAAGTGGATATCCAATACTGTTATTATACAGTAACATATATTCCAAATACTGCTTATTTCAAAAGTACACAACAGTTCTGTACTTTGTAATCATTTGATACTATCTATGAATAAGGAAGTGTGAATCAGATTTAACTAACTTCGAAGTTCAATGAACTGTAAAACTGTCCATATTCTGAGCAGAGGTTTAGACCAAAAACCTTCCACATATCAGCTGGTTGCATAAACTGACAGACAAATGCCTAGAATTCAGTGATTTTAGGAGAGGCAATTCTGTGCTCTCTCTAAACCAGCTAACATGAGTTTATTGATTACCAGGCCAATTTCAGTCACAACTGTGTTTGTAAACAAAAGTCTAACCATTCATGACATTTATTCTGTCAGGTAATTCTTTACCTTAAGCCTTTAAAAACATTGAAAGCCAAAGGCAAACCCTAAATAAAATCAGAAATCGTTGTTCTAGACTAACTTCTTCGTTCCCCCCCAAATGCAGTAAAATAACGAGATTCTACAAATCCTACTTCACCCATAGACAGAAATACAGACTCCTAATGAATGAGGCATGTTTGACTCCTGCAGAAGAGCACATGACTAGTTTTGTAAAATCCACATTTCCAAATGTGTTTTGATGACATGGGGCACTCTTCAGGACATGTATCCTTATAGGCAGGATCAGCTGTCCTGTAGGCAATGAAAATGGAGCAAGATACCAAAAGGATAGTGCCAAAAATAAAACTTCAGGTGATAGCCCAAGGAGTATTACTACAAATGAGATAAGTGATCCTTAGCAGTGCCCTGGTTGGTACTACAATGTCTTACAGGAGTTATTTTTGTCCACTTCCTAACACTTTGCTTTTTTTCCTCCTTTAAATGTAAGAAGATACAATCCATATGTAAGTGAGAATTTCATGAGAGGAAAGTAATTTACTTTTGCCATCTAGAAACAATTAATCTTTCTTGATTTTAGGAGGCATTCTATTAGACAATTCCTCAGAAATAAAATGCAACTACATTTAATGAAGATAGAGTGAATACCAGGCACAGATCCCAACTTGAATTGTCTTAGGAGGCACAATACAAACAAAAAAGGAAACTCAACATTTTTTCTTAAAAATAAACAGCTATGAGTAAAATCAAGGAAAGCAGAAAGTATTTTCACATTTATTTTACTTTTTAGAATATGACTGCATCTGAGGCCTTGCCACAGCAGCCATATCAGTTATCATATCCAACAACCACACCCCTAGAAGCAAATAGCTGATGTAGATCTAGTGCAGAGCACGATTGTGAGCCTACCAGTTAATCTGTCTGTTCTTTTTCTAGTATACCTGGCTCCTAAAGGGTCAATTACACATTGGACATTGAATTCAAATGGAGCAAGTATTCTGATAAGAAGAGATAATTGCTTACTTTGTTTCTCAATGTAAGTTGATTATGTGCTTATGCAAGAGGCTATCCGGTGGCAGCTGGAACGTTTTACTTCAGGTGAGCCACTGCCTCTGTCAGTGGGGGCACTGTGAGGTGGAAATGGCACTGGATCCACCATTAGAAGGAAAGCAGTGTTCACAGCAGTTTGACAAGTTCTGGCACGTGCAAGGAGTAAGGATATTATGCATCAAGTTCATCACAAGTGAGTTAGATCTGCTATTGTTAAGAAAGCTTATCACTCTTAAGAAAATATATTATAGACAATATTCAAATAGCCAAGGACACTGCGGTTTGAGTAAGGGGTTTTTGTTGTTAGTTTTGTTGGTTTTGGTTGTTGGGGGCTTTTTTCAGTGAAGATATAACATTATAGAAGGAAGAAAACTGAATTCAACTGCAAACTTTTAGAAATAAAACCTCCAGATGCTCTTGCGAGGATATTGGCAGGAGGCTATTAAACAGATAACTCATTTGCAATTTGGGTATATTTTTACATTTACAGAAAGAGTAAAAGGAAAGTATAGAGGCTAGGCCGAAATGTGCATTTAAAAAAAATCCTTTCAGATGAGAAGTGCTGAACTCCTATCAGAAAACTACACCTTCAAATAATCTTAATGATATAAAATTCAGATTTCATTTGCACACACACCATCCTCTCTTGACTCATAGTACTAAGCTCTGTTTCAAAGGTACAAACTGCCAAAGAACACCATGATTTCATTTGTATATATTAGTTGAAGTCTTGAGTGAAAATAAAGCAAGTACTATAAAACCTGAGTACAATACATATGTTAAATCATTTGTATTAGAATGTATATCATCCCTCCAATATACTCTATAAAGAGACTACAAAATGATGCCTTAGCTCTACATAAAACCAAAGGTGTGTCCTTGTAAGCAGTAATGCTAACACTGGACTGCTGTTAATGGGGAGGAAAAACAAAACAATAAATTGCATGTTTTCACTTATTCCAATGGAGCTATTGGGGGAAAAAAGGCTTGCTATCTCACAAATATAAAAGTTACAATGATCTAGTGTCCCTGTAAGAACTTTCTTTGTAAGCTGCTTAGATTTCCTTACTAGTAATTATTCTTACAAGTCAATTTGCTCTAAGTCTGTAAATTTAGTATCAAAATTAGCTGGTTAAGAAAACCTTGATTTTGGTACTTGCGAAATAACTAGTGTTTCACCCAAGACCAACAAAAACACAATGTCTCTACAACAGCGTTGTGTCCAACTGATGAAGCTGGTTGCTTCAGCTCCCTGAAAGCACAGAAGTTAGAATCACATTTTCTACTTTGCCTTACTGAGAAAAAGCCCCTTCAGTATCACCCTCTCAGAGAATACTTCTGCATTTGCTGAGGGAACTGAAATACGATGAACTTTAGAAAGGGTTTTCTTTGTGTGCGTGTGTGCACACAGGGAAGTGAGCTAGACCATGGAGATGGGAGGGATAAGGTGTCATACAGCAACTCATGTGGGAAAACCCCTACCATCTAACAAATACCCACACCCTCCAATTAAAGCCTAAGCAAGAAATTTTCCTTCTCTTTTTTATTGTAGGAACCCAGAGTGCCGAGAATATTTCTGCCTGGTTTTAAGGGTTTTTACCACCCTGAACAACACTGTTTTAGCTTTAAACCTTGGAAAAAATTACCAACAGTCAGACAACAACTAGAAAATACAGTGGTGTGAATTAGGTTATAGACTACTATGTAAGATTGTCACAGGGTGAAAAATTTAGAGGTTTTAGGCTTCTCTTTATAGTAAATAAATAAGAGTTAAAAATATCAAAATGGAGGATTGTTGTCATTCTCTAGACCTTCTTCTCCTTCTTCTACCACTCCATATTTTGCAGTAAAAGTAGTTTGGAATGATTGGATAGAGAATTCTGCAGTTCCTAGTCGTGTTACTGAATAATTGGTAAGAAAGTGAAAATAATGTACATTTTCAGTAACTATTGGTTAAAATGTCTTTAAAAGGCTGCGTAAATCTTGATAATTAGTCTCTCTCGCTCTCACTCCTACTTTTCCTCCTTCCATGCTGTACCTGGGTCACACTAGTGGCTCAGTTCCTCTGATAAGACTTCATAAACAACTATCTAGAAGCATTGAAACTATAGAAGACGTCTTGCTTTATCTTTTAAATGCCTTGCAAGGACTTTCAGCAAATTCTCTCCCATCAGGAGAGATTCGATTTATGGCACGTTAAAGTGTCAGTTATTATACCCTGCTGACCATTTTAAGGGTCTCCATACTTTAATACTAGCAGAATCACAGAATCATTGAATATGCTGAGTCGGAAAGGACCCATCAGGATCATCAAGTCCAACTCCTGGCCCTGGGCAGGTCACCCCACAAGTCACACCATGTACCTGAGAGCATTGTCCAAACACTTCTTGAACTCTGTCAGGCTTGGTGCTGTGACCACTTCCCTGGGGAGCCTGTTCCAGTGCCCAACCACCCTCTGGGTAAAAAAACCTTTTCCTGATATCCAACCTAAACTGCCCCTGACTCAGCTTCATACTGTGAAGGTTGGCTTTTAACTCTAAAAGTATTTACATCTTGTAATACAGTAACACAGAACATGTCTAAAAAAATACTTAAATCAAGATTTAGAGATGGCATATGAATTTTACTAGTATCAACACTGTGATGCTACTTGCTTTTGGTTATCCATTATATGGAATGTGTATTGCTTCAGCTGCCTATGGTTCCATGGCATGAAATAGTCATTTCTGTGTTTCTCTCTATTTAATCAGTATAAGGTAATTCTTCTAATTCTCAGACACTGTGTTTGTTTCAATGTTGGAGAGAGTGCAATAAAAAAGCCAGATTTCTTAAAATGTAGATACCAGAACAAGGAAGAAATAGCACACTGGTTTTGTTCTTAGTGGTGTATAGAAATCTGCTTATCCTAATGTTTCCACTTTAATTTTACATACTTACTTGCAGTAAGTGAAATATATATAAATCTTTTTGTGCTTTGTTTATACATCTGCACAGATATTAAACTGGACACAAGGAAATGGATTTACCTCAAATGTGATGTTAGCTGGAAACCTTATAGGTAAAACGCAACCAAATTCCACCTCTTAAATATTTTGGTTTCAGCTTTGTCTCCCTTTTAATCTCTCACCTTAGTATCAACGTCCTCATTGATGTCTCCACAAAGTCTAGGCATTTCTAAATATTTTAAAGCTTAATACAGAATGAGATTTACCAAATATTCAATAGTTAGGAATAATCTCATGAAAAAAACATGGTTTTGTCTTGATGTCTTATGAGGTACAAGCTTGGTGTACCTCAGGTACATCTTAGAGAGGAAGGGACACCAAAGGCCACACCATGACCCCAGCAAGCCCTCCAGGAAATACCTACACTTCATATTTCTGTCTTACTTATTCACAATGGGATTTGCTAAGCAAATTAAACTGAAGACTGTCTGGTAAAATAGGTGAAGAGCCAGCAAGCAGAGGGGTATGTACTCAAGACTTACTTAATAGGGGGCAAAACATAATTTGCATGTCCCTGGAAGGAAACCTAAAGCTCATAAAACCTTTGCTACCTTGAAATTAGACACTCAACTCCATAATGCTCTCTTGTACTTACAATACAAAATGAAAATAATTTTAGATGATAGGAGCGGTTAAAAAAATAAAAATTACAAAAGGGAAGGAGCATGGAGGAAGTCCATACAGGCCAAAGGACTGTGGGAAAAAAGTAACATGCTAAAGCTCTGGCTGAAGGAGGCCAGGCGACAGGACAAACCCACCTCGGCGTTAAGCTCCAGGCACGGGGCATGAAGGGGGCCACTTTCCATGGCTGTGCCGGGCTGGCCCCTCAAGGCCCCCCACAAGGCCCTGTCTGTGAGGGCCCAGGTGGAAGCACCAGCACAAAGCCAGTGCTTGGCTGGAAATGCAGGGCAGGAGAGCCTGGTCACTGCCAGGCCCCATGCAGGGAGGGTCCCCAGAGGCCGGGCAGCACCTGAGAGAAGACTCTCCCCTTAAAACCAGAGGTGCACATAGACAAAGCTGATATGGTTTGCTCTCAAATGGCTGCAGAGCCCCTGCTGCAAGGCTGAGAAACGAGCAGACCAACAATTCCAGCTCTAACCTCACAAGGGACCATCCACACACCCTCTCTAAGCATTCAGGTTCCACTGACAGAAGAGTTTTTAAAGTGTACGCATCTGGTTGAAGGAATTTGATTCACAGATACTAAATTTCCTTATGTCAAACATTTTTCCAAACAACTTGTTTTGAAAGTCTAGCAAAACCAACGAGTTCCACCTCTGCCATACCCACACATCTACCACCCTGTTTAGCAGAGCAGGTACTCCTAAAATCTGGCCTGACAGACAAAACAGAACATCACTGAAGTTCCCAGTCCCTGGAGCCACCACAGTGGCCACTGCTGTACAGTGTCAGAATGCCATGACTTGGCAGAGTCTGCTGAAACCCTGGCCTTGATCCCACTTACAGGGGATCTAATCCTTGTTTGGCCGCCCCAAGCACACGAGTAACTTAGTCACCATTGCCTCAAACATGTGACAGATGCCAGTGTACAGGAACATTCATTTCACAAAGTCTTTCTCTGGGGAAAAAAAAAGACATGGAAAAATTGCACCTTCAGTACAAAACTGTTGGCCCATGTTAAAATTCCCCCGTGACAGTAGAGACACCTTAGTGGCTTTTCTGTATCTTATGGCCACATGGTGCTGCCATCACTACCAATAGGGTTGAGCAACACAAATCAAGCTGCTTATTCCATACCTTGTAAGATTAAGATTAGTATCAGCTAAGAAAGCTTATTCGCCACATCTCTGTAAGAGGCTGTGAAAGTAAACAACGAATTTCTAAAAAAGAAACCAAACATAGCACTGAAAGCTAATTAATTTCAAACTTCATATATAGGCATGGAGATAGGAAAGTCATCTACCTGAGAAGGTCCCATCTACTGAAGCACAAAAAAATCCCAGTGACATAACCTGTACAAAAAATACTGACTTGCACTAGGTATGCAGTCTTGTAGAATGATTGTTGCAACAACCTCTTGCTGCTGAAAGACACAGCCAAGTGTTTTCTCCTTTGCTATTCTGATCTTCTAAAGACATGTATTTTCCCATATCTAATTCCTGATACAATTCATCTCTGGAACTGTATTTGCTGTAAATTATATATTATGTTAAAACTGAGTTTATACAGGCTTACACGGGAGAGCCAAAACACATAATCTAGTCCCTTACTGCTACCTTGTTAACCTCCTGATCTATTAGTTGTCATCTATGTTCGCTCTCACACAACGTTACCTGTTCTAAGCTTTTTTTAATACTGTGGATCAGTTCACACCACTGAATCAGTTAAAATATCAGTAGTGTATAAGAGAACAGGAAACAATGCGGCCCTCTCTCAGCACTTGGAAAAGACAATGCCAGTACTAGATGTTGCAGTGATTTAACCACTTTTTATTTCCTATGGTAAAACTGGGAAAAAATCAGCAACTACTATACTTGGCAGGAGATTCACAGTTACGTCAACTGACAACTGGACAACTTGGTTTGCGTTTTTAAAACAGTACATTTAACCTGTACTCATAGCCTTTTAAAACTTCTTTACACAGTTCTTCAACTACCTTTGGTTTTTGTACTCAAATTTCCACAAGCTAGTGAACTCCCTAGATTAAGGTTTGAAGGTGGTCTGAAACTGTGTGTTACTTTGAAGTACTATGCATCTAGCTGTGGATAGCATCTTTGATCATATTGCAAAAAATCTTGTATCTCTCCCATTTTATACAGAGCCAACATATGGCCAGTTTTCTGGTTTGGTCTCTTCAACATTAGCTAAGTAGTTCCAGTGTCTCTGAAATGATCACAGGCCAGAAGATCTAAGAACACACTTATTCTTTTGAAATCCCTCCAAAAAGGCTATTCCTCTTTTATTGCTAGCTTGTCATTATTGGTTCGTGCCATTTCCTTTAAAAATGAGTGGCTCTAATGCTATTGATTTAAGTTGTTCCACTCCAGGGAGCTCACATTAAATTCAGTCAAATGATGTAATGTATTGGATTGTCCCATCATCTTAGTTCAAAAATTCTCTAGGTTATAGAACAAGGCTAGGCTAAGAAAAGAAATCACCTTGGCAATTCCTTGGAATTAATAAATAAATGAAAAGGTTCATACTTTTCCTTCAAGTTACAGCAAGTAATAAATCAATACACATCAAATCTATTACTTTAATTATTTTTTTTCCATTCTCCTGTATGTCCGTAAGAGAGCAGATCACAGCTCTAATTACAACAATTACTTCCAGCGATGCCAGTAGGATCAAACCAAAGTTATGTGAGGCTGTTTTAAAGAGATTATTACTACTCTTCCAAGACCCAAATTTGAAAAATCAATTAGCAGATGTCTATTTTGCAACATTTTAAAACTCACATCCTCTCCAGACACTTGCCCTGTTCCAGCTCTTTAAAAGTGTTCAGCTTTTTCTTTAAACATCCCTAGATGTACATTCAGTACTGATATACCAGGATTATAGGTCAGCACTGTCTTTTGCAGGCCAAATACAATAATGAAGGTGCTTTCACACACAAGCTGTTGCTGCTTTTTCCTTTCAGAAAAATGGAACAGAATAAAAAAGCACTGTAACGGTTTGCTCAGACTTACACCAACACTTGTAAAGAATTAGCTTGTGTATTTTCTATGATCATTTAAACACCAATTCTGACCTTTAGTAATTACTATAAGAGTGGCAAACACATGGTACCTTGTTTTAACCCTAGAAAAAAACCAGCAATTTCATCATCACTTAGATCTGCTGAACTGAACTTTCCTATGTTTCTCCCACTCCCACACAGAGCCGAGAACCATCACTGGCATTTAAAACAAAAATAACTTCTTCAGCTCAGCCTATTACAAATGCTTCCTTCAATATAAAACCAAACAGACAACTAAGGAGAAATTAACAGTCAAAACAGGAAAAGAACTACACATGCTGAGCAAGTAAACCTCAGAGCAGGATCTAAAGGTTCACAAGCTTGGGCTCTAGAGAATTCAAGTGGATCAATTTCCAAGGTCAGAAGACCTTCAATATCCAACTTTCAAGCATAAACAGAAATCCATCAGAAAAAGGCAAAGGGGGAAAGGTTGTTTGGCCACAGATTTCTACAAAAGCACTGCTAACCTTGTAAATTCGGAAGCATGGTGGATTTTATCAAACTATGTACTATGCTGCCTGGTAAATCCTGTCTGCTCAATGTGTTTATTTCTATGTAAAGCTTTGAAGGTTCTGAACACATTAGGCATAACAAACATATTTGAAGTTGACAAAATATGGGTCATCATCTTCTTCATGACACAATGAGAATGAAGACCTACCATACACAGGTGGAAGGGCATGTTAGGCCATGCTTCCGTAAGCCCTTGCATTTGGCTTGTTACCATAAAACAAGAAAAAGAGCAACAGCAAAGAAAAGCACAAAGCACAAAAAGCCTCAAGCACAGAAGAAACATTTGTCTACCACTTACCAGCATCACTTCTAACTTCTACTAGGAATCTATATACCACTAGACAAAATTAAATCTGATACTGTTCTTCACTGAAAATTATTGTAAAGCCAGTCAATGACACAAAATTCATTCTCACTCCTCACTGGACTAGAAGTCATCAGTATGACTTACCCATGTAACACCATTTCCACAAATCCAATCTGCATAGACAACTTTCCATTGCACATCACCAAAGGCATAACAGAAGCCATGTAACCGATATGTTTTTCATATCACATCTAAGTTAATAAACTAAAGAGATAAAGATGAAGTAATTTTAGGATAAACAGTGACTTGACAACCACTTTATCATCACCAAAACCTTCCTTTTATGTAGAACACATACCAATCAGCAAAAATACTTCATTCTTGAAGTCAGGTATTTAAGGTCTTCAGAAATCTTACACGTCTCAATTTGTTTACATAGAATAAACAATTACCACATCAACTTCCCCCCATCATTACTTCTCTCTACATAACATGTGGTTACTCCTAACTGTAACAATCTTCATTTAAACATGGTATGAACAAGAAGAAAAAAAAATCCTGTAAGACTCTCAGTGTGCCTAACCCTACGCATACTGATGTAAAGCAATCTGCATCTCAGATTTCTCTTGCTATATACATGAATAAATGCCTCCCTCCCTCAACAGTTAAACTACTAACTCTGAAGCAGAAAAGAAGATACAGCCCATAACCAAAAATTTTTACACTGTTGTAGACTTTCATATATTTGTGGTGATACTATAGAAAAAGCCATGTTCTTTCTCTGACAAGCTTCGCTACCATCCCATGCCATACCATCCTTCACTCATAACACTGTAGCTTGCTTTACCAGTTCAAAAGGCACAAGACTCTGTCCTCTCTATTTCAAGATACCTGCAGTGCTATTTTATTGTGTACAGAGTATTTCCTAAATATTGCTCCATTTAGAAAACTACAAAAGTTTCTACCCCTTCACTCTATGTTAACACAAACAAAACAAAAATGCTTTGTTATGGGACTATGCCAGCTTTTTTCTTTTCTTGGGAAAACAAAGTACTTGGAATTACAAACTTCAGTTTCTGTGTTCTGCTAATAATACAAGATTAGAAGTTAACAATGTAGCAACTGTTACAGAAAATAAGACTTACTTGCTGGAACAAACAAGTTATCTACTAATATCCGCTAATATGAAAGCCTTAAAAACATCTGCAAAAAGAGAAAAAGCAACCTATTTATCTGCAAATTGCAAATACTGCAGGTTTTAATCTAGGCATCACAAAGAAAAACTTGAGTCAGATTATCTTATTAAATATAGTGCTACACACTGTCAAGTTAAAAAAAATCAGGGTTCGAGTTTCCTATACAGCTTCATTCTTAACTGTATTCAAAATAACATGATCTAAAGAACTATGGTAGGAATGATTCAGGATTATTCTAGAAGAAAATGCTTTTATTAAAATGGTTCCTCTTCCATGAAGGAAAAGTAAGTCATAGCATAAGCTGTTAAGTCACCCAGACATAATACAACAAGCAGCATCCTCTTATGCAATGTGTCTCTTGCTCCATCTTTAATATAGTTTAAATTGCCACAGCCCGGATACATGGAAAGGGAAGTAAAGCAAACACCACAACCTAACAGAAAAAGAGTTTCTTTTGTAAGACATATGAAAAGACCTTTAAACACTTCTTGTAGTTCTATCTCTAAGTTTTGTTTTCTCAAGGCTGCCATACATGAGAACTCTTTTTCCCTAAAATGTATCAACATTTTAACAAGATCCTTCTCTGCTGTTCCACTGTTTATATTAGCCATTTCAGCTATGAAATGTTGCTTTCTATTGTCTTCTTCCTGGGAAAGCATTCTTCTGCATTCATACTGACAAAAGACTTCCATCAAAAAAATCAAGTCTCACACTGTGCTCTCGAAACGAAACCAGCTCATCCTGTTCTTTGCTAACATGCAATTCTAACAAAAAACAAAAAAAATCTGATCATAAACACATCTTACCTTGAGAACCTTCCCACTTGAGATCAGTGTGAGTCAACACAAAAGTAGCTTTTAGGCTGTTCTTTACTAAAGAGTAACAGAACCATGAGCTAGGTCCAAGATCAACCCAGCAGCAGGACCACACACTGCACTGCAGCTTGATGTGTTATTTCTGTATCAATTCCCCAAAAATGATTAAGAGTGTTACATGAGCTGGTGTGTAGGGAATGTGTGTGTGGAGGGAGGGTGGTGTTTATATTCCACAAACAGAGATTCTCAAGTCTGTTATCTTTTCCTTTGAACCAGAACAAAGGAAATACATACATACAATATTATGCAGTGCTGGGTTAATGTTGGACTTGATAATGTTAGATGTAATTTTCAACCTAAACCACTTTATCATTCTATTGCCCTGCACTGTACTACAGGGAACCAAATAAAATTCAGAGTAGAACAACAAATCTTTTTTGTGGAGAAGTGCCAGATAATGAAAGCGTGGAAGCTGTGATGTGTCTGAATGACACTCAGCATGGCAAGTGTGCAGACTGGCCAGTAGAACAAAGTACACCTACAGCTGGGGACTAAACAGGACTAAGGCCTGGGCGAAGTGAGGATCACCTGCACCACTGTACAGAAATAACCACAAGAATGTTTACAGAACAGTGGTAAATGCTGATGACAACACAAAGCTGAACACCAAAAGAGGACTGGGATATTGTACTAGAACACCTTGAAAGCTGTAGTAAAAAAAAGCAGTAAAATTTAATCATACAGCGTATAAGCTGAAGCACTTCTAAGGATTAAAAGCAAAAGCTGTGGCTATAAACTGGCAGTTCATCAGCTGGGAGAGGGCCAGAGGATGGGGTGCTGCCTGTAGAGAAAGTACTGTACTGATAACATTTTACAGGGCATGGGTGGCATCTAAAAAAAAAAAGAAAAAGTACTATTCTGGCCTTCCTTATCTAAAAAAAGATCAACCTAAATCAAACCAGGTACACAGCACATCTATATCAATACTCAGAGAGCCTTTGTGATGAGAAGAAACTAACCCTTCTTTGGAAGACCTAGGAATCCATGAAATTTAAGTGTGAAAAATGTGTGGTTGTCCTCTAAAACACAGATTAATAAAAATGAATCAATACTAAACAAATGTTTGGTTTATGAACAGATATGCACAAATTGCCTGTAAAGTTTGAATGAAAATGAAGGCTCCAAACAAAGTAGTGAAATTTTGGTTGTTTGTAGAGGGTTTTTTGTTGGAAGAGGGGTAAGAAAAACTCTTTCCAATAGGGAAAAAAAGTTCTAGCAACTCTTGAACTTGGTAAACTGATGACACAAATGCTGGCCAGCTGCCTGGAATATGGAACTTTATATGAAAGAATAAAAGCCAAAGGCGTCTGGGGGAGGGGGAAGGTACTGCTCATCATTTGCTCACAAAAACATGCTCTCTTACTGAGAATGTTTTCAAGTCACCACCAATCTGCGTATTTCTTCCACTGTTAAATGTGTTAACATTCCAATGAAAAATGTTAAGTCCTAAAATAATTTTCATTACAGAAACACACTCACTTGAAATAATATGAGACTTTTTTTTATTAAATACATCTATAGAGAGTATTTCAGAACAGGGCATAGAAAAACATCACCTGCCATCTGTTTTACTAGAAAGTTTCTACCAACCGTAACATCTCAAATTGCTTATCTAGTCTATACTTAAAATGTTCCACCATCCCAGAAGACTTTCTGCTGACAAACACAACATGGTGACTACACCTATACATCTGTATTTATTGGATATACGTATTGTGCAGTCAACAGAACTGGCAACATGTCAGAATTGAAAACTAATGCACTTGTCAAACAAATGGAAGAAGCTCAGACTTCGCTTATTTCAATTATCTAAGCCTAGCAGTCTGTAGCCTCAAAGCTGAAGATCAGTACACCTACATTATCAAAACCTCAACACTAAGAAATAGGACAGCCTTTTCTAATTGCTATGGAACAGCTTTGGAAACAAGAAAAACAGCAAAATACATTAAGAGAACAGTACAATCCTAAAATGTTCAAGCTTTCAAGCTGTACTACAATAACTACAGTCATTAAAATATCACTGCCTACCATTGAGGATACTCCACTGGGATAAGAGCCACCACAGCTGAATTTAACTTTTACAGAAATTATTTTTAAGTTCCTGGGTAAGTGGCAGTATTCAACTGAACAACAAAGCCCAGAGTTAAAAAACAAGTCCAGGTGGCATGGCTTTTCTTTGCTTAAACAAAAATCTGTCCATAAGGTACCAGTGGACTCCTGCCTAGGAAAACAGTGCCTGAGACTGGGAGTATCCCCATAGTATTATATGGGGATGATGTATGATGTCAGAAGTCTCATAAATATTTTCCTGTAATTACAATTATGCTGTAATTGCCTTAGTTTTGCAATAAGATTTCTACAAAACATATTTAGGGCCAAAAAGGTGATGAACCAGAAGCAACATGCAAACAGTCATCGCTGTCTGTAAGGCAACCTGTTCTTCCCTCCTAATTCCCCGTTAAGAGCATTCATAGCCTGCAACACAGGTAGAAGCAACTTCTGTTCTCACTTCAGTATGATCAAGTCAACATTGTGTCATAGTGCCAGCACGAAGTGATCTTGCTTCTGACTACGCAGCTGCTGCCTGAAGATACAGATAAGGAATAAGAACCTGAGTGCAATTCCATAGAAGTATCTCCTGTCTCAGAAGGTGATGGTGCTTCTTGGAGGCACTTTGTGCGCTGTACTCACCGAGTTTTTAAAGTATAACAGGTTATTCTGGTGAAGGAAACCACAGAAAAAATAGCACAGCTGTCTAAACGTTCTAAGCTATGGCTAATGGAAAGCTATCTACTTCAGCCTTTGAAAGACTCATAAACAGTACTTTGGGGGATTGTCATATCAATATTAACACATTCACCTTCCCGCAAAAGTCTCCACTATAATAATGGGCTAATTGTGAGCAAGGGATATAACCAGTGTGCTAGAAATATTTACAGCAGGCTTAGAATAACAGAATCATAGAATCCTTAAGGTTGGAAAGGACCTCCACGATCAGAGTCCAACACCTTTGATCACCATCTTGTCAACCAGACCACGGCACGAAGTGCCACATCGAGTCATTTCATGGCTTCTAACAGTATTTGACTCACAGATCAAACACCCGCTATTTAGTGGCTGCAGGCAGCAAGAGCTGAAGTTTTAGTGATCCCTGAAGTTTAGTACCATACTTGGTAATTGCTAACAGTATCACAGCCAGGCATCCTTGATGGCTCCCTGGGTGTGAGCCACACACTGCCAAAACTAAACTATGTTCAACACTGAAAGGCAGACAACTCTTGGGTCATAGGAAATGAGGGGACAAAAGTGACAGGAGATTAAGAAATGTGAATTTACACCAAAGGATTACCTAACAGGAGGTTGACTGCACACTGTCTCTGTAAAGCAGCTGTTTCAGAATTTGTCCTGACGTGTAAACAAGGCTTTAAACTCTATCTTAACTGCAAACACAAACATACATATGTAAGGCACCCAGACTCCTGGCATACTACTAAGTACATATGACAAAGGCAGCTGGGAAGACAACAAAACCACAAAGAATTTACTGTGAGGATATGGCAATAAATATAAAAATTACCTTAATACATTTCTTCAGAAGCTTATTTAGTACTCAACTGAGACAAAGTTCACAAAATCCTGCCTAATTTTATTAGCACTGTAAAGCATCCTTCAGACATGACTGTTCACCAGAGATAGACATCAGAGGAAAGAATTTCACTCTTCTGAAATAGATGTGACATTCAAATCCAGCTTCAACAAAATACATTCTGAGCAAAGAAAATAGGTTAGCATGGGCATAGGAACAAAAATACATCATGGATAGAACGAGACAAAAGAATTAATGTCGAGGAAGAGAATAATCTCAGGAGGTGAAGGGTGCCCTGAGCATAAGAAGATCAGTATATTCTCATTTTCCATGCAACTCCTGAGCCCTTCCAGGCAACAATATCTGCAAGATAGCACCATATAACTGAATACAAGAAGCAAGAGAGGCTGGAATGACGAGGAAAAAAAATTACTAAAGAAAAAGAGAACTCATGAAAATGAAAAGAGCAAATACGCAGAATTCCTCTGAAAAACTATGTTTCTTCTAAAATAATTCTGACAGACTTAGATGTCACTAAAATAAAGTTCCTGGTAAATATGATTTCACATTAAAAAGGGAGCTACACAACACAAATAGAGAATCGATTCTATTCCTGACAGAAATCCATTCAAGAAAGATGTGCTCTATTAGCAAATGGCTACACTCAAACAATACGCAGGTAAGGTATTTACTTCATACTCCATAAGCATCTCTAAGACTGTCATTTTCCATGGGCTTTTTCCGTTTTGTGGAAATAAAACGTAACATTATTTCTGCCACAACTGAAAAGCTTTTTCTTTCATAAGCACTGATACAAATACTGCAATCCACTTCCACAGATGTTTCTGTATCTTAATTTTAAAAACAGGCCCTAGAAGTTCCCAAAATAATCTGAAACCATGTTCTTTCCACACATTAGAGAATAGTGATTTCAGCTTTGAGAGGATATTCTCTAACTGGGAAATACTAATCCTTCTATGAACCACACAATTCTCCAGACAATTTCTGCTCCACTGGCATGAACTATCATGCAAATCTCCTTCCTCCAATAACAGAGCCGCCTAAACTTGACAGAATCGCCAAGACTTATTCTTAGTTATAAAAAGAAAAAGAGAGAAGACTGAACCCTGTCCTTTAAGGAAGATATTTTGATTTTAAATCTCAACTGTTCAATGTATACAGTGTCTTAAGGAACAAAATCCCAAGCATTAAGAAAGCAAAAACTGGCAAAAGTGTGCTTTTCAGAAGTGTATCAATCTTCCCCTCTTCGTATCATTCCTTCTGCTCAGATAACTGAGTAGTATACATCATTTTAGCCAGTGACCCACATTACACAGCATTAGCTAGTTTAACAACACTTAAGTGGAAAAAGGGCTTAAGTAGTTTACTCTGTAAATGGTAAACCACAAAAAAGACAAAATGAACAGAAGCAATTTAGTGGTCATTTTTCAATATACTGTCAGACTTAGCAAACAAAACAATATGAATTCCAAGTACTTAAACAGATTTGGGCATTTCCAACAGATAAGGAATTATCAGGGTTTGATTAAATGAAGCATTTTGCCTAGAGACAAGACTGGCATGTGCATACAAATTGTAAATGAAGTCAAACATTTTTACCTTTAGAGAAATTATTTTCAACAGTCATAGTCCCTAAAGGAGAACCTGTTCCTTCCCTCTGCAGACCTAATCCTGTCATAACTTATTTCCACACAAATTCTTGTACAAACTAACAAAATCTTCCCATAAGAATAATTTTTGAAGTTGTAACTTGAAGTTGTAACTGCAGAATAACAATGAACATTTGAATTTACACCCAGAAACATTCATAAATCTCTTCTGCAATAAACATGACCAGGACTAAGATTGGAAAACTTCATTTTTATCCAAAAAAAATCAGGTTCTGGTATGGATTATACTGTTTTAAACTGGAGTTTAAAAGTTCCTCTCTGCAAGAAAGCCTTAGAGAAATTCTGTATGTTTAAAGGCTGAAGAGCAGTGCTGTGGCAGTACTGTTCTGCAAACTGCTCTGGAAGTCCAACCACGACTACTAACAGGAAACATTCGATAGGCTTTTGTAAAAGCTATATGTAGATAAAAACAGAATAATCTTCACAAGAGTTCACAAAAATTTTAATTTGAGATAGCTGTATTTATCTTGCTTAATACTCAGGTGACTTCCACTATTAAGATATAGAGTCCAGTGCATCAGTCATTAAGAGAAGAGGGTAGTCAATTCTCATCTCCACACACAAAATTTGACTTTTGTCTCGGTTCAACAAAAAATTAAGTGAAAAAGAAGTTTACAACATTAGACAGACACCCAATTCAACAATGTTAGGTCAGAAAATTATACTAACATTTAAAAAAAATGCAAAATCAAAAATCCTGGTTTTATTGCAGAATGATTTATACTATATGGAGAAAAGCTAGTATTTCCCAGAATTGCAGATGATCCTCAGTTCTAATAGATTCAAGCATACCAGAAGTCTCAACTATAATTTTATTTTCCACAGGTTTTAATTTGAGGAGAAAACCCACAATCTTTCAAAAGCAGGTCTCTTGTGATACAAGAGAAATAAATAAAGTAACTAAAATTCCCGACTTGTATCAATTTCCCTTTGTAATTTTGTAGTATGTGTCTCAGCATAGATTTTAACAAGAACCAAATAAAAACCCCACCAACACCAACGCGTGTGCAAAACCAGCATAATGTTAGAGCCAGACTGTCTCTGACAAGGTAAAACTTAGTTTGGAGCTTCCCCCCCAACCCCGCTCAAAAGTGACCCACACTTTATCTCCTTTTATACACTTCACTAAAAACTGTTCAGAAATTTCTATTAGCAATTTGGGGAAATGAAAGGAAGGGTTAATAACCTCACTCCTTTACATCAAATTTAAAATGAAAATTAGTGCTGTCAGCTTACACTGGATGATCAGCTTTTTTCTTCAACTACCCATAATACCTGACAGCAATTTACAGTAGGTGGTCATCAACCACTACAACTTACAGGGAGGCAACTATTCTGCTAGCCCATTTGGTGAGTCATTCAGGGTGACACACAGGAATATTTTCATAACTGAATTTGTAACACCTGCATTCTTCACAAAAGCAGCAGTGTTTAGCCATTAACCTGACCCAGAAACACTCACCAAGGTCTCTGAAGAGGAGACCAGAATTGTTACTTTGGGCCTGGAGGAAGGTGACTAAATTAAAGCTGCTCTTGTATTAAAGAATTTTCACTACGGTTTCTCCTGAAGTAGATAATCAGGGCTGTAGGTGATTAATACCCCTATAAAGAATGTTGGTTTTTAGGTTTCAAAGTTCACATGCCCAAGTTAGTCCACATTTGTATTTCTGTATGTAGTTAATGGAAACCCAAATTTCCTAAGTTTTACACAGGGCACAATCATTCACAGACAGCAGAATTACAGACACTCTACATGACAGCCTCGAAAAGTCAGCTATATTCGCAGTGCTTTATTTTTTTGTATTTAGCATTAATTCTTAAACTGATCAGGACTCTTCTCTAAAATCTTCTGTGACCTTCTCTATAAAATCTCCTCTGCAAAGCATCTTTTAGTATCCTACAGTAATCCATGTAATGGAAATTATCTTGCAACAAAGTGGTGGGACTTGCTAGAGAAAGGGGAGAAAAAAAGCACACAGCAGCACACCCTTTGGGTCCCTTTTCCAGAAGAACCTCATATTTAAGTTTAACTCACAAACTCTCACTGCTCAATCCTGTTTAGCCTACTCTCAAATGGAAGCCAGGCCACAGTGATTATCCCAGGCACCATTACTAGTGTTACTCACAGACAGTAACCAAAGATGGATACAGCATACAGTATGCCAAGGAATAACAATAATGACCTTTTCTGTTCTACTTCCTATTCCTTTCCTAAACACTTCTGCCTTCAAAGCTTATACCTTGAAAGACTTGCCCACAAAACAACATTTCTGCCAAAGGTTCACAGCTAACTAGGATTCTGTTAAAGCAGACATATAATCAGAGCTGTTTTCATCCTTCTCCTGCAGCAGGTATTACATTACAATTAGCAGATACTGAATCCCAGGACCTATTTATTGTTGAGTATATGTCTATTTTGAAATTCTTCTTGAACATCTGACAATTAACTTTGGATTGCGCGATTCTGCATTCCTAGCTGAATGCCAGCACACTTTGTTCCTTTGTCTAGAATATGTATGAATTTGCTGAGGGCACATATCCTTGAAGATCTCATTGCAAAGACCTCTGTGGAAACTGATCATTTAGCTGTACCTTTTTCTCATCTTCTGGCCAGTTATTAATACAACAGGAGGTGGTTCCTCTTAATCCACAGCAGCTGATTTTCTTTAAAAGCCTTTGGCAGGAGGTCTTGTCAAATGCTTTTTATAAATCGAAGCGCATTACACCAACAATATACTTATTCCTCTCCCTCCCTGCCCCCTCCAAGGATTCTAACTGCTTTATGATGCATGACTTCTAGCTAGAAAAGGCCTTAGCTTTTTTTTTTAACTTAATGTGTTTAAAATTTTTTTATGGTACTCTATGTTCTTGAAACACTCAGTTTTACTTCTTTCCTAGGTCACTGTGGTATCACATTTGCAGCTTCCATTCCTCTGGTACACACAGCCTGTTTTAACTAATGGACCACATACTTCTGACAAAAACATCAGACACTTCCATGTCTGAGGTATTTTACACCTTGAGTGTATTTTAGCTGGTTTGGATGATGTCCTATTTATTTATACTGATTGCCTCTCAGCACATTAATTAAAAATATATTGTTGACCATGCCTGTAAGAAATTCTTCAGTCTGAGAATTCATGTACAGTCCTCCAACAGTGAACACCTCCCCAAAAAACTCCTGTGGCTTGTCTGCTGTAAAAGCACCTTGCTTAAGAATTCCCTGATGTGCTAGCGACTGAACAGACTACCGCCTTCCTCACATTCTTCCCAATGTCAGTGATATGCCAGTAATTATCTTAGGGTTTTAATTTTAAACCTTTCTTCAAACAGTTCTGCTCTTTGAAGGATTACTACCATCAGCTTTTTTCATTCTATTTAACCTGTTGGTTAAACATGTGTTACTTCCAAGTCTCCAATCTGTTGTCTTGACACGCAAGACTCACCTTCACAACTCTATCTCGTCATTTCTTCTTACTTGGCTTAACTGAGTCTGAGGCTTGACTTAGTTTTTGGGAGGGGGAAGAATAAGTCATATTAAAAATTTTGGGAGTATTTTTGTTCATACAGGAATGCCATATAACAATACAACACAGGTACTGTTTTCAAGGTAACTGCCAAGTAACATCTTGAATCCGACTTCCTGCATTGCCCAAGATTAACATTTCCTCTTTGCACATCAAGGTAGATGATCAAAACCCATCCTTGACAGCTGAGATAAATACTGTCTCCACCCCATTTAGTAGTGACATTTGTTCCTCCTCCTCTGTCTTGAGTAAATGAACTATACTACTTTTACCAAAACTTTTTACTTTTGTTTTTTTCATGTCTTCTAGCATTTTATGTAATTGTCAGTATTCTGATTATGTGGCTAACAGCACAGCTACACTATCAAACAGTCAACAAAATAGCAACAGTATTAACCCCCTTTTCCTTTTAAGATGTATTTCAATCAATTTAAACTAACAATTTTACTTTACCCCATTTTCCTTAATCATATAGCATCTTTCTACTAAAGCAACTCATCTGTAATGCAATTTGGGTATATTCACACCCAAATACTGCAGTCTCATTGCTTATCTCTCTTCCATCAAGTTTGTCACAACACTTACAGCATGAGCATGCTCATTTTAAAATTGTTGTTTCAGTCTACTACATTTTTCAAAAGGCACACAGCCTTTGGTAAAGGCATACAAAGTTCCATGCTTTGTCAGCTCTTCTATTTTTATATACCATTTTATATACCATTTAAGAAAACTTAATTTGGCAATACATTAAAATTCAGGAAAGAGGCAACAAGAAAAAAGAAGCAAGTATTTTCCTTGGCCGTTCATCACTCAGTGAAATAGTATCAAAAAAACCCTTTTCTTCTACAGCTTTCAGTTTAAGGAATGATAAAAAATTTATTACAATAAAGCTAGTATACTTTTAAATTTCATTACAGATTTTGACAACAGGCAGAGTGCATCTCCAATCCCTAAGACTAAAAACGAATCCTTGCATTTTTAATTCACCTGCCCATTCACTGCTCATTCCTACACTTTCCAATAGTTCTCCACTGAAAAACCTTTTAGTCCCTTTGCTAGCTCCTGGGAGGTCTAACAGCACACCACCATCATTCAGCAATCCTGCTTCTCAAATACTGCCCTATGGCAGCTCCTGCTCAGCCATGTGTTTCATGAACCATTTCAGTGTCACCACCAGCTCACTATACCCAAGCACTCTGCATTCATCTTCTCTGACACTACTAGACTGTTCTTGAGAATGCCCAGAAAGCTTGTTGCTTACCTGAAGCATGTCTTTTGCTCAATATTGGCTTCTTTCAACTCCCCTTTTCTATCATCACTGTTTAACCCTTCTCACTGGCAAGCTGAGACACCTGTCTGCATACTGGTCTATATGAACTTTTTGGGGTCTTGAAATTTCTAACAGCATGGTATTAATATAACCCCACTCTACTACAGTTCAGTAGTAGATTTGACAGTGTAAGGTTAATGACTAGACTCTCTGATCTTTTCCAAACTAAATGATTCTATAATCTCATGTCTTACCATAATAGTCCTGAGAAAACCAGACTTCATTGAAACAAAACAGCAGACAAAGCTACCTACACGGACAGCAGCTGTTAACAAATGCCCAAAGTTCAGCAAGAATATGGCAGCTGGCAATCCTCACTTATGGTCTCAAACTGATTTCAGCTCAGATACTCTCCCAGTGCGATATGCTTTCTATATATTTATACATATCCTTCCATTAAAAATGCTAGCACACAGCAAATTACTGGCATTCCATTTATTAACACATCAAATTAAACCACAGTGCAACCTTTACCTTCTGTTAGGCATTTCTGATATAGCTCACTAGCTGCCAAAGTCTGATGCCTTTTGTTGCACCCTCTTGAAATGTCAAAGTTTCATAACCTGCAGCTATTCTGTCACTTCATCTGACTTTGTATATGAAATAAATGTAGTCAGCATCAGATCACTGAATTTGGCCTGCTTGAAGAGTGAAAAATTTAAGTCACAGCTCAGGAACAAAGTAATATAATGTGGCAGCCTCTTATTAATAGCATGAAAGGAAGTAGAGCATAGAATAGCTTTCTTATTACACCAAAAATGACAGATTACAGTATGCTCATTTTTGGTCAGATTACATAGTCATTGCTTCTAGAAGGACAGAGAATTTGAGTCTTTGTCTAGTTTTTTTAAGTGTGATAAATTTTTCCTAGAGTTTGGAGGCTTCTTGGTTTTATTGTTCTGAAAACTATCATGAGTAGCAAACTACCTGTAATAAATATGCTGTTAAACAGAACTAATTTTTTTAACCACAGTTTTTCATTTTTGTTCTATTTCAACTCTTTCTTGTGACTAGAAGAAATACAACTATCTAAAGGTATAGAATGCAATCAAACAGAACCTTCAACCCCAAAATTAGATGAGTTTCATTGCTACTCTGACACTATTCAACCCTGCCAGTTTCTGCTTTGCTCAAAGCAACGTCTTTCCTCTCCTCTTCTATGGAAAAAACACCTTTGTAAGCATAGCTGGTGATATACACACTTCAGCATGCCCCAACATCTCAAACCTGCATTTGAGCCAGTGAAATCACAGTCACAAGAAAAAAAAGCTGAAGTCTGAATAGCACTACCTAAAAGGTGAGTAAAGGCAGAGACTGCTCACCAACTCTGCACAGCACCCACACGGAAGCAGCAGAGGACTGCTCCCCCATCCAGTGCAGACTCCTTTACTGTAGGCACTACAATCAAAACAACAAATTGGATGACTCTCAGGTGCTCACCTAGAAGGGAGGTCTCTTAAGGAAATCCAAAAGCCCAAATAAAAATAGCTAAAAAGTAGCAGCTTGAATTTGCTTTCACTTGTTTCGTTTAAGTCAATTACTTGATTTTGGAGAAGGGAAAACTTAGCTGTTTTCCATACAAGCATCCTCTGCTTTTTCCAGTTCTTTTTCACATGAAACTACAGTTGAGCTGTGCATTACCTTAGCACCAACCACAAGAGGTATCACGTGCAGGTATCTGAGTACAGTTGAAGTAGACAGACAAATCATGTGTGAGATTAGAATGGTGTAGTAACTTTAGATACATTGATGCAAGTGCAATAAGCAATTAGAGTATCACATCACTTATCTTCGCAAACCTTGGGAGTCAAAGCTAGACATCCTAAGCTTGAGCTGTGTTACTTGCCTGAGCCTTTTAAAGAAAGTGACAGTAGTAAACATGAGAAATTAAGATACTTGCAGCTGATCTGAAATCTCAGCCCAAACGCACTTTAAGTAATTTTAAAATTTTAGGCAAAGATACATCTTTTCTTAACTTGTCTTCTAAGTACAGACTTCTCAGCACCAGCGTCTCAATAATGGTTGAATGGAAATCAGGTGGGGAGAAAGTGATAGCAGGCAAATAACTCCACAGTGCTTTCACTGCCACCAGAGCTCCACCCACCCTGCAGCGCACCCAGCTACTTCTGCCAGTCCTCTCCATGCACAGACCACCTGCTGCTGCCCTGCACAACAGATGGTGCTGAAAGATTAAAACCTTCATTTTAGTTTATCAGTTTTATCAGAAAGCCTAGTCTTATTGAGAGCATTCATTAGGCACACTGCAGTTTTCAGTGTCACCACTAGGTTTGAGGGACCCTGGCTAAGTTGCTTAACCTGTCTAGGACTCTCTGTTCACATTGCATATGAAATAAACTCCTCCAGCTCAACCAGATCTGGAAACAGAGACAGCAATTCACTAGCATTTACTTCCTTGGTAAGACTTCAAGCATGCCCAGTACTGACCTAGCTAATCTCCCAAGGTCAAAATTACAAGAATTCTTGAATGTGTTAAATGATTTACATATTAGACTGAGGTGGGGCACCATACATGTCTGTTTCTACAAAGCTCTAATTCATCTGATACCAGCTGTATATATAATGGCTATGAACCAGGCATGGATAGCTAAATAGCTGCCTTCTTACAATTTAGTCTACAAACTTTGGCACCATCAGAAAACCAAAATAAAGATTAATAATCTTGTTTTGTAACAAAATTACAATTGCTACCTAAATATCTAACCATTTTATTCTTTTAGTCACTCTGTTCCTCAAGGTCTCTTGGGAAAGTAAAGCTATTAGTTACATGCCGTTTTCTGCTCTAAGATGCCCAGATGACCTGATGTAATAGCTCAATCTTTTGCTTTTGCCTTTCAAGGTTTAAACCAGTATAAACTTGTTCTTGAGAAGTATAACCTGCATGCTAGACCCCACTGAGTGTCCTTCCTTCATTTTTGGTGTCTTAGATTTGTCTTAGACAAAAAAAAAAAAAAAAATTTAAGAACTATTCAGATACAAACCCAAAAATTTCAATGAACAAATGTTTACTTGCCACTGGGAGACACTTGTCCAGCTCCACTTTCTCAGTAACAGGCCTGATGACTGGAGAAATAAGAGCAACACTTTTCCCTTGAAGCAAACTTAGCTAGTGTATAATACCAGTTAAAAGGAAGGATGCTTCACAGACAGTATCACTGCTGGAGAACACAGAAAGGAAAGGCCATTCCAAAAAACTTTAGAAAGCTGTGCCAGTAATGGAGGGAGTGAAGCTACTTTCCACAATGCGTAACAGCAGCATACAGGATGTATTACAATATAAAAGCTTCAAACATGCACACACAAGAAGCAGACATTACATCAGAGGCACATCCTGAAATCTCTAGAGTAAAAAGGGATTTTTTTTTTTTCTTTTTAAATACACAGAAGTAGGGTAACATCTATATGTACCATCACAATACATTGTGAGGGATTTATCCTCTAAGATTAAAACCCAGGGTTTTTTTCAAGAGTGCAATAAAGGGCAGTAACCGCCAAGAAAATTACCAAAGCTGCATTCTAAGCTCAAATAATTTACTTGACCACACTTGAGTGACCTTACCTTTTACTAAATGACATGGTAGTTCACAATGCTACCAGATTCAGAAAATGCAAAGAGGTGGAAACCTTGTATCGATTTTAGAAAATATTTTCTTTACGCAGACAACACTTTCTTCCTTCCTCATTTATATCCACCTCTACTGCAGCAATATCAGTCCAAGAGTCACATTACTCCAGGTCATCAATGTTATAAATATGGCACTGTAGGAAGGAGTCATTACTATCTGAGCAGTTGCTTCTACTGATTGGGCTTTTATCATATACTGCTGTAGTAGTAGAGGAGTCTAATGTTAGCACTACGGTAAATGGCAATATTGCTAATCAAGAGAACAAAACACACTTTACATCAGGGAGGCATCCTTCAAACTAATTGTGCTGCAACAGGAGCCTTCAGGGACTTCTGCAGAAACAACCAGAAAAACAATCCTTACTTCTCTTGGTTTCTCACACTTCCTGATGCCCAATACTCTCCAGATCCCTAGGTTTCAGAAAGAGCTCTCTTCATGCAGGGAACAGCAGCTCTCAGTAAGGGTCCTAACAGAAAACATGTGGAACTGGGTCTAAGCATTATCTTGGGTTTAATTTTTAAATGTACACTTAAGCTGATTAACACTTCCAAGTACTTAATTCTTCAAACATTTTAAATAGTTGAAGTATGAAATTAAAGTCCAAGTCCACGACACAATATGCTCTGATAAACAACTGTTTTGCATAATTTTTAAAGTTTTGCACCCTCCCTGCTTCCCTTCCATACCCAAGTGTAAGTCTTCACTTACCTACTAGTTTTCCATGAGAACTGTTTTTATTATATCAGAACTGGTAAATGCATGACTCATATTAGAACACAGAAAGCATGTACAGATCTCAAGGACAACACAGGTCTGCATGCACCTGCAACTAGTCAAACAAAAATATTCAAGAGTACTAAGACCTACAATAAAAGCATTTGCTAAATGGACAATACTGTTTATAGCTTGAAAGCATAGCTTGCTGATTATTCACCATTCTGGAACAATCTACTTTATTACCCTTTCTCTAGGATGCTTTTTTAATCAGAAAGCTATCAAAACTAGTAACTAACTCCTTGAAATAAGAGGGGAAACCTAGCAAGAGCAGTACTTTATTTCAGTGTTCCTTTCTTACCATCACCTTACACAGAAAAGAAAGAAACCCATAAAAGCCCACACTAACAAAAACCACAAATAAACAATCAAACAAAAAACCAACATACACGCAACAAACCCCCCCAAAAGGTTCCACTGAAAGCATGTTCTGAAGTTATTCTGCATATAAGCAGAGGAGAACTGGTGGAATTTATGTTTGGTTCAATGTCATGAGTGTTTCAACACTTCATTCTCTACAAGCAAACCCATTCTGGCACTTTGAAGAATCACAAGCATACACAAAGTTAAGTGGGTTGTTTTTGTTAAAACTTAAGACCTTAAGTCAGATCAATTCTGCTGTTAGTTTACCAGGTGAAAAATAGACTTTGAGGCAGCCCTGAACAGAAAGACTCCTACGTAAGACACAGGTTTTTCCTCCAAACTGGAAGAAATAAGGAGCCTTCTAGAAAAGGAAGAAACTAATAGAGTATGCTAAAAGCCAGAAAAAGGTCTCAAAATTCAGACAAGAAAGGACAGCAGAGAACTGCAAATATTTGCTTATAAAAGACTCTTGAACATGAAACCCAGGAAAGAAACAGGTTCCTCAGAAGCTCAGACACAGAAGCAGAAAAACCCAAATGTGGATTCAACCAGACATGAGTCAGAAATTGGCAGTTTCTTTTGTTAAAGCCATTTGCTTTTTCTGCAGTAGACATGGGAAGCAACATTAAAAAAATGCATGCAAAACAAAACCAAACACATTTTATTATTTGGGAAACAGAGAAATTATTTCAGAAGCAGAACTGATGCATTCAAATAAGGGAAATGGAAAGGGCTACTTAGTAGAGGAGTATGAAGATTTTAAACAGTGACATCTCTCACATTTCATTTTCTCCTCTGACCAGCTACATCTTTGGTATTTACAACATGCAATTTGTTTCCACAAAAAGAGTTTTATATGTGTATGTTTGTATACACATACATAAACTCGCAGTATACAATTACACTGTTATTGCCCTAAAAGGAAACAGCTTAAAATAAATTGTCAAATCTATTTCATAGAATGTTTCAGAACACAAAAAGTCCAGTAACTCTCTCCAGGTCCACCAATATTAACATGCACACATCTCCTATCAAGTCTTTTATTAAAGATACAGCATGCACAACAACTGTAGAAAGTTAACTCACAGGCTCTATTTCAATCCTCCCAAAGACATCAAGAGTTAGCAGAAACATTTCCAACAAGTGGCAAAAGCTCCTTTCACGCCTCTTACATTGAAGGATTATCACTGAGAAAAAGCTGAGTTCAATCCCATCATACCTCTTGCATCTCAGGTGTCCCTCACTGATACACACACCACCACATTTTAAAGCAAACCACAGTACATTTAAGTCCAACCTAGTGATTTAAAAACCCCAATCATTAAAACTTCTTTAATGTCACAATAACATATTTGATAATATTCATGCCTATTATACCACCTTATACTCTAAAATTTAAAAAAAACCCTCTCAATAGCAAGGATTTACTCTATCTTGCCCAAACTAAAAAAATAACAGGCTCATAAAACAGAGTAACTATCAGCATTTTCAGAGATAGCATTATTAAAGGAGAAATATAATGTTTGTGCCTTGCATAGGAACCCAGAGTGCCGAGAATATTTCTCTGCCTGTTTTGAAGGGTTCTTACCCCCCTGAACAACACTGTTTTAACCTCCAACCTTGGAAAAAATTACAAATGATCAGACAAGAACTAGAAAACACAGTGGTGTGAATTAGGTGATAGACTACTATGTAAGATTGTCACAGGGTGAAAATTTAGAGGCTTGGGCTTCTCTTTGTAGTGAATCGATAAGAGTAAAAAATACCAAAATGGAGGATTGTTGTTGTTCTCCAAACCCTCCTCTTCTTCTTCTACTACTCCATGTTCTGCAGTAAAAGTAGTTTGGGGTGACTGGATAAAGAATTCCGCAGTTCCTGGCTGTGTTACTGAATAATTGGTAGGAAAGTAAAAATAATGTACTTTTCTAGTAACCATTGGTTAAATTATCTTTAAAAGGCTGTGTAAATCTTGATAATTGGACTTCTCTCCTGCATTCTGTGCTCTATGTTATATCTGGGTCACGCTAGTGGCTCTGTTCCTCTGATAAGACTTAATAAACAACTATCTGGCAGCACTGAAACTCCAGGAAAAGTCTGGGTTTGTTCTTTGAAACTCCTTGCAAGGACTTTAAAATATTCTCTCCCATCAGGAGGGATTTGATTTACGGCACGGTTTAGTGTCACCTTGAACTACTATTTTGAAAGCTCACCTTCTACAGAAACGGCCAGCCAGATATAAGCACACACTAAGGGCTTCAGAATGGGTTTATTTTAACAGAAAACAGAGGAAGAGAGAACTGCAAGCCTACTGAGATGCAATATAAAAGCAGAAACTTGGTTTCTTAAGGAGCTTAACTTCCATGGGTACTACTTTGAATCCGTCTTTCCTCATTTGCAGAGAAGTGACTTTGGATAATTTATATTAAAAGTAGCAGAACATGTTTATGTGTTTTTAAATATAACTGTGTTTTCACTCCAGATACACACAAGTTTATAAAGACAACTTAGTTTCTTGTTTGGAGCATAATAAGCAAAAAAGAAAATTAATACTAGAAAGTAAAAGAAAATCCCAATATCAAAAGTAAACTGCAAAACTGAGGTGTGCTAAAAAAGCATGTTTGAGCTTTTCACTTTAAAAAAAAGTATTACTCCTCTCACATACAGCCCGTATTTGTTTGCCAGGCAATTTTGCTCTTTTTTTTTTTTTTTTATGCTCTAAAAACTACAGGAGCTTCTCACCAGACCAGCATTACATTTAAAGGTCTACAGTGAACTGAGTAAAGGCCATCTCAGTACACGTCCTCCCATCATCAGCACAGACTCAGTTTTTAAATAAGTATTTATTATCCACGAAAAGAGCTGTGGTCCCCAGGGAAAACATACTAAAAACCCAACAACCAAACACCCACCAAAAAAAAAAAAAACCTGTGAAAATGATAATGCTGAAAGAAAGCCCACTCTTTACAGAGAGCTAACTCCTCAAATACTGGGCCCTTACCGTGAAAACCTAGTAAGCCCCTACCTTCTTCAGAAACTTTCACATTTCTCCTCTACTTTAACACTCTTCATTCCAAACAACAGCAATCAAAACACTAATACTGAGGAAGGGGAGAAGGGACAGATTCAGGGTGTCTGAACTAACTAAACATCCAAGGACTTGCACTTGAAGCTTTATGTCTGGGGACAGAGGAATACCCACACTGGTTTCTTTGTTTTTTCTTCTGTAACAACTTTAGTCTCCTTTACCTTCCATACCTCACTACTTCTGTTCACTTCTTCCCCAGCCCCTTCTGCATTTGAACAAAGAGGAAAGAATACTTTTTGCATGCTTTGTTAGATGCTCAGAGCATCAATTACACCTGCTTCACTTTCTTTCCCCTTACACTGAAGTTATAGATATACCAATAATCATTTCTCTTTTAATACCAGTAAAGCACCAGGGAAATTCATGTTCCCATGAGAGTTGATAGACATGTCTACCATCTTAAAAAATCATTTTTTAGTACAAGTGACAGTTTCATTATTAAGACTTTCAAGCAAACAGTTCATGCTTTTCAAATAAATGGTTGCAAAGCAAGGTCTCCAAAAATTGAGTCAGCTGAAGTACAGAGCAACAGGAGAGTTCCCATCATCCCACCTGTACTACAGCTACCACCCACCCACACCATTTACGTCTTAACTAAACTGAGACCTTTACTCCTGCCATCTACATATAATAAAGCAAACAAACCATATCTCCTTACGTGCAGCATTTCATAAATAATTTAAAAAGTCAATTTCACTTCCTTTAGATCAGAACTTAGCCCGTTGAGAACAAGAAATCTTTACTATTCTTATTAAATATTTACTATATGGCTGTTCTGGCACCCTCACAAAAACCACTGCATACAAATGTTATGCATTAGAAAAACACAAAAGCTACATTTAAAACATTTAAAAGATGCTGGCAAGTGCACAATAGCTGGGAAATGCAAACAAAGCTGACAGCCTAACTTCCACTGCTGATTCTTTCCAGGACAAAAAGCAGTCACTTGAGACAGCTTAACCCTTTGCTGTGAGGTCAACATGCATCAAATAGTTTTCATAAAATGGACATTTGTCACTACCTGAAAAAAAATTTAAGAAAACATTTTTAGTGAAGCAAATCAGCCAATGTTTTTCCAAGCTTTCCACTGGAGTATGTAGCAAACCTAGAAAGGTCACAAGTGTTTGCCATGCATGCAATAAAAGCATATCTATCCACCTCTGCCAGCAACATTTCTATCTTCAGAATAGCAACCCTAACTAGGTGTGTTACATCTACAAAAAAAGCCGTAAGATGAAGAACGCAGGAGCCTTAACATAACACACTTTCTTCAACAGCCCATCCCCTGTCACCAAAGGAAAGTTTCAGCTTATACTAAATCTACTTTTTCACCAGGCTTTTTACATAGTTGTCCTGGTCATATTCATACAGCCATGTCTCAAGGCAACAGGCACACAGAACAACAATTGGACTCAGCAATCCCACTGCAACTTCCAGATTTATCCCAGTGAAGGAGATACAGCTTGCACTGCAGCAATAACCACAATTCCTGGTGTTTGGCAGGCCTCAGCACACACTGCAATGGAACCATTTTTCCCTGTGAATCTCTACTAAGAGGCCAAAGGAACATGCTTCCCTCAGGCTCTTGCTGTCTCTATAAAACTGCTACAAGACAGTTTTAAGCACCACAGCTCCTGCAAACCATGTGCCTGTAAGAACAAGCTTCCAGATTTTAAGTTTTATTTGAAGTGACCCAACAGCAACCACTGCCCTCACAAAAGCTTCCTAGCCTAAGCATCAGATCATTATTTAGATAACCTAAAATCTAAACCAGACCTGGACAGACCAAAATAATGCTGACTGGGAACGTTTTCAGGTGGTTCTCCCAAGTACAAAGCTTGCTTTATAGCTAGAAGACCAGTCAAAGTTCCACAGCCTCAAGACAGCAAGGCACCTATTTCAAAACATACTTTTATTTTCCAACTCCTTCTAGCAACAAGCAGCCAGGCTGCAACACTGACCATGCTGCAATCCATTTCTCTGAGGGCACAGGGTGAACACACTAACACTTCCCCTGTGTACAGAATGAAGTAGCCCTGAGCTACCATAAGCTAAACACTACTGTGCTCAGTACCAGCCTTCAATCCTCTTTTGATGCCAGGCTGAATTGCCACTTTCAAATGCATCAATCAGATACACACTAAATTAGGAACTGCACTTCTTCCTAGCACAGCCTGCCAAGACAGCTGCAGCACTGTTTTCTGTACTAATGACTTTGAAGGTACTAAAATAAAGTTCTGGCACTGATGTCCACTAAGAGAAGGTATTCCTGTCATTACTGGAGATAGCTATCATTGTGTTCTTCTTTTTAATCTAAAAAGTTAGGTTTTTTAGTGTAATGCAAAAATATATTTAGTAACCTAGCGTGGCATAATCCTTTCAGTCATACACTTCAGCTCAGTTAGAGGGAGATAACAAAAGCAGGCTTTGTTGGCTGTAGTTTTCCAAACACCCAGAGCAGTGGAATCTTCAAAGAAAGTAAGGGTCAATTTATCCTTCCTGTTTAAGGCCGCCACACAGCAACAGCTGATCTGGTCAGCTGGGGATCAGATGACCCAGAGCAGACTGTGGGAATGAGGGAGGCAATGTTTGTTAGGCCAGGAGAACTCATCTGGAGTTCACGATGTCATTTCCTGTAACTTCTCAATAGGGATGCATCCAAGAAGATAGACAAGCTAGGGCAAAGAACTGCAGAGAGGCCCTCCTGGCACAATCTGGGCTCAAGGAGGATAGTAACTGTGGAACAATGAACCAGGAAACCGGAGAAGAAAAAGACCTTTAAGAAAGCCTTTACAGAAGAGACGAGAACCATAGTAAGATTACCTGAGGCAGTGCTAAAGGGAAATTGAGGCACTGGAATAGGATGCATCTGGACTTAAAGATCAGTTCATTACTCTGACATAGTGCAAGGAGAAACAGAGCATCCTGAACCACCTGCAGAGGAAGCAAAAGCTGGACGAACAGAGCTGTAGCAAGCCAAGTGAGGCTGTTAGATGCCCTCCAGAGCAAGGGCTGTATACTTTCTGGTATCTATTCTGAGCTCAGGTTCAGAATTAAGTCTCTTCAGGAATGTCTCCAGTATTTTAAAGGCTAATCCATGAACAGTGCAAAATAAGAACAGATGTTTTAACACATTTGCTAATAAAAATAAACATTTTTAGCAGATTGTTTTATGTAAATGGATTTTACTGGGCTCAGCCTTTCCAAAGGAGTATCATTAATTCTTCAGAAGCCTACTGCAAAGAGGAAGAAAAATCTTCCTCCTGGAATCATCTACCAAAACTTTCAGAGCCTGTTTTAGAACATGCCTCTTAAGAGTGCATCCCAATTTAAAACACTTAAGCAGAAGCAGGTAGATTCACTTTGCCTTTCTTGTTTAAGAGTAAACTCAAATCAGAAGCAGGAAAGCTGGTTTAATATGCCAAATTAGTGGTCAACTTCTAAATAAAAGTTCCATCAAGCTTCAACTGACCACATAAGGGGAGAACAGAGAAGTATTTATAGCCTGCTCTCCCTCAGCCACCAGCTCAGAAACCACAGAAGGACACATTACAACACGTGACTTCAAGCACATGATATCAAGTACTCAAGTTTCTCTTTCAGCCAGTGACTCTCACTCTTCTATGGAATATTCTTTCACCATTCTTCTCTCTTTGATATTTTAAAACAGACATAGAATACCATTGCATTAATGTGCCCCAAATTATTTTAAGAAAACGTAAGTCAACTACACTGAAATCGAGGTTTTACTTTCATATTTTCCTTCCTAACAGTCAAATACCCTTCACCACCTTTTCCTCAACTTAAGGCCTGAGATCCTTTCCAAAACTCATCAGCTCTTAACCCAGTAAGAAGTCCTTCAAGAACAGCTTACTGTTACATGCCCATTACCATGATCCAGTATTTTTTCTTTATTAATGGCATTGAATAAGTAACTCTGCTTATAATGTCTATATTGTCTGTCTTCTTTTTGCCATTCCCACACTCTCCAAACTAAACACATGTAGTTTCAGCACCTAAATGGAGGTCCGAAGTAACTCTTCGGAGCACATGCACCCATCAGTGCTCCATGGTGACAACGATCTTGTCGTGAAAGCTGAGACAGGCCAGCTTAAGTCTCAAGGGCACAAGCATTTTCACACTATTTGTTACTAATTAAAGTCTAGTAGCTTTTCTTTTCCAGCCTCTCAGGTCACACTTACACAACAGCAACTTCCAAATTAAGTTATAGGCATGTAGCTCCCAAAGAGTTTCCCACCCCCAGCTCCCTCTTCACCGAGCTACTCACTACCATCGTTTTGCAGGCTAGGACTTCCTCAGATATTATGAACATCTGAATTAAGGAACATGAATCAGACAGCTTAACAAATTACTCACTACTTTGAGAAAAATCCTTTTTTTGATGAAAAGAGGTTTTGGAATAGGCACATGAGTTAAAGAGAGTACGAATGATGATAATAACCATGTATAGGCTGGCTGACTGCAATAATTTTTCTTTAACTAGAAGAACAGGCACCAGAAGAAATATTTCAGCCTGATCAGGTGCACAGCTATGAAAACCTCAGTTCCACCCACAGCAGTTTTTACTGAGCAGATGAACACAGGGAAGTTGTTGTGAACCTCTGTTGTAGCAATCTTAAAGCATGAATAAACAAACACACTGCACAGTCTAATTACTGCTGTGGAGTCTCTGGGTTATCACTTAAAGGCGTTATGCAGCTTTACCCACAGAGCCTGTTTTAAACTTTAGGATGTCTTATTACTACCATAGGCTCAGAGATGAAAACCAAGATGGCTGCAAAAGAGGCAAGAGTATTCTCTCCTTTAAATTAAGCAGAAGTCACTAGTTCTCATTTTAGAATTAGAGCAATGCAGGTTAGAAGGGATCTCTCCAGATCATCTTGTCACTTTTTATGAAGACTAGTCTAATACTAACAAATATTTTTTGTTGCTTGTTTTAGAAATGCTGAGTTTAAGTAATTATTTTCAGAATTAATTAATTTCAAATATTATTAGTGAAATTGATTGTGTACGCCTTGTCTTCATGCAAAGAAAACCTCGATTTTTAAGCATTTGACACTGGTCTTTACATGGAACCAAAGATACCAGTCTCCCACAGCTGCCTGTGCTATAGACTTTCACAGTCTTGAAGTACTGCTGCACTGGCTTCCTTACTTCTATAAAACATGTTCTCATAAACACAGGAGAAAACATTAGGCATTTAAGGGCTGTTCCATTTCCCCCACACATCATTATGTTTTGACTGCACTTAGAAACTTAAGGAAGGTCAAGCCATATGATACAAGTGCTGCAAGAGCATTCACATCAGAGAGTTAGTTTGGGGAGAAAAAGGGGGAGCTATTTTCTGGTTGGCTTATTTTAAAGTAACATTCCCTCCAGTATGTAGTCCCCCACATACTTCTCCTCATTCTATAAATCATCAAGCTTCTTGACATTTACACGAACTGTTAACTCCCACCCCTCTCCCAATTACTTCTTTTCTGATGCCAGATGCTACTCACAAAACAAGGCAGTGTTCCATGGATGTCAGCATCTTGCCAAATCAGTGCCTGACTCATCAGTCAGCACTCTGGGATGTCACTTCATTCCGGTTAGAAGCACTACCTAGAACTCTGGCACTTGGCAGCAAAACTTGCTACTGCTTCACCCATTTCAGCTTCAAACCCAGAGGAACAGAGCTGCTTCTCTAGGAATGCACCCACATACAGTCACTGCCCAGTGGCTTGTCACTCAGCAAAGTGAAACAGATGTCTCTATGAACAAGCCAACAGCACATCCCAAGTGGAAAAGAAAGCACAAACCTGTCTGTACAGCCAGAGTCCCTTCTGACAGTTCTTGCAAGACTACAGGAGATAAACACTTAACACTTCTCCTTTGGTCTTTTCTACATACTACAGGAAACTGAAGGAAGTCCAGATCACACCTTTAATCAGTTTAAGGAAGAAGTGACAAGATGCAGCTGCCTGCAGCACCACAAACATGCTCTTTCACTCCTCTACTGACCTAACTGCCCAGCGCCAGGCTTGGGAAGCTCCCTGTGCTCAAGTCCACCGGGCTGTAAAGACCACATTCCTCCTTTTCCACTCCACATCTCCAAGAGATAACTATGAATTTGACCTTTATCATAGTACTGCCAAAGATCAGCTACAAGCCACATAACCAAGCAGCTGCTATTCTGCAGCAAGAAATAGTCATTATAAGCAGAATTAAGTGGTCTGACTGTGGGCAGAGGGAGAAAGCAAGAAAAACCAATGCCACTGTCTCACTAGCCATAAAGGTCTGCAAGTATTTGCAGTTGTCTTAATGACTCAACTATTACCACAACTCAAGCAAACTTTGTTTGGCTTTTGTCACCGTTTTTAACATTTAAGAAAGCAAATGCCTGCGTAAAAGCATTATTATTTTCATCTTAAAATACCTTACAGTTTGCATTAAAATAGCAAAGGAATACTGCTATTTTAATTCTATATGCCCAGCAGAAATCTAGCCTCAAGTCATTTTCCAAAAAAATTATTTTATATATATGCTGCCATAAAAGATCTTTAAACAAGTTACAGCAAACATCACTAATAGAGGAAAAATGCTCAAGGTAACCACTTCTTAGGAACTAAATCAGAGGCTTAAGAACCTTCCTTTAAGAAAAAAAGATAAGCGTTTTAAATTTGAGACCTCCTGGGCTGAAAGAGGCAGGAGATGCAAAACCACAGTCCAGGTTGCCTTTATAAACATGTTTTCATACCTGCCCGTGTTCACTGTGGACTGCTTCACAAAAGCACAGGAAGCTTTCCTATTGCTTTTATGTCTTTACAGTCAAAGAGTATGGAAACATAACCTCCTCATGTCAGACAAAAGCTTACTGCTTCAAGAAGTCAACATATTCATATTCATGAATCAGCTTAAAGCAATCATGCATTTCTGGGCTAAGGAGAGAGCTTTTTTTCCCATTTTTCTCTTCATTTCTTCCCTCTTGGTGCCAGTACACAGGCACCTCCTACCTAATTAGGCCATCTGGTCACTTGACAACTGGAAATAGCAAGCAGTCAGTTAACACTGTTCAGGAGATTAACAATACTACAGCATTTGTAGCTGAAGTTACAATAACCTTGTGGGTTAGTTTTGTGCTGTCTTTTCTTTCTTTTTTAATCTTAGAAGGTGACAGAATTGTGTAGTTGTGCTCAGTAACTGTCATTAAACAAATTTCTTAGCCTAGCTTTAGACCACCTGCCCCCATCCTCCCCACTGTGATATTAACAACCAACCATATATTCAACTAGTCATGTATCTGTTGTACCAACAATATACAAAGAGCTTAAAGTCAAAAATAAGGGGAATTGTTTAGAGCCCTGAAAACTGCTTGTTTAAGGTAGTCAGGAATTGAAAATCTGATAAAAATTTCTGGTTAAAAAGGATAAAAATACTAAATATTCTTTAAAAAGAAAAAGTATAAGATATTTTTAAATCTATACACTGAATTTCAAACATTAAACTAACTTGATAATGTTTGTAATACTTAAGGTTAAAAAAAAAGATTTCTCAGGCATTATTTTTTCTTAGCCTAGGTGAGCAAAAAGTATGATTTATCAGAGTTAAGCTGTCAAAAGTTCACACTGGTGGTGAGGAGACTAGAAAACAAAAGGTTAAGGCAACTCTAAACATCATGCTTACTCTTAATGTAATTCCATTTTTAAAAATCAAAGAAAAAGGAACTACACAGTTTAATAGGAGTTTACAGCTTAATACAGTTTACAGCTGTTCTGTAAGACACACACAACACACTAACAAATAACAGCATGTCAGTGTATTCTATGTTTACAGAAAAAATGTTGAGTATTAAACTAAATGACTAACATTAATCTATCAAAATCTGCTTAGAGTGTAAGGAGTCTTTGCAACCAAAGCAAAATGTCTAGCCTGAACTTACTTACGTTATACTTCTGCAAATATCAGCATAAAAGTTTGCTTTTTTAGCTATGACCCAGTCAATAAACTGCTTTAAGCCTACATTTACAGTAACCTCTTTCATACATATTTCACATAATAAAAGTGTGTTTCTACCCAGGCACTTTTTATAGTAAGATTAAACAGCAGCCTGGTTTTTAAGAACTTTCATGCAGTTAAATTTTCAATAATGTCTTCCCCCTCTGAAAAAAATACTCACTAAGTAAGTAGATGTGGAATTCCCCAACAATGTTTCCTCCACATTCCCAAAACTCATCCAGTGACTCTGTTACTATAGCCCCAAGCTCAAGCCAAAGGTAAAGACACCAGATACATTTTAACAGAACACAATTCTCCTCAAAGTGAGCTTTGGGGTCCCAGAGCCAAACGCTGCACTCATTCAGGAGCCATGGATAATGCCAGTCTGGGAAACTACAGTTTAATAGACTCACAGTCACCTCAAGAATAAGACCAAGTAAATAGACTTCAGCTTTTTCTCAACAACCCTTATTCAGATATATTATCATCCCAAAAATAGGATTAGATTCAACTCTCTAGTGTTCTGCAGGAAATAAATCTAAAGAAACTATGTGTTTCAGTAACCTTCCTACAACTGCTAGTAATGAAATTAAGACTGCAAGAGCAATTTCTCAGAGGCAAGTGTCACTTACCTAACTTCTTTGTAGCTTCACAGTGTACTATCCATGCTTCATGGAAGGCAACCATTTCTATCATTTACAGTATGGATTTGGAAGCCAAACTTCTCCAAAATACACACAGCCATTTATCCTTCACATTAATCCTTATACTGTCTAATGCACATCATATATGTTCCAATAACAGTAGCATTTTTCAGTTTTATTTTCTAATGACCTCTTGACAAATACAGCAGTGTCATGTTAGCCATCAAATGCCACTGCTGATTCAGATTCATCTCAAGAGATGCATAAAACAGTTATACAAGCACTGATAATGGATAGTGTTTATACTTTGTTACAATAATATGTGCAAAGAACTCACTAAAAGGACTCTGAAAAGAAGCGAAGAACTATGTAAAATGCTAAGTATGAACTGCAAGTTACTAATGCAATTCAGGTAACAAGAAATCCATTTTGGTTCATCTGCATGTCTAGTCCACAGTGTAAATTAGAAGCATTAGAGACAAAAAACTACTGGACAAATAGTTCAGTATTCCTTCCCTCTCCTCAGCTCCTCCATACAATTATCTCCAGACAAGTACTTGATACACAAGGTTTTCTTTCTGCATACAACTGTTTTGATTATTAACATTAATTTTGCAAAACTTTAATGGCACATCAGCAGATGTTCTTTTCAGAGGATTTCACAACATCTCATCTTAATGGTGAAGTAGAGGAAGAGCCTAATTGTCCTTAATCCTCCATTCAAAATAGGTTAGATGAAATCCTCTTTTGACTGAAGCAAAGAGATTAGTGAGTGTCACCAGGAAAAAGAAACACTATTCCCCCCTCACCCTGCCCTGTATCTAGATGAGCTTAATGATTAATGAAGGAAACAGATTCTCCTATTTCAAAAAGAGAAACTAGTCTACAGGGAAGAGCAAATCAAATGGAAAAATGTCTCTATGAAATCTCCCAATTCTTAAGCTTCCATGCTTGTAGTAATGACCACAATGATGTAAGAAAGACACATGCCAGAACACACTTTCACAGTATACCTCAGTAACAAGAAAAGAGCTCATATGAAGACCCTTTTTTTTAATACCAATACACATCTGGATCCCTGGAAAATCTTGGCATAATTTTTAACATTGCTAAATGAATAGCACACAATTTAAGGAAGAACATGTGCACCCATCTGCACATGAATGCATACAAATGTATGCAGATGGAGACATAAAGAGGGAAATGGGAGATATCAGGAGAAGCAATGCAGAACACTTAGGTAACTAGAAAAAAAACAACCCCAAAACAGAGTCATTATAGGCTTGTGTTCATGCCCAGTCTTCTTCCTGTAACACAGCAATTTTGTTACCTGGAAGCATTAAAGTACCCTTACGACTTCTCTCTATGGAAAAGGTGGACACTACTCTCATCCGTGTCCCAAGAAAAGATGAATGCACAGAGAAATGAACATCCAGATCTGCAAAGATATCTAGGTGATTTATCAGCCCGTGGTCTTCTGTGATCTTCTAAACAAACTCCCAAGCCACTGGCTCATCTCCTCAGTCTCCTAGAACAATTTAAGCTAGGCTGCCAGTTTCTTCCTAAAAAGAGTGCTTTTTTTAATATAGTATCGCAAATACTCAATACTTTCAAAATTAAAATCAAAGTTAAATTGAAAAAAACCCCAAACAAAACACTTTTTATAATGACTCAAGAATATGTTCATGCCACAGGCTTCTCAGAGTCATTACTGAGAGAGAAGAAAAACAGCTTGTGTACATGTGATATAGAAAAAGAATCCCTGGTTTGCTTTGTCTACCTGCAGCTGTTGCCATGGCAATTATAGCAGAGAAGATAATAGCATTCCAGTGTCATTTGGCTTCACAGCCCAGGATGAACTTCAGCTGAAATGTCCCCCAACAGTTATACAAAATAATACATTATCCTGTGTAATTGTAAGCCACTAGAATAAGGAGAATTATTCTGGAAAAAATATAATCTGTCTAAAAGTTATAGGAGGAGAGGCTGGCTATTTTGCTCAAACAACAACAACAACAAAAAAAGCCCAACAAAAAAAGCCCAGTGAAGTTGAATACAGTTGCATAACAGGTTCTAAAACATCTGCTCAGTCTTCTCTGTGACACATTTTTCTCTTGCTCCTACTTCCTGACACACCTGCACATGACATGCAGCAGGCATCCCACAGTAAATCCTGCTGGAGCACCTCAGAAACCACAATGGCTTTGTAGTCACACTTAAACCTAGTTAGATGGACTAAGTTTTATTATGCCCATCTCAACACCACAAACGGTAGCCAGCTATGGTATTTGTGGAATGCTTTACTCTACTCGTCAGTCCAGTTACTGTTTTCTAAGTGCTGGGGGTTTAAAAAGCAGACTCATTAGAAAATCCATTCCATCTTGTCACTTTCCTTGTCTGTATGACAGAAGAAAAAAATCAATGAGAAATGGTGATCAGAGATGTTAAGCTGTAAATGTGCTATGTTGTACTTTGTCCTCTTCCATTCCCCAAAATAATTTTCAAAAGGCTTCCTGCTTGCAGAACTGATACTCAGTGGTGCTAGAGAAAAACGCATAAAAGAGGAACAATATTAAACTTTTTTTAATCAAACAACACATTATCAAGAGACAAAAGCAACTATACCATTCTCATCTCAGAATTTTTGATGCTAAAAATAGATTAAAACTTCTTGATCTATTTTAAGTCACTGAAACAGTTCTACGATTTAGATACTCCAAAAGCAATGTTTTCTACTATCATAGAGCATCTGATGAGTGCAGATGAGCAATATTTTGTAGTCAATAGCAACCAGCAATGTAACGTGTACACTGACTTCCTGTAAGTGAACTGTTTTACATACGCAATGGCCTATTTTCATTTGTTTATTCTCAAAAGAAAAAGGAAATGATGTTTTTCTTGTGTAAATTAGCTAATTGATGGAGTGGGGGGAGGGGAAAAAATGGAACCCATGCAATTCTCCATATTTATTGCCCTTCAGCAATAAATAATTGATGGGGGAATGGAGAGTATCTGGGGGGTTTTTGAGTGTCAGATAATACTGAAGTATCTTTAAGAGTACATTACAAACCAGAATGAACACAAGACTCACTCCCAGTATGAAGAGTTAGATTTGCAAGAGTGCCAAATTCTGTCAGCCACATTCAACAGAATTAACTTCTAAGTAAGCTTTCAAATTTTGCCTTTTTAAAATAATTTGCTGAAAAGTCAGCAGGAAGCACGCCAGACAGATACCCACCCCCCAAAAAATAAGAGAAAAAGGCAATTAGGCAAATAACAAAGCAATGGTGCTTGGGGAAACAGGAATTCCAAAGTTACTCGTGCTGTTTGATGCCCTCTGTCGAACCTTTCACAGCAGGAAGAACTGGTACCTGCAGTGAAGCAGGGCTAAGAGATGGGAAGCATCTCAAGTTTCAAAAGAACATTGTGACACACAGACTTTCACAGGAGATAACAAAAACGGATTACATACCAGGAATAGACACAAACCCTTAAAAGCTGCAAGTTACTAATTGTTGACCCATGACTACATACACAGCTCCTACAGAGAGCATCTTTTGTACACTCAGTGCAGCTAGCAGACAAAGCCTGTCATACAAATGTGTTTACATACAGCTTAAAACAGCTTCAGATTTTGTCAAATTATACCTCTGAACTTAAACAAAGCATAACACAATGCTTTTGACTTACTTGACTAGGAAGAAAACTGTTTGTGTTAACAGGAACCTTGACTAAGAAACACAGACAGCACCAGTTTAATACTCATCTGCAAGAGTGCAAAGAAGGCTGAATAAATTCAGAAGCGAATGCAAGAACCAAACACCCTCAAATGAATTAACTAAATTTAGATTAATAACAATAGGTCATCTGAAACACTTGACAAATGGACTGTCCTTTAAGACACAAATAATTATAAAGCACCAAGGCTCACAATTTCACCAACTTTCAGGTCAAAGTAGTTATCAACCTTTAATGCATCAGGTAGATAAATAAATAAACTCAAGTTCAATATTAATTTGCATCTACTAAGACTATATATACAAGTAAAATACTTGGGAAATCTAATTAGAAAACCGTTTTAGAATTATAATGCCAATCAAAAGCAACAAAATCATCTAAGTCAATGACCAAAAGTCACAGGCTATCATGAAACTTAGTTAAGAACTTGCTAAAAATCCCTACCATAACCTCCTGGTTAGGCTAGTGAAACATCTTCTCTAACTACAATTAAAGCTGACCCACTTTTACAAAAGTGAAAAATAGAGCATCCATTTGTAAACTCAATTTATTCCAGCCTCCAAAAAAGGATATTTTTCAGAAATACCTGCACAACTAATAGGCTAGCAACTCCCCAGAGACCAAAGCTGTAGTAAATCACTGTTCCTTCTGGAAACACGTTTTACCTGCTACTACAGGCATTTAGAGACATTTACACAGGTAACAAATACTTAAGATCCAGATTTGTAATCCAAAAGTAACAGGAGAACCCTAAAGAGGGGAAGCAGTAAAGTAGCAAGATCCCTAAATATACTAGATAATACAAGCAAAACTCTTCAGTAATACAGACCTCTGACCCAGTAGTATTTACTGTACAACCCAAAGCCATCAACCTGGGCAGGAGCTTTTAGCGACGAGGGCCAGCAGTCTTACAAATACAGAACAGACTGTCACCATAGACTGCAAGATGTTTAGCAACCATTTAGCGTCCAAACAGGCATATGCTGAAGAGCAACATCTTCCCAGATTGCCCAGATATATTAAAATTAACAGTCTTCAGGAATATCCAAATCCATAAACAGCTGCCGTGAATACACAAAAGACATATGCACATGCTTTATTAAAGAAAGTGTTCATTTTGTGAAAGATGTCACCAAAACTTGTTTAAATAATATTAACCAACTTTTGACTGTGATGAGGACAGACTTCAGAAGTCCTAAGACCAGCAAAAAATAAGTGATCAGAGAAAACTAAAGCAGCTACACTAACACAGGCAGAACAGATCACCTAAAGATAGCCAGTGTCCCAAATAATTTAACTATAAAACAGAAGCTAATTTTGTACGGAGGCAGCTTTAATTGCCATTGTATGCTTGGTTTTTCCTTAAACAGCTTAATATTAAGCTAACAATTTTCTCTTGTTACTAAGCACACAGCAGGTTCTGCATGACGCTTACAGGATAGCCCATGCTAATTCTGTATTCTCTGGCTGTGCAGCTGCCTTCCCTGGGGTAGCACATATCCTCTGGGAATCCAAGAAGACAGAGAAGCATGTTGTCTGATACAAAAGCAACATCCATAAAAAAGATTATATTTTTATACAGTATGTGACAAAAAGCACAGTCCCCTCAAGTAATGTTCATACTACCCACACACAGCCATTACATCCATTATTTGGGAAATAATAAGTTTTGGTGTCAAAATTTTTCTTATTTATCTTTATGCAGAAGACTTATTCAGTTCCTGTGATTCCATGGAGAACCGAAACTGTATATTAGGGTGTTTCTATTTCATGACTTAAAGATGCCTCTAATATAGCTCATACACATTTTAAAGCAAGTAAAATACACAGATTAACCTCATTAGAGACAAATAAGAAAATTACAATGCTGTACATCAGCTTGAAACATCACAAAGGATTTGGAAAACTGAACTTCATGTCAGCTGTACTGCAGTGAAACAAACACCTTTTCTGTAAAAAAAGTTATTTTTCACCATCAGTCCTGTAAATTGTGTTTGGCTGAAGTAATGGTTACAGGAAGCATGAGGTGAAGGAAAAGACCCCAAAATGCGCAGGATGGTCTAAAGAGGCAGAACAAAACAGTGCCAATTTAAAAATTTAGTAAGATAGAGACAATTCCCCCTGTCCTTCTAAGAGACCACACCATCTCTTGGTGAAGAGATATGAAATACAGTATGACTAGCATGCTGAACATATATTTTATTCAACCCACATCACTAAACTCTTCAATGCCTTGAAGATATAAAAAGAACACCCAATGCAGGTAAAACAGCAATATTTGAAAATGCTAACCAGGAAGCTGACAGCACCCAGTCATTGCTGTTCTTCCACAGGGCCTAGGAGATTTGTGCACTGATTTTGCACTGCTTCAGGACAGAAAATGTCCAGTAAGGGAAAGAGGAACGGGAGGGATCTTCACACTCACAACAAAACCCCAGTATTTAACTTATGCCTTTATGTCCTACAACAAACAGGACCGAGAAAGAAAAGAAATTACACAGAATTGTTAGAAACCATCCTATTAGAAGTCTCCATTAGTCCATCACATCACAAGTGTTTGTTTTCCCAAGATCATACCATAAGAACTCCCAGCTAACCCAGCATGTCCAGATGCATCAGCCAAGGTTCTCAGCATAATCCAGAGACTAGCCTTCTCTACAAAGGACTTGCAGCTGAACAAGTCCAGGAGACTTGCAGAACAAAAATTCATAGTTCTAAGACCTTGATCATGGAAAAGTTTTTGTATAGCTTTTAACTAAACCCAAGCTTGAGCTTATTTTGGAATAAACACAAGATGTAACTATCTATCCACTTCAGCTCTCCCACAGAAGAGTCACTGCCTTGTCGCCCTATTAAAAAGCAGTTTGGAAAGTGGCAAGCACATCTTCATCTGTGTGCCTGGCTGGTGCGTACAGAGCTTTGGTGAACACTGCTGGAGTGATACCCCTGACATGTACATCTGCTACTCCTGCAGAGCAGTCAGTTTCAGGCCCAGCAATCAAACTAGTACTTTTCATTTTCACTGCTGTAGAGGTACAAAAATAGTTGAACCATGGAGATACAAAAAATAAAAAAACTAGAAAAACCACATACCACAGACCTTGGTTGCCAGACCTCAATGGTCTTACTGAAATGAACACAAATTTACTTACAGCATCTTTTCCTCAAAATTATCTTTCCATGGAAGAAAGGTTTCAAAGTTAAGACACTGAAAGAATGCAAAAGAGCAAGAAGCAACAGGTGGAAATATACCAGGCACCATGGACCAACCAAGGCAATTACCTAGGCACAGCCTATCAGCATACACACAATACAGAAGGTAGTGTGACCTAGGAAATAAGAACACCTCTTCACATGGGATATAGTAATGTTTCGTTCATCTTGTAGACTGCTGCATTAGTCTCATCAGCAGTGCAGGAGGGTGGTGTGAGTGCACAACTCAAAAGCTCAAGCCCCTTGCTTTCAACATACTGTCTTCTCATGTATATTTACTGCGGCTGCTCTCAAGCCCATTTCCTTCATATTTGATGCTTAAGTCTGCTTTGGAAGGGGTTAGCAGCAATGTTATGCAGAAGAGATTTAACGGTGTGCTTGCTCTGTGCAAAAAGAACACACCATTTGTACAGGCTCCAGATGTGAGCACACACAAAGAAATCTTAAACTAAATTCAGCAGTTAGATCAGCACTGACAGATCTCTACACCCAAAGTGATCCTACCTGTTTCCAAACAGACCTCAGCACAACTCACTTGGTCTCTATATCCATAGAGACCACGGCTTCTCTTATACCTCATTGTTATTGTTGCTACATATTATTTTGAGTATCCTCTTCCTTCCCTTAAGACTACTTTCTAAAGGTTCATGTACACATAGCTGCTTTCAATACTTAACCTCTCCACTCATCCCACATATATGCTATTGTAAACCGGAAGAAAAAAAGAGTATCATTTTTCATCTCTGCTACTTTTCTTAGTTTATACTTCAAAAAGACAGAGTTCAGCCTGTATTGGGCAGACACGGCTCTTGGGACATACAAAACTAAGTGTATTTACTGTGAGAAAACTTGAGTGCTCTGACCAGGGCAAAGTACTTCCTGCATAGGAGAAAAAGCTATTTTTATTTGAAAATCCCAGTTATGTCTCCCTATCTTTTAAAAATTACTTCCATACCGAAAAGCAGAAATTTGCCATTTCCGGGTATTGGTGGTCCCCGTGCCTTGTACTGTACAACCCCACACTTACAAGCATTCTGCTAATCTACTTAAACTATTAACCTGAGCATTTATTAGTGGTTCTGTGGAATTGGAGCCGCACTCACTGACCCACCTCAGTCTACACTTGGACCCACTCCAAGGCGCTGCCGAGTCGCTCTCTCGGGCGGTGCCGGTGGGTTTCCACACGCTGACCAACAAGCGACATCAGCCCTCTTTTCCCGGAGTACTCACAAGTCTGGTGTGTTTGAATCTTACTACGCACACCTACAAAAACTTGGGACCGTTCCGACCAGTACACTTAAGTTGGACAACGCCACAAAAAGTCGCTTGACTGAAACAATATAACGAGGAGAAAGGGAAAAAAGAAAACCAAGACGAAAAGTACTACAAAAACAACAACAACAAAAAAAAGCTAGACAGCTGGAGGTTTTATCTGCCCTGCTAACTACGTATCGCAGCACTCTGTAAATTACAGCGCTCTGAACTTAGGTCAAGCCGCAGTGGTTCAGCGAAGGACAGTCCCGTGGGGCGAGCGGGCTGCGGGGAGCGCACGACACCCGGTGCCGCCGCTGCTGCATCCGCGCTCGCACCGGGCGCCACGCGCGGCGGCCCCGAGGCTCCCCGGCCGCCGAGCCGGTCACGGGACCGCCCAACTCCTGACAGAGCCCTTCCTGCGAGCCCGGGGCACAGCGGGGGCTGCCCCCCACGCCGGGGGGGCGAGCGGCACCGGCGGTACTCACGTATCGGCTGACGAGGGTCCGCAGGAGGCTGCAATCCATGGCGGGCGAGCGGCTCAGGACCGCGCCGCCGGGTGCTCGCCGGTGCCGCCGGGCTCCCTGGCTCGCCTCCTCTCTTCCCACATGCAGAGAGCCGCGCTCGCCCCGCCGGACCCGCTGTGACGCCGGCCCGGCGCTCGCCGCCGTCCCCCAGCTATGCCATGTGCTCGCCGCCGCCGCTGCGGCGCGGCGCCCCGCGGCCCCGCATGTCCCTCGTCGCTGCTGCCGCTGCCGCCGCCGCCACTACACTCTCGCCGAGGGCAGGCAGAGAAGGAACGCACTGCCAGGAAAGGCTCCCGCCCGCTGCACTCTGCCCGCCGCGCGCGCCGCCCAGGGCTTTATCCGGCGGGCGGGGCCGGGGCCGCCCCGCGCCGTTCCCCTCCCGCTTCCCCGGTCCTGGCGTGCGCGCGCGCGGGCTCGCCCGGTACCAG
>NW_024580667.1:22310339-22399959 GCF_017639235.1 Corvus kubaryi | reverse complement strand
TCATTCCCTCCAGTGCTCCCAGTATAACGCACTGGCTCACCCCAGTGGTCCCAGCCCACCCCCCGCGTCGGGCAGGTCGCCGGGCGGCCCCGGCGGCGCGCACGTCACGCGGGGCGGGCACGCGCGCGCCGGCGGCCGTGGCCGCTCCCCGTCCTGTCCCACGCGCGCGACTCCCGGAGCGGCCGGTACCGGCTCCCGGCGGGGGGAGCGGGAAACCTGCCCGACCCGGGGAGTGGGCTGGGAACACTGGGGTGAGCCAGTGCGTTATACTGGGAGCACTGGAGGGAATGATGCTGCGAGGGAAGTGAAAACGTAGAGAGAAGCCGGAGAGTAATATTGGGTGGGTTAGGAGGGAACTGGGAGCGCTGGTGGAGAGCCAGGGAGTGGCACTGGGAGTAGTGGGAGGGGAACTGGGAGCACTGAGGGTAGCCATGAAGCGATACTGGAAGAACTGGGATGGCATGAGAGCATGGAGTGGAAGCCAGGGAGTGATGCTGGGAGTGAACTGGGAATACTAAGGGGAGCCATTGAATGATGCTGGGAGTACTCATAATTACCGAATGGATTGGGTTGGAAGGGACCTTAAAGAGATCTAGTTCCAATCCCCCCGCCATGGGCATGGGGACCATGGGGGGATGGGCGTAGAGCCAGGGATTGTTACTGGGAGCACTGGGGCGACCCAGGAAGTGACACTAGGAGTACTGGAAGGGAACTGGGAGCACTGGGGGGAGATAATGAATATTACTGGGAGGACATGGAGAGCGCTGGGAGTGTTGAGGAGCGCCAGGGCGTGGTAGTGGGTAATTCCTCCGCCCCGCCTTCACCTGCCCCGCTCCGGGCCCCGGGCAGGAGGGAGCGGCCGCTGCGCCCTTCCGGGGCGGAGGTGCCCGCGGCAGGACGGCGCCGACCCCCGCCCGCCCCGGCGCCTCCCGCGGGCGCCCGCAGCGAGGGGACGCTGCCCCGCCGTGCCGGTCCGGCGGAGCCCGGCGTGCCTCCTCCTGCCCGGGCGGCGGGACGGGCTGCGAGAAGTGCTGCCGGTGCCGCGGGGCGGGCCCGAGCGGTGCTGGAAGCGAACCCCGCTCCGCCGGGCCCCGCTGCGGTCCGGCCCGGCCCGGCCGAGGAGCGGCAGCGCTGGGGCGCAGCGCGGCGGGGAGCCCGGCGCGGACAAGTGAGAGCGGCCCCGCTTGTCAAGTGCGGCAGGAACAGATAAAGAAACCTGTGCGCTGACAAGCCCAAACACCACAGCCCTGCTAAGCCCGCAAACAGTAGAAATTACTTGGTGGTAGGTGAAGGGATAAGCGGAAGCCGGCAAAAAATGCGCACGAAAGAGAAGTAGAAGCGTGTCATTATTCCTTTTTTCCCTAAATGCCTGAGACAACACCTTTTAGGTATTTAGGCCTTTGTTTTCCGCAGCTATTTTTTTTTTTTTTTGCATGCCATTCATACCGAAGAACTCGCTCCGGTTTGCAGGAATCTCGTACGTAGTCTCAGATAACTTGTGCATTACTATGTACAACTTAATATAAAATAAAGGCTCTAAACCAAATACTGTGTCAAAAAATAACTGGAATTTATTTATTTATTTTATAAAATTCAATTATTTTACTAAAAAAGTTCATTTTAACAAAACCAGAATTTTATGCTTATGAAAATCCATTCCCTTCTTCAGCAGCAATCACATAAGCTGTCCCTTATTGTCTAGTTCATGGCTAAAACAATGCAGGTTTTGTTTATTTTGGTTTTTGTTTTGTCACAGTTACGTAGTTCTCTGGACACCATCAAGTATTCTACCAAAAAGAATGCACAAATTTGTAATACAACAAACACGTAGAAAAAATAGAAATTGAACTATTTGAGACCATTACATAAATACTAAGGGAAAGGACATATGACTGTTTCTTTACAGGTCACCTTTAATGTAGGTGCATTTTATATATTCAGCAGTTTTTATTACGGGTTAGATTGCAAAATGTATAATTTAATGCATAAAGTGCACTGTGGTCAAGCTAATGTTGCTGTTCAAACTCTAAAGGGACATTGGTTTAAACCCCAGTTTTCATCTTTGTTACAACTAATAATTTGCGTTCATTTTCTGCACCTCCCATTTTCATGCTCCTATTTACAGACCTAACACTTCTATGATATAGATTTCTGTACTTGCATTTCAGTTTCAAGAAATCATCACTGAAATGGAAAGGTGAAAATAAATAAAAGATCCATGAAACAACAGGAATTTTTCTCAAAATTAGCACTTCTGCACAAGTTAACACAAAACTACTTTATTTTCTGTTTATTTACATGAACAGTAACATATTAAAATAATATTATGTGCGCATGTCATCAGTCTTCAGGAAACTAGTTTATTATCAAGAAAAAACCACAGAAGAACTTCATGAACATAAAGTGATAGTTTCAAATTAAACAGATTGCAAAACTGTAACAGGAAGTTGTTCCCAGTTGTTTTTAGCATACTTCTCTGTTTAGTTATTCCAATTTCAAAGAATTTATGGAGTATTCATATTTTGTAATATTTTTACAAGTTATTCCGCTTTTATTCAAACAGTACCATTTAATCAATCCAATATTTTTAATGACATTGCTTCTTACCTGTGTTTGGAGTAAAAGCAAATTTTCAAATGCTGCAGAAAGTTGTTTTCTAAAGCTTTCTTTGTTTTAATACTTTGAGTCATTTCTTTCATCCAAATGTCACAATATATTTTTTCACTTCCTTAAGTATCCCTCTGTGCAATGCCCACATTACTTGGTGAGTATCACGGAGCATCTCTGAAGGGAAGAAAGTTCATGTGGTGAGCTGGGAACAGTTAACAGCGGTTCAATTCTGAGCATGACCATTGTGGATATATTTCTGAACTCTTTGCTGTCTCCTCAGCTTGGGTAACCAAGGTGGGGCTGCAGGAAACATTTTCCTCAGATCCAGAGCCTGGAAGGCACTCATAGGTGCAGGTTGGCTGCATTCCCCTGAAAAGGGGACCAGGTTCCTGTCCTCACTCTTTCAGTCCAGGGCAGAGGACACACACATGCTCGGATACAGCCATTTCCAGGCTACTGCTCAAGCAAAGCTGAGCCATTTTTCTGCCCTTCCCTACACTGCCAGCAAAAAGAGAGAAAAGGAGCACAGCTGGATTCTGGGCACATACTGAGGTGAAGTCCCAGCCTATATGGAAGAATGCCCATATTTCCACAAAAAGGCACCTAAATGTGCAGCCCAGGAGAGAACACTGGTAGGACGCTGAAAGTTAACACAGGACCTTGCCAACTGAGCTGTGTTTGTGCAGGGAGGACTGCACAGCACATATATTTGACTTTTTGGAGTGACTAGCTTTTCCAGGGTCAGTGTGCAACTGAAGAGGGTGTTGAGGTCATACTTTTGGACTTAGGTACCTCAAATCTGCCTAAGTCAGGCTTAAGGTGCCTGAGTCCTTTATTGGATCTATCCTAAAGTGCCCTGCTAAAGGTCACGTTGCGACTTAGCAGTCAAGCCAGATGAGGAGCCTTGATTATACTGGTCATAGATCTGTTCTGCCTATTATGCAATGTTTCACTTTTTAGCAATTTATTAAACCTAATCATCTTTGTCTTTGAATATGCCATCACATATATTTCACTCCTCATTTCTCATTTTAAAAATTCCTAAAATTACCTGTATGCTGTATATTCTAAATTTCTTGTGTCTTTTCTGACTGCAGATTAGACCTCCTCTACTGCTCTCTGTTTCTCATTCCCCTTCTTACTGATTGATTCCTTGTGATCCATTACTGGCCTTTCAGGGTACTCCTGCCTGCCCAGCTGAATTACCACATTCTCTAGATCTTATTACTTACCTCAGACTCTCACACCCCTTCTGATTTACTTACTGTGTCAGTACAACTCTGCTTGAAACATCATTGTTTAAATAGCTTTAGAAATCAAGGTGAACATTTTAGTGTGCAAAGGATTTACTTTTCTTATGTACAGCTGTATTTTCTGTTACTTTGCAACCCGTATTAAGTTACTCCATTTCATAATTGCAGTGAAGATGTTGAGAGACTGGTCCGAGGGCAGCAGCTCACTACATGCTGGATTCTCTTCTTGAGGCAGTAATAGATATTTTGTAGTTTAGTCCACCCTGATTTTGGAAGGTGGGAAGGCAGGATTTAAAGCTGTACTCCAATAAAGTGCCACAGTTCTCACAGGCATGCTGGTGATACAGTATAAATGGATAGCATGATAGACGTCAGAGGATTTTTGTTCAAGATTTTAGTTTACCATCTATTTTGGTTCCTGCTTCCTATTATGGTAGTGACTATATACCTCTAGTCGTTCCAGCCAAAGTTACTAAATACTTCTTGAAAAAACTGTATGTAGGTGATAAGAGTTGACTTGGGCATATGTGAGGATAGTGTGAGAATGGGAAATGGCAGAGATGGAAAAGCTGTTCATTGTATGCAGCTTATCTGCTTGAGAAACTGGTGTGTATGCTTTGAGTGAAATTGTTTATCCTGCAGCTTTTCCCCTATAAATATATCACTTCTTAATTGTGTCTCTCCATCTATTATATTTGTGAAAAGTTAATGAAAAGAACTTCTTCTCATTCTTGAGTCACCATGTATTTGAACTAGTTAATTTGTACTAATAAGAGAAATTATTCCCTCAGTGGAACGGATGTTTGTGTTTTGATCTACTGAATCTATTTTCTCAGATCCTTCTGAATATTGTTTGTGAAAAGAGATACCAAAAATAATTCTGAAGTCTGTTTTATGTTAAAAACATTTCACTGCCTGGACTTCGTGACAGATGTACTTCATTTGAAGAAGAATATAATTAACAGTTACTGTGGTACTCTGAGAACTTACTTGCCCAGGACAGATAACAAATGGAAGGTGAAGACAAAGCAAGTAAAATGACCAGCATCAAACTGCTCTGATGATGATTTAGTAGAAGCAGAGTAGCCCAAAGGACAGAGGGAGACTCAAAAAAGCACTGGACATTGAAGATCACTTCACTCTTGCTTGACTTTCTTTGTCTAGATCTGGCTTTTTTTTCCAGAAAACATGTATGTGAAAAAGAGACACATTTCTGACTCTCTGACCTATCTACTTCTAACCTCTGGCAATAATGCATGACTTCTCTTATAGTCAAAAGCTAAATGCACTGTCATTAGGACAACATGTAATTCCCACATCCTTGCTAACAAAGGTGACCTTTGTTAAATAGTTTCTTGACAAAATCCTCTAAAAGAACAGAGTATGGCTTCTAAACAGATGCAATCAAACAAATGCACAAATCGGTTAAAATAATTTGGCTGCAATCTTCTGCCAACTCAGGCGGTCAGCTGCAATTACAACCAAGATTTGTTCATCTGCTTTACCTGATGCAAGAGATCCAGTCCCTGGCTGCTGCAAAGTAATCCTCATCATCAGGAAAGGCACAGGAGTCAGGAAGGTCTTACTAGAGACACAGAACAGTCACATGGACCATTTGGAAGACTTGCCCCCTCACTGTGAAACACCGTATGAAACTCATAAAGAGGAAGCCCAGCCTGCACCAGAGGAAGCTTCTCCTGGGATGAAATGCTGTTGGCTGCTATGGTTACTAATGTGATTTTCCATTTACTTCCTTGTTCACTCACCTGCTTTCTCATTCAAACACCATGCACACGTACCTCCAGAGATATTTGTTGTTGGAATTGTGACAAACCTCATTAGTGGCAGCCATGCACAATCAAAGAGAAAAAAGATACAAATTATTGGCAAATAAACAGAAGAAAGGAAAGCACTGGAATCTATGGGTATTGCGAATGATATTCTGTCCTTGCTGCTGTGTGAACTTTGTGTTCTCTTCACTTTGGATTTGCATTAATGTTAGTCTTGCCTTATGTCTCTATTTTACACCTCAGTGCTTCGATCCGGCAGAGAACTCCCCAAAGTCAGACTCCTGTGACTGTAGAGCTGAGTGCAGCATCAGGATTTAGATGAGCAAAGTACTGTGGTTTATTTTTGGTGTCTTAAAGGGACAAGAACATTATTTTGCTATTTTATTTTTGGTAGCACTTCACAGGTCTTGTTCCCACCTTTACATACATTTTTTTCACCTTTTACATATTTCTGATCTGACAGTCTAACTGTGTAGTAGTTCTACACTATGAAACTGTAAAATTCCAAATAAATTGCAAACCTTGAGGCCACTTTTTTCACCCCAAGTATCCAGAGAAAAGAGATAACTTTTTTAAAAGTGTGTGAATATTCCTGTCATATTCCATGGTAATAACCAGATGGACTAGTTAGTACAACTAGTATTCATCATAACACACTTCCAGGTTAGGAAATACTTTCTGACAATACTTTGTAGCCATAGAAGCAAGCAGCTGGTCCTCCAAAAGGGTAGTAAATAATGAGAATATCACTTTCTGGCTACTTTAATGTCATCTGTAAAATTACTTTTGTTTTGATGTAGCATTCAATCGAAGCTGGAAGAAATCTTTTAGTGGTTTGCTCTTTCCCACCAAACAAGGCACTAAATATAGCAGTATCATCATTCTGGGCTTCAAAAAAGCTGTGGTTCAGGTTTCTCAAGAATACCTGCTTTTTCTCCTGACTGTGTTCAATTTGTTTTATAACTGTTTATTTAGGAAGCATGAGTAACTGCAAATCAATACATAAAGTACCAGAAATATTAAACACTACAAAAATGAACCTTTTACTTAGATAATAATGATGCAGTGATACAGTCATCAGATTTTCCAGTTTGAAAATTACAGCTATCTGGAGGACAAATTCCTAAGAAAGGGACACAGCACTGCAGTCTAGGGCATTCTGACTTGTCCCACTGCTTGTGTACCTTTGCATCTTTCTCTCTTCCCTTCCCTCTTTGTTATTCTTGGAAGCTGCATGCTCATAAGCTGGGAGTGGACACAGTAGTGGAGAGGTGGTGGCAGGAGAGTGTCTGAAAGAGGGTCCTTTCTTCACCCCTTCATGCCTCCTGATGACCCCCCACAGGCAGTAGGGATGGAAATAGGATGCCTACTGTCCATTATTTTTCCTGTAGGTGAATCCTAGGTGACAGTGACACAGACTGCACCTCTTTCATTTCCATTGTCCAAAAAGCATCAGCTTTTTTTTTGCTAATCCTCTCAGATTAGCAAAAAAACCAGTATTCCAATGTATATTTTCAAAGTAATTTTTGGCCATATTTGCAGCATTAATGGTCTATAATGTTTTTTTCATCTGCTTGTAGCAAGTGTCAAAACCGCTTGTATGGTGACAGCTTATTCGACTGAGAAGCAGTTCTTTAAGATGCTGCTATGTTTTCCCTTACTGCAGCTATGTCTGTTTCATCTCCTTGAGCACTGCAGAGGCTGGGCATGATGAGCATTTTGTGGACTGGGAATCTTGCTGTGAGGGAACATGGTGAGACTTAGCATTTTGTAGATGGATTCAATGAAGTGTGTGAGATCCCCGAAGCTTTCAACCATGACAACATTCAATTCCATAATGTCACTTGCTGTGAAATGTGTAATGGCCACAGCCATTGCTTTTTTTTTCCTGTAAGAGTTTGCCTGTAATTTCAATAAAGTTGCTGTTACAAGTTTGTTCCAATTGACATTTGTATATTAAGAAAAATTGCTTTAGTTAAGTAGGCAATAATTCCAGGAAGAATGTTTCCTCCCGACAGAGATGTATTATCACAAACCTTTACATCTTTACAAAAGGGCTTATAAAGATATAAATTAGTTGCATAAAAGGGCAAAAATAAAAATTATATTAGCATTTTCATGGTCTTATCTTTCCTCTCCAGAGCACAGCCTATTATCTTGTAAAATATCTCTATAATATATATAATTACAGAAGTTTCAATTCCATATTCTCCTCTAACATTCCATATTTTAAATCCTCTAGAGGGGAGCAGGAAGGGGAGTCAGACTTGTATAGAGGCTGGTATTTTCTGTGGACAGATGTATAAATTGGCAAATCTAGTTCTGGGGGGTTTTTTTAAATTTTATAAGCATGACAAAATTTGTGTAGCTTGCTGAGAGTGTGGAGGTAGATTTGTGTGACTATGAAAGTAGCTTGCTCACAGAGACTGTGTGTGCTTTTGCTGTACTGAAAGTTTGGTTTTTTCTGGGTCTTACTTTATTTCCTGTAATGGGCATAAGGACTGTGTGCTAAATAGAAAAAGATTAATAAATGGTAATGATGGCATCCATGCCTTGTCATGATACTTCCCAAAGCTGCCTGAAAGGAAGCCCACCTGACTTACAGCTGAGTAGGAAGGAAAGGGAATCAACATCTACAAAGGGTGAAAAGGCTGGTGAGGGAAAGATTTTATCAAGAAGCTGTAGTTTGCAAAGCATCAGTCTTTCCTGAGATGTTAAGTCTGTGCAGGCTAAGGTGGCTTGTTCTGAGGCAGCTCATGTTTCCATGTAACTGGTCCTAAGTTCTGGTTAGGCAAACCAAACCCTGTGTTCTAACCTGAGAAGCCTGTTTGCTGGAGTAGGCTGTTCTGGCAAGGGACATCAGCTACCACCCTGTCGACAGGTGAAAGTCTCTGCTGGATCCAGAAGCTGCTGACAGGGGGGTTGATCTTCTAGTGTCCAGAAATGTGGGACAGAAAAAAATATCCTTTGCTGGGAATTAATCCAGGGGAACTGATGTTTAATAGTAGTGAACTTAGAGCAGAGATGGATAATACTACCAGAAGCATTTCGGAGGAATGTATTGGTAGTAAGCTGAGTACTATGATTAAGTGCCACCAACACTATTTGGTACTCTATGAATAGACATGTCTACTAGTGCAGTCCTGCAGCAGCCATTCAGTGTTGACTGATTTTAAAGCAGTTAAGGCTGCTGTTGCTTTGCCCCATTTTGATGCTACAGCTTCTGCAAAGCTGGCTGGTGCTGGAAAGGAAGGGCCAAACTGTGACAAGTGCATGGCTGGCATCTTCTACAACTAGTGCTTTAACATCCCCAGGAGAAAGGAGAGAATAAAAACTCTAACTTTTTGAGTATGCCTCTTTCCTTTGCTTCCTAAAATAATTGTTTACTGGCAGTTTACTGCCTAAAATTAGGCCACCATTACAAATGATCTTCAGTGTTAGTGCAGAAAGATGAATGTAGCTGAATTTTCCTATACATGGAGATGGAGCTGTGATTCGAAGCCACGTAAAGTAGGAGTTCTGCCCTGAGTGCCACAGGCCTGCCCTGATGCATCTGAACTGGGGAGTGCATGTGCCTGTGTGACATTTCTAGAACTAATCATCCTGGCAGAATGAGTCCTGTAATGGGTATTGATTTATAGCTGGATTGTGGGAGGGTTTGTTCATGTTTTCATAGTGCTGTTGAAATGGAGTTCTACAATTAGCAACTACTTTGCCTCCTCTATACTGAGAAGCACGTGAGCGGAGAGGAATTTCAAATTTTTGCCTTAGTTTTCCATATTGCTTCGAGAGGGGAGTAAAGGAAATGTCAGTTTTTCCTCTCTTCCCTGCTATGCCCTGCCTCCCCCTTTGGGAAAAAAAGGTGGCTCAGGTTAATCATCAAAGGCAAGATATTAAGGGAAGAACCCAGAAGAGGGATAAGGGATTTATGAAAGCTTCCATGCTTTAAGGTCGTGAGTCAGGGATTCCTTCCTTGAAATACTTAGCCCTTAGGCTGCATTCCCATCTTTGCTTGCTACTGTGTAGTCCCATTGATGTCAGTGGACTGGCACGTGGGTAACAGATGAATTTGCTCCTAATGATCTCACACTGAATCAACCTGAATGGCTTCTTGCATTTCTGTAGAGCTGCTTTGAGCTTGAGGGGTGGTGGCAGTGAAGACAGAAACAAAGTCTTATGAAAAAAATTGACCAAGTCTTGGGCAACTGCTAGCCAGAGAGAAGAGATATGAGGGGACGGGAGTAGACAGAACAAAGGTGGGATGGCTATTTGGTAGCTCATCAATTAATTCCTGGCATAATTATTTATAAATGTGCACACGGCCACATGCACACAAACTCCTTTTTTCTGTTTAACAGCATGATTACAGTGAGGCCCTTTAGTACTAATCACTGTATACACACACACATGCACAGAGTAATACAAATCATGGCACCTTTCTAGTAGTGCATAACCCAGTGGCTGATGCATGACATACTTGTATATATAGCACATGTGCAATATGTGCTATGAATGATGCAATGCATATACCTATGAATACCTATTGGTAGAGACGAACTTGCTGCTAAGAAAGAATTGGAATACAGAAGCTGAAACTATGTTACTACAGTGTATTACACATCCCTTAAGTGTTACAGTTATGGAACATAAAAGCTAATTTTAGTCAAGAAGCGGCAGATGTTGTCTGAGTTCCATGAGTAGACTGCTGCCAATATGCTTTATGCTAGTGAGCCTAAAGAGAATTTGGATGGCCCCATTACAGCTCTGTAGTTTTTAGAAAAGCTCTTAATGGCATTGAAACCCTGGATAATAAAAGCATTTGTTAAGTCATAGACTTTCTATTCAGTCTCATACCCAGCGAGCAAAAGAAGGCTGTGGGAATACTATGTTACACTCAGAAAAATTTTAAAAGCAAACAAACAAAATTTTATCTCACGATTGTGCATCTGCTGGTATCAGGATATATTTAGCTGTGTTTATACAGAAAGTAAACAGGTAATTGGACTCCAATGAGAATCAGTGAAGTACTCTGATGGGATTTTTTTTTAAGAAACACTTTATTTTACAGCGAAAGCATGGTTGGGCATTTTTACTGCATGAAATTGGAAACTGCTTGAAATATGAGTATTGACTTGGTTTATTCTTGTGTTCATCACATAAACAAAATGCTGTAAAATAACTTTACTGAGTAATGCAAGAAAAGAACATTTAGTAATAAAACTATCATCATATTCAAAGGCCTAAAGAACTACTGAGGTGCTGCATATGCATATAATGTTTTAGAAATGCACTAGAAAGCCTTGTCTAGAAGCCTGGATGTTTATTTTATATTACTTGGTGGAAAAATAAGAAAGAGGAGATAGTGAGACAACCCCCCACCTACTTCCCCTACATTACACTTTCAAAGATGCTCTTATTCCAAATACACAAACATTATTATTTGAAATAGATACTACATATTGCAGCTTTTACTTAAGTATTATTTTTGCTGAGAAGAACATAACTGTGCTTCCTTTTTGCTCAGCAATTTTCCTCCTTCTGTGATATAATGATATGGTTCTGCATAATGTCCTGCACCATACAGGGTTTCCAGGTGTTTCAGTCACTGCTGACAAAATCAAACATGTTCCTTTTTTATGTAGTCTGTTATGTTTGTCAGGAAAAGGTGAAGACAATGAACTTTCCTCCATGACTAAGGTTAGCAAGTGCTTTCTGATTTCTGATCCTTTCCTTTTTCAATAAGCTTAGATATTACTCTTCCTATGCTGATAGGCTGCCAAGGCTTTTATTAAAAGCTGGAAAATTTGGCATGTTTTCCCCTCAGACCTGAGTGGATTGTTCATACCTCTGCAGGCATATATGAGGCAATTGATTTATCATGCTTGAGTTTTTGTGCCCTTGACTTTTCTATCTTAAAAATCAAACCAGCCTGGGACTGCACAGCACTTCGTTGCAAACAGGAGGTGTATCCCTGCAAACTTCAGCTACTTAGCATTGGTTTAGTGGTAAGGGGCAAATAGCTGTAAAGTGGAATAATAGTGCTCTTTTCACTTATATGTCATATTTAGAACTCTGAACATGTGTTCTTTGTGATAGGTAGGTATCAACACTATCATAATTTGATGTCTGTCACACTCAGATTACTTTTGTTATGTTCTGCTCCAGGGCAGGATTCAGCACCAACCTGACAAGGGTGAGGTAGGGGACTCCAGTTGTAGCAGCTGCAGAATATACCAAATACCATGCTAATTATTTTTTAGCTTATGTTCAACAGGTGAGCAAATTCTTAGACTGTCCTAAACTACAGTGGTAAACTGAAATGGTAGTGGGAAGGGAAGTAGGGCAATCATATATGTCAAAATGGCTTGATTTCTCTAAATCTGTCCAGTAAAAGTAATCTTTTGTAAATCAGCAAAATAATCTGGAATGTTAAGCACAAGAAAGGAGACCCCAGAAATGCCTGAAAACACTGTTTTGGTCCTATTTGTGGAAAAGGATTATAAACAAAAATCTGTCTCCACAGTAGACAAAGGAATGGAGTGACTTTCTAGGATGCTCTTAGTTTGAGATCACAGCCCTTAGAAGCATTACAGAGCCAGGAATGCCAGCTCAATGAAACTTTTGGCCAGATTTACAGAATCACTTACCAAATGTAAATCTCTGATGGAAGGAAACAATAAGAAGGGAAGAACCATTTTCTGGCATCTAGTAGGCACTTCGGTCCCTGGAAAAATTGTTCTTTGTGTTAATATGATTTATAGGATGCCGTCAAGATTGATTATGCTAGAAAATCTGATATTAAAATTGTAAAGATTCTCATGGGAAAGGAAGAACCCAGAATGAATCTGTATATTTGAATCTATATATGGACAATAAAAAGGGAAAGAGTCAGTTCTATGATAATATTCTAGGAATACTGATGGAATTTTATTAATCCTGCATGGATTAATAATTTATGCCAGTGCAGAAAGATCACAGCTGGAAAGTGGTGCAGTGGAAAAGGACCTGGGGGGTGCTGGTGACAGCAGCTGAACATGAGCCAGCAGTGCCCAGGTGGCCAGGAAGGCCAGTGGCATCCTGGCCAGGATCAGCAACAGTTTGACCAGCAGGACAGGACAGTGATTGTCCCCCTGCACTCAGCACTGGTGAGGCCACACCTCAAATCCTGTGCTCAGTTCTGGGTCCTCACTGCAAGGATGTTGAGGTGCTGGAGAGTGTGCACAGAAGGGCAACAGAGCTGGGGAACGGTCTGGAGCACAAATCTGATAAGGAACATCTGAGGGAACTGGGGTTGTTTCTCCTGGGGAAAAGAAGGCTCGGGGGGGACATTATTATTCTCTACAGCAACCTGAAAGGAGGCTGTAGCCAGGTGGCCTCTTCTCCCAGGCAACCAGTGACAGGACGAGAGGAAATGGCCTCAAGTTGCACCAGGGGAGGTTTAGATTGCACATTAGAAAAAATTCTTTCACTGAAATGGTTGTCAAGCATTGGAACAGGCTTCCCAGGATGTTTAAAAGATGTATAGATGTGGCACTTGGGGACATGGTTTAGTGGTGGAGTTGGAAGTGCTGGATTAATGATTGGACTCAATGATCTTAAATATATTTTCCAACCTAAATGACTCTATGATTCTATGATTATATAGGGACAATTTTCTTCAAGGTAACTCATTTTGTAGTGTTTCATGTTTAGTCCATGGGTCCAGATGTATCAAACCCACAAATTTTGGTTGTGCTCCATGTATATAATTTCAACTATGTTTGACTAAAATTCGATAATTGAATTCAGTTCAGAAATTTCTGCCTGTTCACCCAAACTTGGTTTCATGAATTCAGTTTAAAAATATGCTTGTAGTACCAGCAAAACAGGGTGTCTTCACTGCTCTGCATACTATTGAGGTTTTCACTTTTTTTTTTTGTCTGTAATTTAAACTTTTGTGACTTTTCGACATCATTCCTCTCTCAGTTGGGTATGATTCTGTATGTTTACCAGTTTTCCACTGATGTCACACAGCAGTTAAACTCTTCAAGAAAATCAGGGTAACAATCCCTACCTGGAATTTCATGAGATTTGTATGTCCCTTTGCAGTTTGGCTTAAACAAGCAACAATTTAACAAGTATTCTTTACTATAACTAAATATGCCTGGTTTAAATAAATAAAACCAAGAAAGCTACTAATGCAATTACTAACCTCATAGAAGGTTAATGCTCTTCCAGTGCCTTGTTGGTCTCCATTGATAGGGAGTTAATTGGTTTATGTGGTATGGAAGCTGTTTATGTTGCTGAGACAGAGCAGAAGGAGGGTCTGAAAGAGGTAGAAAACATGTGGACCAGAAGGATCCCCACACAGGAAAATACCTATGACCTGTGCAAAATCTTCATTAGTTTAAAATCTGTTTCTCTTAATACTTTGTTGTCCACCATTCTCTATTATAAATGCTGAAGGTGATGTGCACTGCTGTGTCATCATCCAAAGAAAAGGGAACTGGAGGAATGAGATATATATAGAGAGGCTGAAGTTGCTGAGACTGAGCATGGGAACAGCAGCCTCAAGCCTAGATTGAGAGAGGGAAAATCATGGACTGCAGCCAGTGAAGGCTACAGGTAATCAGGAGAGGTCAGAGTTGTAATTAACCTAGTACTTGTGAGAGCCAGAATCTCTCCTTTTCTTGATCTGCTCCCTTACTTCCCTCACAGACAATTCAGAAAGGAGTAATTCTGTAAATGATTGCCTGAACAAGCAGGACCAGGAACTGCTATTCCCACCAAAGTTCCAACATAACACAGAAGGAAACCAGACACACCTCTGCACACTTTCAAGTAAGGCCCCACCTGAAGGAATTTTTGAAGCCAATCAGACCAGACACTCCACAAAGCAGAGGAGGGCTCATACATTTATATCCTAGCCACTGCCCTTCTGTGGCTAAGTTTAATCTGTCAGTTCATATCTAGTTAAACTGTGAAAGAAAATCAAACACTGTTGCTTCAAAGGCAGAGTGCACTTGATACTGCCTGATATGTCAAGCCAGAATAGGTGACATGCAAATCAGGATCCAAAGGATTCAGTCTCTTATGCTCAGCCAGGTGCTGGCAAGATCAAAGGGACCCCTAAAACCTTTGAATTTATTGAAGGGAAATTGGGAAATTCATCTAGAGCTTACAGAGGGGGAGAGAGGACCCTAAGTAGAGACATGGGCAAAACTGCAAAAGACAGTGATAAAAAAAATCCAGACATCTTTTTCCTCACCCAAATGATATCTCTTAGTCAATATTGAATTAGTGAAATTCCAAAGAATATTTGATTGACATCTTTGATATGGTGATGAGGTCTCTTACAATTCATCTTCAAAATTATTCAGAGTATAAAGGACTGGGATAAAAGGGTCTTTGAATACTATAGGCCATAGGCTTTTTCCTTTGGTTGATACTCAATGTCCTAGGAATCTGAATACTAAGTCTGAAAGTTCCCTTAAAGACTGTTTTTTAAAAATGATAGCCCATGAAGAGAAAGACCCAGGGAATAAGATAAATATTTCTGTGTAATAGAATATCTGAATTTTTAACCACCTCCTCAAGTGATATGGAGCTCAGAATAGGTGTATTTTGCTTACTGTTTCCTCTAAACTAACAAGATTTTCAGTCTTTTAGTAAACATTGTCTTCAGCAAACAACCTGTATCATACTCTTTTATTTTGGATTTACAAGTAGAACAGTTTCAGGAGTGAAGCAGCACTAAATTTCTAACAGGGGAAGACTTTAAAACATTAAATCCTAAAATCTTAGATGCTAAACCTTGGTGTCTTCCAGTGGGCATTAAGCAAGACCGCAATAGACAAAGAAGTCCTTTCTCTTCAGTATCTTGTTACAAGAACATGGGCTAAAGGATGTAATTAAAGGTTTAACCAGCATTAACTGGATAATACTAAAATAATACTAAAAATACTATCAAGAATGCACTGAAATTGGCTGGACTGCTTAGCTTTTTCTCTTCTAGCAGTGTCAACAGGAGCATCAGAACTGTTCAGCCTTGAGAAGAGGCGACTGAGAGGGGACTTCATAAGTATCTGAAGGGAGGGTGTCAAGAGGATGGACCCAGGCTCTTCTCTTCTACCAAGCAATGGGACAAGAGGCAATGGGCACAAACTGGTGCACAGGAAGTTCCATCTGAACATGGGGAAGAACTTCTTTACTGTGCTGGTGACTGTGCACTGGAACAGGTTGCCCAGAGAGGTTGTGGAGTCTCCCTCACTGGAGATATTCAAGAAATGTCTGGATGGACTCCTGTGCCATGTGCCCTGGGATGACCCTGCTTGAGCAGGGAGGTTGGATGAGATGACCACTGTGGTCCCTTCTAACCTGACCCATTCTGTGACTCTGTAATATTAGGCTCTATTGTAGCTGCCTAAGAATAGACTTTTACTGGAAAAATCGATAGATGGTAACCAATAGTTTTCATCCAAATCTGCATTATATAAATTTTTACATAACATGCAAGGACTAAGAAAATATACTAGAAATTTCAATGCCTTCCTAAAATATTTGTCCCTTCTATCTATAAAGAGGAAGTTTTATAGTACACTTTTTTTTGTACTATTGTCTGTAATATATTTTGTCTTTCTTGTCATAAAACAGCACTGTGAGGCAGAAGTACTTTTCTCCTCACTTGCCAAAAGAAACTGGGGACATGCATCTGTGGTGCATTTTGTGTGTTGTTTTATGTCTTCATTATAGTTCAGATTTTCCAAATGCAAGTGTACACCCTGGCATGAAATCTAGGAGTGCAATTTGACTTACATTTCAGTGTCTGCACTGCAAGAATTTTCACCTGGATGAACTCCTGCGATAATCAGTGAAGACCTAACCACTGCAGGCAGGGAACTCGGGGAGGCTTTCAGATGACCAGATGTGTTTCCCTGTAGACACCTCTCTAATGCAGACATTTCCACTGTAGACACCTACTGGGAGAACCCCAAGTGCTACATAATCCCAAGTGCAGCTGGATATACTGATACCTCTGCATCCTGGCTGAGCCCATGACTATTCAGCAACAGCCCTTCTTGGTGCACCCTGTGGCTGATGGAGAATGGATATGTTAGCCAAGGAGTGTGTGGTTGGTGTGGAAGTTGCAGTGGCCCTACGCCACATGTGGCACAGACAGCTGGGGTCTGTAAGCAGCTGGAGCCCAGGCAGCCACATCCTTTGATCAAGGTGGTCACAGACCACTCACTCCGCTACTGAGTGAGCCAGATAAGGAACAAAACTCTATCAGGAAATACTCTGGCTGTTATCCCACCCTCTGTCCTATGGGATAATATAGATATAAACAACGTGATTCAGACCAGATCCCACGGGAGTCAGGCACTGAACTCCTTTGGGAATCTGTCTCCACGTGAATTATTACAGGTTATAGAGGAAGTCTTTGAGGCAGAATATAAACAAACTGTGGCATGACAAATCTTAGGCTAATGTTTTACACCTAAATAATCCATCTTGAAGTGTCTCATGATTATTTTTTATTTTTCTGAATTACATTAACTTAAAACACTTAAATGAGATATAGAAATAAATTTGAGCTGGCTGTTAACTCTTTACATCTGTTTTCATTGAACCAGAAATCAGTTTGAATTCGGCCATTTTATTATGGACGACTGACATGTCACAAAAGAAGAGACAGAGGGGTGTTACATGCACTTTGTGACTCTGAGTAAAGGTGCTAAATTTGCTCAGTCTAGGAAAAACAGGCAACATGTCGTATGCTGGTTGTAGCACAGGTAGACATAAAGAGGGTATGCCTCTGACTTAGGCTGGGAGGCATATGGAAGGATGACTGATGGAATGTGTGAATTCAGTGCAGTCAAGGATGACATGGCTGTTCTGTGAAGTTTAGTTTGTATATGTCATATCATGTAAGGCAGACGTAAAAAAAAGCTATAGAATGTGCAGCAATGTGTACACAGACTGTTATTTTGCAAAATCTGTGCTCCCCAGTGTTGCACAGCACCTTGGGTACCTTCCTCTCTCTAGTGCTTAGGGTCTTCTGTTGGCCCTTCTGGACCCTGCTTTTCCTCCCAGCTGGGTGCTCCTGTCCCACAGCCTCAGTCCTTTTCCTGGCCCCACATGGTTGTTCTCATGCTGTCATTCCCACAGCCTCACCTCAGCAAACACAGTGCTGTGGTGGTTCTCCTGGGGAGTGACCAGCACTGGCCGAGACTGACCCTTCCCTCTCCTGTCTCCCTGCCTCTGCTGTAGCGTCTGACTGACCCGAGGAGACCCATGAGGGACTGCACAGAAAAGTCAGCACAGAGCACTCCCTGCATGCCCTAATCTGCGCTGACAACACTGTCCACAGAAACAACAAATGTGACAGGGCCTGGGGCAGGTCCCGAGGTCACCCAGGGCATCCCCGCCGGGGAAGCGGGATGGCAGCGGTACCAGCCGCCAGGGGAGGGTGCTCATCGGAGGATCTGCCACCCCTCCTCTTCTCAGCTGGCTTTTTTTTTTCTCTTTCTCTCCACTCTCCTCTTCCGAAAAAGTAACATTCAACATGAGAGGTAGTGTAAGCCACCAGCTGTGAGTAATTGCCCCGACAACACTTTGTGCAGGTGACCCTGTCTCAGCATCCTCTGTGCAACAAATGTAATCTTGGTCAGAGCTTTTTAGGACAACAGTCTTTGATCACAATAGATTTAATGATATTGATGTTGATATTAATGTTATTGATGCCATAATTATCAAGAGTGAAAACTATTGCTTTTAAACCTCTCATAATATCCTTTATTTTCCCTCCTGCACCTTTACATAAATGCATCCCTGCTCTCACAATCAAGTCTAACAGATTTTGGTGCAGAAGAAAATACTGTCTTCACTTAGCACTAGGAACATGGAGTTGCCTGTCTTCAGTTACGGAAGAGATGTATTTATGGAATATGTAAAATCTGTAATTTCCTGGGTTGCTTGCCTGGCTGATATTAGAAGACCAAGTCTATCATATTTGCATTCCTGGCATTACTTCAGAAGAAGCTGAATCCCAAACGGGTATAAACCTCCAGGGCAAGTATAGGTTAAATCCATTTTCAAAGTGACTTCATGCTGTCAGCACTGATTTTTCAATTTACTTCAGAAGTCAATAGATATTTAGATCACTGGAGATTGTATTTAAAATCAGTTTCATGCGATAGAAGCATGCCTTGGGGTGACTTTATGATGTGTATCCCCTATCACTGCTCTATGCCCAGAAATTAACTTTGTGCCTTTCTGTGCCTTTAAACTGAGCCTGAGAGCAGGAAGAGGAAAAAACCGAGGGAACTTTTCAAAGCAGTTGTTCAAGGACACAGATACACACTCCTCTGCTCCTGCTGCAGCAGCAAGAGCGGAGGAAGCGCCCTGCTTGCTTTCCAGCCAGCTTTCAGCTCCTCTTCTCCGGAGGGAGACAGAGAGTTGAACTTTGTTTTCCTGGGACTTCGGTTTTTCCCTTCTTCTCTTCTGGACTGTTTCAACATCAGAACACATCAGGAGAATTTTCCACCGAGGCCCCGGCAGTGGGCCCACACCGACCCAGCTCTGAGGAGGAGGAGAGAGACCACACCTACAGAAGGACTCTGAAATCTTCCCAGGTTTCTCTCCACAGCAAGAGGTCTTATTATTTAGCATTATTATCCTTTTCCTGTGTGTTTGTTTAATAAATAGGTTTTTTATCTCTTTCACTTTCCTCCGAGGAAAATTTCTTTTTTCCTGAACCTGGTGGGGGAGGGATGGTTGTAACCTGCCTTCTACCAGAGGATATTTTCCTCCAAATTTGTCCAAACCGGCACAAAGTTCTACAATATGCATAACAGGGAACTGCCAAAGAGTTTTAGACCAAGGCATCTTGATTTTATCTTCTGTATTGATTGTGATTTTTTTTTATGAAAACATTTATATTATTGCTATAGGAATGTGTAAACCAGGCCATTGTAAAGGCTGAAACCAACCATGTTTCAGATGGATAAGGTTATTTCCCTGATATTTGAAAAGTATTACATTTGAAAATATAAAATATGTTATATGTAATAGAGTAAGAAATAATCACATCTATTATTATGTAATGTCAACTAGTTTTGTATCTAATATCCAATATAATTATTCGATAAAGTCAGGTCAATTCTGTACTATCAAATATATGCTGACATTTGATAAAATGGTGGGCTTTTTAGGGACCAATGAGCATGGTTATTTGGAATAATGTTTCTAGCAAAATAAAAAGATTGAATTCCTCATCCATGAGAAAATTTTTCTTTTCTTGGATATGTTTTTTAAAACTTGTCATACTCATTGAAAAGACAACACGATGGCAAAGGTAACAAAAATAATCAATTTTTTTACTTTAATAAAATTATTTAAGTTTTTTATTCTGTCCACTACAGCTCATATGCAGCTGCCTAGCATGAATAATATTCTGTAGACATCTATGGCAGTTAAAAAAATCTAGGAATTATGAAAGCTATGCAAAAATGGTGAAATTAATGGAACCTCCTAATTCATTTTATATAATTATGAAATGACAACTGACAATTTGTGCATTTTAACTGAGTTTTTAAACTCACTTTTACTTCTAATTCATATGAATATCCATTTAAGCCTTTAAAGGAGACTACTGTATAGAATAGACTTTCAAATATTTGCTCTGCTTTAACTGTCTTTTAAGGAGAATTTTTTCATCTTGCATTTTAAATTAGGTTAAATGCCAGTGTATTGCCTGTTGTTTTAGCTGGTATTTGCCACTTTAGCCTTTTTCCTAATATAAATTTTGTTTACCTGTGTATCATACAGATATATGTTGTATATCATTGAGCTGCATACAATCATACAGATTTATGATCTAGATATTGGTATGTCACACACATAAAGTTGGTTTAAACCACTTCAAGTTATTCCCTGATTTAAGGCATTCTACTTATGCTGTGAGTTAGTGCACCTTCATGACATCCTAGGGCAACTTTTATTTCCTTGCACTGAGAAACTCCGCCTCATCTTGATCATCTCAAACAGTAACACAGTCCAAGAAAATTTCTGTAAATCCTTGTAACTCTGAGAGGTAAGACTGTGCTACTCTGGAATGCTACTAGCTGTAATCAAGTCATAGAATCATAGAATCTTCTGGCTGGAAAAGACACTTTAAAAAGTTCATCAGCACTGCCAAGTTCATGACTAAACTGGGCACCTAAGTGCCATATCTACATGTCATTTAAGTCCAAGCGATTGCAATCTTGATTTAAAGTTGAACACAAATCATGCTAGTTATAATAGCATACCTGTTCTATACACCTCATGTCACAGAAGCATCTCAATTGACTTTTGCAATGCCTTTGTGTGAAAGTGAATAGGAAATGATAAATATAATGTAGAGGAGGAATTAAATGTTCAAGACATAGCTCTGCTTGAAACCATTTAACACCTGCTACTAATGACAGCCACCACTAATCTTGCTATTAATTTTATATTCACGTTATAAGGTTCTCTTTTCCCCTCTTACACATTTTCTCTGTTTAGTACATGAATAAATCTGATTGATATATTTTGAGCACTCAAATAGCACTTCAGGATCAGAACCCCATGCAAGAAATGTTGACTTTCTATAGCAATAGGGCCAGAAGGGATTTTCACTCTGTGTTAGAACTTTTAAGTGCAACCATAGGTGACCATAGATGTTACCATAGTAACACTTATGGTCACCTTCATTTCAGTTCAATAAATTCAGTGATGTGCATTCAGTTTGCTGATATGGAATTGTAAGACTGTGAAACAATCCTGTATATTGAATATGTGGATTTTCTTCTTTGAAATATGGATTCTTTGATAGTCATATATTGACAATTAGATCCTGGATAGAGAACTGAATCTCAAGATACTATGAGGAGCTAACTGGACAAGATTTGCACAAGTGATTAAATGTAGTTTTTCAAAGTCCAAATTAACTCCTTGAATTGACCTGTATTTGGCTTAACTGTTGATCATTCGAATGTGGTTTCAGAGGAAAAATAGAATGTCTTTTACCTTGTTCCTGGTACAGAGTGGACAATGGTCTGTAAAATTGCCATATGCTGTATTTTTTTTCCTTTGATATCTTTTCCACACAGAGAAGTTTTTAAAAGCATGCGGTTATGCAGATATCTATAAAGGACAGCTGGTACATTCAGTTGTGTTTCTAGGAAGGAATAGACAAGCAACAAGAAGACATACAGCTCTTTTAAAATCTCTCTGTGGTTCCACAGACTCCTGTGGAACCTGTGAGCTAGAACCTGCAGTACTGCTATTCCTTCAGGAAAAGGTATAAAGTATTTAACCTGGGGAAACTCCTGCAGGTACTGACTCCCATGACAGAATTTTTCCTTTAGTGGAAAAGAACACCCTGGTCCTTTGAGGAATCTCCACCTTGTCTTACAAGTCATTTATGCTGAGTTGACAACTTCTTCCACCACATTTACAGCGATGTTAAATTAGGCCATTCAGAAAGTGGAATTGTACTGGTGTTAAGCTAAGTTAACCTTGATGAATTACAATACTAAAATATTGCAAATTAAGAATTATTGTTAGTTTACATTTTAAGACTGAAAACTAAAATCACTGCTAGATTATCATATAGAACTGTGTAAAATGCATTATATTTTTCTCTAGATTGTAATAATAAAATACAGTTATTCTCACTGATAGGCTTTGTTCTGAGTATTTTTAGACTGAGATAAGTATTTTTGAGTAATGTAATTGCCCTAGAGTACTGAGGGTGTGTGTGTTTATGTGGCCAAGACAGGAAGGAATACATATTTCAGAAAAGGATTTAATAAGTCATCTTCCAAAATATATAGGATATATACATGTTCTCTCAAAATCCTATCATAATAGTCATGGGAAGATGTTCAAAATTAATTTAATGCAATATCTTTCTTATTAGGTTCAGACTTGTAGAAGCTGGAGCAGGACACTTTCATTTTGTATGAGCAATTCTCATTGTAAATGAATGGGATGTGGGTCAGTGTTTCCATATTAAGAGGCGGCTCTGCCACAGCTCATCTTTTCCATCAATAATAGATACCTGTCACCCCTGGCAGTTAAGAAATCCTAACTGGTACTGGCTGTTTTCAGATGTATCTCAAAATGAGACTTAAGCAAAGGTTCTTCTGTTGGCAGTTTGAATCATTATTTGACTTAACTCAGTTTGCAGATGCAAACAGGCATGTTATAAATACACAAGCATTTTTACAGCATGCTTTATTAATTCTTTAAGTTAGAGATTGTCTGCTCCTATCTGTCAGAGGTAGATTTATTGAGATGGGCTAAAGGACTTTTAAATCTTTTCTTCTCACAGCCTGCCCCATTAGTAATGTCAGTCTTCATCATGATGGTGGAAAAAAACCACCTGTACAACATTTCATGACAGTTAAAGCCTATCCATAGCAATGCCTTGATTTACTAAAATATTTTTAATTTTCAATTAAAGTCTAAAGGTACTTCACCCAATCTTGTCTTAGCTCTGACAAGACAAAAGCATGACTGCATTTTAACAGCTAAGCAGTTTGTAGGAATCCCAGAAATAAACTTATAGGTGGTTGACATTGTGTGTTGTTGTTTTCACAATGCTGGATGTCTTGCTCCAAGGTTATTTTCTAAAGAATTGACAGCAAATGCAAGCATATAATTAAGAATCAGTTTCGCAAGCATTTTCTCTGTCCTTCGAGCAACTGTGGTGTTGTTCTACCAGCCCCTAATCAGGGCTGTCAGTGAGCAGCAAGGGCCAAGCTGCTGAAGACAAACATCTGTAAGGACAGGAATGCAAGTGGAGACTCCAGGACACTTGTCTACCTTAAGAGGTATTCCTTTCAGGAGGACTAGGTCACAGCAGGATTTTAATCAAACAAAATGACCCATATCCATCCTTTACATAAGGGATAAACGCTATGCTGAAGTACATGATTTTGAGTCGATTCAGGATTAAATGTAGACTGTGAAACAACATGAGGTAGAGTCCCAGTGCCACAAAATGTTAAAATCAACTTGTGTGGTATACTCTTGTAACTTGAGTCTTTGTGGCAGCAGTTGTACATTCCCAGGAAAATGGACAAGGACTTCATATAAAGATGGCTCTTGACTATGTGAATCAGATGAGAAGCTCTTCCTAGCAGTAAATAAACTTGCTCATCTTGTGTCTGAGTCATCAAAACTGCTCTGTCCATGACCTCTAATTAAAGGTTTTTTAATTCTTTGTCCATATTCTTGCCTACTTTTCTTATTACTGAAACATAACAAATATATACAAATAGTTTAAATAATAGAATAATACATATCCAGAAAAATGTATTCCTATTTTTACAGGAGAATCTAAAGAAATAATGCCTTCCTGAACTTTTATCTGTAGTGGTATTTTTACGGGTCGACTTTTTTGCTTTTTCTCATGCATGCACACAGCTGCTGTTCAGAACGTGAAAATTTCAGGCCTTAAGATAACATTTCACCTACGTTATTGAGCGTAACAGTCTGAAAATTCACATGAGAAAAAGTATATTTCTAGTGATGTGGAATGCTGAGACATTTATGCTATAGGTTACCATGCATGTCAAAATAAAGGTTTGGGAAAGACAAAAGGCTGCTGTTGTGCTTTTTGATTTCTGAGAAATTAAATTATTAATCAATCCACACTTTTATATACTGATGTACATAAAAGATTAACATACCTCAGTTGTAGAGATTAAGGAGAGAGACCATAAATCTTGTGATAGAGAAGCTGATGAATGTCTAAAAGGACATATTCCCCAAGTATCTTGCAGAGCTCAAGACTAACACAAAGACACGGTATTTGACAAAAGGGAATTAAAATGTTCCTCTCTTTTCTGCCTGCTTCTCCAATTGGAAGCCAGAGATGTTTTTCAGCCAGAAAGTCTTTGCCTGCAGGGGAGCATAAGATTATGAATCTGTTTTGTCATGAAAAGCCTACATAAAAAACATGTATTTGCTAAAATTTCTGAAAATAAATGGTAATGGATTATTGTAACTATTCATTTAAATTTGTTTTGTCACGATCACATCATGAACAACAGAACATTGTAGCAGAAACATACACACAGCCAGTTGTCCAAATGTATAGCAGGCTTGCTGAATGTAAAGGAAGTTCACTGTCAAGAGGCCTCAGCTCTATCGACAGCTGGGGATGTGGCCAGTGCTTAGCCTGTGGGAATGGGGACTGTTGCTGCTGAGGCTCCCTGGGATAACTCCTGTGCTGTCTGGAGACAGAACAGCCACACACCTCTCTGTGAACTGCACTGGTATGCCTGTAGTCTTTCTCAGTGCGTGCAATGCATACTCTGCACAGTTCTCTTAGCACAGAGCTAAACTGGCCATCATTGCTACAGAGGCTTCTTTAGACAGAATTCCTGTCAAGAATTTTAAGGAAGGGTTTGCTTGCAATCAGCTGATAAAAGAATATAATAAATGATTACTTGCAGCAAACAGCACAGTAATCCATTGTCAAACTGTAATGGGAAAAGAAGATAGTATTTGTGAAGAGAACCTACGTATCACATTGGGATGGTTCTTTATTGTCAAATGTTTACAAAGTTAAAGTACAAATGCTTTGATTGGTGGTGTTGCTTTTGACTATGTTTTTCAGGTTTTTTCAGTTAACATTAAGCTATGTCATTTAAGTATAGGAAATATCATTAAAATGTTGTTTAAAATTATTATAGATTTAATTTTGTGCACCACTGTGGTGAAAGTGTGGTTCTAGCTATCCTAACATGCTTTTTTTTAATAAAGACTCAGGGTATTAAAATAATTACTTCTGAATACATAATTTTAAAAAAAGTGCTTGGCAAACCAGGCATCACAGAGAGTTAGATGACAAGTACATACTGGGGCCTCTCCATGGTATGGTCTGGGCTATATGGGAAGCTATATGGGTATCTGAGTTCAGATACCACTGAATGTGGGCAGATTATAGTAAGATAGCTAAATAGCTTTTCCCCTATCTGTCTGTTCCACTTCTTTCCTGAGGGCTTGTATGTCCATGATAAGGGGAAGTAAAGAGCCTAAAAGTGCCTTTAAAATTTCATGGGCTGCAGGTGGAGAAGGTGTCTGAGGTGTCTGTATTCCTTTGTGAAATGTGTGTCACTACACAAAAGGGAGGAAGCAACTGAAAACCAAATGAGGTCTGGAGTTGTGCACAACCTTTGTTCCCCATCTGGTACAGGCCAAATAGATCCTATTTCATATATTATTAAACTCGTACTGAGTTCTGGAAAGTGATAGTGGGGAAGAACATATTTTATGGGGAAAAGTGCTGTAGAATGCCAGTGAGGAGAAGTTGACTGTGAACAACAGTGGGAGTGTTTTTATTTCATCTAAGTTTGAAACAGGAGAACAAGATAGACTGCTGAAAGCAACTCTAGCAATGCAATATCCAGTATCAGGAGAACAAAATCCTTTTGTTTCCTGACCTCGGCCTCATCAAACAAACCCAGAGAAAAGTGTTATTGAGCTGGAGGAATCTGTTTACTGGAACAAATACTGAAGCTCTACACTGGCATCTTAGAGCACAAAAGATGTTGGAACAGAATGGTCCTATTCTGGAAAAGAGAAGCAGCAATCATGCACGGATGGCAACAAAGTCAACAGAAAACGAACTTGATGAACTACAAAGTAAACTGTCAATAATTTTGTTTGGCTTATTTAGCTGACAGCTGTATCTACAATTGATTCAGTTATACTGAGTAAGATGTTTTAAGGACTCTTTAAGTGACGTCTACATTTAATTCTTTTTGAAATGTTCAAGTTAAATCTGCTTGCGCTTTCAAAAATGCATGATCTGGTTGAGTGAATAATGGTGAAAAATATCTATCCGTAATTAATGTCAGTTTTCTGCATTGTAGAGTTAATGAAGCTAATTGTTGTTTAGGGCGTTCCCGTAACGAGCTCTGGAAGCTCCTGATCAGCTTGCTGTAATATCAAAGACATAGTTTGGTATTTGTGTTTTGTTTTCCCTACCAAACAAGGTTCAGTATATGAATATTCTTTTACTCTATATCTTGATATGCATTCTCTGGTGTATGTAACTAATCATTTGAACTATGTGCTTTGCTTCTTGACTGGATGATATACATTCAAAATAGGAAAAATATAGTGTATCATAAATAATGCATTTTTATGTTAGATTACATGTATTAATTTCTTTATTTGTATTAAGCTTTATGATTCTTCTGCAGTTTATGGCCAATTTTGAATACTTCTGGATTAGCGTAAGTAAATTCTCTATTTTTTTATTTAAAATCACTTCTGTTATTAGTAAAAATATAAATATATTAACTTAATTATGATCTTCCAAATTACCTTCCAATATATTATCAAGATTTTTCCACAGGTTTATTCATGTTTCTAAGAAGTATGTACAAAAAGACATGAGACAGAAAGAAATTTTTGAATAATAGCCAAAAAGTTATAGAATGCACTACTGGTTTTTATCTTTAGGAAAAAAAGTTGCTTTAAATGACAAGATGGAACTTACCATCTGAAAGCAATGATGCACTTTGAGTTTTCATAGACCCATTTCATTCTGCGAGTGAACTACACACACCAAAAAATCACCAACTTCAACAAAACATACACAATAAATCATACGACCCTTCCTCACACCTGCAGGAAAGAGCTGGGCAAGCAGTTGAATCTTGCAGGGTGTCCTGAAGGTCGTCATTTCAACCTCAGGCTCTCATGCATCACAGCAGTGAAAGCAGGCGTCCTGCACACCTCCTCTTGTTCTCCCGAGGGTGAGATTGTGCCCTTCTGATTTGACTTCATTCCTTTGGCATGCTTGACAGTGTCATGTCCTCTCATTCATGTGTGGAATTTGTTCATCTAGGAGGAAAAAAAAAAAAGGATTATCTGCAGCTCCTCTGTAGCTCCCTGAAGGACTAGGACACAATGGACTCAAGGGATCAACCCAGTCTAAGCAGCAAGTCATTTTACTAAGCACCTAAGAAAAAAGATGTAGGTGTACAGTTCTGTGTTTTCTGTAGTTAGATCTGACTTCTGCAATCCCTTTTTCAGTGTCTGAAGCTTAACTTCCTCTTGCTACTTAAATTCTGAATGTTATTTTCTTTCCTGAGCAGCACTGATACCACAAGCTCTCATATACCTGCTGAAATAGCACTGGCAATTTGTTGTATTCTGAACAAATTTTAATTCTATAAAATTTATTTTTGTGTTTGTTCTCTTTTCACAACCTGTTCTCCTTCCCCACTGCTACAGAGTCCTGTTAATCTGGAGTATACATGGCAAAAGAACAGAATGGCAGATGGGGCTGCTCCGTATTTAATGCCTTCAGGGGGAAGAACACAAGGGCATGCAGAGCACATGTGTGGTCCAACAGCAGTCTGTCAAGGCAAACCCTCAGAAATATGGGAAGCTAGAGCTCCAAGAGTGAGAATCACAGAGACAGAACAGCTCAAACCCACACTCCTCTGGTGCAAGAAAGCTTATTATTCTCATGTGAATTTATGAAGCATTCAATCTGATATTTCATAAGTCAGAGATTTTGCTCAGAAGGCTGGGGAAGTTTTGGATGAGAAGATGTGAAGAGGGATACCATCACCGCCTGCTTCTCTGGGAGATGATAATGTGGAGGGGCACTAACAGCACAAAAATTAGATCCTAGCTGTTTTAGATCTTAGAAGCTGTACCTCATGTGATCTCTGTTCTCATTTACAGAGACACTGAGAGTAGCACACTTGGTATAATGACCTGCTTCTTCATATATCACTTATCCCAGATGGTGGTGTGTTGTTCAGCGATCTCCACAAAATCTCTTTTGCCTTAAAAGCAGCAATTTGGCTGGTGGAACCGGGTAATGCAGAACCCCGAGCGAGCTGTACAGGTGGAAGATCTTTCCCCCTTCCAATATACTCCTTTCCAGCCTTTGAAGCAGTCTCACTGAACTTCCCCTGGACCTCAGTCTGTTCTGTCTGGCTAGCTTCACTGACTGTGAGAAAAGAACGGGGCTTAGCTTCTGGGCCAGTCACGAGGGGATGACATGTATTCCTCCCTTAGATGAACAATAGTAGTAAGGAAAGAAAGGCATCTGTCTGCTGCACCACACATTTTTTTAACAGCTGAGATGATTAAGTGTGAACCTGTGGAACTGAACTGCTGCTGTGGCGTTTGCCTGAGCAGAAGTGGAAAAGCTTTGGGAAGAGCCCATGCCCTGCGGTGTGCACAGGGAAGTTAGTTTGGTTTCTTGGCAAGTCTGGACTGTCTCTAGAGTGTGCACAAACAACAGCAGTCTCAGACAGCGGGCAGAAACCAGGAATATGTGTTGAACAGTTAATGCGTCCTGAGACAGCAAGGCAGGACTGAACAGCCCTCTTCTCCCAGGCGAGAGCTTCAGTCTGCATTCAAATAATACTATACAGGCCCTTTATTAACTAGGGGGTACGTGCTTTTCGTTTCTGCTGATATGCAATTATCACTGCAGTTAGCTGATAAGGGAGCTGATGACGGCCGCCGCAGGGCAGAGCCACCCAGCCCATGGCCAGGCTGCCGCGGCGGAGCCCGGCGGGGCATTCACAGGGCGCCGGAGCGAGCGCGGCTTTGGAACAGCGACTGCATTTTCTGTGCCTTCTGCAGTGACACCTGCCGTCAGCTCCGGGCATGGGGATGGACTGCAAACGCTCCTTTTTAACAAAGCGCTCTGATCTTCTGCATCTAAGTCTTTTGAAGAGCAGAAGAACGGTCACTGGACTGATAACTTCAGTTGGATATTCCAAATAAACCTGCTTTCATGCTCGTTCTCCTTATAGCAAAACTAATAGCAACACTACCAACTTACTGTTTCATGCTGCCTAGCAGCAGTAGCAGGTTTATAACACAGCTTACCAATATGATGCTGTGTCAAGCAGAGAAAGGGGCTCTGAGATCAAACTTGAGCTCTGATTTGTTTTAGTGTTGTTCTGCTCTTCATAGCAGCAGAATATTAGATTCAGATTCTGGTGCTTGTTTTACTAAATGTCATGTCGCAGCACTTGTGTTTTACTTGTCTCATTTCTGCTGTGGTACTCTTGTGTTCTCAGGTTGCAGTTGTTCGGCTGCATCTTCTGAAGCAAACACGGATAGAAATATAACCTGGAAAACTCACCGGGAGAGATCTCTCCCAACAGTCTATAGCTTGGTCTTACTATGCAGCCAAATGACCTCATTTTTTAAATTTAATTAACTTTGTAGAAGACCAACTTGGTTTTATCAGAAATCCAGAGTTCGCTGATTATTTGCTCTTTTGATCATTTTCAGCTGAGAGTTGTAAAAATGTTAACTTTCTCTAGACAACTTTGCCCACTTTCAAACAATAAGTAATTTATCCTTAAAATGGAATAGGGGATTAAAATGAGAGAAAATTTATGATTACCAGATGCACACAATATATTAGCTGAGCTGGTACTTATTAACATAGATAGTTCCCTTATTACATTAATTTTACATGAAGATATGTGGAGTCTGTCATCTGGTATTAGAACATCTGGTATTAGACCTACAACACCCAGAGTTACTTCTGACAAGCATAAGCCTCCAAGTTTCCCAACCTCATACTGCAACACCCCCTGGGCACCCAGTAGCTTCCTCCTTACGCCCCTCTTTCCATGCAGAGGAAGACATGCGGGGGCCACCTGGGAGCAATGCTGCACCCCCAAGCAAACATCACTCCCTGATCTGCCAGCAGTAGGCTCTACAATTCTGCTGCAGCAAATGCCGATGGATAGGCTGCAGTATTACACTAAGGCTGTAATACTGGGGTACATCAGGAGGAAACATGTATTTTCTCCTATTTACCTCACCTTTTAAAGAGTCAACACCAGTGCAACACAGGTAGTAAGTATGAGCTAGATAAATGCAGTGGTGGTGTTGTATTGACTTTGTTAAAGAATGGCTATAGCTCCCTGCAACATAGGGTCTTACACAGAAAGAGCAAATGGAAATTGAGACCCCTGAGCTGGGATTGAATGTGTGGCAGTATTCCTGCCTCACACATGCAGTGGTCTATAATTACACAGTCACAGGCTTTCTATTTTTCCCAATAGATTCCAATATTCTGAAGTCCTCCCACATGACTACTTTTCTCTTAAGCAAATATAACTAGGCATCTCGAATACTAAGGTGCCCATAACTGAATTTAGATGCCTCACATCATATTAGACAATTGAGGAAAACTTATGATTTTCATCTAACACTGATTTTTCAAGTATTAGCTTGTATAAGGTTTGTTGCTGAAATTCTTTCTCTATTCAGTGAAGCAGATTGTGTTGGAATGACTCAGTGTGATGTTTTCCATCTTAATGGTTTGATAAACAGCTCTGTCTGGTTTGTGTTGTGTTTGTGTCCAGCAGAGGAAGTGACTGGGAAATGAAATGAACCTGCACAGTTTCCTGGACTGGACTCTGCTTTGTTTGCTATTTGATCACATATTTAGTTGTCTCATAGTGTCTCTATAAAGCAGGACAATAATCCTCACCATGCAGTTCTGTAAGAAATCAGAAACAATGGAAGGAAAATTTCATTTCTTCAGATTGCCAGCAACTCATTTTGGAGAAAAGATGCTACTAAACAAGATTATTAGAAGACTTTTACACAGAGATTATGCCACTGTTACTATACTCTCTTCCCGATAAAGAAACAGTGATAACTGTAATCATAATCCAGAGAATCCCAATCTTCATGAAAAGAACAATTCTTTCTAAATTATCAGGAATATAGTGTTCACTATTTTTTCTTATACTGAGGATAAGAGGGTTTTCTGGCTTTTAACTCCGTATTTGCCCGAGAAAGATAATAATGACTTCTTTCTTCAGGAGACTTGAGAAACCTGAACAATCTGTTCTTAACAAATATATGCTGCTGTTGTGCCTTCTAGAGAAGTGCTGAGTATATATCCCTGTCTTTAAATAGAAAGCAGTCAAAGGATAATTGCAGCATTTAAAAACACTGAGAGCATTCTAAGTAGGAGGGAATGATGGTTCCATGGTTAAAGTACAAGAAAAAGAGAATATCTGGGTTATATTCCTCAAATGGGCAGATTTTTTCTTTATAACCTTGGGCAAAAATGCTTCATCTCTGCCTGTCTACATCTCCATATTTTATTCTGTATAAAATGGGGATTATAACCCTTTTCTGCCTCAGAGAATACTAAAAATATATGTGCGGGGACAGACATCCTGAGATGGAAGGTGTTATCTGACATTATAAATGGAAACACAGGATATGGCTACACAGGCTTTCAGTTTAGAGCTGATCTAATCACACAGAGGAAACCCAAGAAATAGGGTCAACAACACTCATTCTCAAAGGCTCCAGTTACTACCTGATTGTATCGCTTGTGCGTATTTATATCTGTCTCTGGGAGGCTAATTCTCCTAGAATATGCTTTAACTGCTGCAGATCTTCAGGAAGAAGGAAGTGTTGAGATTAGTTTCTAGTCCACCAGATACCATATTTAAGAAATCTTTGAACAGTATAACACATAAGAAGTTACCTACAGAAAAACTACTCTGCCTCAGGACAATGAAATGCTCCTGCATGTAGGAACCAAATGTGGTTCCCCTGCTAAAGCACACACCTAAAAATTGGCAAATGTTTGCAGCTCCAATGCTACTCCTTTTGTCCCTCTATTGCTAGCAGTGTAACAGTGGTAATAATAAGCTGCACTTGGAAATTCTACAGCTTCCTCTAATCTGAGTATCTGGGAGCATGTAATGTAGGCTTGGATTCACAGACATTTACAAGCCTAAAACCCACCAATGCTTTAACAGCCACAGGGGCATGTATTCCTACATGCCTTTATAAATTCAAGCCTTAAAAGTCACTTGGTTAGACCTATTTATTGCACCTCTTAACCTAATCAAATATGGTGGTTTTTTAACCAGGCATAGAAAAAAGAGTCAATAGTTTAATGCAGAAAACAGAGAAAAATGCCATATTCACTAATGTAGATACATGGGATAATAACCATCAGGCTAGAATGTAGCAGACAGGAACACTAGGAATTGTTCTTATTTTCTTAAGAAGGCTATGGATTGAAGTTTGTTTGTTTTTCCTTACAAATATATAGTAATATATACAGACTCCTCCTAATAGTGTGAATGAAGTCAGTAATCTTCAAGAACTCTAATGGAAAAAGCTCAGGCTGGTATGAAGTGGACTTGAGGAGACAGATAATCAGCTTCATAAATACAAAGAGTTCACTAAAGTGAATAGCAATTTGTCTTCCAATATTTGTAGGAAGATGAAGGTCAAGATGTGTTCTGCAAGGGACATTGTCACCTTGACAGTCATTTTTGTCTGGAAGTATGGTACACATTGCTACAAAATGACTAATTGCTATACTCAAAATAAACCTGCAGGAAAGAAAATTATGTTTCCTTCTATTTTTAAAACTGTTTACCCTATACATGTAACACAGCTAGGGACACAGCTAGTACATCATTTTCTTGACTAGTTCATTGGAAAGGAAAAAATGAGCATCAGGATAAACTCTCCAAACACTGAGAGGAAAGCAGAAAAATCAAAAAACACTCTAAAAAGCATTACAGAGTGAAATCTTCAGACTGACCCCTTAAAGAGTACACGGTCAGAAAACTGCTTAAATACAGCTAGCTCAAGTACAATCACAAGATGGCATTTGCTTATGTTCATGAATACTTTTGACATTTAAAACAAAAGCATGGGGGGAATTGGTTCCTCCTTTGCCAACTGATTGCTGTCTCTTCTTCCGTGTGATGTAAGGAAAAACCCAGACCTTGACCTAGAGGCTTTCAGCTCACATAGACATGAGAGTTGCTACTGGAATGAGAAATATGTGCCTCGGGAAATGAGTAAACAAAGTGAGGGTCTTAAAATAAAGTAATAACCCTGACTTTATTGCTTTATAGTGAAATCAGATAAAACAATACCACCAAAAAAAAAAATCAGAAAACTCCAATTATTTCGTCATTCCTGCTTGCAGAATATTGCAATGCTTTGTAGAGCTTTATTATTGACTTATGCTGTATTTAAAGAGTTATGTTTGCCTAGTGATATTATCACATTTATAGAAATAATTTCCTTACAAATATATTAGCACATCTTTCTGGATTAGTTTGCTACATGCTATTTTTTTATTCAGTGACTTATTTGGATAGTTTCCCCATGCACACCTTTGTCTAGGGCTGATAAAGATCAAAAGTCTTTGCTCTTAAATACTGAAGCCACATATGGTCAAAACTCCTATAGAAAAGCTGATGTTCTGTTCAAAATGAAACATATATATTTAGAAATATTAACTCAGTTTTATTACAGGGCTTCATTCCAGGCTTCCTTCCAAAATTATTGCTCTGATTTTTAAAATTAAAATAGTTATCAAAAAGTTGTTTTAACTTTCAAAAATATTTTGACAGTATTTTAGGGAGTTTTGACAAAATAGAAGTGTTCTTGCAAAATATTTTCATGGAATTGCTGGCAGAAAATGATTTGATGTGATTTTTTTACTGAAACTCCATATATGTAACATGACTGATATGACGGAGAGCACAGGAACTAAGAAAATGTCATGTAGTTTTACTGAGCTTGTTGGAATCTGTTTGCTGGCTGCAGCTACACTGTTCTTTAGAAAGATACATAATGGTGTCCACCCCTGTGTGATCAATAGCATTTAATGTGGAGTGGGCTTCAATATGCAACTGTCTGTGTCTCTTCCTGTTGGAAAGCAATTCTGTTTATGACTAAAGACTACTGGAAAAGAATGAAACTTCTCAGATAGCCAAGGCACCAGCAGAAGAAAGACAACTGTCCCGAGATGCAAAACATCAGTACTACTTCCAGTTTGTAGCATATATTATTCATCTAGATAGTTAATGTTATTCATCTAGATCCTGCCCCTCAGGATCTAGATGAATACTCAGCCCTAGCACATAGCACATCTGGAGTGCTATGTCCAGTTCTGGACTCCTCAGAACTGGAGAGACATGGATCTTCTGGAGCAGGTCCAGTGGAGGGCTACAGAGATAGTTAAGGAACGGGAGCATCTCTCTCTTGTGAGGAAAGGCAGAGGGAGTTGGGCCTGTTCAGCCTCAAGAAGAGACAACTGAGAGGGGAACCTCATCAATGTCTATCAGTATCTGAAGCGGGATGTCAAAACGATGGAGCCAGGCTCTGCTCAGTGGTGCCAAGCAACAGGACAAGAGGTGATGGGCAGAAACTGATGCACAGAAAGCTCGACCTGAACATGAGGAAGAACTTCTTTACAGGGTGGGTGACCATGCACTGGAACAGGTTGCCCAGAGAGGTTGTGGAGTCTTCCTCACGGGAGATATTGAAGAACTGTCTGCACACAATCCTGTGCCAGCTCTGGGATGGCCCTGCTTGAGCATGAAGATAGGACCAGATGACCTGCTATGGACCCTTCCACTCTGACCCATTCTGTGACTCTGTGATCCAAAACTGTTATTTTATTGTAAATATTGAATAAAAATCCCAAATAAAAAAATGAAAATGTCCTTAGTTTGGCACTTATATAGCTGAAATCATAGTTTCTGGTATCTCTTTAAGTATTGAGAAACACAGGTTTCTTTTTTGATATACTAACACCAATTCAGTAGACTTTCTGTAAGTATATGGCATTATGGAACATACTTTAGGCTTCTCAGTCAACAGAGGAACAGCTGAAGTGAAGAGTTTTAAAATGGAGAGGTGGTAGTAATATTATGAAAGTCACAACAAATAGGCTGCGGTGCAGAACTAACACGAGCAGGAGGGTTGAACTGGATAAAACTCTCTCTTTATCTGAGCCCCAGTTGTGCACAGGGACATCTATCTAAAACCGAGTCACAGAACATCATCCCAAAACATATGCCCTTTCAAAAATTAGATCAGTTTAATAACCTTTTAATGCTGCAGACTCAGCATAGCAGGTCCCTAGGCCATTATGAGGTTGCCTATGTGGAAAATATATGCTTAGGGACAGAAGCCACATGGCGCCGAAGCCAGAAGAGGCCCAGCTGCTGTACTTCCAGGGCTGCCATATGCTAACTAAGGCACAGACAGTATCCATCCCTATTTCCAGGCACTGTAATTCTTAACATTGGCTACATGACACATAAAAAAAGTCTGTCCAACACAGTGAAATGCTGGAGGTGTTAGCATGATTCCCTACTGCTTTTGGTGTGCCTCATGAACAGCTAGAGCTATGTAAGGTATCGTACTCTGTAGACATAACCAAAGAAGAGTTCACAAAATCAGTATCATTAATCCTTAGGGTTTTTTGTAAGGATTAAGATCTTTTTCATAGAGCTATTGATAAGATTTAGACAATTTAAGACTAAAAGGGACAATGATACCCTCCAGACTGATCTTGTGCAGAACGTAAACACAACACAGTAGCTCCCATGCCAGTTCATACCTGGTCACTAGGCCTGTACCAGAAGGCTGATTGAAAATGTTTCAGATATGGAGAAAGTACCACGCTTTTAAACGTCTCTCACTAGTGAGTGAACATCCTTATTGAATTAATACTGTCATTTGTTTCTAGCCTTATTTTGGCAAGCTTCAGCTTCCACCTCCTGATGGATCTCATTGCATGTTCTTTTGTTATAAAACTATTCACTATCAGAAATATGATCTTTAAGCAGCAGATCTGAATCACCAGTCCCTTTAACCTTCTAAGGATGAGCTGATTTTCTTATAAGAGACTGTCCTAATTTTAAAAGCACATATTTAACTCTGCTAACTGATGAACTTTCTGTACTGTGAAAAATCTGAGAAAAATCTGAGCAGCAATTACTTTTTTTTATTGTCCAATGCTGAGAGACCAAGCAGCAAGGTGAATTAAGCTTATGGTTACACAGTAAGAAAATAGTTTAAATTTTTTCTTTCTCCTTTTAAATAAGATTTTTAAAGCTGATTTAAGCAATCATAGCTGTACTGGAGTTGGTAAAACCACAATAAACTGCAAGTGCTAGCAACCTGCTTTATCAGAATTAGCATTTCTAAACAGGATTGCAGGATTCATTCTTTCCATTAAGAAAAAATCAAGATCTGTGAAGAGTGACACTAATGAAGCTTAGTTTCCCTCTATTTTCCATCCCTCTTGTCTCTTTCTGACTATTTTCCACATTATTGCCAGAGTTCTCTATTAAATCATCCATCCATCAGGCTGGGCAAGAAGAGCTGGTACCGTAGGTGGCTTGGAGCTAGGATATGTACCTACCTGTCTAGGGTATGCACACCAATCTGCTGCTTTGCTAAGGGCAAACACAGTAGGGAGAAGTAAATTCTCCCTACCTTTCTTTTCAAGGGGGCACTGACTTAGGCCTCAGTACTCTCAGCTGCTGAATTCCATTAAATTTTGCTAATATCCTTAAGAAATCTATCCCTCTTCTAAATTTGTTTAAAATTGGTGATGAGATCCAGCAGTTACGAGGAAGCACTGCCATACAGAATAACTGCATTAAGTCTCATTTCCTTAGGAAAAAGAGGCTAGAAATGAAAGGATACATTCTCAGTAATGTAACAGAATGGTTGGCTATCACACTACTTCAGAAGCATAACATAGGATGTGGTTGTGCTGAAGTTGAAAAGCTTAGGTTTGTATTTGTACTGCTGCTTGCAGGAGCCCTGAGTGAGCCCATTTCAGTGGCATGTTCTCATTTGTGCTGCTCCATAATGTGTTCTGATTTCAGACCAGTGGCACAATCGCTTTAGTTAAAATGACTAACGTGACCAGAAAGAATTAGTAATGTCCACTTAAATGCAGTAACAGGATATTTGTGAGTGACTGGGTTCCCTTGGAATGTAAAGGTTTTGTAAAGGAACACCACTTCCAGATAAAATTGCCAAAGTTATTTTTTTGCCTCGTGTGAGCAACCATATTTGCTGCTTGCCAGATTAACACCTTCCATGGAGGAACCTAAATCTGAAGTGACTAGCAGCAATGGTGAGTCACCAGCTCTTTGCAGCACAACTGTGTTTGCTTTAGGCAGAAAATACAGAGATTCTTTTGCTGCTCAGTATAAAAAAAAAAATGGTCACACCATCTTTGAAGTCTTTACTTCAGAATTATTGGAAATGAAGCTTACAACCCTTACTTACAGGGATAAAGTTCTGGTAACTTTATTAGTTTTGGGTCTTATTTTACTTCTCAAAAGAATCTAAAGAATGTATCACTGAATGAAGAGCTATAGTGTGAGTGATGAGACTATGGACGTTCCTACTAGAATATTCCAAGCAACAAACCCCCATACGTCCTCAATGTGTTCCAGTTCTTGGCTTGCCATTGTGATTTGTTTCTAGCAGTAATGCTAGCAATGAGCTGATGTTTACATTTGTAATGTTCCCATAATGAAAGGCCACGTGTACGTGCCTGTAGAAAGCACCCACACAAAACTGTGGCTGCACAGAAACAATGAAGCCAACAGGGGCCGTCAGAAAGCCACGTGTTGCATGCAGGAATAAATTTGTTCACAGCCAGCAGTGCACCAAGCTCACCTGGCTGCTGCTGCAGCATTTCCAATCACCTCTTTTGGGTTACGCAGGACTCCTGCAGCACAAGAGCAATAATTATTCCTAAGTATGTATTTTGGGCCGGACACAGCATGAATTTACTGAAGAGATGGAAGTTCAGACATCTTGTGATGTCAGTGTCTGTGCTAGCTAGGGGTGAGAAGCCTGAGGAGCAGGTCCCAGGGAGCAGCGCAGACCAACCATGAGCGTGCTGTCCCTGGTCCCCACGCTGCCCGGCAGCTCCGCAGGGACTGGGGACACCCAGCTGCATGGCAAGCAGGGCATGGAGACGTCTATCCAGGATCCTCACACATTTCTCCAGACCCAACCTGATTGGTAATTACTTTGTGTGGAAAAGCCACTAATGTGCCTTGATCCCCAAGGCACCAAATCACAGGAAGTGCAGCCACCTCACGGCTTGTTCTTCTCTGAGGGGGAATAAGTGAACCTGATCTCCCCATAAGTAATCCACAGTGTTCAATTACTTCAACAGAGTTTGGGGGCAAAATCCTGAGATACCTAAGACATCTTTAAATTTAGTAGGGAAATTTCCAGTAAATATTCCTAACAAGGTGCAAATACATATCCATCTTAAACCATTTGTGTAGTTGGCCTTCTGTAAATGTAAAGTGCAAGGTAGCGATGCAACTGGGAGAAATTTAATGGGTAAATAATAGAAAAGAGTTGAGTTTCAACAATCTAATGGTTGTTCCTGCCTGTACATTCCCTCATTTTGTACTTCAGAATTTTTGTTCTCCCTGTGTTCCTTCTGAGCTCTTGTCTGTTGTTATGTTTGTGAGAAAGCTACATAATTTCTTTATGTATCAGGGCTAATGTGGGATTGTTTCAAAATGTGGAATATGTAAGATTTTCTGAAGAAAGTGTGTTCTCTGATGTTTGATCTTTGTATACTTTCAAGCCTAAACAACAACAACAAAAGATTTAATCTGTGAAACAGAGCAGCTAAGAAGCAGTAAGTGATGTCCAGGTGTTAGAAAGACAAATTAGTTGTTGGAAGAATTGCCTTGTTAAGGTTTAGGGCTTGATATGTTTCAGTGATCTCCGACCTGAGGGAGGTTAACAAAGCTTGGGAAGAAGGACATACCACTGATGGTGGACACAATGAATGCAGAATTTTGGGCCACAAGGACATCTGGCAGAACTTCCAAGGAAAAGAAGACTAATAAAGCCAACTCAGCAACTGTGCTGAAATCATCTCTGACTGGATAAAAGGTAATTCCAGCAGGACGAGATTGTGACCACCGACTCACGGCCACCAATGCAAGAAACCCACCGACTCAAACGAAGAGAAAGACTGAGAATGTGGACTAATTAGAATGAGAAGCAAGGGAATCATTAATAGAAGATGGAATACTAATTAAGAACTACATAACTTGTAGCCAATAAACACTAATTCCTCGTTTGCTAAAATGTATAAATAGTAAAAAGTTTTGGTAGCTGGGGTGCTATTGTGGATCTGCCACCCAGCACCCCTTTCAGTGCAGAACTGCAAATAAACCAAATACCTCGACTGTGTGTGGATTGGCCTCTTGCACACAGGGTGAAAGAACCTATTTTGGCAACAGGATTACTCTGCATCCGTGCGTGCATTCTGCAATCCCACGCCTGAAGTCCTCGCAAACCCTCCATCAAGGACTTTTTCGCTCCTGCCCGTGATGGCCTGAGAAGGCCTCCGTCTCCCGCACTCGTTAGAAGATCTGTGTTGAAGTGAATCTGTGCTTTGATGGAGCGTGGCTTCAGAGGCTTTGAGGGGTATGTGAGAGGCGTTTTCCAAGCCCGGAACGGTGCCTCGGACGGGGCACGTCCCGCCCCAGCTGCGCGTTCCCGCCCCGGCTCCTGCCCACGCGCGCGGGGCGGCGCCTGCCCCGGAACCGCCGCGCGGGACGCTCCCGCCGCGCGGGGCATTGTGGGTGTGCGGCCGCCGCTGCGGCTTTCGGCGGGTCCCGTTAAAATGGCGCCGTAGGCGGTGGCGGGAGCGGGAGGTGCTGCCGGGTCCCTGTGCTGCCGACCGGGTGGCGCGTCCTCGCCTCCCTCCTTCCCTCCGCCATTCTGCTGTGCTCCGGCTCTGCCGCCCGCTCCCGGCCCCCGCGTCACCTCCTGCCTCCCGCGCGGCGATGGCGGCTCCGGACCAAAAATCGCCCAACGTTCTGCTGCAGAGCCTCTGCTGCCGCATCCTGGGCAAGAGCGAAGGTAACGGTGTCCCCCCGCCATTCCCCCGGCAGCAGCGCTTGGAGCCCGCGGGGGCTGCCCCCGCAGGGCTGGAGAGGTGTCGGCGGTCTCCCGGCCCGGGGGGTGGCAGCCCGGGCGGTGCTGAGGTACCGGCCAGGTATGGCAGCGGCCCCGTGAGCCCGAGCCCTGCAGCGGGAGGCGGCTGGAGGCGGCTTCGTGCCCTCCTCCTCCGGCTCCCCCGGAGCGTTTGGCCGGCTCGTGAAGGCTCTTTCCTCTTCGGGGAGCCGGGCACCGGTGCCGGGGTGTTTGGGCGAAGGGGGGCTCGTGTACCGCCTCCCGCCGGTGCCTGCTCGAGTGGAGCCATTGACGTGCGCCAGGTCCGCTACAGGTCCTCGGTGTCTTGATGCTGCTGTGAGTCTCCAGCAGGGGAATGAATCTCGTCTGTTTGCGTAAGTTTCTCCCTTGCAGTCAAGCAAAGACTGTTTTTAGTAATCAGTCGGAGGGGTGGAAAGGAAGGCATGCATTTGCTGAGTCTCCTTTTTAAGTGCTCTCTTTGTAAGCACTAGAGAAATTCATCCAAAAGCTCTTATTGCATCTGTTTTCTTGTATGAGAAATTACTTTCTCCCTTATTAGTAATGGCTGTCAAGTCTTTTTTGTATTCTTTTCTCTCTCTGTGCCCTTCTCTTCTGACAAGTCCCTTTAGATATTTCCAGGACAGTAACTAAAACTTTTGAGCATTCACCTGTTTTAAAAAAATTACTAAAATGTGGCCCACATGTGAATTGTTGCTATCTTAGAAATCTAGAAAGTGAGTAACAAGATACAGATATACATGTTTTCTGTGTCTCAAGCTTTGTGTTCATCTGTTGCAGACAGCATGTTGTGGTCTCATAACCCATCTTTGTCTCTCAGTTGGAGAGATATGGGTTTAATGGATTAACTGTTTGGCGAATAAGGCGCTGAAACTGGCAGCATGGCCACATCCAAGGAGTTGTAGTCACTGTCTCAATGTCAAAATGAAGATCACTAGCAAGTGGTGTTCCTCAGAGGCCTGTATTGGGATTGATGTTGGTTAGTATCTTTATTAGTAACACAGACAGTGGGCTTGAGTGTGCCTTTGGAAGACTTGCAGATGACACCAAGCTGAGCAGTGCAGCTGATGTGTTGGAGGTAAGGGAATGCCATGCAGAGGGACCTTGACAGGCTTGAGGAGCAGGCCCATGTGAACCTCAGGGTTCTGCACCTGGGTCTGGGCAATCCCCAGCAGCTGTAGAGAGTGGGGGATGCGTGGATTGAGGACAGCCCTGCAGAGAAGGACTTGGGGAGTGGATGAAAAATTTGACATGAGGCAACAAGTGTGCATCCGAAAAAGTCAACCATATCCTGAGCTCCTTAAAAAGAAGCATGGACAGCAAGTAGAGAGAGGTGATTCTCCCTTCACTGCTCTGCTTTTGTGAGACCCCATCTGCAGTACCGTGTTCAGCTCTGGGGCACCCAGTACTAAAAAGATGTGGGTGTGTGAGAGCAGGTCCAGAGCAGGACTATGAAAACAGCATGGGGCACCTCTCCTACAAAGCAAGTGTGAGAGAGTTGGGGTTGTTGAGCCTGGACAAGGCTCTGCTCAGAGATCTCATTGCAGCCTTTCGGTGCTTAGAGAGGGCTTATTAAGAAAGACACTTTTTACCAAGGCCTAAAGCGACAGAGCAAGGGGTGATGGCTTTAAACAGTTATAGGGTATGTTTAGATTGGACACAAGGAAGAAAGTTTTTACAGTCAGTGTTGCGAGGCTCTGGAGCAGGTTGCCCAGAGGAGTTGTGAAGGCCCCATCCCTGGAAGTGTTCAAGACCAGACTGAATGGGTCTTTGAGCAACAAGATCTAGTGGAAGATGTCCCTGCCCATGTCAGGGGAAGTGGATTAGATGGTCTTTGAAGGTCCTGTCCAGCCCAAACCATTCTGTAATTGTGATTCATCCGAGAACCTTGGTAAAATTGGTAGGAAGTTGGAATCTTTGTCTTCACTGAACTGTTGTTCATAAAAACATTCTATATATGTCATACATATATATAATGTCATAAAAAACATTCTATATAACTCGAAGATCTTAAGGGTCTTTTTCAACCTAAGTAATTCTATGATCAACAGCTGTTGATTGCTGTGTTTTGTTTCTCAAAATCTTTTCCTTCTCTATTGCATTTTTAAGTCTTCTGCAAGGCAATAAATTTACTTTTTTCCAGAATCTGTATTATTTCTGTGACAGGAATTCCTTTTGTAAGATTGTATCAGGATGCAGCAAGTTTCTACTCTTCCCCTGTCTCCACCAAATCAGCAGTAGCTTCTAAACTGTTTAATGCCTCTTGTGTTCTTCGGTAACTATATTTCTTTTAGCAAGTGTTTTAGCTGTATTTTAAAGGGCACTTCACATCAGCCTATAGTTCTAAGGTGCTCTTATAGCTCTGTTTTTAAAGCTGTTTCTTGCCTTTAACGTTCTTTGGAAACTTTTTTCTGATACAATTGGTATGTGTTCTTGTTTAAGAGTACTTCAAACATTTGCTACCAGAACTCTCAAATTATTGTGCTAGTTGCTAGTTCTATTTCCAAAAATAAATTTAAAAATTGGAAAATAGATTGTCTTACTTTATTGGAATAGTGGATGCCTTTTTGAGGACATCATTTCTATATTGCCTAGTCGTGTTTTCTTCATGACACTTTTTTTCTTAGATTTGGAGTGCAACCTAAACTCAATCTAAGCTTGTTTCTTGGTGTTATCTAGGTCTGTGATACTTACAAAAGTTAAACAGAGCATGAGAACAGAAATGGAAACCTTTGTTTATCAACTGAAGTATGAGTATTGATGTGAGGTGGCTCACTTCTAGCAACTTAGGATCCAGCTATTTTTGAAGTCACAGTTTCGATACATCTCTGTGTCTTCTGACTGGAATAATAATTTTATTTATAAGCAGTATGTGCGAAAACATGCAAGAGAACTGGTTTTTGTTATTTTTTAAATAAATGTTGAACCTGTTCCTGTGTGTTGGGATTCTGATAATGTAACTAAAATACCTTCTGTGTTTGACTAATGAAAGTGGAAATTTTGGCCAAAATCACAGTAATTTTCTGCATGCAACCTGTAGCCTGCTTGTCTGCGCACTTGAGGGTTATCTGAGGACTTCTTTGAAGTGACAGATTAAAAAAAAACGTAGGTTGTCTGCCACCTTTATCATCCATGTTTTTATGCATGTGGCAGATGGGAAGCCCATTCTTACCCTGCTCTTTATTCCTGTGTTATGAGGGATGCTAGCACTGAAACCTCACCCTTCTGAGACAGGATTTCCCTTGAAGCAGTCAACTGTAGTACATGTTTCAGCTCAACTATAGATTTCCGATCCATACAGACTGATAAATCAAAAATTCTGTGAAAGTCTCAGCCATGAAATGTGTGCTGGTTTTTTCCCCCCACCTCCTAATATCTATGTCCAAGGAATACATAAAGACAATAAAGGAATTTTGTTAGCACTAGCGTCCTCTGTGTAGAGGAAGATGCATGTATCCATAGGTGGTAAGGAACCCACTGGACAAGTTATTTAGCATCTTGCTGTTTTTCAGGCTTGTAATTCTTGTTCCTTTCAGCACAGGGTAAGTCTGACATAAGGTATTAGTGTGTGGTTAGTAGTCTGCGTGCAGCTCCTCTGCTACTTGTGTACTGTGAAGTTAGGCTCTTTGTATATATGCATTCTCTTTTTTGAAGCAAACTTTACAAGTATTATCAGTGTAGTCTTTGGAAAGTAATTGATGATGTTCAATTACTTTCACAGAGTTGAGGGGCAAAAACCTTAGACACTTAAGAGATCTTTAAATTTAGTAGAGAAGTTTCTACTAACAATTCAAAACAAGAAGCTGAAAACATCCATCTTAAACCTGCTGTGAATGCAAAGTACAAAGTGCTGCTGTAATTGGGTGAAATTTAATGGGTAAATAGTAAAGGAATTGAGGTTCGATGATTTACTGGTTGTTCCTGCCTGTGCATTCCCTGAGTTTCTGCTTGAGAATTTTTGTTCTCCCTTTGTTCCTTCTCAGCACTTATGTGTTATGTTTGTGAGGAAGCTATGGCTTCAGGAGGAGCTGAAGGGTTCTTTTTATATAATGTCTGTATGATAATTGTGCACTTAAGGCTAAGGTGGGATTACTCTCCTTCCAAGTCTGCATTGTACAATCCCCTGCCTGAAGTCTTCCATAAGCCCTCATCAAGGATTTTTTTGCTTCTGTCCACGATGGCCTTAGAAGGCTTCCACCTTCTCTGCTTGTTAAAGATTTATGTTGAAGTTAATTTGTGGTTTGATGGAACATGACTTCAGGGCTCTCAGTGGTGGAGCCATCTTCTCTCTCTTCCCCCTTTTGGGATCATCCCCTGAGTAGATGGCTTGCTTTGTTTCCAGAACCAGTCAGCTGCATAGGCCCAGTTACTGGGATTTTTTAATTTCTTGCAAACAGCTCTGAGAAATCCACTGAGTTACGTGGAAGAATTCTGTTTAGTTGTTTGTTTGTTTGTTTTTAAATTATCTGCCTAAACTTCTTTTTTTTTCTAGAACTAAGGTTTGAAAGCTCTCTGTTTTACTGTGCTCTAGCCAGTCGTCAAGGAGGGGCTTAAAGCTTTCCATGGTGCTGTATGTCTGCATTCAGCCACTGTGGTTAGTTTGGGGTCTCTGCCTCTGCAGTTGGAGCTGTTGCTGACCTCTCTCTTCCACATGTTCTTATACTGTCTAAGAATTACTGTGCTGGCTTTGTATTACCAGTCTTCTGTGTTTTTCCAGGCTATCCACCTCACTTTTATACTTGCGCTTGATCATGCAGGGAGCTTGCAGTAATTTCTATAATTTTTATTTTTCCCCCCCCTATGTTTGTGGACTCCAGCACTTATACAGGGTTGCGTGCCTCTCTTTGGACAGTGATTTTAGTCCTTCTGACTAAGAATTTCTTGTTCTTAGCTGTCTTTCACAAACCTCCTGGTAATCTTAAAACTCTAAGAACTCTTAGTGCCTCCAATGGAAACAAATGGTATTGCTGTAAATATTCAAGCTAAATCTATTTGAGTTTGAATCCTAAAAAGGTTTTTGTGTGCCAAAGTACTATTGGAGGTATGCATACTCTAGAAAGTAAAGTTAGTATTTCAGTCTTTGGGGAGTAGTTTGCTACCTGAAGTCCACACTATGGCCTCAATTTAATCTCCAGAGTCAGTGGCAGTTTTGTTATTGCTGTTTGATTTTGCTTTTTTAAACTCTGAATTATTGGAGTAGATGTTAAAGATTCATGTCGCGGGAAAAGCATAGAGTTCATTCAAAAGGTGATATGGAGGGAGTTTTACCTCTGCTAATAACAGAGCAGATGTGAGTTGACAAAAGAGGCAAAAATTCACAGTGAGGGAAAGTTCTGAAAAGATAGTGACACAGAGTTGCTGGTAGTCCAGTGGGACAGTCCTCGAATAAATCTGTTTACTAACAGTGCAACAAGAGCCAGCCATACTAACAGAATTAAAGAATAGTTATGTTTCCTGTGCTGTGCTTCAAAGTTTGTGGACAACTTCCAAGTAAGGAAAGGTATGGGAGTGTGTGTGGCTTGGGCTTTATTTTGTGCTTATGTTGGTTTAATTTCCTTGTAGGAAAGGAGTCTGGAGACTAGAAAAACAATTAACAATAATTTTAAAATGCTTCAACTAAAAAGTTGCATCAGCAGAAGAGAAGTTTAAGGTAGTTGACTAAATCAGAAGACTGATGTAAAATTAATTTTTTTTCAGGTATACTTCATAGAATCATAGAAAGGCTTCGCTTGGAAGGTACCCTAAAGATCATCTAGTTCCAACCCTGCTGCCATGGGATGGGACCCCTTCCACTATACCAGGTTGCTCAAAACCCATCCAGCCTGGCCTTGAACACTTCCAGGATAGGACATCCACAACTTCTCTTGGCAATGTGTTGTAGTATCTCACCATCCTCACCGTAAAGAATTTCTTCCCAGCATGTTGTCTAAACGTCTTTTATTTTAAAATCATTCCCCCTTGTCCTATTACTATCTGCCTATGTAAAAAGTTGCTCTCCCTCTTTTTTTATAACCGTTTTTTATAACATTTAAGTACTGAAAGGCCACAATAAGGTCTCTGCACAGAGCCTTCTCTTCTCCAGGTTGGACAACCCCAGCTCTTTCAGCCTGGCTTCTCAGGAGAGGTGCTCCAGCCCTTTGACCATCTTTGTGGCCTCCTGTGGACCTGCTCTTAGCAGGTCCACATCTTTCTGGTGCTGGGGACCCCAGAGCTGGATGCAGCAGTGCAGGTGGGGTCTCACAAGGTCACAGTGAAGGAGAGAACCACCTCCCTTGACCTCCTGGCCACTCCTCTTTTGATGCAGCCCAAGATGTATTTGGGCCTTCTGGTCTGTGAGTACACATTGCTGCATCATGTCCTGCTCTTCATCCATGAGAACTCCCAAGTCCTTCTCTGCAGGCTGCTCTCAGTGGGTTCTGCTGGTCTGCAGTTGTCTGGGATTGCCTCAACCCAGTGCAGCACCTTGCATGTCATAACCAGGCTGGTCCTAAAATTGCACAATTCAAACCCAGCGTTTTCTACAGGAACAAGCTCACAGTGCGCATAGATTCTCATCAAGAGCAAAATAGTAACGCTAAGGGCATTTGAGGCTAGTCTTCCAGTTTATCACTGTATGCCATGTTAATGCAATTGCTTTTCCCCCAGGTAATGCTTCATAGTAATGTAGAACATTGATATGGGTAAAACAGAGGATGTACAGCAGCATTACTGTCTTGACAAACATAATATGTACTCATGGTATATGTGAGAAGGTGGAAAGTTTTACAGCTTTTCTTCCCAGCTTAGTTTTGCAACAATAGCACATTAGGCATTTTGTAAACACTTTCTTACAGGAAAGAAGTTAGTTGCTTGGGGTTTTTTTTCTTCAGCAGGTGTTTTTGGCAGCATCTGTATCTGAGTAGTTTGCAGCAATAATTTTTACCTGGTCAGTGGCACTCCTACAGCACTGAATGCAGTTTAGAGCGTAATTGTTTTACGATAATTTTGTATTGTGTTTAAGGAAAATAGTTGTCTGGGATGATGGACAGCTGACTGGAGAGTTTGCTAATCTTTGAAGTCTTTCAAGAAAGTGATTACTGTTTGGTTTAGCTACACTTTCTTTAGCATAGTCCTGTAGTTTAGAAATTGTTTATAGACATATTTAAATAACTAAATGTCTTCTTTCCAGGAAACAAGGTTTCTCACAATGATACATTAATATTTGGAAAACCTACTACTTAGGTTTTTCAGGACTTCCCCTGCCCCCTTTTGGAAACTTAATTGATCTGTAACCAACCTTGTTTAAAGAAATGTGTAAGAATATAAACTGAATTTCAGTTCTCTTCCTTAAAATTATAGGCAATGTTAGAAGCTTCTTTATGGCAAAAGTCTTTCTGAATTTCAGTATGTCCTCTGAAGTACTGTCCTCTTGCAGTTGTATTGGCTAATTATCGCTTTGTCTCCCGATCTTTTACTTTAAATATTATCTTTGGTCCTATTTCTCCTTGCTGTCTTTATAACCAGAATCTTTCTGTGCATTGCTCCTATATTTTTTTTTTCATGTGCTTTAAAGTGCTGTTATCTGCCTTTTGAAGTAGTCAAATTCTAATACTGCATTGTGTGTAGGAAAGTTTGAATGGCTGTGTGGAGTATAGATCTTTGAAGAATTGGTGGGTTGCTTTGTTCAAAGGAGACAGTCTTTAAGTTTTCATTTTTTTTCTTGTGATTCACAAGTGCCAGTTCTCTATTCAGCTGTGTGGCTGCTTATCAGTATCGTTAATTGTGTGTGTATTACTTAAGGGATATAGTCTGAGGAGACGTGGCTGGCTGTCTGCATTCTCTGCTGTGATCGGACCTCTGGAAATCAAGCCATGATCAATGTTGTTTGCCCCCCTTCAGCTCTCAGACAGCTGCATCAGATATATTGAGCTTCCCGTTATGTAACAGAGCCATGCTGTAATCATTTTCTGATGAAGGATGTTCAAATAGATAGATGGCTGTATATTTAAAGTACGTCTGCTGTCGTAATGATGATTCTTTGAGGAGGGAAGCAATTAAATGTGCCTATTAGTTATAAGTGATGTGAATTTTTATTGTATTGACACATACCTGTATTAAGTTATGTTTAATCACTTTAGGTACTGAAGTTATTTTACGAATTCGTGAGAAATAATCTGCTGAAGAAACACCCACAGCAGGGAATTTTTTTTGTAAAAGAGAAGCTGGACTTGATATGAATAAAATATTAAAATCTGAATTAAATAAAATAGAAAACCTGTCTTGCTACAGAACTGTTGAATTGCTGGTACAAATCAGCAATGTATAAAGAGCAGATCACTTTTTCCATGTTGTCAGTAGTGTAACAAGTTTAAAAAGCAGGACTTGTTGGATGGAATTGTAGTCTTCCAACTAGAGATCTTTCTCAGATGCTTTGTTAGGGCAGTATGGAAAGGATTATGCTAAGTTTCAGTGCTTTAACTAGTGTTGCTATGGGTGCTGTTGAAATAGAAGGTCATTACAGAAGGTAATAGATTTTCATTAAAACTGCCCCATTACAGGAAAAACTTGCCCCTTTCCTATCTGCTGCCAAGTACACAGTTGAGGAATTAACAGAGCATATGTTGTTTGGGATAACTTAGTGCCAGTATTTGACTTTAATTGACCATGCAGAATATTTTTTGAAATCTTGAGTTCTGTTATGATGTGCATTAAACTTAAGAATTACACAGAAATACTTCCTCATATTTAACTCTTCACACCTGGTTTCTAAGTAGCTGCACTGTTAAATTTTTATATTTGTATTTGCAAGACATATTGCAATTGAAAGGTTGCTTAGTCTAACAGTAGAGGAGGCATTTAAGTCATAGAGATTTGTGACCTTACAGTAGTCTGGATATTGGCATTTTCTTCTCTGACAATAGAACAATACTCTTGCTCCTTCTGTAGGCCAGTATTGTCAAATACTGTTAAATGTTAGTGATTTTGTCTGAGCAGACTGTTTTCCTGATTGTGTGAGGTATTTCTTTGTGTGAATTGGTTAATGCTTGCTGTTCTACAGTTGTATTCTGGTAGAGTAGGACCAATGGGTGATATTTATAGTACAAGACAGTATAAAATGCACATTCAAAAAGAATGTAGGGCATTCAAAGACAATCTAGCGCGTTGTGATTTTCAAATTTCAAACTTCTTTCTGTAATTTTTTGATGATCTTAATGCATTTAATAATTGACTCTTAGTATCTCCCTGGTGATTTTTTTTTTTCAATTGTAAATACTAGTTAATTTAAGACATTATAAATGCATAAAATATTTCTCCTTCTAGTGGTCCTTCACCTTATTTCATTTTTCTGTTCCTTTTGTATGTATTTGTCTTGACCAGCATCCATGGTTTTTCCTTGGCCCAACCTTTGCTGCATTACTCGGCAATTTTCCCTGAAGGCTGACTGCTCAACTGGCTAAATAAAACACATGAGGACCTGGTGCATTTGCACACATAATGTTATATACAGAACAGACAATATGCAGAATTGCTTAGATGTTTTTTTTTTCCTGAAGTAAAAAGATTCAAATACAGGACAAACACACTTGGATTTCTTCTGTACCTTTTTCCTTGTGTTACTACAGTTGTTTCTATATAAGGAATAAAAATGTGTCTGACCCTTTAAAAGGGCACTTGACGTGTCTGTAGGCTTATTGTTTGATTTTTCAGGTCAATACATGGGAATATGACTATGCTGTAGAGGCATTGATAGTGACCTGGCCCTGTCTTAGTGTTACCAGACTGTTAGTTTTCCCGGAAAGCAAGATACTTGCACTAAAACAGTGCTTTTCAACAACAAGATTAAAGATAGAATTATTGCATGAGGAAGATGCAGTGGAAAGAGGTCACTGACTTGTGACCTCTGTGTTAGTGTCCACATTATGCATTGGGATGTGATGCTGATATCTCTGAGCTGGCTTTGAACCAAAGGATGAAACCATGCAAACTGTTTGAAACAAAACCAAACCTAAAAGCAAGATGCAAACTGGTAAAACCACTATTGTGGATATCTGAGTGAAGATCCACAGGTCGGTGGTGAAGGTGACTATTGGTGTGGTGTGTGAACTGAACCGTGTGACTGTGTGCCAAGTCCCACAGCATTTCTGTCTGTGAGGATGGGCAGAGCCAGCTAAGCGTGCAAATGCTCTCTAATAACTGGGTAGACCTAAGTGTCTCTTTCAGCACAGAATAGGAAAGGCTTATTCACAAATTTTGGTGCAGTTATTTGTGGAGTGTGTACAGGTGAGTATGTTTGAAATATCGCATTAATACTGTGCTAAACTGGGTAAACTGGACTTTACTGCCCTCTGGTTAGAAGTGTGTTTAAGAATTACAGCACAGCATTATCAAATCTAAGCCAGGTACGTTTATGCTGCTTTCAGACATAGCAGTTGTAATCTCATGTCTCACTTTTTTTAAATTAGTTTTAATAGAACTTTAGCATTCTCCTTAACTGAGTTTTCTTTTTCTTTCAGCTGATGCAGCCCAACAGTTTCAGTATGCAGTGAGAGTTATTGGAAGCAATTTTGCTCCCACTGTTGAGCGTGATGAATTTCTTGTAGCGGAGAAAATCAAGAAAGAACGTAAGTGTATCCTTTTCTTTTCTTAGAAATACAAAGTTCTTACGAAGTTAACCTGATTATTTCTCTGAAAAGGGGATAACTCTGCCTCACAGATATTATTAATGCTTACTTCCTGAATATCTCATGGTGTAAATTCCATTAATTTCCTAGTGAATATTCCTGAGTGATTGTATTCACAGCTCAGATTTTTCTGAATATTCAGCTTAGACTTTCCTTGCTGCTTTGTATCTTAGCCACTATGAAGACAAATTAAAATTAAAACTGCACTCCTTTCACCTTAGTACTGGGAATTTATGAATTCATAGTTTTTTTTAGAAGATTAAAAGACTGATATTTTTGAGATGTGCACTTCAGGAATATTACACCTTGGCACAATTAACTTCATGAGCACCTGGTGAAACTTGCTGAATGAGTGTCCTGGGAACTGATGGAATAGTTTGTGACTTACCTGATACTACTTGCCTTCAGTTCTCTGAGTTTTCTGCAGCCACCTTCTTAAAACTAAAATCATAGACCATGACTTTGTAAGGGATGTTGCAGTTCCATTCCATTGTGCTCTGTGCTGCTCTGAGTCAAGTGTGGCACTGTGTGTATCCAGAGGGGATGTGATGAATTCTTGAAAAGCCAAATACTGCTTTCAGCAGGTTCTGCTGCACAGTAGCATGTCCAGAAACAATTACTGGAATTGTGCAAATGAAATTAAAGCTTCATATTTGAGCTTTGAATATTGAGAGATTGAATTAGGATAATTGACGTCAGTGACTGTAACTGTTTTAAGGTTCATGTGTATTTTTCTGCTAATGCAGAGCTTCCATGACTTGCTGATAGACACATAAGCCCATTAAAATTCCTCTATCTACAGCTCCAAAACACTGGAATCTACAATATATACTTTTTGCCATGCTTTGGCTACTTGTAGCCAGCACAGCATGTATTCTTTGGACCTGTTGTCAGTTTTCTGAAGAGCACTGTCTCCCTCATCCTCCTTCTCCCCAGCTTCAGCTTTTAGGCTTATGCTAGTGGTCATGTAACAAGTGACTGGATATATATCCTTCTAACTTTACATTTATTTTGGAGATACCACGCAGGAAGTGACTTAGTTGTCAAAGTGTACTTACCAGTGACATTTGATGTTAATTAACATTTCTAACATTTAATAGCTATTTTTCTTATCACTGAAGCTTCTTCAGATGTTTTTATCACCTTGGTTTTCTTTTAACATGGCCCTTTCTGATGTAATACAGCTTTTTAAAGAAATCATACTTGGAAGAGGTGTCTCCTCTGAGAAGAAACTTCTGTAACTGGCATCGATTTGAGACTATTATTTTTTGTAATACATAAAAGTTGTGTGACCCTGGAGTTCTGCCTAACTTGCAGCAAATGGCATTACTACTTTTTTTCCTTCATTTTATTGCCTAAAATAGAAACAATTGCACTCTAGTTTTGGAGCAATCACATGTAGTTTTTTTAACTTTTTTTAATGCATATCTGATTTCAGTTGTGTCTTCAGTCCCTTAGGTCCCTAAACCTACTGAATGGCAGCCTAGAGTTTAAAAGGACACTTAATTAGAAAATGCATATTTTGATTGAGCTAAGACAAGCCAGTACTTACATTGAATCACTTCCATTGCAAGAGTTCTCAGGGCTGGAATGCAGATAAGATAAGAACAGGCAAAGTGTTTAAGTAAATACAATGGAACAGTCCAGCATCATTATGCTTTCTTGGCTGCCTTTTATAATTTATCACAAGTATCTGTTAAGATGTGACTGTTACTCTTCTTTCAAACTTTTAATCTACGTTTCTTTGTTTTTTTAATAGTTGTACGACAAAGAAGGGAAGCAGATGCTGCTTTGTTTTCAGAACTCTACAGAAAACTCGGTTCACAGGTAGTTTAATAAGTGTGTAAAGAGTAAAGAAACTGAAAGCAGTCATAAGCATCCTTCTGATGTTAGAGTTGTTTTGGAGAGTGCTTAGGTCATAAACAATATTTTTTCTGGGAAGATGGTCAAGTACTGGAACAGCTTGCCTAGGAAAGTTGTGGAGTCTCCATCCTTGGAGACAGTCAAAACCTGACTGGACACAGTCATGGGCAACCTGCTGTAGATGACCATGCTTTAAACGGGGATTGGACCAGACAGTGTTTAGAGATGCCTTTCAACCCTATATTTTTAGTATTTGATTCCAGTTATATGAAGGGGTACTTCATATGAAGAAAGGAATTCTGTAAAAGTCAAGTGTTCATTTAATATATAAAACTGATGAATTTTCTCATCATTTATTTTACAGAAATGTCTTGCAGGATATTGATTTTACTAGTCTAGTATTCTCATGCATCTGAATTTTTAAGTGCTCCAAGTCTTTAATGTTGAAGGTTAAGGGTTTGCTGACTTGGGTGGCTCTAACACCAGTGTTAATCAAAGAATACGGCATGCCAGTATTCTGAAAAAAAGATGTTAGCATGTAGAAAACCTGAGTTTAACACGATAATGCCAAGATTAAGATTATAAAAAAGGTACTCTGTGGAGAGTATCGCTATTCAGAAATTGGTTCTCCTGCTGCCCTCTTCCATACTTGACTTACCCGTTACTTTGTTAGTGTTTGGAGATCAAGTTACTGAGTAAGTCTTCCTGGTTTCGGTATCCTGTGTGTTTGTGTATTATTTGCACTGGTTTGTACAGCAGAGCACTCATTTGCAGATGATTCTTAATACAGACTTTCTGTAACATGTTTCTGTAGCTTATGTACTGCACTGCCATTTGGCAAGCAAAGTGCTGCAGAGCATGATGACTAATCTTTGGAACAAAATGCCTTGCCTGTGTTACATGTTTGGTTATTCTTCTGAATGTAATGCAGGCTATCTCCTGGTATTTTACTGCCTCCTCAAACATTGAAGGTTCCTTTAACCCTTTTTTTCCCCCTCTGCTAGCGTCTTGTGTCTGTGAAATGGTATCATGACTTCTTTAAAATTCACACTACAATTATTGTTCAATTTGCTGTTAGGTTTATTACTAAAGCTGTGCAATCATTTTTTTTTTCCTGCAAGCATAGGGAAGGGCATAAAGGGATACACGTTTTCTGAATCAACGAGATTTTCTGCTTCCAACAATTCTCTTGAAAGCAGTTAGGAGAAAAAAAAGCATGTGTGAATATGTTTTAACTTTGTTTCATCTATTACTCCAAACAGAAAAGGAGGTCAGTGCTTATTTTTATGGCAGCCTGCCAGTTGAGTAAACTGCACTTCTTGGAGCACTTGGATTTATTCTATCCTGGCCAGTAGAAGAACCAGTAATGTTGCTGCTCCTTCTTTACCGCTTGTTAATTAGTTGCTGTATTAGTTACCTGCAACAGATGCGATACCGCTACTTTTTGCTTGTTTTTGAGATCAAAGCCGAAGATAATCAACTTGTGCCTACGTAATAATATAGAATGTCCCCTTTTACTCTTCTATAACAAAGTAGGTTTGATTAGTGGGCTCTGTCATGAAGAAAGGAATGCTTCATGTTCAAAATTCTTAGACCATGTAATACATAGGCACTAAATGCCTAATTTGCAGGAGGTAGGAAAATCAGAAAATTGAAAAAATGAAAATGTTTAAAAAAAATTTCAAAGTGACCTTGAAAGTGCTTTTTGCAAGACTGATAGCATTGAATTATGTCGCTTCATACAGGATGGAGTCTGTGTTGAATCTTGATATGACTCAAGTTTGCTTTATATTCAACATTGCTTAGTATTGCAGATCATAGCCTGATCAATATTGTGAGAGAATTTGTATGAGTTTCTTTGACTCAACTTAATGTCCATCATATGGTTCTATGCCCCTGGTAAATTCAGGTACAAGTGTTAGTGTCACAGAACTATGGAGTAACATATCTAGGAACATGCATATTTAAAATAAATAGTTTTAGTACTTGCCTTCACTTTGAAGTATTCTGTTTGTAGCTTGGGCTTTAGCTGAAGCTTTCTGCTGAGATCTAAAACTGCTGACAGTCTTATTCTAACAGTCTGTATGTGTCTGCTAAAGACTGTATTGTGTATTTCTCAAGTTTCATATTGACAGTGTCTCTATCTTACGCTGTGAAAATTTTGGTAGCTCTGTTAAATGGCATTTAAAGTAATAGAAATTTAAACCCTCACTTTTGAGGCCTCTGTAAAGGAGAGTGGAGGGGAAAAAGGAGAAAAGACAATTCCTTGCTAAAAACTTCACCAAGAGTTTTCCTTCTTCATGTTTGGGTTAAATTAATGGCTGCAAATGAGATGTTTTAAGTGGTGAGAGTGTGTGGGAATGCTGGTAACAGTTCAGCTCTGTATAAACCTCATTCTTAGTAGCTATGAATTTTAAATTGAGCCTGCTTGCTGATCTCAGAGGAGGTGAGAATTCATGATTTGAACACAGTGGAAAAGATTCATAAAATTAACAATACAGAGGCTGCACTGCACATTCCCAGTTTATTCAAGAATGTGGTTCTGAGTTAGTCTCATTTATTTGGAAAGTTTATTTATATGCATATATATTAGGAAGTTGGATAATTAAAAAGAATCCTGTTATTATCAAGAGTTAAGCTTATTTATGTTTGTCTTCATCTTTTTTTGAAGGGCATTTTGAAAAACAAATGGTCAATACTCTACCTCCTGCTTAGCCTTAGTGAAGATCCACGTAAACAGTCTAACAAGGTAGGTGAGGAGACTTTTGTTGCTTCTGAGAGATAGTAAATGTGTGTCACTTATTTTCGATGTCTTCAAGAATCATTATCCAGACTTAACCAATATCTCAGGTTGTTTTCATGGTATCTGTGTGTGAGACTGAAAGGAAGAAAACACTTAAGTATCTGTAATATTTGGTGTAGTTTTCTTACACTATGTAAATGTAAAAATATGAGCTGTCCAACACGTGTAGCTGAAGTTGTGACTGTATTAGATGGGTGTTTTTTATGTTTGCCTTCTGCTTGAGGGTGTGATGTCTGCTCATGTGATAATGAGTTTTAAATGGAGTTAGGGAAAGCACAATGCAGTTGCAGCTCAGCTAGCACCAAAGTGCTTTTTGCAGCTATTGCTAATGACAATTTGCAGGCAAAAAGAAGTTGTATTGCTAAAAGTACTGTTGCTCACTGTAAGGCACTTTTTTCCATCATAATTGCATCAGCAAAGTTTTCTTTGCATATACGTGATGTTCAGGTATTTCTTGTGTTCTTGATATTACACGCCTGTTAACTGAAGATGTGACTTAAAGCAATTCCCACATCTTTTTTTTAAATTATTCCTCTCTTCAAATCCTTATCTTTTCAGGTGTCAAGTTATGCCACGCTTTTTGCTCAAGCATTGCCACGGGATGCTCACTCAACCCCTTATTACTATGCCAGGCCTCAGACCCTTCCACTGAATTACCAAGACCGCAGTGCTCAGTCTGCCCAGAGTTCCTGCAGCATGGGGAGCAGTGGGATCAGCAGCATCAGCCTGTATGCCCTAAATGGGCCAACACCAACTCCACAATCACTCATTCCAGGGTAAACTTTACCTTACTGATAGGTTTGGAGAAGACTCGCCTTTTTTCTTTTTTTTTTTTTTCTCCTCCACTCTCTGCTTTTGCATGCCACTGGAAATTCTGCTTTAGGTGCAGAGAAACAGAGTTCCTGAGCTGAACAGTTCAGAGTATCAGCTGCTGGCATATGACCATATGAAGCCATAAATGGCTGCCCAAATGTGTTCATTTTTAATCACTATCTTCTTGTCTTTTCATTTTCCTTCCCACCCCCAAGAGTTGTGAAACAAACACAAAATCACAAGATACACTCTACTAAAAAAATATATCTTCAACTCAAAAAAAAGCTTTGGTCCTTTCTGAAAATGTATTTGGCATGAGTTACTAAATTCATATTATAGAAGTAATTAGTGCTGACAGAACTGGATTTTATAATACAAATACTACAGTAGTGATAAGATGATGTAGCTCAGGATTGTGGAAGTGGAAGCACAGTAAAAAGCAGTATTCCATCCCTGGACTTCAGGGTAGGAGACTTGGGGCTCTTCTGGGATCTTCTTGGAAAGATCCCCTGAGAAGCTGCCTTGGAGGAAAGAGGGATTAAGGAGAGAACAGAATAGGATAGTTCTGTTTGAAGGGACCTACAATGATCATCTGGTTCAACTGTTGGAGTAGAGAGCTGGTTGATATTCAAGGATCACCTCCTGCAAGCTTAAGAAAGAAATGGGCAAGGAGGAATTAAGAGTGGCAGGAGGCCTGCATGGATGAACAAGTTTTTTCTGACAAAACTCAGATATAGAAAGGTTTACAAAAGATGGAAGCAGGGCCAGGTGCCAAGGAGCATCCAGGGTCAGAGTGACTGCAATGAAATTCTAAACTGACCTAGAGCTTAATCTGTCAAGGGACATGAAGGGAAACAGCAGATAGTTCTGCAGCTACATAAGCAGTAAGGGAAAGCTAGAGAAAACATGGGCCCCTGTTCAAGGGGCATGGAATGTGGTGACAGATGTGGAAAAAGCTGAGGTACTTGGTGCTTGCTTTGCCTTTGTGCTGGTAAAGACCCTTGGGAAGGTCTTTGTTGCTCTGGAAAGCATGTCCAGACATGTGATGGACAAGAAGGAGGAGGAGTAGGAGTAGTCAGCCCAGACTTAAGAAAACAAAAAAAAAAGACATTCTTGACCAATCTTATGGCCCTCTGTGATGAGATGACTGACTTGGTGAACAAGAGGAAAGCAATAATTGTTGTTTATTTCAACCTTACTAAGACTTTTGATGCTGTCTACCTGTGACAGCCTTATTGACAGACCTGGTAAAATGTGGACTAGATAACTTGACAGTGAGGTGAACTGAACCTGTTAGACTCAAAAGGATTATGATCAGTTGCACAAAGTCCAGTTGGAGCCCAATCCCTAATGGTGTAACCAGAAGCTGTATCCTTCTTCCCACCTGATGGCACAGAGTGAATCTTTGGCAGCTTTGCAGATGATACAATGCTGGGAGGAGTGGTTGTTAAAGGAGGTCATTAACTTGTTTCTCAGAGGGAGCTCAGTGGGCTCCAGAAACAGGCTCACAGGAGCCTGCTGAAGTTCAAAGTCCTGTTCCTGGGGAGGAGTAGCTCCATGCACCAGTACGTACTGGTGCTGACTGATTGCAAAGCAGCTTTGCAGAAAATGTCCTGGGATTCCTGGTAGACACCAAGTTGAACATGAGTGTGCAATGTGTGGTGAAGGAGGCTAAGAACCTCCTGGGTTGTTTTATGAAGGACATCACCAGGCGGGTGAGGCAAATAAAACTTCTCACTGCTCAGTACTGGTGAGGACATATCTGAAATGCTGGGTCCAGTTATAGTACAAAGAAAAGATACAGGCGGGCTGGAAGGAGTCTGGAGAAGGAAGCCCAAAACCATTTAAGGGGTTGGAGCATCTGATGTACGAGGGGAAGCTGAGTGAGACCTGGAGTTGCTCATCCTGGAGAAGAAAAATCTTGGGATCTTACCTCTGTAATAGTATGATGAGGGACATAGAGAAGACTGAACCAGACTGGTTTGAGTTAGAGAAAGAAAAGGAGGTAACTGGCAAAATTTGTGAGTTTGTGAATCGCAGTTAATCAAAAGGAAAAAAACCTTCTTGCATTAAGATGGGCTGCATGTTTGAGGGCGGGGACATACTGTGAAACACTGAAATGGGTTGCCCAGAGAGGTTGTGTAGTCTCTATGCTTGAAAATATTAAAAGCATGACTTGAGCAATGCACCAGGTAACCTTCCCTAGCTGATCCTGCTTTGATGAGAAGGGTTGTAGGAGGTGATCTCCAGAGGTCCCTTCTAGCCTCAGCCATTATATAATCCTGATACAATATAGAAAGATCTGTCAGTGAGGTTATTTCATATATCTGCTTGTTTAAAAATATCAGCAGAATACCCTCTTAATGGCTGTAGTGGTTTTGGTTCAAAATATTCATTACTTACTTATTTTCCTTCTGTGAGATAAGAATTAGGAGAAAAGCAAAGCAGGCACAAACCTTAAACAGTTGCAGTACAATGAAAGAGTTTTATTACTAATAGAGTTAAAAGTAAAGAGAAAATAACAAAACAAAATTAAAGCAAATCCTCCCCTCCCTCCAGCACTTCTCTCCTTTTACCCAGCTCACACAAGGGATAACAGAACATGGGATGTTAGTCAGTGTTCCAGTTCTTGAAAAGTCTCTCTCTTATGCTTAAGGAAAAAAGGGTTTTCCTTCAGTTGCACGTGGTTCCCAAACTGCCACTAACAGCAGATCCCCCCGGAAACAAACAATCTGCTGTGTGTAGAACATCTCTCCCATGAAAAATCTCACAGTTCCTTCACACTGCAAAACATGGGCCATCACATGGGGTTATTCATCTTTTTAAGGATAAGTTATTTTGGCCTGCACACAAAGGCTTTTCTTCGCCACAAGTCTCTAACAGCCTCTTACTACTTCTCTATAGCCTGGCATAGGCACTCTTCACAATCTTCACAGGCACACGAAGATACTCCATCCCCCCATGTTCTTCAAATGGATTAAAGAGACAAACAGTTTGTGGTATTACAGTTTCTTACCACGGCATGCAAGAAGGTTTTTTAAGCTGCGCGCCAGAATCGCGGCACCGCCCTCTTTTCTCCCGCCGCCATGCTCAGCTCCGTCCCACGTGACTCACTTCTCTTTCTCTCTGACTCTGAAGCCGCCATGTTGAAGGGTGCTCTTGTTCAGGCTTTATGGTGGGGAAAGCCTCGCTCCCTTTGTGCTGCTGGCTGCATGGTGTCTTCTTCAGTTCAGCACGGAGTGTGCTGGCTGCAGACAGGAGGCTCTGCCGGCTCCCGCTGGCTCCGCCGGCTCCGCATGGAGAGGAGAAGGACCCCCCTGTCCCCAGAAGCCGCCGCGCTGGATGGGTTTAGCTGTGAGCAGTCCATGGCTGGTTTTAGCTGCCTGCGGCTCTGGGACAGTCCCCCCGCAGTGATCCAGGGTCCGTGCTGCAGCGTTGGGAAAGGGGGGAAGGGGCAGTGGCCCCGGCCCGGCCCGGCGGGGCCGGGAGGCTCGGAGCCCCCCCACCTTCCAACAGGCGAGCTCCGACAAAAGGGGGAAGTTCCGCCTTTCTGTGCGGTTTAAATATGTAAATTGTGAGAAGCGTAATTGGTCTTAAAGACTGTCCATCAACTCAGGGTCAACCCAATACACTGGCATATTCTTGGTCTGACCTGTTCATGCTGTTCCATTTTATAGCAGTTTCACTGTGCTCTTTAGTCCTGTAGTCTGAGCTGAACAACCCAAATAAAATCTTTGTGAGCTTTGTTCCTCCGGAACTTCTCTTTATACCTATTTTTCTTTTTTTCTGGAGTACATTCTTCTGAACAGCCAAAATTCAGTGTTGTACTCTGAGGTGTTACTAATGTTAAACACAACAGAGCTCAGTTTTCAACACTGAGACTGGTTATTCCCAGGACGGGTGGCTTCCTGAGATGGTAGATGTGGATAGGGAGCAGAATGGACCCACTCTAATCTGGGGGGCAGAAGTTACTGGCCTGCTGACCAACCTAGATGCTCACAAGTGTGAGGGACTTGATGGGATTTATCCTAGAGTGATGAGGGAGTTGGTGGAAGAGCTCACCAAGACACTCTCCGTCATTTTATCAGTCCTGGCCAACCAGGGAGGTTCTGGATGATTGGCACTTGGCCAATGTGACATTTTTTCATATTTAAGACTTCCTTTGTGAGGAGAACTGACAAGTTGGGAGGGAAATTGGAACTTGTCTGGATATTCCCTTCTTGATTACATTTTCAGGCACTTGATACAAGTTATCTGAAAGAGTAGACTGGCTGGAAAGTGAACTTTTTCCTCTTTCTCTATTTTCCTTTAGTTCTTTGACATGTAACTGCAGCTTCAGGTAATAACAAAAGTTAAATGTTTAGTTTTTTCTACTATGACTGTGTTTATTATTGTTATAGTACCTTTACTTTTAACCTATTTCAGCATAATTATGTTTCATCAAAGTTTATCTTTGATATGAAATCATGTATGTCAAACTTTTCTACAGGTTGGGGGGTTTTTTGAAAGTGTAGACTTATAGGAAGAAATAAATTTCTTGTATGTTCTGTACCCTTTTTTAACGTTCCTTTGTGTTAAACCACCCCTTCCCCCCACCCCAAATGAACCATCCACAGAAAACTTGGGGCATTTCTCAAAATCTGCATCACTTCACACCATGTAGTGGGTATAGAATCAGAGTTTTTAAAGACATTTATTCCTTTTATCCTTGTAGACAATCCTATCAAGCTCCGGGCGTTGGAGATTGCCTCCGTCAGCAGCTAGGATCACGTCTTGCATGGACTTTAACTGCGAGCCAGCCTTCTTTACAAAGCACTACCTCAAAAGGCTTTTCAAATGCTGTCTCTCGTGGTGTGCCAAGGTCTAGGCGAGAAGGGGATACAAGTGGTGAGCAAAGATATAGTTGTTAAAGATAATTTTTTTCACAGTTACCTATATCCTCCATTATCTTTTCAATTATTTTGGAATCATAGCATGTTAATTTTTTGAAGAGTGTTTTTCTAGAATGTGCTTAGTAGAAGGATAGAAGCAAATATGCAAGACTAGTATATTTAGCCACAGTCTTTGGCTGGTTGTTAATTTCTCTTTTGCACTGGTTAGTTTGATTGTGATCTGGTCCTCTTGAAAGACTGACTTCATTCCAGTGTTTGTCAGAGTTAAGTGGTTGTGACATGTGAGCAATGATCATTCTTTTGATGATCAGAAGATGCTACTGTTTTTAGAGTTAGAAAGAGAGCTCAGTAAATAGAACTTGTTGAAATACTCATCTGTTTGTGGTTCTGTGTCTTTCAGAACTTGGAAATGTGAACTGGAATATAGAGCTCTTAAACCTATTTCTTCTTTAAATTAGCATACTGTTTACAGTGGTTGTAATTAGAGCAAGTAACATATAAAATGTTGTCAATAAAATAAATATGAATATAGACTAGTAAAATAATAGAATGGTTTGAGTTGGAAGGTACCTTAAAGATCATCTTGTTTCAACTCCCCTGTCATGGAGAGGGACACCTTCCACTAGACCAGGTTGCTCAGGGAGCCATCCAGTCTATCCTTGAACACTTCCAGGGGTGGGACATCCACGACTTTTCTGGGCACCCTGTTCCAGTGCCTCATCAGCCTTCACAGTAAAGAATTTCTTCCTAAATTCCCAATATTGCTAATTTACTTCCATGATTAAGTGGCTGTAAACTTGAAACTGATGCCTAGAGGATCTATTCTGAATTTACACAAGTGTAACTAAGGAGGAATTGTTTAACAGGTGATCTCTGTGACAACTCCTTTACTGTAAAAGTGGCAGACTTTTCTGAATAAGTGAGCTGATGGCAGATGTACTCATCCCATTATTCTCTGGCAAAGAAAGATAAGAGATGCAGGCTTTTGTCTGTGGTTTTTTGTTTTGGCTTTTTTTACCTTCTATACAAATAAGTGTGGATATTAAGGAACTAAAATGTAGCCTGTCTGCCAGCCTCTGCATTTTGGAGTAGCAGTGTACAAAGCAGTCAGTGGCTTATAGATCAGAGTTGTACTGGTGCATCTGAGGGCAACATTTGGCATTTAGAACCTAATTAACAAGACCATTGATGTGCAAGATGATGTGTGTGCGTGTGTATATAATGTAAATACGTGTTTTATATATGTGGTAGATTTAATATATACCAAAATAGGAGAAAAGAAAAAATAGAAAAAGGAGTAGAAAAAAGCATAGGAAAAAGAAATAGAAAGACATGTAAAATCTATCACTGCCTCTTAATTTATGATACAGATTGCTATAAAAAACAATTCTTCTTCCGTTGAGTCAGCCAGCAGCTGTGACTTTGGTTCCTGTGTGGGATGGGTATAAAGACTGACAGTTGTCTTAAATGTAGTCACTTGCTGGTGTAGAAATAGAAGTAGGACTGCATTCAGAATATAGAAGTCTATTATCAAGAAGATACATTTCTATGAATAATGGATTCTTGTAACTAATTTTTTTCTCCTAAAGTTACTTGCTTTTATTTGAAGTTTTCTTACTGTTACATCTACACACAGAGTATAAAAAGGCACATTGTATGGCTGATGTTAATACTTTTGTACTATATCAATTAAAGAAATACGCACTTACATCTTTTACCATTTCACTACAAGTTCCTAAGAGGGACAACTTACTCGTGCACATCTTAATGTTATGAGGGCAGACTGAGATTTAAATGGTATTGTGAAGACTACTTTTGCTGAAATAAGAGTAGAATTTAATTTTTCTTGGGTTTTTTTTTTCTGGAAAAGTGGATTGTTGGGGAGGCAAACTGACAAGAGTAAGAGTGCTGTCTAAATTGGGAGAAGCATGCTGTAGCATCTCAATTTCTGGATAGTTGTTGTTAAAATTGTTTAACTCTTGAAATCTTAAATGAAGTTACAAAAGCGCATGGTGATGGTTTGCCCAGAAAAAGTGGGGATAGTTTCAATGGCCTGCACAGTGCCTTTTTTGATCTTATGTTTCCTTTAAATCCATAAATATCTTACATCTCTAACACAGTCTAACCTCTAACAGAAGCAAACTGTATTCTACAATAGCAAAGGCTTTACTAAATCAAAGATGTACTTATGTTCAGACAGTGTTTACGCTTAAATGTTTTCCAGCTCCGTGACTAATATGCAGTCTAATTTGATCAGTCTTCTCACTGAGCAGTGGCATATGTAATTGAAAGCCATTATGAAACAAACAGCTCTTCCTTCTGGATTAACTGTCCTTTTCCTAGGTGAATGTAGAAGAGGTTATTCTGTAAGTCTACAGTCTAATTTAACAACTTCACCTCTTTGTTCAAAGAAAGATAAAGTTGCTGTGGTGCTTGCCTCAGAACTTGCACTGGTGTTGGATCAGGAGAGATAACAAGTTTAAGAACTGGCTGATGTGTTGGTTAAAATAGGGCATGCCTTGTGCCATACAAGCTGATTGCTCTGAGAGAACCACAGGTAGCATTAGAGGCAGGTAAAGGCAATCTTGGGCTTTCCTGTCAGATTAAGAGGACCTAAAACACTTCTTTGTGGGTTACAAGCACAGGCTTTATAGTTGTTATAGTTTGGGGTTTTTCTGGCTATTCTAAATAGTTCTTCAAAGTTGTAATCAAAACTAATTTTCTCAACAAATCTAAATACTTGTTTTGTTTTTGATTTTTTTCTTTTCCAGGTTCTGTTGAAATAACAGAAGCAAATCTTGTAAGAGATGTTTTATATGTCTTCCAGGGAATAGATGGCAAAACCATCAAAATGTGCAATTCTGAAAATTGCTACAAAGTGGAAGGAAAGGTACTGTATGGTGACTTGTATTTCATATGTGTGCAGAGAAGTATATAGGGGGAAAAATAGCCATGAGAAGCATGTAAAAAAGTTAAAATATTATTACAAGTCTTTATTCCCTCTACCAGCCTTTTTTTTCCTTTGTGCTGGTGTTGGTTGGTTGGTTTTATTTGTTTTGTTTTTGTGAGCTCTTTTGTTAATACAACAGAGTAGTTTCAACAGTAGTAGTTGAAAATCAATTGGGTAAATTAGATGCCAGAAAGAAACTGTAGCATTTCACAAGATATGAATAGCCTCCCAACTCCTAATCCAGTAGAAGGATTCATAAGTTACGGCTTTGAGGACTTCTGTCAACATTTCCCCTCTCCAGTGTATAAGAATTAATATAAAGCAGATGCAGGCATTTGACTACGTTATTACTGAATTAAGTTTAACAGCTTGAGATGTGGAATGAATGCTAGCCACTTGATGTTATGGGCCTGATTACAATTATAAGTGATCAGATGCAGATTACCTGAGAAAGGAAGGACTGGTGGTAGAACTGAAGAAAGGCCTCATGTGAATTTGAATGAAGACATCAAATAGGGGACAAAAGAATAGGAGAGATGCCTGAGAGACTTTGCTTTAAGGTGGTGAGATGTTAAACCTATTTGCAATTCAAAAAAACCCTAGAGTGAGATTGGGTCAGCTGAACGAAGAAAAAAAAGTGGCTCTAGTTGCTTTAGCATCTTCATATTCCGTATTTAGACAGTACAGCTTCAGTGTTCAGTTTCTGCTAATTGGTTTTCATATTCTTGCTTAGATGGAAAGACGATACTTTCAATTTTTACTTCTATTAAAAACTTTCTATGACAGTATTACATAGTCCTTAAATGGTGGGGAAATTACTTTTGGTCCATTTCATGTGCCAAGAGCATGGTAGACAGGTCTTAATGTTGGTACCTGAGTTAATTTCCTTTTTTCCTTCATAATAGTTGCAAAAAGTGAGATGTATAGTTGTTCACCGTTACTTTACAATGACATTTACAGCTGCTTCATGGAGGGAAAAATGAAAAACTCAACTCTTGTTAAATAAGTTAAATCTTATTAATTAACAGATTCTTAATAAACATCTACCTGTAGATGATGCAAAGTTTATAATTCCTCAGCACCTTCACTGAGTTAATTATATTTCATATGTAAATTTATATCTGGCAAAAGAAGGGTAGCATAATATATTTTTCTAGAGGAATGTGAAGAAAACTTAGTTAGCGATTACAAAATTGGCAATGGATTTCATTGTTTTTCTGTGTAGCTTTCATATCCAATAGGCTGGTTTGAGGTCAGAAGCTGTTTTACTTGGAACTTGTAATTCAAGGAGTTTAATTACTGACCACAAGCCAGCTGAATAATCTTTGCCTGAGAACTTTGCCTTCAGTTATTTTAGTGAGGTCAGTTGTCTTCCATTCTTCCTTATTGGCACTTGGACTGAGCTACCAGACCCAGTGAAGATGAGATTGACTCACCAGAGCTGCAGCTGGAACCACTTCTGACAAACAAGGAGGACCAAGATCATACCTCCTTTAGCTGTATTGACTGCACATTAGGCAAAATAGTAGTCAAAGCATGTAGTTCTTCCTCAGCTTACAAAGAAAATCTCATTATACACAGTCTGGGCTGTTGGGTTTTTTTCCAGAAAGAAACACACTTTGTAAGGTGCTATTCTTGCTGAAATGTTTCCTAATCTTAGTGTTAATATTAGGTCTGGTGGTGACATTCAGCACTGTATAAGATAGCAGCCTCTGATTTGATCTAAGACATACAAATGTAATAACACCAAGCCAATTTTGCTTGTTCCTCATTTAATTCCAGTGGATGTGTGTTGTGCTCAGTGTTTGCCAAGTACTCTGCACTTGCAGAATTCTAAATAGTTCTTATGTCATCTCTTTGGGTTTTAGCTGCGGGCAGGGTTTCTGTGTCCAATTATGCTTGTTTGGGCTGGAATTTACCCTACAGAAGTTGTTCAAGAAGTTAAAGCTGTACCTCTGTGGGTAAACAAGAGGGCTAGGGACTGAACTCTGGTCTTACAAGCAAATGCTGCAGCCTGGTTCAAGCCCACACTGGTGTGGCTAACACACTCTGACACTAATTGTTATCTTGGAGAATGCCTGTACTGTTAACTAAAAGGTTTAATGAATGAGATTGATTTCTAGTTCTTTGGCAGCTTAACTTCTTACAATACTTCCTTGCTTTAGTTTCGACTGTTCCAAGCTGGCTGTCAACGGTAAAATTGTCTGTAGGGGTGGGATAGGTCCAGTTGCTGTGGGTAAGAGTTAGTGTCTGCCTCTTGGTCTATTTTATCAGTCAGATTGTTTGGGGTTTTTTATTCAATGAAATTTTGAATACTTGATTATAGTGTTCTTGAGTAATATGGTGAAATGTGGTAGAAGAATATCTCAAGTAGGAGCAGTGTCTTATCTGTTGGTAATTTAGAGGAAGAAATGCGCATTTCATTCAGATGAAAATAGTGGTAGCTAAATAGAGTGTTGAGACTAAGGTGGGCTTGCAAGGTGAGTGAGATACTAGAAGAAAACCAGAAACACACTAGAAGAGTTCAGAAGGATATATGATTAAATAACTTATAAAAGCTGGACTTAAACTTGGAAGTTGGGTTCTGCAAGTTTGTTCCTGATGCCTAGTCAGGCATTGGGTCATTTATTTTCTATTAAAGGTTTCTTTCACATGTAACAATAACGGATTATTTTGTCAAAGCTTTTTCATTAGTTTCATTCATTAACACCTCTGCTAGAACTCTCATATTTTCAGTCTTGCTGGTTGTCAGGATAAGATAAAGTCTGATTCTACGACATGAAACTGCAGATCTCTTCCTTTCTTCTGAAGACCATTTTGTTGCTGCCATAGTTGCCTAATGTAAAAAGTGTATGAATACTACTACAATAAGATTTCTAAAAGAGAAGGTCTCAGAATTGCCAGTAGTTTGGTGCTGCTGCCTTTTCAACACGTGTGTACAAATTCAATGCTAATTACATGGTTGTCTGCTTTTTTTTGCACTATCTGTGCTGTAGAATGTAAAATGATTGTTTCTTTATCTGGCTTTTTTTTTTATGAGGCAGAGGGACCTTTGTGAAGAAACCAGTATTGGCATGACAGATTTGACTTAATTGCAAACTGTTGTTTCTGTTTACTTTGTAGGTGAGCTTGTCCAAATCTCTCCGAGATACTACAAGTAGACTTGCAGAGTTGGGGTGGCTACATAATAAAATAAGAAAATATACAGACCAGAGGAGTTTGGATCGTGCATTTGGACTTGTCGGACAGGTGAGTCAGCTAAAAAAAAGTTCTAACTACAATATTTGGTCTTGTTTTGCTAAGAAACTACTTAGTAAATGCAGTGCTAGAGCGGTGCATAAACTTTGGAGCTTGGATCATTCATCATCTGATTTACTCCTTTTGTGGATGCTGCATTTGATATGGGTCATAGTCAGAAGGCAAGGAAGAGGCATTGGCTCTTGCTGGTCTTAAGGATTTGCCCCTGTAATTAGTAGCTGGAAACTCTCATAAATTCCTTTTCCTAATTTTTTTTTTAATAATATTTTAAAATTATTCATGCATGTTCATAAACAAAAACATTTCTTAAATGGGATGGTGCCATCCCTGAGTTAATTAATGACCAATTCAGTTGTTAGTGACGTGTGCAGGAGACATTCTTGTCAGCTATTGTTGATGTTCATGTGTTAGTACTGCACTAGCTTACATAAAATGCAAATAGTCCATTATCTTCTGCCCTCTTTTGAATACAGCATCAAAAGAATATTAATTTTTGTTTTTATAGGTTTCATCATCATGATTTATAGTCTACAGTAACTTCACTGCTGCTGTAATACCCAAAACCACATTTACTGCTAAGACATTCCCGTTTCCTCTCACTTGCTCCCTCTGTAAAACTGGATATTATCCCTTCTGAGTCGACAGAAATGTTATCCTTGCCTCTAGCCATAACATCCTACCTAATCTGCCAAGAAATTGAAGTGCTTCTCCCTTCAATCTAATTTTTCTTAAGAGGTCAGTAGAGACACTGTAGTGCTTCCTACTTTTCTAATGTTTTATTCTGTTCCATTCTGTCTCTTATTCTAAGTAACCTTTCCAGTTACATATAAGTAATTATTTTTCTACTGATCCAATGCTGATTTCCATGTTTTGTATGGTAGTGCTACTGTGTATGCATTTTCTTTGGACTCTCCCCTTTATATCTGCGTGAAATTTGGTTCTTTATCTAGCAGCTTCCTGCTTGTGCTTATTTTTACTGTCTCTGGCTTTAATCTTCAAGTTTACAATAAGGGGAGAACTTTAATTCTTCAGTGAATTTAAATGTGCAGTATCTTGGTTTCTGTATGCAGGTTTCAGATCCTGTGCAGAAGGCTGTGCAGTTAAGTTACCTGAATCTGCATAGCTCTAGTGCTGCTAATCTTGCTTGAGGCAAGCACTTGTGTATATTTCTAGGACATAAGCGTTCAAATAAAAACTTATATTCCACTCTTGCTGTCAGTATCTGGGCACAGAGTATGCCTTCATGCTCTTCATAGCTTTTATAGCTGAGAATTTCAGGTGCTGCACACTGTGCGTTAAGGAATTTAGCACAAGAATATATGTTGTGTTATAAAGCATCTTTGGCTAATGTTCTAAAAGATTGATTGTGTAGACCCCTGTTTAAATCAGGTGTAGAATAAGATGTCTGTCACCTCTTTTGTTATGATTCTGGTGACTGTTTTTACCACACAAAATGTCAGGTATTAACATTAGAAGTAGAGATATAACAATATATTACACTTTTTTCTGACTTTGCTGATTAATATCTAAGTTCTGATTTGTCCTCAGAAAATAAAAAGAATAATCGGCAGTTAATTATAATTTGTTCTTTGGCATTTTGCCCATTTAGATCCAGTTGAGCCAGTGGGCATTTTAACTTTTTTCTGTTTACTTCCTCAATTCTCTTTTGCTGCAGACCAAATCAGAATTCTAGGATAATGTCCAGTTTTTCTGTATCAGTTTGGGAAGCAAAAGTCTCTGGTTTGTGATGCAGGAATTGGTACTGGATGTAAACTTTAATTTGTAAAGCTTCTCTGAAAAATTGGTGACCAGTTGGATCCTGGCTACTAAATCATTAAAGTCAATGATTGCTGTTCTTCCTTTCTGAGCAAAACAGTGCCTTTGATTGTTTTCTTGGAGGCTCTGCTCTACCCTCTATCTTGGCAAGTGCCACTTTAATAGGTTCAAAAATCTACTGAAGAAGCAAGTGAGAAGAAATGAAAAGTGGAGTTACACATAAAGGGATTTCTTTTTGCCCTTCAGTATCCTCTGGAATAAAATGAATGTCAAATTTCTTTGTAATTTATAGTGTCAAGTTGAAGAAAGGAACCTCCTTTCCCTAAAAAAGATACAATGGCAAGATTAATGACTTTTTTTTTCCTAGGCTTCTTAGCTGCTTAGCAGGAAAGAAGATTTATTTTCTCCTTGTGCTTCTAGAAATGATTTCTGCCTTTTACATATTCTAATGAATAAATATTTTACTTCAAGTTCTTGGGTTCTTTCTGTGAAGTTTTCCTTATTTTTTCCAAATTCTTTTGACTGTAATTCTAAAAGATCTTGAGGGGAAAGTGCTGGGAAATTTCCCATTAAAAAAAAAAAATCCATTAAAATAGATATCAAATTCATTAGCTCAGAATTGGTTAGAAAATTTTGAAGAATTTGTGTGTGTGCATGGGAGTATTGTTCCAAGTAACCAAACAAAAAACTTTAGGCACTTTCTGGGGGGTTTAAAAGTCTTTTTAACTTAGTCCCAAATTAATGAGCCATGTTTTTAGTTCTGTTTTGAAAAATGTGTTGCAGGCAATTTTTTAGTCTGTGTGTTAGGTTAAGATCATTACAAAACCAAAGCAAGACACCCCCCCCCCCACCTTAAACTGTAGAAAATATTTATCACTAAACAAATATTATTTCAGGAATTGTTTTTAAAATTTATCTTGAGTTTTAAACAACCTAAAATAGCTGTGCCTAGAATTGTTTTACAAAGAAGGGTTTTTGCTTTAGTTCAGGCCTGAATTAACTTCTGCCCATTTTACAGATTTCTTAAGATATACTTCGTAATGTTCATTTCTTCCATGTCACGTGAAGAATCATATATAACTCTGACTTGATAAAAGGGCAAAAATTTAGAGTACTTGATCCCGCAGCACTTACTGGGAGTATTTTTTTTTTGAGCATTGTGTTTTCTTGTTCATGTCATATAGTCTATATTGTAAATATAAAAATAATTGCCTAACTTCTGTGTTCTGTTGTTAGAGGCCTTCCTGAAAGGTAAACTCTATTACTTCACTGCATAGTGTATCTTACATGATTATTAAAAAAAAATCTTCAACTGGGTCATGTTATAATTTGTACATCCCTGTGCTAATTATTAATGCCATTGCTGAGATGATACATCTACTTGAAGAGTTACACTTGTCATAGTTTAATCTGTTGATATAGTTAAGACAGCGAGAAACAAGGTCACTTGATAATGTATATATATTCTTGGAAAAGGTGTATGCAGCTCTTAGGGAAGCACTTACATGTTTGGCCATTTCTCTAAGAATTGGCTTTTATGCTGAAACTTGTAGAATGATTGCATTCAGGAATTTTCTGACTATGTTAGAAGTGTGGTGATAGAATCAAATCAGAAAGATTTCTCCTCATTACTTTTCCTTTTTTTTTTTTTCTTTCCCCTTCTCTTACAGAGTTTTTGTGCTGCCTTACATCAGGAACTTAAAGAATACTACCGACTTCTGTCTGTTTTACATTCTCAGGTGAGTTAAGTGGTACGTATTCAACTTTACTGTTTTGTTCTACATTATCTAAATAGCTCCTATAAAGGTATACCTACCTATTCTGTTAGAATGTGAAGGATCTACAGCAGTTTCTGTTGACAGTGAAGACAATTCTCTGTAACTTGCATACTTCTTACTCTTTGAATGTATGTGCCCTTGAATCTTTTTCTCTTAGGAATTCATTGGTATTTGATATGTTACATAAGCAAGGAATACAATGTGTATTTCTAAGTCTCTGTCCCTGTTTTGCATCCTGTCAGTTTCATCTTGCATAATATCTTTATCATTCAAATCCCAAACAATGTGACACATCCTTGAGGGGAGAAAAAACCAATCTTTATTTCAAGCAGTGCATGATTCAGCAGCTAGTAATAACAGTTGCAGCTTTCTTTTCTGTGTGGGGCAGTTTGTTCATCTTTTTTTGTCCCTTTGTTTTCTGAGAGTAAAGACATCTGTTCTGCAGATGTTTCAGTGTTTTACTATTTTTCTGTAACGTATAGACCAACTCAGTGCTGATAATCTTGCAGTTTGTCCACAAATGTTTGTAGATAAGTGCATCTAGATACTGTATCTAAAATTAAAGTAAAATAAACATTTTTCTTCTGCTTGCCTTTTTTAAAGGGTTTTTAAGGGGTTCATTACTTGTAATGGTGAAAAATTTATTCTGAGAATTGACTTACAGCTAAATTAAACTGCCTTTTAAAAATTCTAACTTCAATAAGATCTTTATAGTTTGTCATAGGCTTTTGTAAATGTTTTCAAAGCATTTGTTCTTTTTAACTCACTTGCAGTTCTTGAATATTCTTGACTTTTGGAATGCTTGTTATATATACTTTTTGCTTGTTTTTCCTGGCTATTATCCAGTTGTTCCTTTTGTAGTTACTTCTTGCTCTGTCCAAAATATGTTTTCTCTCTTGGTTTGCTGAAGCTTTAATTTATTCTAACTTCTAAAACTTCTTGACCGTGAAAATATTTGACTACTTTGAAATGCAGTTTTGTCTACCTTTCCTGCTCCACCAAACCTTTCAAAAGAAGAGATGAGTACGGTGGGAGGGAAAGCCTGTAAGGAGAAAACGAAAAGAAAGTTCTGGGGTTACTTATTTTCAGACTGCATTTGCCTTTGTGGTGGGTTGACCCTGGGCAGCAGTCAAGCACCCACCCAGCTTCTTGCTCCCCCCTGTCTCTTGAGGAATGGGGAGAAAATAGAAGGAAGACAAAAAGGCAAGTCAATCAAGTTAGTGATGGTTTAGAAGGGAAAGCAAAATCTGTGCGTGCAAGCAAAGCAAAGTAGGGAGTTCATTCACTACTTTCCATCAGCAGGCAGATGTCCAGCTGCTTCTGGCAAGCAGGGTCTCAGGATGCTTAACACTTGCTTGGGAAGAAAAACTCCATCACCACAAATGTTCCTACTTGCTTCTCCTTTCCCTGAGCTTTTTTTTTTCCTGAGAAAGCTCTTTGTCCTTCATAAGCTTGGAAGTGGTTTTCCAGGATTAGTTGCTATCCCAAGGAATGAAGTGAGTCTCACTGATGTGTAGCTCTATGGCTCCTCCTTCTTGAAGAGAGGAGTGATATTTGCTTTCTCAGGGTTGTCAGAAACTGCCTCTAATTGTGGTGTTGCAAAAATAATGGAGAGTGGCCTTGCAGTGACATTGGCCAGCTCCCTCCCTCGACACTTATTGGTGCATCCCATTAGGTCCCACAGACTTAAGTATATCCTGTTTGTTTGGTGACCCTAGCCTGATCCTTTTCTACTCAGTCTTCCATGTTCCAGACTCCTCTTCTTATCTTGACATCTGGTCTACCCAACAGCAAATTTTAGCAAAATACCAAGGCAAAAAGGGCATTAAGTACCTTAGCATTTTCCGTTTTTCCTGTCAGCCCTTTCCTAGCATCATTCAGTAGTTAGATACACATTTTTCCCAGTCTTACTTTTACTGCTGTTCTTGTTGCTCTTCATGTTCCTTGCCAGGTTCATCTTCAGTGTTAAGAGTTCATGCGTGCATTGAGCATGTTGATTAATTGCATTTTCATAGAGAACAGTCAATACAGTGTCTGTAATGCTTTGCAGCAGCAGCAGACTGGAGTTTCTGGGGAATCTAGGTCCCTCAGCACCTAACTGAAGGGGGTCCCTGAATCATGTTATGTTTGGATTTTCAGAAGCTCCTGGCAACACTCCTTCCCAAAGGTGTGAAATGAAGGAGATCTAGCAGTGGAGGAGAAATTCTTTTGTGGCTTGCAGAGTGGAAAGGATTGAAAGTCTCACTGCAGAATGGAGAGAAAAACTGTACCTTTCAGCTTCCTGAAAACATGTACAAAATTGACTTGAAATTAAATGTATGCAGCATTCTTAGATTCAGGAGATTGTACAGGCTGCCAGCTTAGGAGTTGTTAACTGCAGTTCCAGAGAGCAGTACAGGCATAGAACAACAAGAATCTTGGTAAAGGGTTCTATACTCTCTTTATAACTTATGATGTCTTCAGAGCTTCCCCCGAGCATGTTTCTGCCCTTGAAACAGTAATCCTAAACATAGTGTGTACTATTCCATAAGTGTCTCTGGTCTTTTTCTTGCAGGTTGTTTTCACTTTGCAGCCCATTTAAAAATGCAGTTCCATGATGAAGATGTACCATGTCTTCCCTAAAGCCAAAGCGTGGCTTTTGCTCATGTCTCTTTTACCATTGCTGATTTCCAAAAACACCAAAGAAAAATCCCAAACATGGACCCAGGAGCATTTGGAAGCAAATGAATTTAACTGGCTTTAAGTTAACTTGTGAACTTAATGTGGATGACACTAGTCTTAAATTTAACTAGTGTGTTGCACTTGGCTAAAAAAATGTGCTAGATGGGAAAGCACCGAGTGGGTTGGTTGTCACATACGAGAAACAGCATCTTCCGTAAGAGTTTGTCTGCTTGTACTGCTCTAGGAACTTGCTTCTATATTCTTAAGTTGTGTTCTTGTCCTGGTTATTCCATCTGTACTTGTAAGAGATTTGCATTTGCACCTTGGATGCAAATACTTGGTTGTTATTTTCCATGGTGTTGGAAGATTCATGGTGGTCACATTATGATAGAGTTTTCTTATTGTAGCTTTTAAAGTTTGGTGTTTTTCTTTCAATGTAGCAATTCCTTAATCTCACTGTAAGGCAAATTTAAGTTCTGATGGCATCTGGAGGAAGACATTGAATGGGATTCGTCCCATGTTGAACTAAAATAAGCTGCATGTGCAGTAATAAAAAATTTACCTCCTATAGCCTGCCTTTACTTTAGATGTTTTTCTTTACTCTTTTTTGAGTATCTCTTGCTGTCTTTCAGAATCTCTTCTCCTTTCCTTTGCTCTTCTCTTTTCGTGACTATTATCTTGCTGTCTTAAACTTTCTTGGTCTTTGTGCTTTGTCTACCTTATTGCGCTTCTGCTTGTCTCTGTTCTTTCACCTGTGCTTAATTCTCTGTTTCCACTAAAAATTGACTCTCAGGTTTTGGCCCAGTGATTTAATGAGAGAATACATAACACAGGGTATTTCAAGTGTATTAGTAAAAATCTGACTTTAGAACAAACTATGAAACCTGAGTTCTGATTCAGTCCTGCTCAGTTGTATTCTTTGACATGTCTTTCTGTTTCTAACTTGATCAGTTGCAACTGGAAGATGATCAGGGCGTGAATTTGGGACTTGAGAGCAGTTTAACACTTCGCCGTCTTCTAGTCTGGACATACGATCCCAAAATAAGGTTAAAGACCCTTGCAGCTCTTGTTGATCACTGTCAAGGTCTGTTTAACATTAATTTAATATTTCTGGGGAAGTTACATACCTTTGAGTAGTTGTGCATGCTAGATATTGATATCAATAATATTAGTGCTTGTTTGGACTTTTTTTTTTAGAAAAATTTAAGTCGGTAATTCAGAGGATTCTCCCTCTTCTGGTTTAAACAAAGCATGACAAATTATAGTGCCATGTTGATACATTCAGACTTCCTACTTTTTTAAAACTAGAATGTGCTCAAAAAATTCGATTTTAAGTATGCACTTTTCATGCTATTTTCAATTACTCAATCATCTTGCAGAGAATGGTACACTGAAAAAACCCTAGTAATATATTATGAAGTGACTGGCTTAGTTTCTTCACTATGTATGAGTATTATGCAATTTCTCTGTATATGATGGCATAGAAGAATAATTTGCCATTTGTCTGTGGATTCATGTTAAACAACAAAACTTTGCAAATTTGCAAATATCATGTGATTTTGTTGGCAATCCACAAGAAGATGGTGGGGAGAGTAATGTTAGAGTTTACCAGAACTTTGGCTAGTAACTGACTAAACTGACCAGTAACTGATGCTTTTCCCTGAGGGTGCTTCAGATTTGAGATTGTAGCCCTTTAGAAAGAGCATCTTAGCAAAAAAACCTGTTTTACCTTGATTATTGGAATTGGTAGCAAATTCTTTAAAAAGTGGGCTTTACTTTTAAGATACTAGTGAAAATTTTGAGTTTTATGGCCTCTGCTGCAAGGAAGCTGTAAGCTGTGGAGTATAGCAGCAAAATCAAATATTCTATCTGTTTTTTAACTTTTTTTTTCGACAGCCTCTTACTTTTCAATTGCAAGAAGACAGGAGATGTTACCTAATGGAGCTATGGGGGCAACTATAATCAAGAAACAGGAAAGCTGTGTTTGTGTGCATATGTGCGCACAGAATATAAGTGTCAAGAGCAGGAGAGAAAGAAAACATTCTAAGGCTCCTTTAATGCTTCTCTGGAAGCATAACATCAACCTCTGTGTGTGATCTGATGTGTGATGATCTTGAAATTTGCATTCCTCTAAGCTACCATAAAGTAGACAGAGAACTCTGCTTTTAATGCTTTAGTAAGATTAATAATTCATGCCTTAAAACCTAGGAATTCCCTGTTAGCAGTAAAAAAATCTACTTTTGCTACATTTTAGAATTGCTGTTTAGCAAGCTCATTGTGACACAAGGATAGCTAAAATCAATGGCTGCTAAATTGAAATGGGGTGTGTATGGTTTTCCTTCAAATGTTTCTGTTCCTCTCCCCTATGGTCTTACAGGGAGAAAAGGTGGTGAACTAGCCTCAGCAGTTCATGCCTACACTAAAACAGGAGATCCCTACATGAGATCTCTGGTTCAGCACATTCTTGGCCTAGTATCCCATCCTGTACTGAACTTCCTTTATCGCTGGATTTATGATGGAGAGCTGGAGGATACATACCATGAGGTAATGTACGTGCTACAGTAAATACTTCATCTCTTTGCCTTGGGGTATAATAATCTGTGGGAATTTAGAGGAGAGTTTGAAAAGTAGGGTGTGATGAAAATGTATGACATGAGTAAGCAATACATACAATAACAAACTGAAATATCACTCTCTTCATGAATTCTTCGTGAATTTGGTATCTGCAGGTTGCTGTGTTGCAGTATGTTGTCTTCAACAAATCATATCCTCGGTCTGGTTAGTAGAGTCAGAATGGTGCACTGACAGTAGCTTCTTGTTTCTGAAGGCAAAACAATTTCTCTATATCTTTTCTTGCTTACTGTAACAACAGTAATGTATGCAGAGTTCTTTGTAACAGTTTAGAATGTAAGCCTTGTATTTGAAATGAAGCTCATCTTTCTCTGACTGCATGCTATTATCCTTGATAAGTAAGTTCAAACTAGGTAGAAGAGCTTTATGATTCCAGAATAGAAACTCTGCAGAGTTATTTGTTGTGAGTTCTGTAACATCAAGTTCCAGTAATTGTCCTTTTTCTTCTTGGAAATATTTTTATGCTTTTTTAAATTCTCTCAACACATTCCTGTCTCCAATCACTACAGTCTTTTTAAAGTGATTAGATTTTTAAAATTTTTTTTTTCCAAGAAGGCAAAGAATCATTTTTTAAAATTATTTGAGCACTTCTGAGAAAATCTGAGTAATTTTACTTGAGAGTGAAATATGCTGTTTCTTTGGAATGTCCATATTTTGGTTAAAATTTAAGTGAGTGACAGTAACAGCTGATCTTTAAGGTCAGCATTATGTAAAATGTCTATTAATCTTCTTTTAGAAGTGTAAAATAGATTCTTTTTTTCCCAGCTACTCCCCAGATATGAGGTTTTGTCTTTGTTAGCTCTAACCTCTGCATGTGCACTGTAAGAGTGTTCTTAATCTTAAAAATTATTGTTGGATGTGTTGTACTGAAAGCTACAATTTTGGTATTATAGACAGTTTTGAACTAAGACAATTGAGCATTCTTGGAGAAAATGGTGTTTGGAGGCAGTGAAAAAAGTTTGTGTCCAGAAAATGGGTGTATGTCCTCAGGATAAGGACAGAATCCATCCAAAATTCACTTCAACAAAACTAATAAAGTCGTTTTAGTTTTTTACAAATGAGAGGATTCTCTTGTGTGGAGTTGAGAGACTATAGCATTTGATCACCGTATCAACTGCAAAATTTTTTGGGGATTGTGGGTTTTTTTGTGGGTTTTTTTTCCTCTCCATCTGTTAAAATAGTAGGAATAATAGGTGAAACTATAGGTTAGAGTTTACATTAGTCTTTTGCTTTTAATATTTATTTCAATCTTCAGTTTTTTGTAGCTTCAGATCCTACAGTTAAAACTGATCGGTTGTGGCATGACAAATATACTTTGAGGAAATCAATGATCCCTTCTTTTATTACAATGGAGCAATCAAAAAAGGTATGAATCTAAAAGTTCATCTTCTGGTGATTTGTTTGCCCTATGCTGCTGCTTAGATTTCTATTGAGAAAATAGTGGACAAATTTAACAAAGAATAATCCTCTCAGGAATTTTAGAATTGTTTCCTGAGGAAGAGACTGTAGGACTGTTTTTCCTTTCCATTCTCTAACTCTTAAACTGGGGGAAAAGAACTTTTGTGTTTAAAACCTTTTCATGTTAGCATTGCTGTTCTGGATTGCTGAGGTTGGGATTGTGAAACTAAGGGCACAGAAAGATGACAGCATATCTTGTTGTCCTGGTGGTTGTGGGCGGCTTCTTCATTTGGTGTTTTTTTATGTGCAAATTGCTTGTTTAAAAATCCTGTTTTGTTCAGGTTCTTCTAATAGGAAAATCCATAAACTTCTTGCATCAAGTTTGTCATGATCAAACTCCATCCACAAAGATGATTGCTGTTGCAAAATCTGCAGAGTCTTCAAAAGATGGTACAGTATTCATATTATTTATTCAGTGTCTCCCCTTTGAACTGACCTCCCGTACAATACGTGTTTTAGACTGTAAACTGACTTTATGGATGGTGGGGTGGAAAGGAGCACAAAAGTCCCATCTGCCTTAAAATATAGATAATATAATGGATACTTCTTTTTTACAGAAGATGTATGTTGATGCATGTGCATAATTTTCTTAATTTGATAGGTTTGCTGGATGTTTGTTAATGTACTGAATTTCTGAATGAAACCATTTTAAAAAACAGTTCGCCTTCAGCTGCCTCAGCTGGGGTGGGAGCAGGGATATTCTTGAGTGCTGCAACAAGAATATAGTATGTTTGACTTCTCATCAAATATACTTCATCATACAATTCTGTAATAATACTGAGTTAACTTTGTGGTTGAAAAATAAAAATACTCAATTGGTTGTAAATAAGAGAATGAGCAATAAAAACAGGACAGAAGCCTTTTTAACCTTTCTGTTAATGCACCATGCCAATATGTCAAAAAAAATTAAGTATGTGGAAGGTTAGTAAAATTCTTTTTGAAGATTACTTAAAATTGGGGTTGCTGGCTGTTGAACATGGAACCAAAACTTAACTATCAGAATTCCTTCAGTTTATTTTATTTTATTTAAAACAGATCTCGATTTTAATGAATGAGAACTTGTATATCATTTGGAGTTATTTTTTGGTGGCATGTTTGTTGCAATGAAATTAACATCGTTATGACCAAAGATAGCAAATAGTAAGCATCTAAACCAAAGAGGCTTTATGTCTGAATACTAAGCAAAAATTGTGTAGGATACCGCTACATCTCAGAGAAAGGAATGATTGCTCCCTTCTGGTGAAAGTGGTATTTTGCCTCTGTAACTTCTTTTGATAACTTGTTTAATATACCAAAGATAGTCTAACTGTTAAGATATCCCAGTGAGCTGTAAGTTTTCTGATGCTAATCATCTACATATTTTTCTGTCAAATTCTTGTTTTCAAAGAATATCCTTCTTTACACTTTAGAACATAATATTACTTACATAATAACTTTAAAGCTTGTGTATGTGGGGTTGTTGGGTTTGGGGTTTTTTTTCCCCCCAAATAACCTTGGATTAGTTTTAATAGTAACTCTTCACAGTATGGATTTCTGGCATGAGTACCTCCATGAAAAATGTTCTAGTAATAAAATCCCACCCACATCTGGAAGAATAAGTCATCTAATAATGTGATTCTTGTACCATGTTCAGTGCTTGCTTAGTCAAAGATAAGCCTAAAGTGCAGAGAGGGGTCAGGGTTAAGTGAATAAGGGCTATAAATGCATTTAAACAATCATCATGCCAGCTACTCCTGGAAAAAAGGAAAAAGCATTCTTTGGCTGCACTATTTTCACCACTTTATACAGCATTTATGGCCGTGCTTTTCCAATATTACTTTAAATTTGCACTTGTTTCTCTCTCTCCTTGACTGAATGGAAGATCTGTGCAAATGCAGGTTTCCTATTATGTAGGGGATGAGTGCTTCAAAGCACCTACATTATCTTAAGTGCTGAGAATAACTGTTTGAGACAGAAGCATAGTTTTAGAAATATGTTACTCTATCTGCAGTGTGCTGAAGGCATGCTGACCTTGTGGTTGGCAGCCTAAATACCTCGTGGTATTGCATTGCTTTAATTTTGCATGAAACTGCATTTGCGTTTAGGGCATTTTACCCATTTAATCCTGAAAGAACATCCTCTGTCAGAGATGTTGGAAATGCTTCCTTTCATGCTTGTTTGTGCCATCTGACAATATTCTGAAAGTCCTTTTAGATAATTACTTATTATTAAGATCATGGAAAGCTAGGATGTCAGCCTGAGTTCTGGATGCTTTTTCTCATTTTAAATCTCAATATTTCATGGGTTTGGCTGTGTTATTGCTTTCATTTGCTTTGGGATCTTAATGATCATGTTTCTCCAGCTTCCTTTTGATGCTGAAGTAAGCAGGGTGTAGAAAACTGTCTGAACATGTATTAAAACAAGAGGTCTGACATAACTGTATAGAAGTTGGTCATCTTGCCTGGCAGGGAATTTTACAGCTTCTGGGAGAGAGGAACAGTAAGAAAGGCAGATGAAGTGACCTCAGCCCCAACATGTAGTTGTAGTCCATAGTTTGGGGTCTTCTGGACCAGGAATGACACTACATTCAGTAGCAGCTCATGGACCTGCCTGTCAGTGCTTTTAGTCTGACCCTTTCTTTATCCATTTCTGGCTTTTCAGTGTTCTGAGATCATTTTGCACAGTTTTCAAAACTTGTGCCTAGGCCTCTTGTTTGTTGATGTAAACAACCTTTTTAGCAGTTTTGCATGGCAAACGGGAATGCTGCGTTTTGCCTGTGCTGGGGTGTGTGTGTCTATGCAGAGGTGGTGCATTACAACTACATAGGTAAAACTGAACTTTCCAGTCTGAGTTGAAGGACTGTGGCCAGGTCACTTCCTTCAAGGCAAGAGGATCAGTACTAAGGAGAGGGGAAAGGCTGCTTTTCCTGCTTGAGACAGTAAGAAGTCGAGACTGGTCTGTGTGTCTCAGAGGTACTGCCTTAGACACGCTCACCCCTGTGTGAGGACCAGCATGCCTGACATGGTGGGCTGGCTACAGACAAGCCAGGGAGTTGCCTTCTGGCTTTGCCTGTGCCTTGAGCTGGTGCTAGGCCCAACCTCTGTGTCCAGTGGCTGAAGATACTGGCTGGTAACTCTCTCTGGATTGGCTTGTTCCCTCTTGTTTTGCCTGTAAGGCTCACAGCATCTTGAGGAAGGACACTTGCACTTACTGCAGGTTGTATTAATTCTCACATCTGTAAGGTTGATGTGTGTTACTTGACTAAGTAGTATTTCTCTTGTGTAAGGATTTTAAACACAGCAATGTATCATAAAAGTGTCATCTTGTTGACATCTCTTGCACTTTTTGTGTCTTATGGAGAGTTTCACTGGTTACTGAATCATAGTTTGGAAACCTCTGGGAATGTCAGTGAACCAGACATTGAATTTTCCCTTTTTAAAGAGTGACTTCTTTATTAGAGCCACTGCTTATTTCTTCAGTTTGTAAGCATTTTATTAATTGAGTAGTTAAAGTGAGAGTATATCCTTTAATGCTGAAGAAGATCTGATTTTTGTGATCGTTGGCAATCCAGTATTTGGAGTATTGTTCCATGTTGCCTGAAGAGGCTGCAGTTCTTGCTATCTTGTAACAGCTTTACCTGAGTCCCTTTCTCGATAAGCTTATAGTTATAGAAAACAGTGAAATAAGCTTCCTACTACTTTCTACTGCTTCCTGCTTTCTGTCCCCAAATTGCCTTGCATTAAAGATGGAGAGAAAATATCAGGTTGCTGGCTGTCCCCCAGGTAAAACGAGAATCTCTCGTTCTTTTATGTATAGAAACTCTCTTCTGAGTTTTTTAACATCCTGATTCTTTGATTTATTTTTCCCCAGACCCTTAGAAGTGCCTTCTGATTTAGATTCCCCCCAACAAAGGTTTTTCCTAACTCTGAGCTTTTAGATCTCCATAAATTATTTCATTTGTAAACTGTGATATTTCAGCAAGCTTAAAAATCCCCACCTTTTTCTGTAAAAGTGACATAATACGAGCTTTTACTGGAAAGTACAAACTGGGCACAGATTAAAAGTAATATTGTTGAAGTATAGGCTGCTTTAGACTTGCTTTTGCTTTGGCTATGGCAAATGTATAGCTGAGTGGATCAGAAGAAATGGCAGTTTTTCTGTTTGTGTGTTTCAACTCCAAAGCTTGTTTGCCTCAGTTTTGGAAAACTACTAATTTAATTTTAATTTTTATTTTCTTTTAGCTGCTGATTTGTTCACAGATCTGGAAAACGCATTTCAAGAGAAAATTGATGCAGCTTATTTTGAAACCAGCAAATACCTGCTGGATGTTCTCAATAAGAAGTACAATTTGCTGGAACACATGCAGGCCATGAGGCGCTACTTGTTACTTGGTCAAGGAGACTTTATCAGGCATTTAATGGACTTGCTCAAGTAAGACAATAGGAAGGGTAATTGTGTTGAATTTCTGATGCTTCTGTGCATGATCAGCACAGAAACTTTTTTGCTTTTTGAAGAGGACCCTCTAAGTACCTTGTTCAATTAAACCTTTGAGTAATAACTTTTAAATTCTATTTTGGATTTAATTTCTTTGACCCTGAGGCTTAAAATTTGTTCTTCCTTTTTGATTAGGCATACATACAGTACCATTTCACAAAGTCTTGAAAAGTTGCACTAATGTAGATATCTTTATGCCAGCCCTGTGACAGCCTCGAGGATGTTGGCACTTCTCTTGCTCCTGTCAGCAAATTTAAGCAGAAAAGTTCTGCTGCTCTTGATCCTGCTGGTTAGCGCTGCTGGGACTGTTAGGCCTCTCTGTATTTTGGGGGTGTTTGGTCCAAAACATTGTTTCAAAACCCCTCAATGCATTTTAAAAAATCTAATTGATTCCTCACTGGCTTCTGTTTTAAGCACCCAGGTGCACCCACAACTACCGATTCCAGTTCTTAAAGTGTATTGAGAACTCACTTTTACATGGTGGTGCTACTGATGAAATTTAGTCAGTCAGAAGGGTTGTTTGCAAAGCTTTTCTTTGATCTAGAGGTCAGGCTTTGTAATAGAGCTTTCATTAACTTGTTTGTAAATCAAAATCAAGATTGTCTGCTGGCAGCTTGTACATGACTATGCTTTTTAATGTGAAGCAGAATAAGGTTGGTTTGTGGAGTCAGTATTACATTTGAGGCAGAAGGAGTGAGAGGCTTTCCAGTACTGATCCTGAGGGAAAGAGAGAGGTAGTACAAGACCTGCATGTTGCAACTCTTTGGAAAGTTGGAGTTACGTAGAGGGGGAGTGGGTTTCTGTGTTTCTGCCAGCACTTCTGAGCCTGCAAGATGGCGATCAGAAGGTTTCTGAAAACTGAAGTGAAATTATTGGTTTGATGTGCTAATGATGTAATCTGCCTCATTTTAGATATGAATGCAACTCAGATTACAGACTAGCTAAACTAGCAATCCTGGTAACTTCAAATTACTGGCATTAAATGAGGATTAAGTTACTCCTCATGCTAATGTTCAGGAGTATAGCTGCATATGAATACACATACTCTGCTCATACTCTGTGCAAATATTTTGCTCACTGCTTCTTCATGATTAAGACTGAAAGAGTAATACGAGAAGTTTTTAATGTCTCTTAGAAAAGAGTTTTGCTGTGTGCTGCAGTAACTACTGAATTCCTGCTGCAGAGTATTTCAGTAATGTGCTATGACTGTTTCATAACCACCAGGCCAGAGCTTGCACGACCAGCTACCACCTTATATCAGCATAATCTAACTGGAATCCTGGAAACAGCAGTGAGGGCAACAAATGCCCAGTTCGATAATCCTGAGATTCTCAAGCGATTGGATGTTCGACTTCTGGAGGTCTGTTGCATCATGGTGACTCTGACCTGAAACATACCTTTGTGTGTGTGTGTGTATACATGCAGACATCTATTTTGTGTGTGTATATGAGTACATTTCTCCCCTTCCTTACCACTGAAGTGTACTTTGAATAATATAAAGGTCATTTAGTAAGTCTTCTTATTCTCCCTTTCCTTGTCTGTTGTCTATTTGTATTTCAAGATGTGGGTTTGCAGCCATTGACAGTACAAGGTTGACTATTTGGGGCCTAACAGAAATTTATGCTGATGGCCCTGATTTGAGGTTCTCCAAACAGCTCTTACTGCTGTTGCTCTTACAAGAATTGGAGCAGGAAGGGGCAGGTTGGGGTGTGTGTCTTCTTCTTGCCCTTAGTTAAAAAAAGAAAAGCATTGAAAGCACATTTCATGGAAGAGACCTGTGGTAAGAAACTTTAATTAATGTGAAAGCTTCATTCCCAGAGGTGAGACTTTAGTGATGAGCTATAGCATCTGAAATAAGTATTTCAGATGCCAAAGAATTTTTTCCTTACCTTTATTTTCCTTTATTGTGTTCAGTGGAGAAACACTGACATTAGAAACATCAATATTTGTGTGAGATGAGTCTCACCCTTGTATCACAGGGTTTGATTAATTTTTGCTAAATCTGCTACTTTCAGCAAAAAACTCCTGTATCTCTTGTTGATGTGGATGCTTGTTTGCTCATAGGCCTTTCATAGGCTTGTTTGCTCATGAAAGAGTAAGCAAGAGTTGGTCTTCAGCATTAGTATGCTCTGATTATACACTGACAGTAGCATATCTTTTTAACCCAGGTGTCTCCTGGGGACACTGGATGGGATGTCTTCAGCCTGGACTATCATGTCGATGGGCCAATAGCAACGGTAATGTCATACACTGCTGGTTCTGTATGTGTCTTGGGTGCTGAATTAAATTGCTAAGTGGTTTTTTTTTTAATTGAGGTAACCTTTTTTTGTTTTGCAGTGTGAGATCAGAGATGGTATTTTTGGCATCTAGGATGTACCCACTATATTAACAGTTAAACAAAAATCTCAATTCTTAGCAGTTAACTGTGAGTGCTGAAAAGCTGCGTTTAAAACAGTCATTACTGAAAATCAGTAATTCATTTGTTCCAGCAGTTTTTAGCAAGTACTTAATAAACTGAGTGCTCCTATTCTTTGATAATTATTAGTCTGTAGATGTTAATTTGGGAAAATTTGCAAGGAACTGAAGAATGTATTTGTGGAGAACTTACTTATGCTGTCTAAATGGCATTTGATCGGTAGTTGCACTGTTTATCAGAATGTATTTAGCCTCGATAAAGAACTTGTAAAGAACTTTTTTTTTAAGCAGGACAAACTGTGAGTCTGACCAGCAGAAGGCATTTTCATATGCAACTTTAAAGGAGGCTTAGGCTTTATGTTCACCCCTTCTTATGCTTCCAGCAGTGCCCTCTGCCTACTTAAATGCTAGGTAACAGTACAGCCTTCAAGGGAGGATCTTTCCAAAAGCTCTGGGAGTTCCAGGAAACTTTTTTTTTTGCTATATTTACCAATAAACTGCATGGATCAGGTAAGATGGACTGTGAAGAGGTTCTTGGTACTTCAGGACATATGGTATGTCTATTAATTTGTACTGATATTTTCTTTATTCTGTAGGTATTTACACGTGAGTGCATGAGCCACTACTTAAGAGTATTTAATTTCCTTTGGAGAGCGAAGAGAATGGAATATATTCTTACTGATATATGGAAAGGACATATGTGCAATGCAAAACTTCTGAAAAGTATGCCAGGTGAGAGGTGTCCAGATGGATGACATGCTTGTAAAACGGATTTACATGACTGCGTTTTATTTTATGTGTGTTAAGGGGGGGGGGAAAAAGGTCTGATGAATGATGTACAGATTAATTTTGTATTTTGTTGCTCCTCTTGGCTGGCTGTTTAATGGGTAGGTAATGGTGATGATGAAGGTTAAACAGCATTATTGTAAATGGAAGTTTCCTATTTGTTGTTTTACTTAATCCTTGGTCCCTTTCTTGAAAAGTCACACTAATACAAGTATCTTTATGCTGGCCCAGTTGTGAGACTGTAACTCTTCCATCCCTTTGTAGTCATATTCCTTTAGGCCTTCCTATTTGTACCCCATGTCTCCCTCTTTCTTGTGCTGTCTGTTAACTATTTAGTCTCATACATGCACAGTTCTGAATTGACTAGTTTTACCTTCACTTATTCCCTTTGCTTTTGTTTAGCTAAGAACAGAAGAGGCTGAGAAGAGAAAGATATTTTAGAAGAAATAAGAAAGCTCTGAAATGTAGTGGCTCTGGTGTATATTTCATGGACTGGGACTTTTTGATCCTATTTCTCAGTTAGAGAATATAGTCATATTTGTGAGCATCCGTACTGGTTCACTCTTGAATTTTTTTTAATCAATCTACATTTCTTTCAGTAAAAAATACCTATTGAGAGTTACACTTCTTTATGTCACAGTAATACTTTCAAGTTTATTGTTTTATAATTAAGAACTTTTGGTGGGCGGGAGAGGACACCTGGCCTCAGAAGGTCACTGCTGCTGCCAATAAGATTATTAGTGGCTGTGTTACGAAGTATTCAATTTGGTGACAAAAAATTTACCAAGCTGATTTGTTGGCTGTGCTTGTTCTTGCAGTCCTTAACATGCCATCTCTGGATTTTTTTACAGAGCTTTCTGGGGTGCTGCATCAGTGTCACGTTCTGGCATCAGAAATGGTCCATTTCATTCATCAAATGCAGTATTACATTACATTTGAGGTATACTCTACCCATGCAATTAGTTACTTGGAAAATGAAGCACTTTTAATATTCTGTATGTGTTGTGTGTCTTAAATTTCAAAGAGCTTGTCATCTAGCAAATCAAAACGGCCCAATCCTGTATCATTGCTCCAGGTGCTTGAATGTTCATGGGATGAACTCTGGAACAAGGTCCAACAAGCACAGGACTTGGATCACATCATTGCAGCTCATGAAGTTTTTCTGGACACAATCATAGCTCGGTGCTTGCTGGATAGTGATTCCAGGGTAAGTCTTCTCCTTTGCATGAAATTGTAACTTTATGATCTTGGCATATATGTTAGGAACCACCTTCTTTAACATGGTAGGAGCAAAGGGAAAAATCATTTTTATTCCTCTGATACATGATTTTATAATGATAGGTTCTGTACCTACTGTCCAGACATAGTGACACATGTTGATAAAAAACTTGCTGCAGTGTGGGCCAGTTGTTTTTCGTCCTAAGAAGCTGTGTGATCGTGCAACAGCTGCCTTAGGGCTTTGCAAAACAGCGTCTCTGGCTGTGTAAAAAAGATTGTTTTTTTATTTACTCCTATTGTGGAGAAAGGTGGTAACCTAAAACTCTTGTGCTGTGCAGCTGTTTAATTAAAATCAATTATTTTGTTGACTGTCTCACAGGTACTTCTCAACCAGCTTCGAGCAGTTTTTGACCAGATCATTGAGCTCCAGAATGCCCAAGATGCAATGTACAGAGCTGCTCTGGAGGAGCTGCAGCTGAGGTTGCAATTTGAAGAGAGAAAAAAGCAGCGTGAGCTTGAGGTGCAATAAGGATATTACTAGAATGTGAAAATGAATTGAGGCCTTTTATATGTGGAGGATTGTAGATACCATGTAGAGGTACAGCAAAAATGAAAAATGTAGTTGGGACAGATGTAAAAGTCAGCAGCAGTTGCTAGTGACTTCAAGCAAAATTGATGAGTGGTGTTTTTGATTTCTGTCTTGCCCAAAATCTAAGCTGATTTCTCTAGTGGCCTTTGGAGGATGAGAAATTTAGGGCTCTTTTAGATGAAGTAAATGGAACCCTTTTGCAAAAACTGCCATAGCTCCATGTCTGCCTCCCTGCTGCATGACTGTGACATGCAGTGTTGGTGTGAGACTTGCCTGCTTTGCTGACCTCTTCTTTCTTTCATGTGCTGTACAACCCCCAAGGGGGGTCTGATAGTTTCCATATTGGAGGCTCTATGTTTGTCTTTCTGTGGCAATGGTTGGTTTTTAGAAACCTGATGTAGCTGGGCAGAGGGTGGCCCAGTTAGCAACTTGAATCATATGATGTTTCACCTCTTGTTTGGTTTCTATGTAGGGCAAGTGGGGTGTAACTGCATCAGAAGAGGAAGAAGAGAACAAGAGGATGAAAGAATTTCAAGACTCCATACCTAAAATGTGTTCACAGCTGCGAATACTCACTCACTTTTACCAGGTGCCTCTCAAATTATATTTTTCTAAAATACGCTGAGCTTTGTGTAGAAATGAATTTCAAATATTGAGTAGGTGTAACTTCTATATTCTCGTGTGTGCAGTTTGTGGATCTAGATCTTTGTTTTTTCCTTCTCTACTTGTAAGCCTGTGTTCACTGTTCCTTAGTAGTCAAAGGTTTTATGATCATTTATGTTCCCTGACAAAGGACAAGAGTCATTTCATATAAGTTGTCTTCTTCCTCCAGTAGTGAAAGTAATAGCTATCTTCTGGTGTAGTCTGAGGGGGGGAAAAAGATAGAATTCCTTCTGCATTCCATGTTTTCCTCACTGTCTTTGCAAGTTATTTTTAGTAAATAACTGCAGAAAGTTTCTTATTAAGGGCCTAACACTTAATTTTAAGCTCACTGAGGTGGGCAGTGGATAAGATGTTTGGGAGAACATGTGCAGGCTATCTTCTATAAGTAGTTTATTCTGGCTTTGTCTTAATTTGTTATATCTGATGCGAAAGCTACCATTCCCCAGAAAAATGAGCCTAAGTCTTTAAGTGTAGGTTGTAAATAAATTGTGGTTTATGTGCTCTACAAGATTGCTACAAGTTGGCAATGTAGGTGTTGCCTGCTTGGACTGTATTCATGCTGAGCCCTACTATGGATTTTCCATACAGGATTTCCCCTGGCCAGCCTTGGTCATCTCTGGAGATAATGGAGTGCTCTAGTTGTGGGTATGTTCATGTTAATATTTAGTGGAGATTAGGAATGAGCTCTTCAAGTGAGTCTTCTCATCCTCCCTAAGTCCTCTGCTTTCCTGTGTCCTGCAGGACTCTTGCAGTGGCATGGCTAGGGCTGAATGGGAAGATGGGATGCAGAGGTGTGCCTCCCACATGCCAAGTGCAAATCCCCCATCAAATCACTCCAAATGCACAGTCTAGTTGGGTCTGCAGCACTGACTGCCCTACTGGGCACATGCTTTACTGTTCTGGGGTGTAAGTCCTGCTGTACTACCCATATCAAATGGGTATGTTTGAAGCAAGCAGTACTCTAAGGCTGGCCTGGATGGCATTGGACCCGCAACATGGACTCAAGGTGAGGTCTCCTGTTGGCACAGATTGGATCCTGAATGTTGTCCCGAGGCAGTGGCACGCAGAGGCAGCTGCTCTGCAGCCTGGGAGTCTTCTGACATTTCGAGTGTGCCAGCAGGGCACAGGGATTGGGGAGACTGAGCTGGTTGCACTGGAGACTCTGGCATGCACAGCAGATACTTGAAAAATAAAAATGAAGGTCTGGGTTTTTGCAGAAAGTATGAATCCAGCATATCTGATTTGTTAACTGTTGGATATGGACCCTTGTGCTTGCCTTTCCCCAGATTCTCTCTGCCTCTTTACCAGGTCTGTGCACCACCTGATGTTCCTGTGCAAAATGCACCAGGGCTGTTTTCTTAGCTGTCTCTTGGGTTTTTCTTTCCCCCTCAGGGAATCGTCCAGCAGTTCTTGGTCCTGCTGACAACCAGTTCTGATGAGAGCCTTCGGTTCCTGAGCTTTAGA
>NW_024580667.1:22293979-22310329 GCF_017639235.1 Corvus kubaryi | reverse complement strand
ATTACCAGACTGTATGGGCTGATTGAACCTCATGCAATCAACTTGTTGAATCATCCTTTTAAACAAACGCCAATTTTATTTGAAGCTTTCTGAGCTTTTTCCACTGTAACTTATATCTGTGTCAAAGGAATCACATGTTCTTTTGTTTATAGAAAGCACCATTTCCTTTTTTAACAAGAAAACATAAATCATTTTAAATAAATTCTTGTTCTAATTTAAATCACTTTGGTTATAGCCAAGAGTTTTGGATTCAGACCGAATGTTCTTGTTAGGAAATTATATAAAGCATTTGATTATCCTAACTTTCAATACTGTGATAATATTTATAACAAACTTATATACTTTGAATTTTTTCTTTGTTTGTTTTCAAGGTTAGTATTACAAATAGTAGTCATTTAGTAGGGAAATTCTGTGGTTACTGTACAGGAGTGAGCTGTAGAAGCAGATCAGGAGTGGCCTTACTGCTTATGAAGTGTCCTAAGACCTAAAGTTAAAACCCCAATGGTGTCAAAGGAAAGTATTGTTTCTTTTCAAAAACTGATGTTAGAATATATCTCGAGTAATCGAGATTTACTTTATTTCTCTTTCCTTGTTTATTTTCCTGCTATATGTTTATATATTTCTATTCAGATATTGCAGGAGGGAAAGTTTCTGAGTTTGTTTGCAAAAAAGGCATTATGTCAGGTGATTGAAGCATCCATGTATCACGTTTTACAAGTACAAATTTAGAAAAAACCAGTTGTCTTTCAAACAATTGTTTTGCCTTTTGCAATAGAAAGACGTTAATTTTTGAGCAGGGTAAGTGAGGAGAAGGCTCCAGTTCTGAGTGCAAGTGGTTTGCAAATCTCTCTAGCAAACAAACCCATTACATGGCTTTGGTGCTAGTATTAACTGTGGTTATAGTTGTGTGGAATTCGTTAATTAAATTTGCTCTCAAATGAACCGCATCTGTGACTTTTTTTGTCCTTTGCCCCTACTTTGCTTGAACCCCTGGGACACAGAGGCACCTCCCAGGCCATGCAGGTGAAGCTGCTCTGATTCATGAGGGTGATGCTTCAGACCTGCAGGTCCAGGCTAAGAGGTTTGTCCTCTGGCCATCTGACAGTGCTGACAGTGAAAGCAGTGCTTCCCAGTGGGCTATCCTGCAGGGTAACCTGCCTTTCCCAGGGGGGATGGACGCAGACCAGTCAATTGCACTTCGTGGTGTAAGAGGAATGAAACTGTAGAGAAGAGGTAACGTTCAGGCAGTGAGACAGCCCCAGGAAGGGGTTGGACACAGGGCAAGGGAGGTGGGGATTCAGCTGTGATGTCATTTTCTTTCTGGACAATTAGACATATCACTCTCAAGAGGAAGCCTTTTAAATTGAAATCAAAAGGAGTAGATTAACTTCTTAGCAGGCTGCCAATCCCTTGAAACAAATCTGCTGACAAGACTTCACAAATTCTGTAGTTGAGGCAAAGTCAATCTTTGGCCTCCTCCCAGCTCCAATACAATGTGCCCGGTATTTTTCACTAGAAGAATCTGGGTTATAGAACCTGCAACTTAGACTGCTGGTCTGTACTAAAGTTTGTTTGAGTGTACTGCATGTTTGACTGTACTAAACTAGTATCATGACCAGTAAATGACCAACTCCACTGTTGGGAGGCAGGCACAGTGGTTCTTCTAAGTTTTCATTTCTGAACAGCAGCTGTGGATAACAGGTATTTGTGATAGTTGCTTATGATTTTGGGATACAGTAGAATTACAGAAATTCTGGTCTTCTTATCCTTTGCTTTTGGTGCTGAGTTAGTGTAGGATGTCTCATGATCAGGCTGCTCTTCTGAAGCCACTGAATCCATACGATTGCCCTAGGACTTCTCTCCTAGAAGTCATGGATAGTTGACTGCAGCTATTGTTGAGATTTGTATTTTGTATGGCAATCGCATCCTCTTTTTGCTTATATTCCTGAGTTTTGTCTGTATTCTTCTGATTTTGAATCTTTTCTTATATGGGCACTATCAGTATTAGTTATTATTCTTCCTCTATAATAGTAAAAATGTTTCAGAAAAGGACAACAGGTGGACCCAATGATCTGAGAGGTCTTTTCCATCCTTTTCAATTCTCACTGATATGAGTTAAGAGGCCAATTAAAATAAAATTACATCAAAGATCTCAGTATTGTTACCAGCTAATGACGTACTCCAATGTTCAGTGGTGAATCCTGTGACTGCAAACATTTAATTGCTAATATCAACCACCAAATAAAGAACTATATGTGAGGGGAGGGGATCAGTGGTTTTCTCCATCACTGAAGTAACTACTGAAGCCAATGCTGCCCCAACCAATGTGAAATCAGAGACTGCCACAGAGACTGTTATATGGTGTTTTCATACATATCTGCAGCCTTCATGTTCCTCCTATCCAGAGGGAATCATGCAACCCATATGTTAGAGGGGAAGATCCTGCATTGCTGATAATCCTATGGAGTGTTTGATGTTGTTGTGTAATCTTGAGTAATCTGTCTTGACATTGACAAAAAGTTATCTTTTTCACTTTGTTAGTGTCTCTGAATGAGTGAAAATCCTGAAACAGCAACATTTTTTTGATTTCAGTAGCAACAAAGGGAACTTCCAAGTCATTGCAAATTAATATGCTGTGGAGTATCTCTGTAGACTCTCTCTAGAACTGCTTTTATGGCTGTGGCAGTTTTGATTGTTTTAATTATCTGATTCAGTGAGATGCAGCCGCATTCCCTCTTGTCCTTACAGCCTACCCACAGTTACAGAGAGGATCAAACCAGAGGGAGATCACTGCTGTCTTCCTACATACCTCTTTCACATGTCAGATGCTCAGAGATTTCTTGCTACACAGCGTGGAACTGGGCCTTTAATAGGAACTGATTTGGAGAGCTGTAATTTCAGCATTCAAGGGATACTCGCCAAGCTTTGCTAATGATTTAAATTTGCAGTTGTATTTAATGTTTTTTTTAATCTCTGCACATGTAGTCTGGGCTCTGGAGTGCAGGTCTGGGCTCAAAGCTGCGATCCCAAAGGAGACCTTGTCATCTGGACTTGGAGGCTGTTGGAGGACAGACCTTGAAAGAGATTGTTGGTGCATCCATTCTATTGATACTGTTGTGTTAAAGGATCTTCTTCCCTCAGTTGACTCATAATTCAAAGAGCATCCAGAGGATGCTTTAGACATATGTTTTAGTTTTAGGTAAACAGTTTTAGTCCAGTGAGGGGCAGAGAGTTGGACTTGATGATCCTTATGGGTCCCTTCCAACTTGAGATATTCTATGATTCTGTGATCTTGACCCTCAGAGCAATGAATGCTGTCTCTTCCCACTGATCTCACTAAAAGACCCATCTGCCATTGAATTGCTTTCATGGTTACACATCACAGTTGTTAAAAAAACTTCTTCCATGGGCAATCTACACATGTATGTTCCAATGCCAACATCAGCCTAAAGGATATGCTTCTTTTCTTCCCTCCTTGTCTTTACACAGGACCACACAATGCCATGGTTATTCTTGGCTGGCATTTGGCCCTTAAGCATTTTTGGACAGTTTTAAACAAGAAAGTCTCTCTCTTCTTCTACTTAGTTTGGCAGAATTTCCATTCCTTCAACACAGCACTGCTCTTGCTTTGCAGCTGCAGAGACTACAGTAACATGTTCCCTCCTTTCCACTTTTGTGTTAATTCATTCTTCTCTCCATCTCTGCTTTCTTGCTTCCTTGTTCATTTCTATGTGCTCTGTTATTTTGATATTGCCTTCTCTCTCCTTTTCAACACCTTTTAAAAATGAAAGAAATGAGAGAGACCTTATACTACTTCTTTTCTTGGGTTGGTGTGTTTCTCAACTATCCTTTAGAGTTTTACTATCCTTAAGAGTTTGCTACAACACAGACCTAAAGCACTCACTTTGCTGCAGGGTCTTCCCTGAGGAATTAGGCATACTCAGAAATAATCCCTGCATATGGAAGTTGAAACACTAACACTGTCTCACAAAAAGTATTTTGGGAGTGTCTTAGGTTAATTCCACAGAAACAGCTGTAGATGGTGGGACAGCCACAGTGAACATTGAAACTCCCACCCAGCCGCTCACTCACACACACCCTCACTCGGCTGGGGGTGGGGAAAACAGGAAGAACAGGAAGAAGAAAGCTCACAGGATAAGATAAACCAGATCACTTACCAATTACTGCTGCAGCAAAACAGACTTAACTTGACTAAAATTAATCAATTGCCAATTAAAATAAATATTTACTTACTGAATCAGGTAGTGAGGAAAAAAAAAAACCAAAACAATTGTTAAACCAACAGCTATCTTTCCCCCGTGCTCAAGTTCACTCTTTCATTCCAGACTCCTCTCCTCCTGCCCTTGTTACCACTGTAGACATTCAGTCCCTCCAGTGAGAAAATGACGGACTCGAGGAGGGTGTTTGTGATCAGGACGCAGTGGTTTCTCTCTGCCTCTCCTTTTCTTCCACATCTTTCTTCTGCTCCAGTGTGGGCTGCCAGGGGCTGCAGCTTCCTTCAGCAACATCCAGCTGGCCTGGTGTGGGGTCCTCCCTCCATCAGCTGCAGTGTGTACATCTGCTCCAGCGCCTGGAGCACCTCCTCTCCTTCTCTGACCTTTTTGGTGTTTGCATTGCTATTTCCCATCTTTTTTTACTTTCTGCCCAATCAGTGTTTTTTTTCCTTCCTTCCAAATATCACCATCGAGGCCCCACCAGCGTCACTGGCGGGCGCAGCTGTGGCCAGTGGTGTATCCACTAGAGCCATATGGAAATGGCTGTGTCTGGCATGGGGCAGCTCCCTCACAAACGCCATTCCTGCAGCCCCACTGCTGCCAGCCTCCTCCATTGAGACTCAACACAACATGCTCCTTTGGCATCTGAAAATCAACCTCAAACTGCATCTCTATGAACAAAAAGATGGAGCATTAAAAAAGATAGTGAAGTAGAGGGAGAGTTCTGGGATAAGCAGCATTCCACTGGGCTCCTCATCCCTCTGTCCAATAAATAATGTTTCTGCCCATCTCTCTGTAATCTTCTACCTACAAACTTAAAATTGTAGGCTTCCTACTGAAGATGTTCTGCATGAGGGAATTATGTATCTTCTGCTTTTACTGCGGCATAATAATAACAACAACAATGATAATATCATTACTGCACTTATTTTTCTTTGTTCTGTAGAATCATTTCAGCAGAAAAATGTTGCTTTATTTTTTATATTTATATTAGAGAGCTTTAATTTTTAAAGGGTTTTCTTAAGGTGTTTTTTGATGAATTCTCAAACCAGATTTGCACAACTGGATTTCAAAATTAATGCAATAAACAGACCATCAGTTTGGTGCAGTGTCTCACTCCGAATTCTCATGTTTGGCCTTATCAGAGTTTTTTCTTTGTATTCTGAATGACTCAATAACCACAACAGTGTCAGCAGTACCTCTGCAGCTGAAGTCATACAGCAATACAAAAACGTTTGCTGTCTTTCAGGTGAGTAAGACCCAACCCTAATCCCCAAAGCAAGAGTTCAAAACCAGCACAAGGATAGCTATATTTTACTAAATTTAGAAATAACAGGACCATTTTGGTATTGCCAAAATTATACCCCTTGCTAGCAGGCAAGTAGTCTTGACTTGACCTTGTGAAATACTTACTCTGCCCAGTGAAATGCAGAGAATATTTCAAGCAGAAAGAACTTGAAAACAGAAGTGAGATGAATAACTTTAGTATTTCAGTTGGGGTGAATTGCACTTGGAGGTGACTATATTCCACATGTACTGAATGGTGGCTCTGGTGACCACTTATCTCGGATAAGACTTCTGAAAGCCTGAAATGAGTTGTGATACCACAGTGGGCAAGAGGCGACGATGGGAAGGAGGTGCCTATAATTATGCCAGGGCTCCAGAGTTGCTAGGTTGCTGTACTGGAACTGACAATCATAAACTGACATTTTTGTATGTGTTTGGGTGCCACTGCTGCTTGCATTAAGTGATCTAAGCGATTGCCTTTATTTAGGACTAGGCAGAGCTCCTAGAAGCTCCTGGCAGCCCATTTCTTCCCCCTGAACCATAGGTAGACACTGCTGGTGGGCAACAGAAAGGAATTCTCCCAGTTCAAAATGCCTGGAGAATCAGTGGGTAGATCTCCTGTCTCAGGCCTGGCAGGGGGGAATGAAACAGAAAGGGTAGATTGCCCTAGTTTTTCTCCTCCTTTTTAAATCAGAGCAGTGCACCATCAGCCATCACATGCCCATTTACATTGTACTGCCATTTTCTTGGCCAGGAAGATTAATTTGGAAATATTTTATCTGCACAAATTTACCTGACACCAGGGCAGAGAGTGCTTTCAGAATGTAAATCATCATTTTCCTTTATGCAATGATGCTTTAAAACACAAATCAAAACACCAAAAATCTCTTGTGCGAAAGATGTTGCTTCTGCAAGTACCCTTTTAAACAAATGCATAGTATTCAGACTGCTCAGAAAACACAATTTGCTCTTAAATCCAGCACAGATTGGAATAAATAACACAAGTCCATACAGTAGCAGTAGGTTACAAATCATGCTTCAAGACTGAACTAAACTTTGCCTTCAAATGGACATTAAAAAACTATCCCCAAGGGGACTCTGGCCACCACTTGTGCCACGAACAGTGATGTCAAAGAGTGACATCTGTCCCCCAGATGCCGACGAGTGAGGGAGGTGGTCTCTCTGCAGCTAAGAGCCAATATTTTATAGGTCTGGATTGGGAATTGATTTTAACAGATTTCTTCAGATGTGACAAAAAAAAGACCACTGACAAATCTTGATATGAATGGCCAACTTGCATCAGTACATCTTGAAATAAAGAAATAGTTGAAACGAATGGAAAATTTCTTTGTGCTTATTATTTTAACTTTGGTCTTTAGAAGCCAAGATGGAAAAACATGTCTTGTTGGCAACAAGTTTCAGTAGTCAAGAATTGCTGTAATTCCATGCTCACTAAAACTTTCCAGCTTGTCAACAAGGATTTTTTAGCAGATGCTGGCAAATGCCTTGCTAAAATCAAGGTAGTGTTTTCTCCACAGTTCTCCCGTCATCTATCGAGTAAGTTGTTTCATCATAGAAGGCTATCATCCAATATGGTTTGTCTTAGTCACCTTCTTGACCTTAATTTGCTTGGAAATACCTTCCATGAGGGCTCAACACACAGCTTTCCCTGGGAAAAACGTGAGCCTGACTGGTGAGTAGTTTCCCAGATCTTTCTTTGGTAGATGATCATAAATTAGACTTTTCCTACTTGTCTGGGACTGTGACCTGCATGATCTTTCAAAGATGATAGAAAGCAGTTTTGCATTGAGGTTAACGAACTTTTTCAGCTCCTCAGCTGCATCTTATCAGGTCCCATAGCCTTGGCAATACTGGGTTTGTACAGATGGTCCCAAACTCTACTCTCCTCCACTTCTGTTAAGAATTTTATATCTACATTCCCTGTTCTTCTAAACCTCCTGGTGTATTGCACGTTGTTGAAATGAACATTTCCTGTCATTGAATTATTTTATAAAAATGTAGGTTTTAATTTTACCCTTCTTTTTTTTTTCTGATTATGATTATAGTTCCCTCATTAAAGAGAGAAGATTTTTATGCCACTTGACGCAACACAGCTGCAAATAAAAATACTTCTTTTTTTTTTTTCACATAGAAGTCATTAAAATGGTTTTTGCGAACAAGTGAATCCAGGTTCTGCAGCAAGAGCTTGTGATACCTGGATAAGAACTGCTAAAAAAACCACAGAGGAAACGCTAAAAAACTGTGAAGGTGATAGAAAAGGCAAGTGGCCTTTATTTTCTGAAGCACTGTTTCTCCCTCAAGGCTGAAATTCGGTAGTAAAAACAAAGCAGAAGACTCTGCCCTGGGTGTGTGTGAAGTTCGGATATGTTGGGCTGATGAGGAGGGCTCAGTGCCATGGCAGCAAGGCAGAGGCTGGTGCAGGCAGTGCTTGTAGCTGCAGAGATGTGCTGCCTGCTGGAAAGGCAGGACCAGCTCTGGGGCTGACACGTCTCCCAAGGAGACTAGGGAAAAATTCTGCAGACTTTAGGGACTCACACTGAGGCAAAATACAGCCCAGCAAAAGAAGGAGGCGAGGTAAAAGCACAGATACGACCACGTAGCCTGTGTGGTTTGCAAAGTGAGGGTGAGGTAAGCAAAGGGCTTCAGCTTGCAAACTTGTTCCCAGGGAAAATTTCCCACGATTTCACTGCACATTCTGCCAGTACGAAAACCAGGGCTGGTCCCACGTGAGGCTGGCACGACCACCTCACCGCACCAGTGCAGAACCACACATTACATTCAGGAAGGCTATGCAAGCTCTCCGCTAAACTCACAACAAAGCTGATTTTGAAACGGTTTTAATGATAGACAATCTGCATACCAATTGACTCATTTGCGTATACAATAGCTTGGAACAATACCAGAGAAATATGTAAAAAGTCTGCAATGCTGTATGACAATAGCTTCCAAGTATGCTGACCTTCGGCAAATGAAACAAATGAAAAGTACAGTACTCTTTTGATGAGGCATTAATGAAGGATTAAGAGCGGATACAGCTGCATCACACGAGCACTTTGTTAGACACACTGTTGTCACTCCACGCCTTTTCCGTAATTACCGCAGAAGCGCTGTGTGAGGCGGGCAGCGAGCACTTGCTGTAACACGCCCGTGTTTTATGACACCCGGGGTCAGCGAGCAGCGTGGTGTGGCCTGACCCACCCCGTCCCCACATCGACTGTGCTGCACCCAAGTGCTCCCGGCTGGCTGCTCCCAGCGCATCCCTGGGCACGGACCGCCGGCAAGGGGGGCTGGCAAGGGGCCTCGGCAGAAAGGGCTCCTGAAATGCATCCCTGCCAGCCGCGCCACCATGACGCAGGAGGTTAAGCAGAAGGCAAGAATATGAAGCCTAGAGAAAAACATTATTGATAAGTGAATAGAAAGGACATGAACGCTTGTGCAACTGTTTTGTCACCAGGACATCGTGTATAACAGCTGCAGAGAGGAGGGCTCACGGAAGAGTTTGCAGGCTGGACCACAGCCTTTCTCTGTGCAAGACAATCTTCTAGTGTGCAACCGCCCCCATTCATTTCAAGAGATTCTAGATGTTTGAAGTGGTGCTCAAACCCTCAGTGGCTGAATAGGGACTACTTATGGTTTTGCTCTTACCCTGCTGTCTTCCCTTGGTATCTGTCTCCAGAGTGGGGAGGCATAACATATGTATATGAAACGTAAAGTATATATACATATCTTTCCTTTTTTAGATCATTGCACCAAAGCTTATTGGTAAAGAATGAGTTGAATAAAACTGAAGTTACCAACATGCCAGGAGACCTTCTGTTTTAATGAAATGACTGTGAGTGGTTCAGCTCAGACACAACCTGAATCTGCTTCCTGAGTCTTCCCATTGACACATACCCAGGGTAACTCCCATGGAGCAACTGTTTCAGGCAAAACGTTGCTCTTTCTCTTTTTTTTTTTCTGCAGAGGCATATGTTCTGGCTGGGTCCCAAGTATGGCTCTAGAATATGCCTTCCAGAGGAATGATTACTTCTACTTTTCAATTCAGTTAGTATTTGGTCCTTCTGATCCCATGCCTCAATGTCATTGTTTTTCAAAGATTATTAGGGGTCCAGCTGGGAGCATTATTCTCACTGGCATTTCTATTCCCCCAGAACCAAGTGCGGATAGTGCTTGCTCCAGCTTCAAGTGCAAACTTTGGTAGTTTTGTGGTTCTTCTATATTTGTGGTTCTTCTATATTTGTGGTGAAGCAAGGGTTCTTGCCATTCCCTCCAGAGAGTCCTGACAAAGATCACTGGGGTGGTGTGTTTTTTCATTCATTTTTTATTTTCAATGCAGGTCATTTCAGTCATCTGCCTTGGAGCTTATCCAGGCTGCCATCTATGCTGGCACAAGTGCAAGTGAGTGCAGCAAAGAGGCAAGAACAAAAAAGAGTACATCTTAAAGGTGTATTTCTTAAATTTAATTTTTAGGTAGAAGAAAACTTTAGCAGTAACATCAGGAACCACTGGAGCCACAACCACAACAATATGCTTCAAACGGGTCTTAAATACCGGTGCTTGAGACAGCAGTGTTTTACTAGAGCTGTGTAGGAAATGGTTTCCTGTAGGGTACAGACTTGCCCTGAGCGAGCAGTTTAACCTTTCCACTGCTATTATTTGACAACTTCCTGGTGATTTTTTTCCTGTGGAAGTTGTTCATACACATCTTATCTATGTCATTGACTACTAACTAGTGCAAATCAAAAGACGCTAGGATTTGCTGAAAATGGTCAGGACAACTAAGTGCTTCATATGGCTACATAAAGCTGAACGGACAGATACACATCGCAGCCTTTCCTGTGCTCAAATCATACACAGCTTTTTCGAACTGTCCAGTTATTATATTCACAGCCAATATTCATGCAATCGTAGAATAATAGTATCATAGAATATCCTGAATTGTAAGGGACCCACAAGGACCACTGAAGTCCAACTCCTAACCCTGCATAGGATACCCCAAGGGTCACACCATGTGCCTGAGAGCATTGTCCAGACACGTCTTGAACTCTGTCAGGCTTGGTGCTGTGACCACTTCCCTGAGGAGCCCATTCCCATGCCCAACCACCCTCTGGATGCAGAACCTTTTCCTGATATCCCACCTAAACCTCCCCTGACACAGCTTCAGGCCATTCCCTTGGGTCCTGTCACTGGTCACCCAAGAGAAGAGATCAGTGCCTGCCTTTCTGCTCCCCCTCGTGAGGAAGCTGTAGACTGGGATGAGGTGTCCCCTCAGTCTCCTTTACTTCAACTGCCTTGATATTGAAAGACAGCATATGAGTATAAAATTTTCATGAGATGAAATTTGGGGCAGTCTGTCAAGCACTTTGGAGGATAGACTCATAACTCAGAATGATTTTGGTAAACTGAAGAGATGACCTGATGTTAAAAAAAAGAAAAAAATTGAATGCACAGTGTGTATCACTGTGTGTAAGAAGAAGAAATTGATGCACAAATGTGGAGAATTTTTATTTCCAAGTGTCAGCATCATATGTTCCCAGGATTAGTAGCCTAATCTGAACCAGTGACATGATCCTCTTTCAGAAGTATCTTAGCAGAAACATCTAATGTAAGACATGGGAAGATGCTGGTGAAGCTTGCTGTGGAATCCTGTGACTGGCTTTGCACACTGGACTTCAAGAAAGAGATAAGCAAGGAAGACTGCTATGACAGTGGTCTTGCAGTACCTATGGATGGACAGATGATTATCCTGTTCTGGCCTGTGGAAATGGTCAAGCAGCTTAATTTTCCATAAAAACTTTGTAGCCTAATTGCAAAGCCAAAATTCCTAAAATAATTTAGCCAAGTTGATTTTCTGAGGCCAGTCTGGCAAACTGTGGCCTGATAGTGATGACAGCTGAGTTGAACTCTAGAGTGGCGTAAGTCACTTGGCCTCACATTCCTGCCTGCTGTCACATCATTGGTATATGCTATGGCCATGCCTAAGCAATTTCCACCTGCAAGTCCAATCTTGATCTGACAGCAGTTCATGGGAAATGGACTAAATGACTTTTTGAGGAACCTTCCAGCCTGACACTGATATTCCATAAACATCCTTTTCCCAGCCCTCAGTTACTGCACTAAGTCAGATGTCCGTGCCTTGGTATCCGGTCTGTGCTTATCCTGAGAAATGCTACGGTGGTTGGAATCGAGAGAAGTTCATCCAGAACCTTCGAGAGAAATGCAAAACTTAAAACAATTCTCAGCTGAGCAGGTAGCAAAGGGTGAACAAAATTTCTGTTTTCATTGGATTCACTAGATACAAATGTCTCATTTCTTTATCCATCTCTTTTAATAATAACAACAATGAAAGACCCAATCTATTGATCTGGAGTACCTACAAGTTTGTGGCAGATGAGCTTTCTGGCAGTGTCAGCTTTCAGTTACCTATGGTTGTTGCTCTTGAGATGTGTGCTGGGTGTGAGGTTACACCAGGCAACTCTGTTCAGGCCTTCTACTTTTTCCTTTGGGGTTTTTTGTCTTCAATTTGTTTTACCTGCTTTTCAATTCTAACACCATATCTGTACAGACCCATAGTTCTGCACAAGAAAACAAGAATTCAAAATAAGAGTGGGGGAAAACTAGCTAATCTGTCTCCTTTAATAGTTACCCTTATTCCTGTAGAGGTGGTAGAAATGGACTAGAGCCAGGTTCAATTCCTTTTTGCTTGCCACCAAAATTTGCTAAATTCACCTGTGTATCTGCCTACTTTTACATTTACTCTTTTCTTTTTTTTCTTTCCTCCCCCCCCTGCTCTGGCTTTATCTCCAAGGGAACTTACTCCTAGAACACTTTTTATCACACTCAGAACTCTTTGGTAAGAGAGGTGTAGGGTGGTCTCAGAATAATATTGGAAAATCCACCCCAAGAGGGTGTTTAGGAAAGCTGATCACTAGAAACAGTAGCGCTATCGTTTCTGATTATATCTCAGCTATAGGAGGAGTTTAAAAATACCTTCTTGTGAAACCCACAGGCATATTAGTGGGTAGATTGACAATAAAGACCATGCAAATTGTAACCTTCTAGGAAACAAAAAAGAGAAAGGAAAAATTTTAACCAATTTGAACTTTCTTGGTAGGAAACTTAGAATTAGCTGTATCAGTTGTGAAGACTGGTCCAAAATTTCCTTGGTCTGTCTTAGTGAATGGCCAGTACCTGATGGTTTAGAAGATCATGGAAAAACCTTAAAATTCACTCTTCCCTCTATGATGAGGAATAAATCATAACCACAGTTTTATATGCCTCAACAGCTGGAATACAAAATTAAGCAGAAAAGAGAAAGTAATTATCTGAAAAGTAGACTACTGTCCTGGGTTTTTTTCTTAACAGAAACCTCCATTTAGGCTACCTTTTCTGAATGAGTATCACCTCTGTTCAAACGCCATGCTTTGAAAAGACTGGGCTGATTTTCCTTCTGGCTTTGAACAGCCTCTGAAGCACGACTGCCATACTGGCTCAGCCCCAGGCTTTACTTACCACAGAGCTTTGTGCTCTAAAGGAATCAGGCAAATGCAGCAGATGATGGAGCTTCACCTGGTGCACTAAAACAGAATGGAGCACACCCAAACTGTTCCTGTGAACTTTTGTTTATCCTGTCCTTTTAGAGATTCAGCAGTAAAAATGCTACAATGCACTGTGTTGAACTTTTCCAGTGTTCTTCCATTGGGTTGGGAAGTTTGTTTACTCACTTAAATCTCCAGGGGTGCTCTTTTCTTGCCTCACTTGGAGGATTTTCAAACCAACCAGGGATTTCTAAGTAATTCAAGCAGGAGGGCAGGCCTGAAGGTCAATAAATTACAGTGGTTGAATGTCCAAGCAAGAGGAGACAAGACACAAGAGTGAATTGCATAGCTGGAGGTGCATGGAAAATAGAAAGGGATGAAAGTGATTGATTAAAGAAGGTGGTGAACTGAGATTGTTGTGACTGAAACCAGAGGTTTTGGCCTTCCATGTTTCTTTTCAAGACACCCACACTTGTTTCAAGTCAACTGAACAGAAGCCAAAGAAAACTGTATGGATGTGGATGTGGGCAGGCTCATGCATTTTGGTAAATGTGGGGATGCTGCTGTTAGGCACATTTCATGCTCCTGGCAACCTCTGATAAGAAAAGGGAAGAAGGCCTGGGAAAAGTGTCCAGGGTGACAAGAAGTAAATGTTTGTTGAAGTTAAAATGTTTTTTTCATAGAAAGCCAAGTTAAAGATAACTTGCTCTGCCAATTACTGATTTTATTAACTTTAAGAGTATACTTAGATGTATGGAGAAAGAGACCTGCAATTTGGCAATATACACTACATACAAAGTAATAGCTTGTTTTAAAACACAAATGATGCTGACTATTATAATGTGAACCGTTTTCCAGATGAAAAGAATGAAAGGGATGTAATCGGAGAAGTATGCAACAGTGGCTAATATGCTATTATTTGCAAAGAGATATTACAACTTATAATCTTCTTTCATGGGTTTACGTTGTTAGTGTTTAATCAGGCATGTGAGTGTATTCAGGTGTTAAACCATTCTATTAGCTAGGAAAATTGCACTATTATTTACGGAGCTGTTTGTGATAGATTGTTGTTGGCTTCTTTACTTTCTATTTCTCCTCTTTGTGCAGTTTATGCAATTGTCCTTTCTACTTTTGTCTTGTACAAAGGTTTGTAAAGTGTCACTAGTGGAAATTAGCCATGTAATAATCATGGTTTTTTGGGTTTTGTTCTTAATAAGTTATATGAACTAATTTTATTTCCCATCTTGCTTTTTGGAGGGCATCAAGCTACAAACTGGTTCCTTTGAGATTTTATCAGCTTTCCAAAAGTTTTTTAAAATATGTGAGAGGACATATTATAGAAGTGAAAACACATGCTCGTCTCCATCCTTCTAGCAAAGAGTGAAACATAGAAAGCTGGTGGTGGACTAACCGTGTGGGTGGAAGTGCTAGCAGAGCAATCTGACTGTGGAGCTAACCCACCTTAACTGGGGTTTTGTGGAGACAGTCTTGGACAGGCCAGTTCCAGGAATGCTGTCAAGAACAGGGAAGGATCCGTGTACCTGTATGGAAACAGATCCAGGAGCCCATAAGTTTTCTGGGGGAATATTGGGAGATAGGTATGCAGTACCCATGAAAGCTTAGCAGCATCCACGAAGGCAGCATGGATAGAGTTCATCTCCTCTGTCCTTATTTCAGATCTTGCCTTGCACAAGGAAGGATGCAATTAAGAAAAGCCTCCAATATTTAATTACTAGATGCTACCACCAACTACTGTGAGGCCACAAAATTCACTTCCCTTCTTGTATTACCTCTTTGTACTTGTAAACAACAATGCCTTCTTGGAGTGAGCTGTACTGCTGCTGGCAGGGAAAGTGGAAGAGAAAATCCACAGGACATGGGCGAGAGAAGAAGTGGTCTGTGGACACAATAGCATGCAACTTGTTTACACAACATGTAAATATGGGACAGTCCCACTGTATGACAAAGAAAAGAGAAGTGGTGCTACACCCTATGGTTAACATGACAACATGTAGTTAGAGTATTTAATGATTACCAGTCATTTAACTCACTTTTTTCACCATTTTAAAGATCACTAGTTTTATATGTAGCACTGAAGCCTAAAAGGAATTTCCCTCTAAAATTATCTAGTAAGAAGGTTTAAAAGTCTGATGAAAAATTACAGGAGATCTTAATATATTCAGTATAGGGACGTTGAGTCATATACACTAAAATTAATTTTCACTTGAGAACAAAAGGGAAGTTCTCCCCTCACTGATGTAGGTGGAAAGACCCTTGGTACTTCTGGAGAAGTGAGGAATTCACCCAAAGGGACTGGATGCTTGTGAAGGGGACATCCATCTGACATGAGTGCTGAACCTGAGAACATCTTGTGAAGGTGCACTGAGAGCATTGCTGGACAGATACTTGTGTTTACATCTCAAGACTTGGTGAAGAACACTTTTTCAGGGTCGGCCTAAAATCTTTGTTCAGTTAAAACTTTTCAGTGGAGAACAAGATCTTGATATTTCCTCTATCACAGTGATTTTGGGTCAGAGGATTCTGACCAGATTAAATGAAATGTGTTGATTGGCTGGATCACATGAAGTCTGGGGATGTGGCTTAGTAGGTGAAGCCAGGATACCCCAGTACAGAGCCTCAGGCCAACCACAGTCATGTTCAGACCACAGTGGAAAGAAACCTTCAAGACTATGTGTTTTGGCTAGCAATTTATGTCTGAAAGGGCAATATTTTGAGACAAAAGAGAAAGTGTGTTGAAGTACAGTATGTTCTTATGGGAAGTGTTTTAATGGAGTGAGACTAAAACAATCTTGAAAATTAATTTGTATGAATTTCAAAATTGCCTTTGCTGACAGAGTTCTGTTCTCATCTGCTTTACTAAGAAAATCTACAGAAATGCAGATATTTCCAGAAGTTGCTACAGTATTCTTTATAAACTTTAGGTTTCTTTGCTAAACCTCCGTTCTGTCAAAAGTGATCCTAATTATCTGACATTTAATGTCATCCATCAGACCCATTTTTCATTCTTCACATGCTGTTTCAAGAACCCTGATCCCTAGTTTAATTAATGAATCATTGTTACCTAAGTTATTAGCTGCATCTATTCCTCTTCATTTTTTAAAACAATTGCAATATTTTTTTTCACTCGTCTCCTTGAAAACAAGTGCTGAAAATTGGTTGAGATGCTCAAAAGAGCTGTTGCTTTCAAGCCATTCTCCCTTCCCTTCCCTTCCCTTCCCTTCCCTTCCCTTCCCTTCCCTTCCCTTCCC
>NW_024580667.1:22149199-22293969 GCF_017639235.1 Corvus kubaryi | reverse complement strand
CCTTCCCTTCCCTTCCCTTCCCTTCCCTTCCCTTCCCTTCCCTTCCCCCTTCCCCTTCCCCTCCCCCTCCCCCTTCCCATGGGGATGAATGTGACCCCTTTAGTGCCTTCGAAGCTCCAATGGGGTTAGTTGCAAGCTATTTTATCTGTGGTCTGTCTTCTTAATGGCATCTGTGCCCCAATGACATCTGGGAACATTTTGGCATCCAGTGTTTTAACTCATATTACAGCTAATTAATTCATGCCTGTGAAGCACTTTGAAACTATAAAAACACTTAATATTGTTCTATTTTATGAGTTACGAATCTTAACTCACATGAACTTTGAATTATGGGGTTTCTCTCTTTGTAATCTAAAATCCATTGTATCAAAGATTGACAGGTTGTTTCCCCTTTTCAGAACATGCCTTCTCATTTTTGGCTTAACTCTGCTATTCACTGAATGAAACACTGTGAAAATGTGAGCAGGGACCATACAGAAAAGTGAGTCCATACAGAAAATGTGACCTCAGCCACGACTGGACTCCTAAAGTGGATGCAAGAAAGATTTTAGGAAGTTACATGAAGGACTAAGGCTTACCCTCCCACTCACGGGATCTGGTCAGGCTTCCTGCCTATGCTTGATCAGCCTCGTAGTCCAGCCCTGTGAGGCAAGAGCCAAACTCAGCCACCTTAGGCTGCCATCTGCAGGAATGCAGCTGGAGTCAGGGGCCATGTGTTGGGATTTACACGGGGTTTACACCTGATCTAACTGTGCTTGGAAAATAACACTACAGTGTGGCATGGGTAAATGGTATTTTCATCCAGAACTTCCAAGCACTCTATTTCTGTTGAGGGCTTAAGGAGGTGCCACAGATCCCCATACCTACAAAAAATTATTTTGCAGGAGTGAGGCTGAGCCTTTTATTAGAGAGGGACTTAAAACTAGAAGAACCAGCTTTAATGCAAAAGCTGTGGCTTCCTTTCAAACTGGTTTCCTGAGCTGTGGTCCCAGGGGATATCAAAGTGATGGTGGTGGGATAAAGGAGGACGCTGTGCTTAGGTCTTACCCCTGACATAGCACAGGACATGGTTACACTGGTGCTTAAGATCATGTGAGTGTTCATGTAGAGGCTGGCTCAGACAAGGCTGCAGTGAACAGACACTTCCCAAAAAACATGTTTAGAAATCATCTTAATTGTGTCCATTGTTAAAATAGGTGGTTTTACCTTAAGCAGTGATATTATTATTATTATTTGTTATGCATATTATCATACTGCCTACTTGCACTTGTATGTTATTTGAAAGTTAATTATACCTCTCATCCTTTCATCGTCTCCACTAATATTCAATTTTAATGCATTAATGTGTTATTCTTGTATGACATGTATCCTAGATGCAGGAATAAAAATTAAATTGAAATCTTAAGGTAAAAAGAAGGTTCATCTCAGTTAATTAATATTTACCTCCAGCAGAACACTGACTAATTACACTGGTGCTGTAGTGGGGAGAGACCTGTATGAAGCTGGTTACCCATTATCTGCCCAGCCTAAGGAGCAATCCCAGCCCCTGTGAGCTGATGAGAGTCCTTGAGAGGCTCCCAGCTGCAGAGAAAGCACAGATGCTTTCTCCCTCTGTACTGTGCTGCTGAGGAACCAGCGCAGAGCTGGCACCAGCAGCTGGAGGCAAACAGCCTAGGCTAGTGGACAGGCAGACTTTGTGTGGTGCCCTGCAGCACCATGGAAGGGTGAGCACCTTTCTGGTCCTGCCTGTCCCTGTGCCTGGGCTGCAGTGTGTACTGGGCCTGGCTGCTGGGGACGTGGATGTGGCATTTCAGCTCTGGAGATTCACAGCACCACTTCTCTTGTAGACTGTGTGCCCTGGATCCCAGTGAGTGTCTACCAATCCACTTTCCTCTTAGGCTGAGGATGGCTATGTCAGACTGGCTCCTTTTGGCAGGTTACTGAGGAAACATAATAAATGGTACCTGCCAGGATGTCCTGGAGTCCCTCAGCTGGGCCTGCTGCCTGTTACCTTAAGGTAAATGGCATTCTCTTATCACTGGGAAGGAGCAGTGGGATAGGGAGTGCTGGTGCCACAGGCTGCATGACAGCTCTGCTCATCTGTCTGCTGTGATCCTCCAGCATCACAGCACAGCAGCTCTGTGGTCCAGCAGAGACAGGGACCTGAGTTTAGGAAGGTGGGGCTTAATCCCCAGTGACATTGCTTCCCTGTTGACTTTATTTTGAGCAAACTATTTCAATTTCTCCTACGCCAACAGACCTTGCCATGTCAGACGCTCGCTGGTCATACCGAGGTCTGTGGATAAACAGCTCAGTGGTAGCTCTGGGGTGTTCCTTATGCAGATGGTCTTGTGAGTGCTGTTGAGAAGCTGGCTGGCATCAGGAGAAGACCTGGGTCCACAGCTGTGAGATTCCCACAGCCAGAACAGGGGGAAATAGCTGCAGTCCTAATGTACATTCTGTTGGCAATGCTGGGATGGGGATTCCTTCCCCCATGCATGTCCCCCCATGTAATCCTTATGCAGCCAAAACCAAAAAAAATCACCCTATTTTCCATGCAAAGGACTATTTTATATGTATCTCAAGTGGGTCTTCTGTCTTGATGGCCTAACAAAGTCACAGGATTGAGTAGGCATCTTTTCTCTAAATCACTTTTGGCAGATCTTTTCATTAATCATTGCTGATCTAAACAGTTTGATTCCACTGAAGTATGTAAAGCATGCATTCAGTGACTGACTTAGTTATGGAGTCACCATTTAGTCCAGAGGTTAAATGCAAAGTTGTATTACACACAGAGTATTGCTAAAATAACTCCAGGCTTTTAGTTTTGATTTCCACTTTATTGATTTGCACTAGGTAAATTTAATTCCAAATCTTAGAGATGGCTGAGATAGTCATTCAATTTTGTTATTGTAGTGAAGAAACCATTAGGAAAATGGAGAAGTAAAGGTCACAGTAATCTTTCTGGAATGAAGAACCAATTTTATTCAGAGGTCAGATTTGTACCAAAAATTCTGCAGCACTCTCACTATGTCATTATTTAATCATTTACAGAGTTTCATGGATATACAACAACTGTGAAACACGACATTGCTCAGCAGAAAACGGAAAAGTGTGAAAGAGCTTCTTTCCTTCCATGCATTGGCTGTGAATTTCCCATGTTATGCAAGCAATTTCCTATGTTATCTTGCTTGCACTCCCGAATTTACCCTGTTGCAGCTCTTGACAACAGCAAGCTTGTCTTTGATCTCAGACGTATTCCCAGGCATGGTGTCAACATCAGTGTGTCAAAAGAAGGGGACTGATGAGGACTGGGCCTCCTCCTGACTTCTCTGCAGACTCCTTGTATAACTCCAGGTAAGTCCTATGGAGGCTTTGCTCCTTCATTGGTCAAAACAGGGCTAGCAGAGCAACTATGTTTCCTGAGGTTGCGATAAACGTAATCCTTTTCTAAATAGAAATATGTGTGAACTGCAAACACAAAATAAATATCTGTAACTATACTTCTTCCTCCTTTTTTCACACTGAGTTACTATTAAATCTATCATTTTAATTCATATATGGTTTTATTGTCCTGAGTGAGTATCAAAAGTAATGCTTATTTACATAATACAAAATTACATAAGTTGATGATTTCGCTTTCTGCTTATCATCCCTTCCACCAAGGGCCCCTTCCACCCTTACATTACACAGGACTGTCCCCTGATTTCTGTATGGAGATAAATGCCTCTGTTTGATTCATTTACTGTATTTTCTTAAAGGGAAAAACGGGCATAAAAGCAAATGTTCTACAAAAAGTCTGATAAGTTTTCCCGTGATTTGTATGAGTGCCAAGATCAACTGCCTAAAGTGTGTGAAGAAACATGCTTTCATAAAATTTTCTCAGAAGTGGACTAAACCTATGGCATGATTTATATGCTCATTTCTTCAGTTGCCCTACTGAATAAAAGTAAAAATATTTTTTATGATATCAACACATTTTAATTAATAACATATTGTATTAAATTTTCTGGTTTATATTTTAAGCTCTTTTGTGCCATTGGTGTGCCAGTGATTTTCAAATGTTTCTTTGGCTGAAATACACAGTAAAATGGAAAATGGCTTCAGAATCCTGGATTAGCTGTCACTGATGGCATAAGTCTGTCAATAGCAGCCGGTAAATGCAGAAGACTGACTTTCTCCTCTTATATTTATTTATAACTGCCATTTCAGAATAGCAATAAGACACTGCAGGCCATGCGTTTTGAAGGGATTATTGCACTTCTCTTATGACTAAAGTCACCTGCCCTTTAGCCTTGTGTCTTATAACACCTCCTGAGGAGTTCAGTAGTAGTCCAGAAATGACAGCATGCTGTGTCCTATAGCTTCAATATATTTAGCTTGATCATATGGACAAATAATGACAAAGTAAGGGAATGTGCAAGAAACCCACCCCAGATATTCCATTCTTTTTCCATTCTTTTTAAACCAACTTACAAGTGAAATAATTTGCAGGTTACCAACTGTTTGTTAAAATGTACATGAAACATGGAAGAATTGTTTCCCTGTTGTAGTATCTTGCAGTATATATGAAACACCAACCTTTTAGTACAGTTTGGATTGTTGCATAGTATAGAAATAAAGCTAAATTCTTAAAAGGGTTAAACAGTTCCATTCTGCCTTAAATTACCACTGTCATTCAATTCATTAGATGAGTTTATGGAGTTACAATATGTCTGTAATTTATAGCCTGCTTACTGACAAAGCTTAATGCTAACATATGCCTAATTTGCCAAGGTTATCTCAAGCCCCATTCATCTCCCCCACTAACAATATGCTGCTGATTCCATGCTTCATGGATGAGGTACATGCGGTTTCATATTTAGTGCTATCAATCACAAGTAATTGCCTCCAGCTCCCCGCCTCAGTGTTCAAAGTGATTTCTCCTCAGCCTCCGAGGCTTGATGAAAAGGGAACGCGCGTAGCCAGAGGAGGGCATCCTCCTCCAGCCTTAGCAACTGCAGGCCTCAAGCAGCTGGAAATTGGAGAGGAGCAGCAGCTGATATTTCCAAACTTTTCTCTTCTGGAGCACACGCTTTTGGCAGTCAGGAAAGTACACTCCTGGGTACATGCTTGTACAGCAATGCCAACCCTCCATGGGAAGTGAGTTGGCTTCTGGACTGCTGCCCTTGGGATTTCCCCGTTCATGCAACTGGACTGATCTGGGACACCTCCAGCCCGAGTCCCTGTTCTCCAGATCACAGTTTGAGGATGTAGCACTCTGGTCCTCAGCCCTCAGTCTGTTTGCACTGGCATCTGAGATGTGGTAGGACCAGAGGCTGCCAGAGGAGATCACAGTACACGTCTGTATTTTCAGTATCTACTGAGTCTTTTCAGTGGGACTGCCATACCAACAACAAACTGTGCCTTATATAGCATAACATTTTTTAGTTGTAAGAGCTCCAGTTCTACCAACTTGTAAACCTGTGCCCATCTTTTTTTCTGGTTTGTCTTGCAGAAGTGTGTACGATATCCAGATCTAAGGAGAATGACTAACTCACAGTTCCCTGTTCTCTTCCTCTTTGCTTGCTGTTATTTTCTGCAACTTCACATTAAATTATAAGGTCCCCTTTTATCTGCATGTACTTACCTCTCTCCCTATTCAGTTAAGCTTTTTTGGTATGGCTGTGGTCACCCTAGAAGCTGGACACTGACTGGAAAATTCAGCTGTAGTGTCTGACCCTGAACTGCTTATGCATAGTCTTATTGGAAGTCATGGGCATTGCTCACATTCTCATATGAGTACTAACATTTTTATTTATAGCATGTGGGTAAAAATTTCAATTTTATGAATGTGAACAAACACACACACTCACACACTGTCTGTCGAATGAGCTGCTGAGCCATGCAGTTATGTAGCTTCCTGAGCCTTCGGATAGATTCCAGACATCTCTCAGATCACATTAGAAAACACAGAGAATGAGTTAACAAATATGTTTTGCCTAAAATATATCTCCCACTTCACTCTGGAATCCAACAAACAAGAATATCAAGGAAAAAATGTTTGCTCTTGGATACTCTGCTATCAACAACTCTAATCTCAGATTTGTTGAGGCTGTTGTTGTGCTTGATATTCTGAAACTTCCCCAGAATAATGGAGACTGTTTGGCAGACCCAGTGAAACTCTCTGTTCATGTGAATTGACTATGATCTGCAGTACTGAAAGAAGTGACTGCAGCTAAAACAATCCTGAATGGATGAACAGCTGTATAGGATTTAAAACCAGAGTGATATTCATTAGTTTCACTGCATAGGAACACTGTAAATTTAAAGTCCACTTGGAAAATAAAAAGCATTCTGGAGAAAAAAAATTATTTAAAGAAAGAGCTGATGCTGATTTTGGCTGGGTTTTTTTTGGTTGTTGTTGTTCTTGTTGTTGATTTTTTTTTAAGAATTGAAATCACTATCCTGTGTGGAAGTGACAGCTGAAAAACACTGGTAGCTTCTGTTAGGGATCTGGGTTTTTTCCTTTGTTTCTGTGCTGTGCCAGAACTCAGGGGCATGCCGTGAAAGGATAGCAGTCATGGACTTCACATACGTTCACTTCAAAAAGAGCTAGCTCCTATAGCAATCAGAAAAACGATTGCACTTGCTCTTGCAGAAGAAAAGCCTAACTCCGTGGCTGTGTGGTTGATTGTGGTTATGTTTGTTAGGAACTAACATTTGGGTGAAATTTAAAACTGTAGTGATTCTTGCTTGTACCTACAAAAGCTTTTGTTTCTAAAGAGTCTGATAGGATAAAGTCAAAGAATTTGCTAAAAAATTGTATCCATTTTACTGTCTGCCCTCAGACAAAAGACCAACAATTTTATTTTTATAGTATAGGTCTAAATTTTTAGGTGTGTATTTTAGTGAAATCAAATAAGTAACAGAAATACATGTAACACTGTTTTCCATACAATTTATTAAATGGGATTCACTGTTTAAGAGGGCTGCACTTTATGGATCAAAATGAATTCCATTCAAATAATTCAATATATTCAACTCAATAGCTATTAATTACTAGAGGGGTTGTATTTTTTTTCTATTAGGAATATTTGAAATAAACATCAAAACAAATCAGCGAATTTATAGAAAAGATGAAAATGAAGAATTTTTAGAGCTGTTTTTCAATGCAAGTGTTGTGAGGTTTCAAGAAGATACACATTTATCTAAACACAACTTAAGCAGCCCTAGCCAATAAAATAAGTATTCAGAAAACTTATCTTTTTGTTTTAAAGATTGTTTCTTAAATCAGTGGCTGGAAGGAAATGTCTTTGTGAATCTTTGCATAGATTCCAAAGGGCTTTAAGGCTAAGTGGCTGCACTTTGCATAGCGTTTGCTGACTTCCCATTCAGAGCCCCTCTGGCAGGCAGGGGGTGGAGGGGTGCTGTGCTGTGGTTTGTGGGAATAGGCTCTTTCAGTTCTGGTTTATTACATGGCTAATTAACCAAGGTCACCGAGCTCTTTTATAAGCCTGCCAATAGAGACATCACTGGTGCTTTAACAGATCTGTTTATTATATTGCATGCCCTGATAATATGACATTGATTAAAAAAAATATATCGGGCAGCATTTACCTGGAGCATTGTATAAACATGCAAATACAAGAAACAAAAACCCCCCTGAAATAATAGGCAACACAATATTTTTACATGTTTAATCTTAAAGCCTTTTCTTTTCTATATTATTGTAGGATGGTTTGATGTAGCAAATATAAACAACTGGAATTTATAAGCTGTTTCGTTAATGTGTCACAGTAATAACCTGACTTACCTGTGACAAAGGATCTTCAGGAGACTGCCACTGTATGTACAAATTACCATGGAATGCCTGGCAGTGAACAATTGGTGAGTAAGACAAGGGACTCCACCTCAGGATTATGCACCAGGCTAAAATTAACCCCTGTCCCTGAAACTGATGTGAATGCATAATAGGTCTCCTTACTGCTGGCTCTGCACAGAGCCATCTTGCAAGGTGTTGTCACCCTCATTTAAGGAGCCAAGGACTCTCTTAAAACTAGTGAGTTTTAAGAAATTTCAGGTCAGAGTCCTCCTCAGGCTGTTCTAAGCGTGCATGGCGTCCTCATTCCTGCTCCAGCCCTGCCTGTGGACACAGGTGTGTGTGACATTGTCCCCGACAGGTGCAGCACTTCCCAGGGGAGCTTTGGCAGCAGCTCATCAGCCCCATAACACCCAGCTTGTACCTTCCTCTGAGTGACCTCGCAGCAGCTGTGCATTGCTCCCTTCTTGTCTGCCAAGTGCAGCTCATGGAGGTACCGCTGATACATGGAAGTATCCTGAACATCAGCAGGCTATCCTCTGCTTTGTGCCAGCCTCTCCCCAGATGTGGGATGAGCTGCAGCTCCCATGTCTGAGACCAGGAGTGGGGGTCACTGCAAATTACTGATCCTGCATCTGAGCTGATCCATAATGCAGTGTGTTTGTCTGTGACTACATGGATGAGGCAATGTGTCTCAAAAGTCCCACCTAGAGGTCACCCGGTATGGTTTGACCCCCACAATGCCACAGACTTGAACTGGAATGATTTAAGGATGACCTTCAGAAAGGCAAGGAATATGCAATCCAATCTTTAGTGATGGTGTGGGGAGCAGTCTGAAGAGTCTTATATGAGAAAGGTCAACCTGCACTTCACAGAATCACAAAATCACAGAGTATGTTAGGTTGGAAGGACAGTGGGTCATGTGTTCCAACCTCCCTGCTTAAACAAAGTGCCTAGATAGTTCTTGAATATCTGCAGTGCTCAGTCACCTGCATAGCAAAGGTCTTCCTCATATGCAGGTGGAACATCCTGTGCATCAGTTTCTTCCTGTTGCTTCTTGTCCTATTGCCTGGCACCACAGAGAAGTAGTGTTATATCTGCTGTAGTGTTATATCCCTGTAGGGTTCTGCTTTATCTAGGAGAGGGATCACAGGGCTCAGTGTGCACCCCAAAGTCTCTTAATTCTTCTGTAATATCCACAGGGGGTGCGTGGCCCCAGCTGCAGTTTCGTGGGCTGTGTTCTGGAGAGGCCACAGTGGCCCCAGCTGCGCTCACTGTACTTCCAGGGGGACCCAGGGCAGGTGGCCAGCTGTGAATCTCTGATGACCTCTCTTGCATTTCCTCCAGAGGCCTCCAGAGCACTATGGCAACCATCTCTCAGTATCTCCCTGCATGTTATTCCCATCCTCAACCTCACATCCTGTCTTAGTATCAAATTATTAGCTCTTTCCTTGGCATCGAAGACAAGGATCCCAAAGAGTAGCATGAAGTCTGCTGAAAACCTGGCCTCTTGAACCATGCTGTCCTTATTCTGATTTGCACCTTCTATGGGTAGGTAATTCTTCTATTGTAGGAAATACAACCTCGTGTGGTAGGAGAACTCCTACCCTCACAAGTTACTTAATATTCAAATAAATGTCTTCTGGCTCTCTCCACTTAACAGAAAGCTTCTCCTAAATACTTGCAGTTCATCTCTCTTGGGGTTCTTCTGTTATATCTACAAAGATTCTGGACAGGGTTAGTCTGCCAGTGTACTGAAAGCACCATCTCAGATGGTGCCGAAACCACCACCCTCTCCTCATCTGCTTCTCATGTCTACTGTATTCTCCTAGACTTACTGGGTGGAGCTCAGCTCTGGAACAGGATACCTGTACTTAGACATGTGCATGTAGAAGGCCTTTGTGGTCAGCAGCATCTAGTGGGTACAGTCAGTGGAAGGGCAGGGTGTTTTGGCTTCCTCAGGCATGGATGCTGATGTCCTGATTCATCTACCAGAACTCTCTGGTAACATCACAGTGCACAAGTGGGAAGTCTACAGTAATGCAGGTAACACATGATGATAGCTATTAAGGGATCCTAAGACCATCTTGGACCAAAGAAATAAGCAAAACAGGAATTCTTCCTATAGTTGTCTGGCCAGAAGTCTTTGCTCCTTAGAAGTATGAGCTGCCTGGAGAAGCTAAAGAATGGTTATCAGTGCCTTATAAACTAACACCACCATCCATGAGCTGGTGCTGCTCATGGTGGACCACATCTGCAGTAGCCACAACTAGCAACAGTCATTTCTGTCGTCCTTAGAAGGATCTAATGCAGAACTAGACAAGATGCAGAGAATGACCAGGACTTTTCACAGCCTTTTACAGTTCATCAGAGAAATCACATCATTGCAAATCACATCTATATACTTGGTTCCTATTCCTTCCTGCAACCATTTCTGGTCTTTTTTCTTGGATACAATTTGTTAGAATGAAAAGAGAAAAAGCTCAGAACAACAACAACAAAAAATCCTCCGTAAAACCCCCACCCTAAAGAATTACACTCTGTCAGAATGAAGTGTCAGTGGGCATCAGACTTCTGACTCCATGAAGGTCAGGCAAAGAGAAGATTTTTGCTGCCTGGCCCCTGTACTTCATCATTCAGCAAACTTAGCAGATGAATCTGGAAATATATTTTGCTTTTTTAGCTGTTTAATATCCTGTTACAGTCTTTGGAACATGGGTCAAAATACTGTTCTAGCCATCAGACTACAGAGACAGGCTGGTGACCTGGATTAGATACAGAGAGACACCCGCTTGCAGCTCTTCTGTCACACATAGATTTGTTTCCTCCCTGCCAAGAAGGAAATTCAAGCACATCATTCATGTCCTGGGTGAGTGGAAGGATGGAACAACTACCTCTCACCTTTTCAAAAAGGAGAAGAGTGATGGGTTCTCCATTTTTTATGAAACAAAATGAGCTTCATCTTATTTGGTCTGATTTGATTTCAATGTAATTTTATTTTACTTACTGTGGCCTAAGTACTTTTACACTCAGTGAGTGCAAACAGGCTGTCCTTTAGAGATGAGGATTAGAGGGTTACAGAGAAGGTTTCCACAGGCTTGTGTCCTGACACATCCATGCAATCATACCAGAAGTTTAACCCTCTGGAGATGACTGTGGTAAAGAGTAATTTATAAATATTTCAAATTAGGAGCAACTTAAGATACTGGCTTGTTCAAACTGGTATAAAATATGTTAGTCTTATTAGAATTTTTTTCTATGATTTGTCTGATTGTGGAGTCTTATATGTACAGACTGAATCGGCACAACTTTTTTCATATCACTCCTGAAATGTATTCAAACTGAATACATTCTTATTCATAAGTACAGTTTGAAAGGGAATCTCACTGTTGCTGCCACTCCAGGTATAAGGGCAGTGTACTTGTAAACATTTAATTACCTACCTTGTAAAACCTGAACTAATGTTTTATAGGAAAAATCAAACCACGATGTTTCTGGAGAGGAGCATGTTAAGACTTTTATTGCTTTTATTTTCTTCCAGCAGTGCCTAAAATCTAAATGACATAGATTTAAACCACTTCCAAAAGCTTTTGACTTGAGTAGGCCATGCCAACCATTTTACCAACAATCTTTTCCTTCCACACCTATATTTTTTCCAGTCATGTGAAATATGCTATGTTTGATATTCATTTTCTGTAATTCTTTGGGTAAAAAGGTTGACAACCTTTTTACCCTCACCATCTTTTCTCCTGAACACCATCCTTTGTACCCAGCTAATAACTTGAAGTAGTACGAAAATTTAAGCAGTTAATGTCTGTTCCCAATGTTTGTCAAGAGTCCTTTTGGTTTTAGACACCCACACATGGTCTCCTTTTGTAAAAAGACTAGTTTTTCCTTTAAGCCCCATACATTGTTTGCTAAATTCTCAGCGAGCTGAGGGGTTTACACCAGCAGGATGCATACACATGGTCCTCTGAAAGCTGCTATTATAGCAATTCATAAATGTGGGTAACAGAGTGGTAAAGGCATTGTGAGTTCCAAAATACCTCCACATCTTGGATCTTAAAGTTGTCCCAAAACACTCTGTTGCTGCAGTTTTGACTTCACTATCACTAACAAAATTACAAACATTGTGTTACCACAAACTGCTGGAAGATCTGTTAGGAAAATTCTTTAAGCTTATCAGCCTGTAATGTCTGAACTTCGTTTCTTTCAGCAAAAAATTCTTTAAAAGGTCTCTGAGCCTTCATTGTCCATCTTATCTGCTGATCCTAAACCCCATGAACATTTTTTATATATATATGTGTATATATATATATATCTCACATATGTCATTGTTATGATATACTTGAAACTACAGCTGTGCTCAGAGAATTGCTGAATACCCAACCTGGGCTTCCTATTGTGCAGCCCCATGAAATACTTCTGTTTGCTTTAAAATGTACTTGTGCTGCCTTGTGTAAAGTGGAGGCCAACAGTCTGCTTGTTAGATGATCAAAGCCTCACTACATTCATTTGGCTTTTCAAAACTAAGAGTTCACTCCTCCCAAAATTATTATCAAGTTAGTACAAAATGTTCTTTAACAGGAACACTCCTGTAGCCAGCACCAGTGTTTATTAAGCTTCTTGAAGGAGGATGAAAGATCTGTTGAGAGGAACTTTCCTGAGACTCCTTTCAATAAACCCTTGGAAAAGATGCTTGGAACTTCTCTTCTTGCAGCCAAAAGAAAGAGGGGCAGGAGGTTCTGTCTGTGTGCAGCTTGAGGAACAGAAAGGACATTTGGGGCTTCGTTTGCTTTGATCCTGCAAGGAAAGACCAGTGGTTTAATACTTAGTCGGGAGGATTTGGGGCTCTTGTTTGTCTTGATTGGAAAGAAAGGAAATTCAGAATTTGGTAGGACTAAAACCATGTCCAAAACCTTCATTTTTCACACAAACTTCACGCAAAAGGAAAGCAGCGGTTAGGAAAGGGGACTGGCTCGATTTCTGGAGCAGATTTCACTTAATGATGTTGAGATGTCTGCATTACTTCTTATGATTGCCTAATTCTTTGCCTAATTACATGCTATTATTTTCTTCTGTCCATAATTCTGCCAAGTTTCTGTGATTTGGGATTAAATTTTCTTTGCTTGCAATCTGCCAATCCCTGAGTACTTGTAAAGAGAGGCAAGACTTCCCTGTGAGCAAAGTTAGAAAAGGCTTTGGTGATCTTTCAACTTTTTTGTATAAATCTTCACCATTTTCATGGTTTTGAGCAGGCATTCTGTTTGTCATGAGACATGATCTGGGAATAAGGAAGGGTTTTTGTTGCCCCATCAGAATGCATGTGAATCAGAGCAAGACAGGGAGAACTTCACTACTTTTTTCTGTCATGGGCCTGGTCTCTCAAAAGTGATGATTCATCTTAGGTATCTCAGATTTTGGTTCTCTGATTTGAGACATGTGAAGGAGGTTTAGAACCAGAAAAAATTTTAACAGTGTCACCATTTTAAAAATCTTTATTTAAGGTAAAACAAAACTCTTCCAAAATATTCCTGAATCCTGCTCAATATTTCCTTCTCTGCTACAATATTTTAATTCAATTTTTGATGTCGGAATTGAACTGCCTATTTAGCTTTTTCTTTAGCCATTTAAATTAATTCTTATATGTATGTATTTTATACTGTGAAAAAAGGACTTGACTTCACTTGAAGTTATTCCATCTCCAATTACATATGAGCATTTATCTCTCTATGTGTGTGCTTACTTAAAATTAATTGTCTTAAAGTATTTAACGAGATTGCTTTTTAAAGAATCCTAAGCATGCCTATCTTAATACTTGAGGATAAGAAACCTTAATTCTTTTTGTTCATGTATTTGCCCTGAAAGTAGAACTTCTTATAAAGTGAGAGAAATGTTTTTGGGCCTGCCAGGGAATCAACTTTCCAAATCCCAGCCTGAACTCTGACAGGAAGAAATAAAAGAATGAAATATCCTCTACAAGTTGGTCTGAACAAGTATATATATACTATTTTTTCTTTTTCTGCATAAGAAAACTGATTTTAAAACTAGCATTTTGCCTTTGACTAAATCATCTTATTCTTAAACACCTCTCTCAACTAGCAAAAGCCATGTTTAGGCTTGGAAAAAAAGGATTGCAATTATGTAAATCTTTCAATCCTATATAAATACAGGCTGTCTTCAGAAGCTTGTTAAATCTCTCTCAGTTGCAGAAGTGGTGCTCATCAAGCCAGGAAACAGCTATAATGTTATATAACTCAAACTAAAACTCACAATTCAAACTCTGACTATTGGATATTAATTTATTAAAGATGTCACAAATTAATTAGGGTAAACATGAACAATGATATTCAATGTTTATTGTTTGAAATTTTCAAATAAATCGGAAGTAGTACAAATATTCTGTGGACAGAAAAGTAGAGATTTCATTGTGGAACTAGTAACTGATAATTATTTGTCTCCATGAGATAAAAAGAACATCTGAAACTTGTTTTCATACTCTTTTTCTGATCTTGGGTAAAGGCCCTTTTATGCTTCTCAAAACTTTTTAGGGAGGGGGCATTGTAATAACAAGTGAGATAGACAGCTAGTTCTGAGACTTTAATTACACCACCATGTTGAGAGATCCTCAAAAGAGGCACATGGAGTGTTTGAGTTGTGTTACCGTTTTGTACATCACCTCCCTTCTTGGTACTTCACAGGTTCACTTCAGGCTGCCTCTCCCTCTGGCTGCTGACCTGACAGAAATGTTTATACTTTGGATGCTTCAAAGCTGCCATTCTTCAAAATTGCCTGTAGCTCCATTTGCTCAGTTCTGCATGCAAGGGGAAGACAGACTCTAATTTTCACCCTGTTATGTGTACATTTGCTTGTTGTTTGTATTTGTTGTACTTCTATTCTGGGCTTTCATCCAATACCTTTTATTAACATTTTTTCTTGGCTGTCTTTCCCATTCCACATCCTATTTTTAATTTATTTTTATTTTTAACTTATTTCAACACTTGTAATTTTTTATCACATCCTGCAGTCTTTTTCACTGCTTATTGGAGCTGTTTCCTTCACAATATTCCTCAGCAAAATCTCCATGTCTCAATAACAATGTTTCATTTAAGCTCTCTAAAGAAATTTTTTGCATCATCATCCACTGACATAGGCTCTCCCTCTCCTAAAGCTTTGAAATGGAGCATATGCAGCGTAAAAGCCAGTTTCAGTGGCCAGGGATTTAGTTTGCACTGAACAGAAATAAAGTGCTAGGCTTGTTTATTGGAGCCCTTTTCCACCTCCTAACAGGGTACTGGGAAAACATTGCAGCTGAACCTGGCACACTGGTGATACATTTTTGTATTTGTACTACTGGTCTGAAAGGTCTAGGTCAGTTTCCCTTCAGATTTAGAGAGCTAGAGAGACAGATTGGTCCAACATCTACGTTTTTAACCATCTCCGGTTAACCTCCATCTTCTATTAGGGTCTTGTTCCATTTCCTCAAGGATTAGGAAGAAGCCATGGGATTTGAAACCCTGTGAACTGGAAGACCTTGGCAAACAGGCAGAGAAAGATATGAGGTCCCTGTGTTCTGGGGGCTGTCTCATCCTGACATGTGTCTAACAAATCCTTCTTCACAGAGATGGTCTTCTTGAGAGGTGGCAACCATGGAGACTGCTGTCCTCCACAGAAGCATTGTCCTTGCGACCTAACTGGCTCAGCCACCTTTTTATGCTCTGGAGACATTTCCCTGGATGGGACGGTACAGATACTGTTACACTTCGGGGTCTCCCTTCTGTCCCAAATGGCTGGCATGGGACTCTGGCATGCAGAAGTTGTGTCAGAAGCCCGGCCAAACCTAGGTTCACATGATACAGGTCCAAGCATTGCAGAGGCTTTTGCTGTTGATTCACTCTTACTGTTTAATTAGGGCCCCCAAAGCACCTTGGTGTCTGACTCCTACTCCATGAATGGATCAAAACCATTTCTGCTTCAGTCTCGTGGGAGCCATGCTGTGCACTAGAGAGCGCTAGATAACAAGGGGGCTTTTCAATCACTCTCTCTCTCTGTCTCTTCAAATAACAACGGTAAAACAAGTCAAGAGGTCAAGGGAACAAGTCAAGGGAAGGTTCTGGAGCACGTTAAGTAGAAAGAGTTGCACAACATGCATTCAGCAACCATAAGCAACTAAGGCAGGACGTAACTGAGCTGGTAACAATCCCATGTCTTCCTGTCACTAAAATATATGTGAGAAAGGTAAAGATACATGTTTTAAAGAAAATTCTATAACTGTGCCATGGGAATTGCAGGGTACTGCCAGAGCAGTGGCTGAGAACAATGCAGAGTATGCCAGAGATCTAATATCTGACAATCAATGAGGAAACCAAGATGTAGCAGAGCAAATCATCATCCCAGGTATAAGATGTGTCGGCTTTGTTTTTTCATCTTTCTCTTTATTTTGTGATTCCATGTGTCCTGCTTCTGTAGGAGAGATGTTGCAACAGTTTGGGCCACCATGGCAACATTTTCCTTTTTAGCAGTTGTTTGTCCAGTCCAGGACGAACATCACTGTTGCCCATCAAAAGCCTGACGAAGCTTGAGATGAAGGTATGAGCAAATTCACTAAGTTTTAATCTGGGCAAGACAGAGCTGGTGCTGAAGAAGGAATCTGCAGGAACACGTATACCCTGGGGGAAGAGAGATTTGATTTCTTGGTGAGCGTTTGCCTGTTTTTCCACGAAGCACTGGCAATACAGGAGTGTTTATTATCCTATGTGCATCTTGAGAGAGGTGTGATGAGATAGGCATTGCCTTACTGATTTCTGGAGTGGAGTATTTCCTCTCGCTGGGTGTATCCTTGGGGCTGCCAGGGAAACCACTAGAAGGTGTGCCAGCTGAGATGTGCCATCCTGGGACAAAGCACTTCCCAGGGCTGTGTCTACACTAGCACAGCTCAACAGTACTGCTGTGCACAGCAGTTAAATGGTTTGAAATCTACCTTCTTAATTTCTTCCTCCTCCCAGGACAGAAGAGGTCAACAGGCATTTGAAGAGGGATTCCCCAGGTTTAATTGTTCAGCAGTTTCTAGAAAGACACTTTCAGTGGAAGACTCTTGACTCCGGAGTTTTCTTCCAAGGAAGCCCAGAATGGGTTCATTGGCCCGTCAGGCACAGCCAGGCTTTCACCTGAAGGAGAAATGGAAAAGTTGGTTTTGTTTTGGAATTACACACAGAGAAAGGAGAAAAATATTGTGAAGCAGTGATTTGGTGAACTTTGTGCATCAATTCTGTGTTAAGCACATATTATACATGAAATGGAAATTGAATGATTGGTAACACAAGCTGCATCTTAACTCCCCACCTCCATTGTCTAGTTTGTTTTGAGCCCACAGTTTTTAAGGAGGGATTAATTTACTGTTCCCTGTATTCTTTTGCCTATGCTACTACCACCCCTAAAGACACAGACTGTCAAAAATGGGAAAAAAAACAACTGAATGTCTTATCCCCACTGGCCATTCCATTAGACTGTGGTTTGGAGAATAGTATTAAAAATCACTTTACACCATGAATGTTGGCAGAAAAATAGGTTTCATAACCTGGGTGACTGTGATGTCCCAATTTGAATAGAACATTCTGAAATCCGCTAGTATTTCATGGACTCCAAATGCCAAAGAGTGTCAGAAAATCCGTTCCTCTTCTCCCTCGTATTACCTCAGCTTATCCACTGAAGAGTCATTCAGTGTAATTTACTCTGTGATGGATAGACTACACCAATCTGGTAGCATGCTCTTCTGCTGTGGATCATTACTGAATTAGACATGCAAGCAGAAGAATCTGAATGTCAAGCAATGCCAGAATTTATGATCTATCGTTTCATCTTGCTTTGCACTTTACAACCCGGGCTTGTAAGTAGGTGTATCTCCAGTGACTTCATTCATTTCTGACTTCACTAAAGATTTGTCAAAGAGAAATCCTGCTCTTTCACACTGGCAGAAACTTCCAAACTGCAGTAGACAGCAATCTCATGGTAATACCAATGATCAAGAATTGGAATCTAATGGAAAACAATCCATGCATGTGCCAAAATTAAAGCAGAGAATTTTATTTTCTACAAAAGCAAAAATCTGTGTGAAATACAGAAGTAGGCTGGTGGGTTTTTATTTATTTATGATTTTATCTGAAATTTTATTTAAATTATTTCAGCTGGCTTTGGTACAGAGTACAGACACTTTGAGAACCGCCGGGCTACAGCTGAATTGGAGGGCTCAAAAGTGTTTCCAGGCTCCTAGGCTGGGATGTAAACCCTACCTGCATTTTAAGTCTGCACTGGAGTGAGATGTATGGGCCCATCGTAGCATTGCTTCTTCTCTAGCAAAGCAACTTTTGTGTAAGGGCTAAAGAGGAACTACACCAGGTTCTGCAAGATGCCCTCTGCAGACAAGAGGTATCCTGCCAGGATGCAGACTTTGCCAAAACAAATAAGTGCAGAGATGCAAGTTGTGGCTGCGTTATTCATGTCATGGTAATGAGAAAATGAAGTTATTTTCAAACCCAGTAACTCAAAGCAGTGAGAGAACACTTTGAATTACTTCATTAATTATTTTGGATTAGGAGATACTGCCAAGTATGCTGGAAATGTTGCTTCACATTTGTAAAACAGTTCAGATTTTACATGTCACAATACAAAGATGTACATGGAGAGGCTCTGATACCATATGCAGGAAAAGGCATGGTATGTGCAAGTCAGAATTCCCCCAAATTACTTGTGTTTTAAGTTTCCTTTTGCAATGAAACTCCAAATTGCCAAGATCCCCCAAATCCCCATCAAGGGATGAGGCTACAGAGGTTTGGTTCTGAATTTCAGCAGCTCCTGGCTTTGTAATTTCTACTGATGCCTGTTCTTGGAGCAATTTTCATTCCTAAATGATTAAGGGATGCTTTGTCCTTCAGGTTTTGTAGGTCGTTTCATTATTAGAAGCTTGCAATATTTTTGCCAGACTTTCTCTCTTTCTTTCTCTCTTTCTCAAAAACAAAAACCCAACTAAAACCAAACCTGATCTTTTTATCTAGGACCTCATAAGAGTCATTGGTGAGATCAGAAACTTTAATGGAGCTGTTTATTGTAGTTCGAATAATCTCTAGTGGCATCTTCCTGGAGCTATAACAATGGACGGGTATTTTATAGCTTTGAGCATAATAGTGTCATATGGAAAAAAAGAAAACCTTATTATCGCGAACACTTTATCAGACTTAAAGAGCACACTAGAAAGACATTTATATATTTTTTAACTCAATAATTAATAAGAACAAAAATAGATCAAATAACAATCTTTACCTAAATTACTGAGCCTCCTGGACTTCTTACCTCTTTGTGTTCAAATCCATGCAGACAGTTTGAAAACAAGCCACCACTCCTGACTAGAGTAATTATTTTAATCTTTGTCCTGGAAGCATACTGCATTTACTCTTTGGTTGTGGAAGAGCCAATCGGGAAACATTGGCAGCTCAAGTTTTCTTTTCAAGAAAAAGTCCCCATGTCCTGTACGCTGGTCCTTGGCAGGAGCCCATTGGACACCTGTGCTCCCAAACCTGGCCTGCTAGAAGTGCCCACTACAGATGTCAGAGCTCTTTTGTTGACTTCCTATTAGGCGCCACTTAATGGATGTGAGCCGAACACAGCTTTGCCTAAGCACTTATCAATAGACAGCAAACATTCTTCTTTCCATGGGCAAAGGGTCAAACTGTTTTGCCTGGCTATAAAGCTGTGCCAGATAATTGCTGGTGATTAGCAATTTTAATTACCAGGTGCTAGGGGTCGTTTCTTGTGCAGCTTTTTTTGCTGTTGTTGTAATTGGGCAGGCTGTCAATAGGTATAGCTTATTGTACACATGGTATGTATTTTGCAGATAGATCGAGCATCCTTTTAAAGCAGGTAAAATAAAGTCAGTAGCATAACTCGCTTCTGTTTGCATCTGATCAGCTGCATAGTGCTCCAACAGGTTTTTTGATAAAACTTGTCTGATACAGGAATCTTTAATACAACTTGCTAAAGCAGCTTTTAATCCTCTTGTAAACACTTTTATGTACTATTGTTATTGAAGAGAGGCAATGATTTTAAAGTCTTTTCCTGCTACATTGGTCAAGTTGGAACTAAGCTTGTCAAACATGTTCTACCTCATTGGTTTTGCATGAAGACTTTTAGGGGGTTTTCACAGAATCACAAAACCAATGGCACAATTAGCAGCAAACTAATCTTTTCCGATATTCAGCAACAAAATAGGTTCAAAATAAAACTGACACAAAAGATTCTTCTCTCATCTTCCTCACAGCAGAGAGGAAGTAAGCAACTACAATACTTCAGTGTCTGTTTTTACTAAAATTTCCATGTATTTCCTTTTACCTACATTATTCTACATCACAAGCCTTGCAGACATACTGAAGGTCTCTGAAAGCTGAATGTACTATTTACGAATCTACTCAGGTTAGAAGAATAGGGCTGTTCTTTGAGGCAATAAAAAGGATGAATACCTCTGCAGTACAGAGTTCTAGCTCTGTTTTCATTTGTTCTGCAGCAATATCTTTACGTGTCCCAGCTCCCATCATGGCTTTGTTTTTTCAGTGATAGCTGGGCTGCTTGAAGGAGGAGGAGAAGCTCACGAGGGGCTGTGAAACTGTAGTCAGGTCTCTTGTGTAAAAAATTGCAAGTGTCTTAATGCTTGAGATCGCTGTATCAGTGGTTATGAAGTCCTTCAATACGGCACATTCTGCAGCTGCGGATTGTCCATACTGGTTCACTTTCTGCCACTAGTTAATCAGAGCTTTGATATCATTTAAACCTGCACTAAAAAAAAAAGTAATTAGTGCATGTAGAAAGATGTCTCTGGGGAAAGATGCCTTGGGGGAGGAGGATACAGTTCCCAGGGTGCTTCCATCCCATGTTTCCATGGCACAGCTACACTCCATGAAAAACACAGAGCATTCTCCTCTCTGTTAACTCCAAAATCTGTGGACAAGCTGCAAAACCCTAGTCCTGACAATACTACAAAGAAAGATGCACACAATTAAGATTCCTGAGAAGTGGGGTAGCCTAGAGCAGAATACGATTTCCTGAAATCAGACTTTGAGAAGTGGGAGATGTAAAGCCCTGGTAGCAGATGCATCCATCAGGGGCAAAAAATGTTGGTCATAGGCCTAACACATAGTCATGATGGGCTGATCAGTTTTCACAAGCAACCTTTGTTTCCAAGCCTGAAATCTGATCTTCGTTATAGAAACAAATTTCTTAGTTCAAGTATGATGACATTATTTATACTTCCCTCTGTATCTTCAGCTGGAAACAGACTATTTTTCTTCTTACACTGTATTCCTGTTTGCCTAAAATCACAGGCTGAGGGGAAAGGTTCCTGATGTTGAAAACCACTGATGCCATTTTACTTTGGTTTCAGCATGGACTTATATTCCCTCTTTTTCCTGTCTCCTGATAATGACAGTTCAAAAAGATGTGAAAATAAGCACAAGAGTGTCTGCTCCTGTTGCCACAAGAAGTTCATAAAATAGGTGTTTTCCTACCTCTGTGTATTGGGTTGTCCCTGGCTGGATGCCAGGCACCCACTAAAGCTGCTCTATCCCTCCCCTCTACAACTGGATGGGGGAGAGAAAATACAATGAAGGATAAGGGCCAGGAGAGATCACTCACCAAATACTGACATGGGCAAAACAGACTCAGACTGGGGATATGTATTGAATTTATTACTAACAAAATCAGAGCAGGATAAGGAGACCTTTCCCCACCCTTCCCTCCTTCCAGGTCTAGCTCGTCCCCCCTCTCTGTAGGCAGACAGGGAAGAGGGGATTGCTCTCAGTTCATCACAAGTCGTTCCTGCCACTGCTCAGGGAGAGGAGTCCTTCCACTGCTCCGGCATGGGGTCCCTCCCATGGGACACAGTTCTCCATTAACTTCTCCAGTGTGAATGCATCCCACTGGCAATGGTTCTTCACAAACTGATGCAGTGTGAGTCACCCTTCCTCAGGATGCAGCCCTTCAGGCACGGCCTGCTCCAGTGTGGGTCCCCCATGGTGTCACAAGTCCTACCAGGAAACCTGCTCCAAAGTGGGCTCCTATCTCCATGGGTCTGCAGGTCGCTGCCCAGAGCCTGCGCCAGCCTGGGCCTCCCATGGGGTCACAGCCTCCTCTCAGGCATCCAGCTCTGGCATGGGGCTGCTCCATGGGCTGCAGGTGGATCTCTGTGGTGTTCCATGGGCTGCAGGGGCAGAGCTATCTCACCATGGGCTGTAACACAGGCTGCAGGGGAACCTCAGCTCCAGCACCTGGAGCACCTCCTGCCCCTCCTTCCCCACGGAACCTTGTTGTCTGCAGGGCTGTTCTTCTCACATATTCTCACTCTGCTCTTCTCTGAGCACAACTGCAACTGCACAATAACGTTTTTTTCTTCTTCTTAAATATGTTATCCCAGAGATGTCTCTGATGGGCTTGGCCTTGACCAGCAGCACATCCTTAGTAGAACTGGCTGTCATAGGCTCTGCTGGACATGAGGGAAGCTTCTGGCAGCTTCTCACAGCAGCCACCCCTACAGCCCCCCTGCTACGAAAACCTGGCCATGCAAACCCGAAACTCCAATATGCCCCAAAAAGCAAAGATAAATACTCAGTTATCTAAACTTATTCATCCCAAACACCTCATGCAATGATCACAGCCTGTCTCCAAAGCCTCAGGTTTCGGCCTCAAGTAAATACGAACGCCAGCAGATGGTATCCTTACCAGATATAAAGCAATTGATAGGAATCTGCATGTAACAGTGGGTTTGCTTTCTCTCACTGTTTGTGTGGCAACATGGAGCTGCAAAGACCTGAGAAGAGACTTCAGCTGCATTCATAATGCAATTCCTGAAGAGAGTGGATTATGGATAGAGTTTAAGCCTTAACTTTGAATTGTCTTGCTTTTGTGGATTGAAGTTAGACCCATACAACAGTATTTGAACATAGACTCTGGTACTTTGTTGATATTAGTTACCTGCTGTGACACACAGCACATGGCAGTTTCAGTTTTGTGCACTGTAAAATGCAGGTATTGTACACCTGAATTATAATCTTGCTGTGATAATATGCCTCTATTGATTCAACAAAACAAGTTGTCTATTTTGTCTTCACTCAGACATCTCTATGAAGGAAAGACTGACAATCAGAAAGGTAAATATTTTGGACTTCACAACTTGTGGCATGACAAAAAGGATAAAAGTGCAATAATTTTGAAATGAGACCTCGCAGACAATGCCACTCCATTTGAACCAGTGAGATGAACTTCCTACAAAAAATTTTTATTATACAGCCATGTTAAAGCATTGTGAACAATCATTTTTAAAGGTATAAAGTGAAAAATTGTCTATTTAGTGATGTACTACTGTCTGAAGTACAAATATGAAGGTACAGAAATGTAAAATAAAGCTGAATTTTGAACTTTCACAAAATGGATGGTATCGTAATCAATGGACAAAAATGCTTCACTTTTTATGAAGTTTTTGTATTTATCACTAAACTCAGATAACATACAGGTTTTGAAGATAGAATTGTATTCATAGAACATTAAATTTAGTCTGTTCCATGAAAACTAAAGTTTTAAAAAAGTAGCTGTCTTATAAGATATTTCAGTCTCATTTTACACTGGCTTAATTTTAAAATTTTATTTCTGTACCTTTGCAGCAAATGTGTTACAATCCTGACGGAGCTGTACCCAATAGGGTGCCCTTGGCAATGCTGATTTGAAAACACCCCTGTACCCAGAGCAAGTGAGATGTATTGTTAGAAGGCTGAATTCACCCTGGACCAGTGTTACTGACAGGAAATATTGGAGGACTTTAAGAAGAGACCTGTGGACCCACAAAAGGTGGTGGTTTTAACCATCTCTTCTACCCAGAATTTTTACTACAAGGGTGATCAGTGGCTGGAGGCTACACAGCAGCGCAGGTGGAGGCTGCACAGCACATCTGGCCATCACCACTAATGTGCATAAAAAGGCACTTGTACGAGCCACTTGTACTCAGATTTCTGCTTGGGGTGGCCAGTTGCTGGGTCCAAAGGCCAAGCAGAGGCGAGCTGGGCTAGCATTTGATATGTACCCCCTGCCACCTCATGGGCCATCACTGAGTCAGTGGAGCCTTAAGAAATACCTGTGCACAGGCTGGCTCAGTTACTGACCTTTCACTCAAACTGCGCCCAATCTCTAGGAAAAACTAATTAAGTACATCTTTCAGTGGATATTCTTGCAGTGTTTTACTCACTTTTTCAAGAACTGGTGTTATTTAAATTGCATTAATTCAAGAATATGTGTTCCTGTAGACCACTTGAGTGGGCAGACCAGGAGAAACAGTCCAATAAAGACATTTATAACAAGGCAAAGAATCAGTAGCAGTCTTTGAATACCTCATAAAAATGATGTTCAGGTCCTGTGAAGACCTCTTAAGTAGCCCAAGGCATGCTTAGGAAACTAGAGGAGATGAAGTGCTGAAGCATACTTTCATTCAGTAAATATCTGCTGAAGTTCACTTATGGTCCTCAAGCTTTTCACTTCCTCATGGTTGCTGTGTACTGATGTTTGCAGAGCAGAGGGAGGAGGCTGAATCATGAACTCTCCTCCATGTCCTTAAGGGTAAATGTTGGCAGCCTACTGCTGAGGACAGGTTTTTGTGAGAGGCTTAAGGAGGAGGTCCCACCTCTGTTGTGCCATGAGAACTGGGGAAATGGTAACCTGTGGCAGGATATGGGAGGCATTTTATTTTTCATTGCTCTGTGCATCTCTCACACCATCTCAAAGAGAAAGGTAGTTCCAGTGAAACATGAATATTACTTATTTCCACCACCTTATATCCCCTCATATATGAGTTATTAACTGAAGTGCTCATGAAGTAAAATTGGGAAAAAGACCACGTGCCAGAAACTTAGGTGCTTGTATAGGGAATTGAACTGCAATTCCTGGCCTTAAGGAATTACTCACCAGGATGGCAGGACTGTATTTCTGTGAATAATTAACATGCTCTGGGTCCTGCAAGTGTGCTGAAGGAGAAAATGCTGTCACCTATCAGGCCAAAGAAACATAGAAGCATTCAAACACAGTGATGAAGGGAGGTGTTCAGGGGAAGACCATGTTGTGGTGAGTTCAACTGAATAAATTGAGTTAGAGAAAAGGGAGATGACTTCTCTCTCATTCCTTATGGCGAAGGAAATGATATTTTGTGGCTGACGATGATACCAGCCACGGAAGTAGTTTTAGAATGATGCCTGGGTCCACAGTGGTAGAAAATAGACAGAAATTTGTTCATATATTCATATATATGTTCATAGGGCTTTCAGGGATTGGAGGAGGAAAGAGAGCTTGTGGCATGTAAGCATAAAAGTAATATGATGAAAGAAGTTAATGTGGTAGATATCTATGAGAAAGAATAAAGGAAGTGAGTCTAAAATGAAATTACTAGAAGATGAAGTTGTTATCAATGTCCTACAAATGACATTTACTTTTCTAGTCAAGGTTTTTCCTGAAATAAGAAGCACAGAATTTTATATACAAAAATATCAGTGACTTTTTATAACCTTTTGCTATTTGTGAGCCATACTAACTACAAGAAAAATAAGTGGTCTAGAAAGAATTTCGTTAAGATGTATACACCATATATGTTGAAGAGAGAGGCAATCATTTGTTGCCCTCCTTATCGCCCTTGCCTTTACATTTTTGAAAACTGTTGATCAGTTCCCTCAGTCTTCTTTTTCTGGCCATTGCATTTCCTCCAACTACACTTCTGGGATGTCCTGATTAGAGCACAGGCTTCATATAGACTCTTTCCAACTTCAGCACAAATCAGGCCCTGTAACTAGACTCAATGCTTTAGCTGAGGCCTTATCAGCCTCAAATAAAGCAGAAAGATTACTTTGTATGTCTTACAGATGACCGTCCTGTTTACACATTCCAGCATGTTGGGATTTTTTTTTTTGCTGCCACGTGATGTTTTTGGCTGACATTCAGCTTGTGACAACTCCAGATCCTGCAAAGCTCTTAAATAGTCAATTATTTTCCACCCTGTATTTAAGCAGCTGAAATGCAGAAATGAATGTGGAACTTTTAATATATTTTTTCAGACAATTCCAGTTTCTCAAAACTTATTCAGAGTCTGATTCCTGTCCTCTAAATCACTTCCAGCTCCCACCGGGTTAGAGTCAGATGTAAATATACAAAGTATGATCTCTATTCCACCATCCAAGTTAATAATGAAAATATTGAATGGAGCCAGACATGGGACAGAGTCCTGGAAAATCCCTTTCAATACATCCTTTTAATTTGATGGTTGACCATTGATGGCTAATTTCCTAGTACAACTTTCTGGCCAGTTTTGCCTCCACCCTATGGCTATTCTTTTGTTACTGCCCTACAACTGGGGGTTGTTCCTGTGAGCATCTGGTCTTTTGTCAAAAAATGCTTTTATTTCCCTCGGCCATGCTCACATGCTGGTTACCCCAGGAAAGAGTAGAAAGCACACAGTGTCTGAGGACCTTCTCTGGGCTCTCAGACAGCCAATTAGTACACTTGGTGTACCTGTGTGCAATTTTTCTCTTCATTTTGCCAGTTAACTTTTATTCAGCATTCCAAGGTACCCTCAGTGTTTATGAAGATTTTTTTCATATACTGCTGTTGTCCTCCTCAAAGGAAAGAAAGTATTTGTCTGTCTGAGAATGAGCTAGTGATAAACACAAGGATTTTTTTCTCTTCTTAGTCCTTGATGGATTTTCCCCTTAATATCAATATTCTATTAACTGCTTTACTATCCAAAAAAGGATGTAAAGAAAAGCTATGTGAACACAGATAATTCAAATAAATTTTAGTTTCAAAGCCTCAAATACATGGTTTTAACTCTGATTGATTAGGTAAAAATTTAATACTGTGGAAAACTAGTAGAAAGCTTTTTGCTTGGAAAAATAATTAGCCATGTGTAATACTAGATTTTTATGCTCTTCTGCTCTTTTTTTAACAAACTTGCCAGTAATTTCTCTGGATGTTTTAAAGTCCTGAATTGAGTCCTACACTTCATGAAATTAATGTGTCCCATAAGTCAAGGACGGTGCTTCTCAGAGAGGACTGATAAAAAAGCATCAAGGGTTTGGATATGGTTCAGGGGTAATGGGCATTACCAAAGGTCAGAATGTTGTTATAACCATTCAGAGTACGTGGAAACAAAACCTTTTAGACATTCAAAGATATACTCCCCTGAAGGTTGAATTGAGGCATTTTAACTCCTCATCTTTTACAAGAGAATACATGAGGTGAAGACAGATGTTCTGAGATATAGTTTAGGAGTTGTTCACAATTTGTAGAGCAGCCCATATGAACGCAGACTTCTCCATGTCCCACCTTCAGAAAATAAGTGTTTGTGAAATGATTTTTTATTTAGAAGTAACTCAGACCTTACAATTACAACATTTTAGATGTCAAAAGGTGGGATGGATAAGTGTGAAGAACATTTTTAAAAAGGAATCTTTCAGATACTGAAGTTTAAATCCCATATTGAATGAATAATCCACTGTAGAAATGTGGAAAATATTTTGTGAACAGCTGGAGTGACTGCAGTCAATTCATCACTCTTTTAACATGGGAAAGAGGTCAGCAAATGCTAACTATGTTTAATTGGGGATATGAAAATGAGTATAATCAAGAATTTTTAAAAATATAAACCATCTGATTAAATGAAGAGAATTAGAGGACAATTTTCCAATATCAGAAGCTAAGCTAAGGGATAATTAGGAGAGCAAAAATATGAATTTTGAACTACTGAGAACATTTCAGCTATCAGCAGAACACACAATGAGGCTAACACAAGCCTTAGCTCCACTTTTAGCAGAGTGGGGGACTGACATATCCATTTTCCCCCCAGGCAGTAAAGTCCTTCTCTGCAGCCAGTGGAGCAGCTGCTGTATTCCCACTGCTGGAGAAGTGACATCCTGCAGACATCCTTCTGGCATGTTGCTGCAAAAAGGAACAGTCAGCACTGGGACTTTAAGGTGTGAACCTCCATCTGGGCTGCGAACACCAGTAGGATATACCTGCCTGGCTGAAACTGATTCCTCTCTGACATTTTTACAGTATTTTATTATGGGCTTTCCTGTTCTGTCTCCATAGTAATTTGGCCCTAAGTGAATAATAGAGAGGCTTGTACAAAATAGCAGAGTCGTAGATTGTCACCAACAAAAATAATAAAAGCAGTTCTATAATCTTTAATTTCCAATCAATGAACAAATGAGGTTATTGGCTGAGTAAGGGGTAGAGGATTGTCAGGCTTTTTAATTCAACCATTCTTCTGGTCTGACTCAGCTGTCAGAGCTGACTTGAAGGGAATGGTTGAGACAACACACAATCTGAGTTGTTAGAGGGCAAGGAAATCTATAGAATGAAAGCAATGATTATGACTTCCCAGTAATATTGATATGCTAAATCTGTGAGTGAGAAAGATATCTTGGATAAGACTTTTAAATAAATTCAAGATTTCTGTAGAAAAATTAGCTTTTCAGGCCCACAAGAAAAGCTTGCATTTGAAATGTTGGCTGCTTGGATACACCTCACCTACATGAATTGTCTTGTGTGATTTTTTGGTTGCTAAGGGTGCTATTGCAAACAGACAGAATTTCAGTTGGAGCCTGGAGCAGGCAGCCTGCTATTTATAGTGGAGTGTGGAGTAGCCTGGTCTTGTTTATTTATTATTAATTTCATAATAATTATTTTAAGGTACTAGTTCCTGGAACTGGCAAAGTAATCTTTCTTCAATGAAATGTCTTCCATTTCAGGTGGGGGGATTTGGGATAGCACCACACAAGTTGATTTATTTACCAGACTTATCTAAAAAATAAGACCAGACAGAGTTTCCCAGGGTCAGGGTTTTTTAGGTTTAGTGCACAGAAGCTCAAAAAGGCATATTCAGACACAGCAGGTTATTATTGACAGTGAAATTGGGGCAGCACAAAGCTCAGCAGCAGTGTGCCCAGCAGGATGAGGGCAGCAAACATCCCCCTGTACCTGGCACTGTTGAGGCCACACCTCGAATTCTGTGCTCAGTTTTGGGCCCCCACTGCAAGAAGGACATTGAGGTGCTGGAGTGTGTCCAGAGAAGGGCACTGGAGATGGTGGAAGGTCTGGAGCACAAATGCTATGAGGAGTGGCTGAGGCAGCTGGGAGTATTTAGCCTGGAGAAAAGGAGGTTCAGGGGGAACCTTATCATTCTCTGCAAGTACCTGAAAGGAAGCAGCAGTGAGCTGGATGTTGCTCTCTTCTCCCAAGAAACAAGCAATAGGACAAGAGGAAATGGCCTCAAGTTCTTCCAGTGGAGGTTTAGATTGGATATTAGGAAAATCATCTTCACTGAAAGGTTGATCAGGCATTTGAACAGGCTGCTCAGGGAAGTGGTGGAGTCCCCACCCCTGGAGGTGTTGAAAAGATGTGTAAATGTGGCACCTGGGGACATGGTTTAATGGTGGACTTGGCAGTGCTGGGTTAACAGTTGGATTTGACCTTAGATGTCTTTCCCAACCTAAATAATTCTATGATTCTGAGGTCACAGGTGGCAGAAAAATCCCAGTAAATATACTGAAATCAGTTACATTAAGTGGTACCATGTTATACAGCGATCAAAACCCAGGCAGTTTTAAGCTAACTGCACTATAAGCATAGCCTTAGTGGGGATTTGCTGTGCAGGGATGGTCTCAATCCTTTTTTCCAGAAGATGTAAGACCAGATGATGCCTAAACTACTGTTGTTCACAGAGGCATAAAGATGTCTGTGAGCTCCAGGCTCCCATGGAGGCTTTGAAATTTTTCCCTTAATATCACTGTCACTAAAGAAGAGCAGGCTTGTTCTGTCAGCAGCTGTTAAAAAGACCCATTAAAGCAGTTCCCAGTATCTGTTCTACTTCTGTTGCCCTAATGTCCTAAAGTCAGGATGTTTTTTATATATAGATACATATTTAGGTTTATACCTAACAGAAGTACTCTGCTTGCCTAAGATTTGGCAACAGGGCTTAAAAAAGCTCTTTAAATAAAGCTATTTAGGAGAGTATCTTGCAAGTTATGTCCCCATTCAAACAGACAGCTACTCACACAGTGACAATTCTCTGCATTTCCAAAGGCCTCTCTGGATGGAAGGAAGAAGGAAAGAGGGCACCTGGCCAGCTGTCAGAAGCTGTGAGCTCCTGGCTGCTTGTGTGTCTTTTTGCACTGCTTTGCCTACCACCTGCCCCCAGATTATGCTCTGTGAGTGACTGACAGCAAGGCACACACAGGCAATCATTGCCTTTAAACATGAGATTCACAGTGTGAATTTTAAAACTCTTAGCCTGTGGTCGGTCACTGTGTCTTTTTCTGCTCCTGCCTCTTTTTCCCCATCGTCTTCTAGATATGCTGTTTAAAGTCTTAAAGGAAGTTTGTTACCAGTGACAGCCCAATCAGTGACTCACCACTGTGACTCCAGAGACATGGAATTACTTTTATTTTTTTAAAAATCCAGATAAGCTTTTCTTTTCCTATGTGGGAACAGATAACCCTTGTTATTCATTTGAAATGTATGCAATTCAGCTTGAGTGGGGGGAAGGGAAAACAGAAGGAAAAGGATGCATCCTGTTAGAAAATGGAAAATACTGTATTTATCATCTTAAAAAGAACAAAAAGATCTGCAAGTTATGTGGGTTTCTGTGACAGTAATTATCCTTCTATTCAAGAATGAGTAATTACATTATTCTGCATGCTAACTTCCCCCCTCCCCAGTTATGTGGCATGTGCAGGCAGGTGCACACACACATGCAATGTGCTTGTACCCTGAAGAATAAAACCAGGGTGCACTAGAAAAGGTAGTTCTGTTGTTTTCTTGAATAATGGTGATTATGGTACTTTGTTTATGCTAAACACCACTGGGTGAGAGGAAGGCAAGCTGAATTTCCTTATTTCTTGTAAGGAAGCTGGGTGCTGCTCTGCCTTGGCACTAGCCAGTGCAAGGGTTCATTCCCTTCTGTCTACTGTGAGAAAATATTACGTATTGATTAAGATAGAAGATAGTTTGCGAAAAGCATGTTTAAAGAGAGAGCTTTAGGAGTTCATTGCAGAATGAATATCTGCTACAAATATTATTTCTGTGTTTGTTCTAGTCAAAATGTGAGAAGAAAACATTTGAATGCATGGATACAATCCAAGTATTTTCCTGGGAATTGTTTTTTCATATTATTCTTCCTGAATAATAGTATGAAAATTTCTTACTGAATCACAGAATCATTAGGTTGGAAGAGATATTCAAGATCATCAAGTCCATCTGTTAACCCAGCACTGCCAAGTCCACCATTAAACCATGTCCCCAGGTGCCACATTTACACATCTTTTCAACACCTCCAGGGGTGGGGACTCCACCACTTCCCTGAGCAGCCTGTTCAAATGCCTGATCAACCTTTCAGTGAAGATGATTTTCCTAATATCCAATCTAAACCTCCACTGGAAGAACTTGAGGCCATTTCCTCTTGTCCTATTGCTTGTTTCTTGGGAGAAGAGAGCAACATCCAGCTCACTGCTGCTTCCTTTCAGGTACTTGCAGAGAGTGATAAGGTTCCCCCTGAACCTCCTTTTCTCCAGGCTAAATACTCCCAGCTGCCTCAGCCACTCCTCATAGCATTTGTGCTCCAGACCTTCCACCATCTCCAGTGCCCTTCTCTGGACACACTCCAGCACCTCAATGTCTTTGAGATGCTGTTGACTTGCAAATCAGCAATAAACAGGGGCAGATTCTTATGGACAAGGAAAATGAAAACAGAGAAAGGGGAAGAAGGAAGGAGAGGAGAGGTGAGGAGAAGAGAAGGAAATGGAGGAGGAAAAGAGATCTAACACATTGATCAGTGAATGCAAGCCTTAAAAGAACCTGAGGACTGGTCACAGGGAAAACACAAAGCAGGTACAGCTTTATGTAGGAGATCCAGTCACAAACAAGACACTCAACTCATCAAAAGACATTTCTACATTTCTATGTGCTTACATTTCTGAAGTACCATCTGCAGAAGAAAACAAGGTTTTCCTTTTAGTAAGTACACAGCACATCAAGGCTGAGCAATTCGTTAATGTGAACGTTTGAGAGAAGAGCGATTACAGCAATAAAGGTTCTGACACATCAATTAAAGTAGCTGGGTTAGACTAAAAGAATATTGTAAAACACCCATGTGCCCAACTTTGTAGACAAAATCCATACGACTGGGGGGGTGACGGGGGTGGCTTTGTGATCACGTAACCAAGGATTGTGAAAGTGGGAGCACACCTAGGTTAGCATGGGTTTTGTGAATGCAGGTTTAGCTGCACACACAGCCCCAGGAAGCCCATGGTCCCGGGGAGACCGGGCACAGAAGCTTTGCTCTTACATAGGCTTTAACAGTTTTGCTAAGAAAATCCAGTGAGGGTTTTTTGTTGGGGTCCCTCCCCTGCCATGGAGCCCTGGGAGAGGGGCCCTGAGGGCACAGGCACGGGGTTTCCCTGCCCCTGCTCAGCCTCGTTCCCATTGGTTGGTTTGTGTTCCCTGCGCGGGCAGAAGGACCCTTGGTCCCGTGACTGGAACAGTTCCTCGGCAGAGCTCCGGCCATGCGGCTGGAGAAATAAACATCTCTGAAACATCTAGCAAGAATCTGTCTGTCCATATATATTTCCTTTCCACGGGACTCCTGGTTTGGTATATGCATGTTGCAGGATCCCCACTGCAACATAATGGTAGAGAATTGAGAGCAGAACGATCCCCGATCCCTAAGCGACTGATTTGTGTGAGTAAACCCTGGAAACTTTGGATTCCTCTTCTTGGTTTTGCTTTGCTATTCCATATCTAAACTATGGAGGAACCGTGGGAAGACTCTTGGCTCTCAGAGCCGCATATGGACATTTATCTTAAACTTAAAATGATTCTTGAACAACGATTTGTAAATTTTAGCTTGATTCAAGCTCAAAAAGAACTGAAACACTTCCTGGCATGGTTGTTTAAGAACTTTTTCTATGTTTCTTGGGATTTAATTCTTACGAAGGGCTTTTGGAAAACCGTTTGGACACAGTTAATATTGGAGTCAAAATATATGCCGATGGAAGAATATTTTCTTGAATATTATTTAGTTACCGAGACTGTTGAGCAATGTCAGCTGTGTCTTGGCGAAGGGAAGCCTGGCTCAGGGACTGTGCGGCCCAGGCCACGTGCACCGAGCGCTCTGCGAGCAGCAGCGAGGCAGTTCCCGCGCGCGGGCGGAGCCACGCGAGCCACAGTGTCAGTGGCGGAGCGAGGCGCGGCGGGAGCGGCGGGACCCGGTGGTGCCCGCCTGGCCCCGCGCAGCGCGTGGTGGAGCGAGCCCCGTGAATGCCCGGCCGAGAGAGGCGGCGCGCGGGCAGCGGCTGGCGGCGGTGGCGGTAGAACGGAGCCGCGCCCAGCCGAAACACGCGCTGGAGCAGGGCGCGGGGGGGTTGTCGCTCGGGGGCCCGGCCGAGATGTGGGTGCAGCGCCCGGCATCGGCAGCGAAGCTGCGACCAGAGGAGGCGACGCACGGAGAACTGAGCGGCGCGGCCCGGCCCGGCCCATGCAGCCCCGAACGCGACCCCGGGAAGAGCGCGCAGGCACGAGCAGCCCCGACAATTCCAACACGGGAGTGACCGAAAGAGAGAGCAAAGACGCAGCGAGACAGAAAACAGCAGCCACTCGGAAAAAGGAAAAGATCATAGTAACTAAGATCTTAGGGATAGTAAAATGGTATAATGTTAAGCAAAATTATGGTTTTATAACAAGGGGTGACAACCAGCAAGACGTATTAGTGCATAGAACTGCTATTAAAAAGAATAACCCTGAGAAATGCATCCCAAGCTTGGGAGATGGAGAAGTTGTGGAATTCAAAATTATACGAGGTAGAAAAGGGTTACAAGCATCGCAGGTCACTGGGCCTGATGGTGTTCCTGTAAAAGGCAGTATATATGCAAAAAATCGTAGTCATGTTAGACAATATCTCCATTGTAAGCCCCCCTACAGTCTCCCTTTCCTAATCCCACCTTTCCCTTTTATCCTATATCCTACTACCCCCAGTGTATTCCTAATCCGTTTTTTCATCCGTGGTTTCCCTCACAAAACCATGCTTTTGCCAATTGTTTCCCCAAAAATCCCTTTCCAATGCCGAGTGGGGGATGAAAAGGGGGAGGGAAGAAGTTAAACCCTCTCCTGCCTCAGTTTCCCCACAAAGCATGCTCAGAGATTTCTGTCTCCCTTCTGTCAGCCCTAAGATGTTCCACAGAATCTGATTGGACATTTAAAGACTCGGGAGGGTGGCTTGTTTTGTTTTGAAACTGTTCTTGTTACGTTTATCCAGTTGTTTTCATTCTCCTTTTATTAAAATAAAACGGGTGAGGTGTTGGGGTCCCTCCCCCGCCGTGTAGCCCTGGGAGAGGGGCCCTGAGGGCACAGGCACGGGGCTTCCCTGTCCCTGCTCAGCCTCGTTCCCATTGGTTGGTTTGTGTTCCCTGCGCGGGCAGAAGGACCCTTGGTCCCGTGACTGGAACAGTTCCTTGGCAGAGCCCCGGCCATGCGGCTGGAGAAATAAACATCTCTGAAACATCTAGCAAGAATCTGTCTGTCCATATATATTTCCTTTCCACGGGACTCCTGGTTTGGTATATGCATGTTGCAGGATCCCCACTGCAACAGTTTTTGGACAGAAAAATTGCAGGATTTAGCTGGAATGTGAGGCATCTTTGGGTCCGTAGTTAATTATGATCTGCTTTGTTACACAGAAATAGTGCTAGAGAAAAAAAGACATTTCTTGTAATAATAAGAGTAGGCATTCTTACTTTTTTTTTTTTTTGTATTCTTCCTCCTTAAAAGCAGCTGCTGCGAACAACCCCTGCTCTCTCAGCCACTGCTCGTACGACTTGTTCTCTAGAACCCTCACCATCTTCATTGGTCTTCTTTGAACACGCTCCAGCACCTAAACGTGAAGTTTACCTTTAACTTGTCTTGCTTTTTTCACAGGCTTGCTTTGTAAAGCATCTGAATCTTTGCCAGACTCAGTAGCTACTCACAGATTAGAGGTCTCCAAGGAAATTTTGTCTGCTTTTACGGAGCTATCCTTGCTTTATGTAATGCTTCTGAGCAGCCTCTCGTTTAATCAGTAATACTAATTTCTCTATCCTACTTTTGATGCACCCACAGCAACCCTCATAAAACCTTCAGTAGAGCCATGGATGTGACCTCAGGGGCTGAGCTTGGTCTTCCCAAGGCAGAGTCATCTACACACTCTAGTTGCTTAGGGAGTTTCATCCAATTTGTTCTTAAGCAACCCTGAAGTTAGAGGTCCCATCTTCCCCCCTGACATTCTGTCCAACTGCTTCTCCATTTCTGCTGCTACAGTGTCATTCGTTGTTCCTAACCTGAAGTTTTCCTGCTACCATTTAATCTGTGTTTTCCAGCCCTCACAGAACACATTTCAATAATATGTATAGACAAGATGTATCAATAAAAAATGAGTACTTATAATAGTCCTCTACATATTTGAAAACTGTTGCTGTATCTTCTCTAGGATAAATTCTATTTCATTAGCAAGTGAGTTTAGACCTCAAACACCCCTATTTCTGGGCAACGTGCAAATAGCCCACTTTAACCTGTAGCCAAGGGACCCAGAACTGGACACTGCTCTAGGCAAGTCTTCACCAGTCCACCTAACCTACTCACTGTCTTAGGTTACAATGTAAGGTGTAACCAGAAATATGTATTCTATCACCAGCTGTTAAAACTAGGTGGGGCAGTGTTCTTTCTCTCTTCCATCACTCACCCCTGGTAACTCCCTCCAGCGGGATATCTTCTGTTAATGGAACATCCAGCCTCACTGCATGACTCATAAAATTACATCATCCCACTGTGAGATGCTCCGCCCAGGGGGAGGAACCCAGCATTCCTACCTGGATATCATCTGAGGTTAGGAACACCACAGTCAGCCTTTACCTACTGGATTCCCAGAGGACAAGAGCTACATAACCACCACTGGACCTTCAGAGGAAGAGCAGACCCTTCTACAGGATCATCGCCTCAGCAGAACCACATTTATCACTTCACCAGGACTGCAGCCACCATTGAATCGGACTGCTACCAGCACCCTGCCTGGCAGGCTGTCAGGTTGTATCCTGACTCTGTCAGTTTAAGACAATGTTTCTGTATTATTGCCTTTATCTTAATTTTCCTGTTAAATTGTAGTTCTGACCTGGGATTTCCCACTGGTTTGCTTTCAAACTAGAACACTCACCCACTTTGAACCTACATTTTTGCTGGGAAAGGCAGTATTCTCAAAATAATGCCCTAAATTTCTAAAACTCAATCTCCAGAGAAAAATTAAGTCTAGGGCAAGGTTTCTACATGTAGACTGAGAGATTTCCCCTCTGTAGATCATCAAAACTGTCTATCGCTCTGATAAGACTTTATCCACTGGTCAGGGCTCCTCTTCTCTAAAATAGTCAAGCCACATCCACGTGTGGCAGGCCACTGGGGCCCATATGGTGCCCCTTTAGACCTAATTATTATTTTTCATATGTTCCTTCATTCCGGACTTCAGAAGTGATGAGAGGGCTGTACCACAGTCCCCCAGAGCAGTGTTTTTACCGCACAAACCCCAGCCTGTGGCAGTGTGTGGTGTGGGGTTTCGCAGGGATGAGTGAAGGAGGCTGGGGCTGTGTTTGGGAACTGGGCAAGTTGTGGCAGTGTCACCCAGCCTGTCTGCTGTCACCTCTCTCCAGAGGGAGCTGTCCCCTCATGCTGTACCTAGATGCTGTTTCATGCCAAAAAACAGTTTAGGAGCATGATAACACAAGTACAGGACCTAGGATTTGTCTGGGGGATGAGGTCACTTGACAGCATGGGTGTGCATTGTGTTAGAAGGAGGTTTTGTTTGTAGTATTTTTAGATACATACTTGAAAGGACTGTAGGAACAATCTTGTGTCACAGTCATGATAAAAAAATCTGTCTTAATGTTTATGCATCTGTCTCAACAGCTTAAAGTCCACTTCAGAGAAAAACTCATCACAGTCTCCTCTACTCTTTTTTTGTGGGAGTTTGATTTAGCTGTGCCAGAGAAAACAACAGAATAATGAATTGAAATGATCGATGAAATTGCTTAAGCAAATGTTTGTTAATGCTCTGCATTTAAGCCCCAACTGCATTTAAACCCCAACCCTGCATTTAAACATAACACAAATTTATTCAAACATTTATTTGCCCTAAAAATAATTTTGTTATGGCAGGTTTCTTCCCAAGCAGCTATTTGAATTATTAGAGAATTAATCTTTTCTCACAGTTTGCAGAAGAATAATGTTGGGGTGTTTTTCATTTTTTATAGTATTTTCTTTTCTACTCAGCTATTGCAGGGACAGAGTATCCTGATAGAATAGGTTGCTTATTCCTAGCCTTGAACATATTTACCAAGAAAATATTAGTTTTAACAGGCAATTTTCAAGTGTCTCATAACAAGTCCCTCCATTCTTTGACCTTGATGACTATTTCTCTTGATCGTATTCATTCTTTGCTGAGAAAAAGCAAAGTGAAACAAAGAGGGGGAAAAACCCCAAACCACTCCATAGAAAAAAAGCCAGGTTTCAAATGTATATGCACTGAAATTTGATAAAGTCCTTGGAATATAAAAAGTGTAGGTTTTCTGTAGGTTGTCCCATTACAAACAACAGTACCACAACATGCATACTCAGAGATTAAAAAAGAAAATAGTATTTTCTGCATTTTCCCCCCGTGAAACGACATGTTTCACTGCACTGAAAAATAGCAGCTGAATGTCAGTGATCTGGGTCAGTTTTCATTAACAGCCTAAATGATAGCATAGCAACTGCATTCAATACATTTGCAAATAAGCAAAAACTTGAGAGGGGATGCCGGCATGCTGGTCCAGGAATAGAATTCAAATGTTCCTGGCAAATAGGAGATAAACTGAAAAGGCTGGGTATATAAATAGCAATACAGCACACATCGTGTCCAGTTTTTCTCTTCTGCTCTGCATTAGCAAGGCCTTATATGAAATGCTGTGTCCAGTTTGGGGTGTCACATTTTAGGAAGAGTAATTGGAGGGGGAACAGTGAAAATGGTCAGAGCTCCAGAAAACAGAGCATCTCAAGCCTGCTTGCACTAGCAGAGTGAATACTGAGGTGTGACATGGCAGGTTTTCAAAGTACATGAAAGGCTGCAGCAGGGATGGACTAAACTGTTCTTGTTGAAGCTGAATAGGAGAGAAACCACAGACTTACACTGCATCAAATACAAATTCAGGTCAGACACAGAAAAAAACCTGCAAACTCTGGAAGCAGAAATACTGGAATAATACTGGGAGACTTCATTATTACTGAAGGTATGAAAAACATGTTAGCCTGACATCTGTTAAAAAGGAATTGGGATGCTTGAGCTTCCTTGTGCACAGAGGACAGGGGGATCACTGGGGTTTCAGCAGTCTACGGTTTTGCAACTGTATAAATAGTCCATAAAGATAAGGGAATCAACATCAGAGTAGAAGGTAGATCCAATCATTTTGTCCCTGCAAGGAAAAAGGTGCTTGCTTTCTTCCTCCTGCCCCCACCAAATCCTTGGTGACTGGAGTATTTGAAAGATCTCTCCGAACCTGCAAATGCAGAATTTGCTTTTGTGCTGCTTTCACAGACACTGTGTGATGGTGCAAATGTATTTCTGAGTTTCCATGTAAAACCATACAGGATAAAAATAAAATTACATTATATCTGGATCCATGAAAGCTGTGGGTGGGTGGGAGGGCTGCTGCCAAAGCTGTGATTTTAAGCTTCCTGAATTGGGGAGAAATTGCCGCTCCTCAGTGAGATTGATTCCATGACTGCTCAGCTTGATAAGCTCAGCAGAAGATCGGCAGGCAAAAAAAATCCTAAAACCTGTGGGGATTTTTTGTTTGAATAAAAGCCCCTGCTATGAAACTGTAGTACTGCTTGTTATTAGCTTTTGCTGTTTGACACAAATGCTACCCATCAGCTGATAGCATTAGTGATTATTTATTATTTCAGCCTCTAGTTAACAAATATAATGATAAATTTCTGCTGAAAATACCATTGTATTTGGCAATGGATACTTTTTTTAACTTGTTTTATGTCTTCTACTGAGACACATAAATAGAATTCAGCAATAGAAAAGTTTTTCTGCATCGTTGGGGTAGAAAAAAGGGTTGTGTACATTTACTTCATAGTTTGAGAATTCAAGGACACAGAGAAGCTTTTGGCATTTACATCTTGGCTTTAAAGGGAACTGGGAAAGCTACACCAGGCTTTGCTGTGTTTTTCCTGTAGATCTCCATTCCCATTGCCATCTCTCCTCCCTCTTTTTAGACAGGCTTTGAAACTCCTTACGGACCTGATAGAGCATTGCTCTAGGAGTTTCCTCATAACCAAATCCTGTCACATGAGGATACTGCTAAGAGAAGAAAAAGCACTAACAAGTTCTAGCAATGCCAAATTACATTCAGTTCTTGTATTTTCACTTGGCATGGTAACACTTCCAAAGAGCAGTTGCTTTACAACCAGAACTTCTGCAGCCTGTTCATTTCTTTTCTCTTCCTTAGCTGTTCAGATACCATCAGACACCAGGCAAGCCAATAAATGTCCATCTGAGCAATTATGTAGCTTAAACATCAAGTGAGACAAACTATTTTTTTCCTACAAGTACAATTTAAAGGGAAAAACCTGATGGTATCACTAGAAATAATTCATTTGCATAGCAACTCTTTTCTCTTTAATGAGCTTCCGGTATTAATTAAATTAAAAGTCCTGATTTTTAAGAAAATTCTTCTCCTAAAATAGTCCCTCTGTCATGACAGACATGGGCCACAATTCTCTTAAACAAAACTCAGTACTTGAGCCATGATTTATGTGACATTTTCAGCAAACTACTCAAGAATATGCTAGCTATTCCCAGGCTGCTTGGACTTAAATTTACACTAAAAGCTGTACTTATAAAGAAGGAGCTTGTGCCTGCATCATTGGAAGAAAATCTGGTTTTAGACTCATCACTGGAAGAAACATAGTTGTGCATGGGGATTTCAATGGCTCTTCCATTAAGGATGACTGGCAGCATCATTTAAAATGCTTTTAATAAAGATACTGAGAGGTTTATAGCCCTTCCCTCTCATAAGAATGTAAAGAAAACAAATTCCTTTACACAGCACAGCAGATGTGCAAAAAGATGATTGATGCTTAATATCCATGCTTACAGTCATGTTGCCCACAGGGAAGTCCTGAGTAAGAGGGATTTCTGAATCAGAGCACTGAGGGAGGAGGAAACTTGATTTGCTAAGAAATTTGTTTTGGTGGGATACTTGTTAAAGAGGTCAAAAGCAGCTGGCTCTGGTTAATATGTCCTGCAGTGAATTGCAGAAATCTTCAGGCTCTGTCCTGCAATGTGGAAGTAAATAATTGACATTAAGTTTATATTATTTGGAGTCTCAGATTAATCGCTGTTCTTAACAGGACAATGACTTTCAATCACTTTCATCCCAGTAAACTCCAGGTGCTCAGCAAAGGGGGCCATGCTGCTGAGTCGCAAAGACTAAAACTCATATCTGCTGTCTTTAGATATCCACAGAATAAATGTCTGTGTGTACTCATCTCCCTGGCTGCCTTTATATCAATTGGAAGAGAATTTGACCATATTTTTGGCATCTGCTTTAAGATGGCATGAATCACACCTTCAAAATGTCTCTTCCTCCTTTCTGATTACACAAGCAGCCAGTTGTGGCTAGCTTAGGGACAGACACTTAACTATCAAATCTATTAGGTTAGGACAGATGAATCCCAAACAAAAGTGCAAATATACACGGTATGCCTGGACACACATCCCTTATGTTGTGGTCCTCTGCTGATGCCAAATGACATCTGTCTGGGCAGTGCCATGGGGCACTCCTGGGTGCATGTCTGCCTTTCCTCAGGAAACTGGACAAGAGGGAGGGAGGGAGGAGAGGGGCTGGCTGCCGCCAAGCTTTCATCCCAGTATGATGTGGCAATGTGGCTGCAGAAGCCATCAAGACCAAGAACTGACACGTATTCTGGGGTCCCACAGTGTAGAAATAGCCCATGTGCCTGCTATGAAACAGCTGCAGTTCAATTCACAAGACACCCCTTGGGCACTAGATTAGGACCTGTCAGCTGGTGGCCTCACTCCCTCTTTACATGATGCTTGTCATAGAAAAAACAAGTCAAAGGCACCAAGGCTGAAAATAAGAGCTTTCTTCTGTTTTAATTTTCAGATATAGGAAACTATTGCACAGCAAGGGAGGCAGTGTCAAAACAAAACCTCTGCCTAAAGGCCCAAGAGTCTTCTCTGGCTGCAGAGATTCACTGCTTTGACACCAGCAGTCTGGCACTGCACAAGTGCTCCATAGCTGAGTATGGTTGGTGGGAGCAGCAGTAGTGAGGCAGGTCACCCTCTCCCATTGTTCTTTGACTTTGCTTTCGGGTCATTTCAAAGAGAGGTTAATAAAGAGTGTTTCTCTCTGAGTAAGGCTTGCTTTCTGTGATCATTTTCTGATAATATCATTTGTTTTCAGCTTGGCAGTAGGTTTGTGGAATGAGATCCCCCTGGACCTCCATGACTTTGTATTTTACCTGGCAGCAAACATCTCAGTTCTTTCTCTTGTCACTTGATCTGGGATAAAAGAAACCTATGCCTTTCTCAAGGAGGAAAAAAAACCCTAAAAAATCCCTGAGGGAAAGAATGGTTATAGGGAACATGGGATGTACACTGTACTGGGTGGCTATTTTCTGGCAAAGCCCTGAACTCAAGGAAATGAAACATTTCACCATGTGCAGTGTGCCTGATTCTGCAGCAAGCAGCAGAAACAACCCCATGTGCCAGGCAAGGGGTGAGATAGCATTACACTTCTCCAAGCTTTAAAAAGAAACCTTTGTGCCAGCTTTGGTGCAATATTTGGTTTGCTTGTAGAAAATCCAGTCTTCTATAATTTATAGTAGGTGTAATGAAATATGTGTAATTTGATGGAAAGTCCTTGATAAGATACCAGCGGTGGCAGCATGGGGTTATTTCCTAACTGGCATTTGAGAGAGCAAACGTGATTAAATCAGGGCTCATTTTAAGTTGACTTGTAATTGCCTGCATAGCAAAGGTAAAAAGTGAGTTCCTCTGTAACTATGAGATTTTGTTCTCCACATCCAAATGGAATATAATATTGCTGCATTGGCTTGTAGGCTTGTGGGGTTTAAATAGTGCCTGCAATCTGGTGCCATGCTGATTTACTAATCCTTGATCTTAGTTGAACATGATCACAGTCCCTGCTTCTGTTCTTAAGGGATAGGCTTACTGTTAATTGACGGGCTTTGGCGTCCTACCAAAAGAGCTGCTATGTAGAGAAGGAACTAAAACTGAGCGGAGGGTGTATCGGACAAGCCAATTTGGTGGGGGAGAAATCTATTTAATAGATCTTTATGCCAAAAATTATTTTCTGTTTTATTGTGTCATTAAAACTACAGTATGTGATTTGCATTTTAACATGAAACTAAAAAAAACAGAACAGTCTGAAATGTGTTTGCAGGGTGATTAAGTAACTAAGACGTGGTGTTTGGAATCTTCCCAGATATTCTGCTTTCTGTTTATTTAACTACTGTGTGAACTTCCATGTTTGTGTCTGCTCACAAAACTTGTGTGCAACAGTACATGCCAAGCATACCCAATGTCATATTTGTGATATTGCCCACAGATTTCAAAGAGATTGTATCCCAGGGTTGGGGACTGCATGACATTTTATCCAGCATTTTTGAAATTTGAGGGAAAAATGTTAGCAAGCGGTAATTTCTTTTCCAGTAACTCCCCAGAAGTTTCAGACTGTCTTCTTTTTATTCAGAACTATGTTTGCTCCAAGTTTTGATCCCTTTCTCTAGCTTTCTAAACCTGGCAAAACCTGAGAGAAAAATAATTTGGGGGGGGGAAGGCTGAAATTCTTTAAGGTCCATCTTCTACACTTCTGCACTGCTGGCCTCGCAGGCTTCAGGCATGCTAAATTGAAGGACAATATTTAGATGTCAGTGGTACTCTAGGAGTTTACAAACTTCCACCAAATGGTTTTATAGCCTGCAGCCTTGTGTTCATTTGTGGATAACTTTAAACCTATCTTGTGTTCCAGATCTGTTGCTCACACTAACTTTGAGCCCACTTACCTACAGCCTAATGTAAGTGCTTTGAAATCCCTGGAATGTAGTTTTTACCCTGTGCACTAAACTTTGGGGAATTTCCTGCCTAGTTTCAATATTTCATTTAACCTATGGAAAAAAACACTTTGTGTTTTGGGGATCAGTTGTAACAGTTTTTTTACTGCTCTGTGCAAGTGAGGAGCAAAGTAGGAGCCTTCCTTCCTATTAGGTAATTCTTTAGGTTTAGTGAAGGGCAGTGCAATAGCATCTCTGAGGATCTCACACCAGTGACTTGGAGTCAACTCTGAGCCTTCCCAGCTCTCGATTTTTTGGGATGCTCAGATGGTGCGTTTTCCATGGTGTAGAGAATATGCCTTCAAAGTGGCCAAATCATTGTTCCCTATGTTCTCACATAGGGTATTTGGAGGTGAGCACCGTGATGTCAACAGTCACCTCATGAGTGTATAACCCTCCCATGAAGTCTGTCAATAGCAGGCAGACATGTCCATATCAACACGAGGTTTTTGTTGTTAAGATACATCAGTTCAATAGAAAAACAAGCCTTCCTCCAAGCCATTCCATGGCTTCTGAGATGGTCCTAGGCCTCCAAAACCACATTAGAGCTGTTGCCATTTATCTGCAGGTCTGTGTAAACCTTTCTCTTAGTGGCAAGGTCAGTTTATATTTCTAAGTGTGGCACATGGAAAAAGTGTTCATGTTCACTCTCATCTACCTTCCTGAGCTCTGTCAAGTTCTTCCAAACTCTGAGGTCAAAAACTCTCTACTTCAGGCTTAGTTAGCAGTGCCACAGCAATCTTTCCCTCATCATCTGCCCAGCTGGGAGATGTCAATATTTTGGTTCCTGTGGGGTCACTCTGTGCAACTTTTCTATTGGCCTGGCTGGTTTTAGCAAAATATCTTTCTCATCCCTGCATATTTCTCATCCCTGCCAGCCATATCCTTACAGAAAGAGTGGCTCTCTTCATCCACCTTGTGTGAAGGGTTTTATAAACCAACTCTCTCATACCTGGGGCCTTGGTCTTCTATGGAACCTGACTTGGGCATGAATCAGATTTAGAGAAATCCTTCTTCAGCCTGTGATGGTGTTCATGACTTTGCCTCAATAATTCTGCAGAATATCCTCTTCTCTGGCACCCCAGTAGTCTGGATTATGCTGAGATATGGCCCAGCTATTTCCGGTCTGTGAGTCCTTGGCTTTGTCCATGAAGATAAGAGAACTGGAGTGAGGAACTGAGCTGAGGGGATGCTGTAAGATAGATCCTTCCCTGTTCTGGCTTCGGACATAGCTGGGATGCACAGCTAAATGTGGGAGCTGGGAGACATTCCTGGGTTCAACATGCGAAAAATGAGCTGGAGCATTTTCTTACTTTCTAATTATTCTTAAGCAGGTTAAAAACAGCAAAGGCATCACCAGTCTTGACAGATCAATTCGCGCAGCACTTCATGAAGTCATATTGAGGTAGTGGTGCAACTTCAAGGCAAAAAACCATAATGTTCGTGTATCAGACAATTGTCAGTGAATCACTGAGCATCCTGATTTGGATGGGATCTACAAGGATCATTGAGTCCAGCTTCTGGCCCTGCACAGGGAAACCCCAAGGATCACACCATGTGCCTGAGAGCATTGTCCAAATATCTCTTGAAACTCAAGCAGACTTGGTGGTTTTCGTCACTGGCTCCTTTGCGTCCTGGGACTGTGACAATCCAAATATTGAAAGACCTTTGGCTTCTAACCAGAGAGGCATGGAGGCATGTGCTTTATGGAAACACCAAATGGGCTCTTTCTGGAGTTGTAAGAGAAACTGAAGCCTCTCACTTTGTCTTAAGGCTACTGAACTGTCTTTTAAACTCTGACCTGGTAATAACAGTTGGGCCTTTTTTAACAGTCTAAGAATAATCTTGTTGTGATCACTCAGAAGAGATCTTGTGAATTAATAGAGGTATGAAATTTAAGGGGATTAGCTAAATCACATAAAAAACTTATGTGTACATTCTCATTCAAAATTCAAAAAGTTCTTAGTTTCATTTATTTCCTGCTGTAATTCTTTAAAATTGTTTTAAATCAGGGCAACTTTAATTCTGAAAAGGAAAGCACACAGGGAAGCTGAATAGGATTTACCTAAAATGCATTAAAAATTCAACTTGAATTGACCTCAAGAAATTCTCTTACTCTTACCTTAAATGAGAGAAAAACATATTTGCTTTACACTGAAAGTTGAAAAGATGGTTTTTCATGAGAGGAACATAAAAATGGGAGGTGGAAAACAAGGTCTATTCTCAAAAAGTTATTTTTTACAAATGTCTATAAAACTTAGGAGAGTTTCTAATGAAACAAATTGCCTGGAAAATTCAACTATCCCCTAAAGAGCCATTGTGTTCAATTTGGAGACACCACTCAACCATTACGGTGTGAAACAGCTTTGCTTTAATTGAAAATCTCAGAGCAGTCTCCTCCAGGAAGTTGTTTCCCACCTTTCAATAATAAGACTTGACTGTGAGGTGCACGTGCAAACAGCTGACAACTGCCTTATTACAAATATTTTATTAAAAGTACTTATTTTATAAATATCTTTCTATATTGGCAAGGATTTTGACTAATGTTGGAAAATGTTAACAACAATTAAGTAGCTCACTAATAATTCAAAGCTGGAGAAAGTTATCAGAAGGATGTTAAAAAAATATCCCAGGATAGAAATGAGGGCATGTATGTTTAAAGACAGTCCTAGGGGGAAGAAAAAAAAGTATTGTGGTGAGAATGTAATGTATTTATAGAGCTCCAAAGGGTGTTCTCTGTGAAGGTATTGATAGGCAGTCTGTCCTTTTTTCAAGTCTTATCTTCAGGGTAGCAGAGCTCAAATGTGCCAAACACTTCTCGTGTTCAACTCTGATTGCATCTGTGCAATTTTCTCTGAGATTTATGTCTGGTGCCAATGAAAGCAGTGGGAATTGTCTCACTATATTTAACATATTTGTTAGATTAACCGATTGCCTTAAATGTTTTTATTCTTATCACATCTGCAGTGCCAAAACTTCACTGATCAACAAAAGGATGCTGGCTGGACAGATAGCAAAGTGACTGCTGTTCCAGGCGAGAAATGCAGGCTCAGAAGTGTGACTACTGCAGCCAGAGGAGAACAGAGCTCATGTGCCTGTTGAAGTTGTATTCCTGGTATTGTATTATGATTTTCCTAAGGGTTCTTGGGTATGCACCCCCTCACACACATGCTTTGCTTCTTCATTTAGGAGAGACTGTAGAAAACCCAATGGCGTCTGGAGCAGGAAAGTCAAAAGATGCAGTAACGGGGCAAAAATATTCACAGTGTGACTTTTACTGGTGCCCTCTCAGTTATAATATTCTTGCAAAATATTTAATACTCCTCTATTTGTATGTGCTCTTCTACCCCAGCACACATCTGAGTTAACTGAATGTAGCTGCTGATCATGGATATAGGAAATCAATTGTTGCTGCTGTCTTTGTGTCACAATTTTTAATTCTAGAGGTAAGCAGAAGGTTTGCTTGAAGTTGGTCTTCTTCAGCTTTCTGATGTGTCTTGTGGGGTCTGGAGTTCTCAAGGCACATATCTGGGTCCAAAGAAATTATGCCTGCTGTTCACTGGTGCTCCTCTCTCTGATGCAAGTGGGTGCTCCAGAACATTACTCTAATGGCCTTTCAGAAGAGGTGAGTAATTTACTCCTGGACTATGCTTTGTCATAAAAAAACTTCCAGCATTGCATAGCATGGCTATATATGCCCATCAGTACCCTCTGTGTGGGTGACTGAAGTGACCTTTATTGGTGTATTTGCCGTATTGCACTTGCCAGTGTACTCTGGGACTGGATGTAGTACTGTGTTTAATCTTTAATTTCTACTCAGAGAAGTGGGTTGTAAATGGTAGATATGGGAGATAGAAACCAGCAATGCACCTTCTGACACACTTTAGTTCATCTAGTTTCAGTTTATCAAGTGCCCTTTATCCCTACCATTTATCACTGGTTCATTTCTTGTAACTGCTGTGGCAGAGAGGGACTTGGGAGGTGATTTAAAAGAGAAATAAATACAAACTTTACAAATCAGCTCACTTGGAGACTGCCTAGAGGAAAAAGCAGTTACTGTGGTAGGAGGTCAAACCTAGGCTGACATCCCAGACAGCAAGGGGACAAGATCACTGGGATGAGAGGGGCAAGAGAAACAGAGAAAGACATAAGGTTAATTAGGAAAGATAAAATAAAAACATTGAGCTTGAGAGAGTGAAAGAGAGGAAACTGCTAAACAGGTAATGGAAGAGAGCATCAGACAAGGGGAAGGACATTTGCCATTTTACCTGCAAAACGACAGTGTATGCCAATTATTCTAACTTCCGGTTTAGCCATTTGAGAAAAATTTTTTGCTCGGGTTGCTCTAGAGTTTGCACTACACTTTTCATGTTCAGGGGGACCAGGGATTTCCATTCTCTCTAGATATTTAAATATGCCTTTCTATTCATGTGAGCAAAATGAGTTTATGGACACTTGGCAGGTATCATTGTCACAGTGCACTGAAGTAGAGGTTATCTGTGCCAACATCGGGCCTTGTGTGGCTGATACTGAGCTTCATGGCTGCATCCTTCAGTGTCCTGGCAGTGCTTCTGTCAAAACACATGAGCAGGGTGGAGTATGAGTACTTAAAAGCCATGGTAATTTCAAATTTACTTCTCATTCAAGTTGAATATCATTGTTTAGATTGTGTGGGTCTCCTTTATGTTCCTGCACAAGATGTACATTCTTAGCCAGAGCACAACTGATAAGGTTTGAAACTAGACATATATTTCACAGTGCTCCCAAAATCCACGCAAAATAGACATCTTATAATGCCCAAATATGCTCATTTAAAAGTTGGTGGAGGAATTGTCCAGAATGTAGAGTATCACAACAAGGTTTTGTACAGAGCAAATTTTTTAAATGAGGCTTTTGGTTTTTTGTTGTTGTTTTTGTTTTAAGTCTTTGAAAATAGGATTTGATGCTGATCTGCTGAAAGGCCTTATGCAGCAGTACTGCTGGCACTAAGTCACAGGGTAAACACAGCCTGGCGGTGCAAGTCACAATGGACCACAGCTTGAAAATTACTGGCCTAGCAGCCCAGAAGTGGGAGCTCTCTGAGCTCTGCCTTTGAATCTCTTTTCTATTTCTTTTCTGAATTTCATCATGAACAGTATAAAAACCATCATTTCTGCTTCATTTCTGCCTGTGTAAAGGGAAAAGTGCAAGCACAGAAATACACTGCTTTTTTCCCCCCCATAAAGTCTTCATTCAAATGCTCATCAACCTAATTTTTCCTTCCTTCTCTCTCCTCTTTGCTCATGGGCTTTCAGCTCTCCTTTGCCATATCCCCCTGCTTCTGTTAGCATTGCTCCTTTGTGCCTCATTTTGTTTCTCCTCTCAGTGTGGCCTGCTGATGTGCCGTCGTGCTGAGCAGAGGGTCTGGAGCAGGGAAGAGTCCTGCCAGCACTGGAAGAGGCAATGCTGTGCCTCCATTCAATGCCACACTTATGTTCACTGATTATCAAGAGGTGCTGGATCCAGCTGAGCCACTTCAGCTTGGTGTGACAGCATATCAGCAGGGTAAGGAGGGAGCCCCAGGCCCTGGCACACACTGATTCATGAGAGCATCCCACAGCAGACATGGGCTTTCTTTCCCTCTGGCAAGCGGGGACTTGATCTCTCTCATGTCTGTCTGGTGAAACTCTTCTGTAGCAATGTGTTTGTATTGCATTACTTGTCCACCTGGTAGCACACAAGAGGCACAGCTAAGGATTTGATCTCCTGTATTAGTTTCTTGGATGCTGTCCAAAACATATCTGCTTAGGCTCTTGGTTGAGAACATCAGCCTGCAGCAGGCACGCCCTGTCCTGCTGAGGGCTGGAGCATTTCAGTGTCCTTTGGGGTGCTGCACCAGCTGCTGTGTCTCAGCTGGGAGACTGTCTTGTTAAGCTGCTGTCACCTTGCTTACCTTTGGCTGTGGCTCTCCAGCCTCGAGTGAGATGGTGGCTTGAATCACCTGTTTCCAGCAGCAGTTTGTGGCCACAGAGAGGGCATTTGGCATTGGCTTGGCTTTACTGTGCTGCCACAGTCACCTGCTAGGGTGACAGTTCTGTGTTGGGCTTTCAGTCACTCGCATCCTTTGTAGCCCATTTGTATGACACTTTAGCATCTTGATTGTTCCTTGGGTTTGTGTAACATTTATATTCCCTCCCAAAATTCAAAAGCAGGTGGTTTTTGAGATAGAATTTTCATTTGAATTGTTTTGGGATGATATTAATATTTTCCCATAAAGGAAGTAATTTGTTGTAACTTACTGCTTAGGTTGGTTGATCTTTGAATGTTTACTGCCAGGTAGATGTACATCATTTGTCCTACTGCTGATGATGTTCCAAATCTTGTCTCAATTTTTACTGCAACACTTCAAATTCCATGCTGGTCAGAATTACTATTTGGATTATAATCTATCAAATAGTTTCCTACATTTGTGCTCTTTGTATGTTGTCTTCATAGTATGTTGTACACTTCCTTAGACAGCCTCAAACCTTTATTGAGAGGCATCTCCTTAGCCTCTGCATCCTTTCCACTATGAGTACTTCTGCTGTGATTGGTTCAAAGTCTTTTCACAGAGTCCATTTTTTGAGATGTAGGTATCTTTGACAGTAACTTCAAAGAAACAGTAGAAAAGTCAGATGACTGATACTGAATGGACATCTTTTCTTTGAATTAGTCAATGGAAATTTTAAGCCTCCAAGTGCTCCAAAGGATTAGGAGAACTATGACAGAAATGTAAAAAATAGTATGAAGGAAAAATTGCAGTCTCTTTTCTTGCATGGAAACTTCCTATTTCACACAGAACCTGTTATGTTTGTCTTTCAAAGTTCTGTCTTAGTTTCCAATCCAAATCTAAACCAGTAGACTTTTCTGGGCCAGGCATATAGATTAAGGACCATTGGTAATACAAGGGGTTTATCTCTTATTCTCACCTCAAGTAATAATGCTGTTTATTTTAATGCACTCTTTTTGTGGCTGATAAGATGCCATTTTTGTTTAGAGGTGATTCTGTGAAATATTTTGTTGGTGCAATTACCCAGCTTGTGCCCAGGTAATCTCCTGACTGCCAGCCACACTGGGGGAAGTGTGGAGGGGGAAGCAGGAGGTCAGATCCGATGCTGCAAGGGCTGCAGAGTCAGGTGTACCCAGCCCTGCCAAAGAGTGAGCAGGGCAGGAGCTGTTAGAGATGAGAAGAGTAAATGGACGTGGTTGGCAGTAAAGCTAAAATGCATCTGAATCATTGGACTCTTGAAGGGGCCAGCTCGGATGGGAGTGCGTGAGTGTGCAGTTCTTCCAGGCATAATGCTACAGTTTCCTTCTGGGGATAACTGCCAGTGCCTAGAGAGAGCAAGGAAAAGCTCTTCTTGGCTCTTGATGAGCCTGCTCAGTGTGGGATTTCCAGGTCAGAGGTTCTCTGCAACCTCCCTTGTATTCCCAGGAGAAGCCATTTACCCTTCCCATGACTCCTGTTTTAAGAGTGGTCATTTTTAAAGAACTCTATAGCAAAATACATATGCTTGTCCATTTATGTTCCTGTATTTTATTTTCTGTATGAATTTATTGTCATCTTGATCTGTGCTTATGTCTGTTTGGGAATTTAGGCATTAGGTTGGGTGCTTGCTACCCTTGACCTGAAAGATTCCAAGTGTGTAGGCATGCTTTGAACTCATTCCCCAAATCAGCTTCATTTTTGCACTCACTCTAGTGTACTGGTGGCTGTTCTTCACATGCAGAAGCCCTACACATAACATTGAGCCAAAACCAAGTACCATTGTAATTTGGGCTTCAGGCATATCCACTTTTATGTACTGTAATTACTTCATAAGTTCTTATCTCAGTAACTTTATTCATAAGTTACCTTTGCATCTTTTTTGCTACAGGTTTTGGGCAGCAAAAAACTCTTCTGGAGGCTCTTCCATCAGATTCAGCATTATCACATGAATTTTTGTGGCCTCTAATAATTTTTCAGCTGCAAGATTTTCCTTCTGATGATATGGTATTCTGATGTTGAATTTCTGCAGCGCATACCTTTATATGTGTCCTGGAAGTGCCTTTTTCCCCCTCAGTATTACTGATTTTTTTTCTATTTGTTTGGCTTAACTTTTACTTTTTTTTTTTCCTAGCACTGCAAGTAGAAAATGGTGTCTATCTTATCTTCAGCTTGCGCTAATTTTTTTCTTCACATGCTGTGACTCTCTTTCTGCTAGAGCACTGATTTGTCATGGTAAATTATACATAGCTCAGTGTCATGTGGATTTCTGTGCTTTAAGTTGCGTCCTTCACTATTTTCCTTAGTCTGGCACCTTTCATCAAACACGTTTCTTTCTTTTACAGCTCAAAAAAAGAAAAAAAAATAAAGAGAAGAGTAAATACCCTTCTGCTATTCCCTTAGCTCCTTTGTTGCAAACCCTAGAGAAGTTTATGCAGTCTATGCAAATGACTGTTTATCCAGAGTAGGATGTGCTGAGGGATACCACAAATCAGTTCTCAATGAGAAGTGGGAATTTGAGGAGCACTGTTACAGTCTCTTTTTGACTCTTCACCCTTGCCATATTTCTCAATTGCTCTCTGAGCATTTTGTGGCATGGTTGCTGTTATTTGGTATGATTTATTTTGTCTCTGGGCTGGTGAGCTGCGGGCTGCTCGGGTGGCCTGATGCCACTGAAAATATCCCTGGTGTGGTGGGACAGAGCTGCTTACAGGGCTGCTCTCTGCTGCCTCACAAGAGCTCTGCCTGTACCATGCTGTGTAAAGGAGCCCATGTTGTGTTGAGCAAATGGGGAAATAATCTTCTCATTCCCACTGAAATGAAATTGCTTGAAGGGAAATTTGCTGTTAAAAAAGGATGTATGAGGTAGGAAATCATCTTGGTCTGGTTTTTCCATTAGGGTGTGGGAAATGCCCTTCTTTGGTAGGTAAGTCAACCTTTTGCAGGGCCGAGCCCATGTTTGCTGGTGTAGCTACATGGTAAGGGAGGCTCATAAAGAGGGTTGCTGTAGCCCTTGTGATACCGGAGTGGCTCTGGGTATGATCCCAGAAGTTGCAAATACCACTTCCTGAGCCCTTGCTGCTGCAAGGGGGGGGACAGGCTCCTGGCCCTTTCCTGCCCTAACCTCAAACTAGGGAAGGCAAAGGGGATGGGGAAGAGGAGGCTGTGCCCATTTCAAGAGAGATGAAGCTCCACCCCCAGAAAAGCTGAGCTGCTGAAGAGAGAAATGACATTCCTGCGGAGTTATGCCAGCCCTTCCTCCACCTGTCCCCTGACTGCAAAATAGCCACTTCAAAGGCTATTTTATACATGCACTAATTGAACAGGTGAGCTGAAGAAAATATTTTTTGTGGACTTCCTAGCTCCAAATTATAATTGCTGCCTTGTAACCAAGGGATTCTTACAGTGGCAGAGTGAGGAGCATATAAATGCCAAGTAAATAGTATGTACATCTCTCTATTTTATCACAGTAGGAAAAAAACATGAAGGAGCTGCATATCAAAAAGCTATGGCACCATGATGAAAAGTCTCCTGGTTTGTTTTAAAGTGAGGGTATAAGCTGTGGTCCTAACTCTCAGAAGGGGGTGCTATTACCTCATCTGATTTCTTTGTATTTTATAAGTATATCTATATGGTTTGCATGCGTATATATGTATATCTAACTCCACTGTAGTTTTAAAAGCAGGCTAATACATTTATTTCCCTTTTCCCACTGCTTTAGTGCATGGTTTTTATGAACAATGATAACAAAGTTGTTGCCTTTTTTTTAGTTACTTGCTAGCGCAGTATGCAAAAAAATTACTTTGATTTCCAGCAATATAGGGTTCTTTTGAAAAGTATGAGAAGCCTTGAAAATGGAAAACCAGTGGAACAAAAGGAAGAAAAGGCACAAAAAGATGGTGTCTTTATTTTATATTGCACAGTGCTTAGAAAAATTTACAGTCTTGTGCAAGAAGTGAAAACAACATACTCATACTGTGTATGAAAAACACTAAATTGAAATCAATGTATTTAACTATGCTAAAATATGATGATTAAGATTATGAAATCAGATAATTTTAAAAGTCTAGATATTGTTGCAGTGTTTCCACTGGTTTTTTTGTCTCCTGAAATTCATTGTTTGGACATTGAAATAGTCTTGTTAATTTCTTACCCTCTTTGGACATTTATTTATTTAATTTGCACCTCTAAATTAGAACACAATAGTTGCATATATCTGTCTTGGACACACTTCTGGTGAATGTGACTGACTTACTTTCTTTTTTTCACGTCTGCCTGCCCCTGCTAACCCTTAGAGACACATCACACCTCTTCCCTACCAAAGCCCTGCTGGATCTGTAGCCTCTCTCTTTGAGCAGGAAGGAGCTCAGGTACTCAATATCACAGTTGGACTGGGCACAGCAAGCAGTGAAAGCTGTGCGAGCAAAGGATCCTGCTGAATCTGCAAGCTTTGCCCAGCATTGCTGGCAGATACTGGGACAGGAAGGCCATGCTCCCTGGTTTTCATGACCATCCATGAGGGAAGCTGGCACAGCTGGTTTATGGTCTCCAGCTGTACCTTTAAAGAACAGCCTTGCCCTCAAGCTGTTGGTTTGCAGGGCTTTGAACTCTTATAGGTGAATAAGTCACCATCCTGACTCAGAGGCCTTAGCATTGACTGATAATGATTAAATGCCATAACCTGTGACCCTGCAATTAGCAGCAGGATTTCTGTTTATTTGGGATTATGGCTATAGCTATGTTCTGGGTTTAATGGGTGAACATAGGTCCTCCTAATCCTTCCACAGTGTGGAGCATCACTTCCCTGCGATCCAGACTTCCTGCAAAACCCAACCATTGGTTTCAGTGGGTGCTTAGAAAAGAATAATTTTCAGAATGGTTCCTATTTTGCATAGGGACCTCCTTTGGCAGATATTTGGCTAGTGTCCCTGAAATATTATAAAAACAAAATTCTCATTGTCCTGCAGATTGTACCTTCTAGGTTTCTTCTGTCCTATCATCTCCATTGTGGTAATATCATGGAAATGATTACATAGGAAGAGGTTTAATATACGGTTAAAATGACATCAAGATAATAATATTGCCTATTCCTCCTCACTTATCTGGAATTCACAGTTGGAATTCGGATGCAGAAGAAATTGAATGTGGAACTTCAGAAGAACAATAGCACCTTCTTGCAAACATTTCCCAAATCTTCTAGTTTTGTGGGTCTACGAATTGTTTATCCTCAACCAGGAATAAGATCCCAGTCATAGATATCTACTTTAGGGTGAGATGAAGTGCCTCTAGATATGCACATTTCCTTTCAATATGATGAAAGGCAGATTAATTTTAATGGTTAAAACAGATTAATTCTACTGCATCCAAGACCCCTGTGAAGACAGTCTGGCAAGTTTCAAGTGATTTTAAAAAGTGTCTTAGTCTGGTCCCAAAGAACTGGCTAGCCTGACATTGACCATTCCATACCTTCATATCTGCCATGTGCCTGGGACTCTGGCCATTCCTAAAAATTCACAAGATGAACATGAATTTGCCTTCTTGTCCTGGGTTGCAGTGTATTCTATTACCATCCTCATGAGCTGTTGAGATCAGGTGGGGCAGTGTTTCCTTGCCTCCTCCCCCCAGACTATCTTTCTGTTAATTGCCCATCATTGTCCTGCCACGTGACTCAGAGATAACTCCCTCCGGACTATCTTCTGTTAATGAGCCTAATCAACACTTGGACTCATGACTCATTATCCCATTGTGAGATGCTCCACCCAGAGGGAGGAACCAAGCATTCCATCCTGGATATAATCTGACATTCTGAACACCAGAGATACCAGCTTCCCACTGGATTTCCAGAGGACAGGAGCTACAGAGCCATCACTAGACCTTCTGAGGAAGAGCAGATCCTTTTTTTCTACAGGATCACTGCTTAAGAGGACTGCAGCCACCATTCTACCAGACTGCTACCACCACCCTAACTAACAGGTGGTCAGGTTGTATCTTGACTCTGTCAGTTTGAACCAGTGTTTTCTTTTAGTTTTTCCTTTTCTTTAATTTCCCCATTAAATTGTTATTCTGACTTGGTGCCTCCCACTGGTTTGTTTTCAAACTAGTACACTTCTCCAAGGACAAAGTGTCTAGAGAGAGTCAAAGGGTTTCACTTCACAGCTTCCTTGAATTTCTCCCTGTGGAAGAAGTGGGGTTTTAAGGAGATAATTAAGAGAAGTCTGTTGTGCATTCAAAATGGTTGCAAGAAGGCTGACAGGGATGAAGAGTAACTCTTCAGTTTGAGATGTTTACTTTGGGTATACATATATATATAGAAACACAATGACCCTATTTTTTAGGGTCTAACTTAAATGATCGTCCTGCGGCACCTGTAGAAAATCTCATCTGGAATTGTCTAGCATTAAATTTTTTATGATTAGTTCTAGACAAAATTGATTTAATTTTCACTTTTTTAGCAACTTCTAAATATTGAATTTTAAATCCTTGGGTATAGTTTTAGAAATTTGCTGGTTTGTTGTCTGAAAGAATCACTCTGTCTTTCATAGCTGTAAACAGTCATCCATGGGAGGAGTTTTAGGGCTGTACGTGCTGGATGTTGCAAGCCTCTTTAGGCGCTGCTGGCCGGATAGTCATCATCCTTGGAGCACAGCATGTGTGCTCCCCTGCCTTGTGCTTTGTGCTGTGATGTGAAAACTCGCTTTCTGTTCTCATGTCTGAGACCTAAACGCTTGCTCCTGCACCCCGGACCTGGGTGAAGATAAGCCCTGCTCTTACCCTGCACAGACACAGGGATGAAGGGCCCCCATGGATGCTGGGCCAGGCCATGCCTCTTGAAGAACAGACTTCTGGAGGTTTCTTGCTGGAGAACATGCCGTTTATACTTGTGTTGTCCAAAAAACATGAGATGCAGTCAGCTGTGTGTATGAATGGCAACCTTCTCCTGTTTGGTTATCAAGGTGCTGATAAGCAGGCTAAGATGAGACTTTATGCTGAGGAGGTACAGTCAATTAATAAGGTGGATGTGATAAAATCAATGTGAAGCAGAATGCGCAGTCTGTCTTTTGGTAATGCCAGCACAGCACACAGTAATTGCTGAACTTGCACACCTCACCTCTGACAGCATTGCAGGATACAGGAAGAAAATATTTCTGGGGGCTCGGACTGCTTAGGTGGGTGTCAGGAAAAGTGGATGAGTCCATGTTGGAAAGGACTGATACAATCCTCATAGGTACCTGAGTGCAACATGACGATGCTTTCTTACTGCCTTTGTCACTTCTTGTAGCTATGCTGTAAGAAATCTTAGGTGTAATCACCTGGGTGCTCTGCTACAGGTCACAAAACTCAATACATAAACCTGGCACAGCATCTGTTTTCTACTCCGCCACCTATTTGTACTTCTCTTCTTGGCTCTGGCTGCAACTTGCATTGTTGTGTGCATGTATCACATATCAGATGGGAAAATCAGGCCCTTCGTGTCTGATGCTTCTTTACGGCAAGGCTGAGCTCTCCAGTGTCGTCTGATAAGACTGTGCTACAGAACAGTCCATGAAACACAGTGTAAAGTGATTTCAGATACCTTCCAGCATTTTACCAGCACATAAATAGCTGCCTTTGGAAATCTTAAGCTACAGACAATGGGAGATGGTAACCTCTTGTGCATAGGATTTAAAACTATAGGATCATTGACCTTGAATCATGCATGTAGCCTGGGAAATCTAGAGTTAAGCAGCTTGCAAAGCCATAAAAGCCAGCCACCAGTCTGAGAATAGAAGCCTTCTTCTAGTTTTCCTGCTGATATTCAATGTTGTTTCAATCAAAGTACAGGTAATACTTGAAGAATGACAGATCCTGTGAGCTTTATATACCAGTAAAATGACATTATGTTTCATGACCCTCCCACATTAGACTTTTACGATAGAGAATATGATTCAGGAATTCATTTGAAAATCCACAAAAATACAAATTAAAAGATATTTTTTAATTGCTGGTTCCTCATTAATTGCACATCATAACTGACTCACAGGAAAGTAAGAATCATAATGAAGAAAATAAGAAATAAAAAGGGACTCACAATCTTCATGTGTATCAGCACTGAAAAAATTATGAAAAATATAATGAAAAGCATAAAAAACCTATATTTTTCTTACTAGCTTTATTCTTATAATATTATCACATTTTAAAAATACGATTTTAGAAAAAAAATGAACTACTGCTTTTTGCAGTGATAGGCGACAGGTCAGAAAAGCGTTTCAGAATAATTTTACACCTTTTAACCTTAAAAAATACTTTGCTGACAATTGAGAAAGGGCCTTAAAAGAAGCGCTGATAGGCATTCTCACAGCAGGGTTGCCATGTCCCATCACATAGCAGAGGGTTTCTGCATAATGTCTCCTGTAATAAGAAGTGTACTGCAAATCACCGGGCTTGAGTAGCAGTTTTAAGAAAGTAATCCTTGGCATGAACTGCTATTAGTGATGACACTGAAAGTTTGTTACGTAAAACTCTTCAGAAGACACAAAGAAGGTAAACTGTTTAAAATTTTGATTCGAGCCTTGAAAGAACTACTTTGTCATAGAAATTTTTCTGCATTTAAATATATATTTAGTGTGCTCTTTTTCTTTTTTTTTTCAATTTTTGCTTATGCTTGGACAGACTCGTTAAACGGAACCGCAGAGTTTTGTTAAATGAATGTCACTTTTCTCTCTTTCCATGCCACAAATGGTAATTGTTCCAAAAGCATCTTAATAATTACTGGTGTTAATTATGAATGTTAATACAGTCAATGATCACTCAGAGCCCCCATGTTGCAAACCCTTTATAAATGAAGTAAAAACTAAAAAAAAAAAAAAAATTTAAAAAATTCCAGTATAACAAAGACTAAATCAGTCCATCAAAGCACAGCAAGCTATATTCATGCTTTAATGGCTAGACTAATCAAAATGGGATATGAATCTACAAGAAACCTTCTTGTTGAAATTAATTTTGTATTTGTCTGGAAATGTAAATAAAAGAAAACGTGAAGGGGCCATTTCCAGGCAAGTTCTTTTCAGTGTTAATGATGCAAATCAGTGAAGTTTCTCAGTCCCTGGGGAATCTTTTTGTCTTTCTCATTTCCATAAGAATGATTTTTAGGTGATTAAAATAAAAATCTAATGGAAAAAAATTCTTTATACTTTTCTCACAATACTGTTTAGTAGATATCTAAAAAAACCAAACCAGAGCTGGAATTGACTTTAGAACTGTAATAAACCTCCCTAGGAGAGTATTGGTCACAAAATGTTTTTGTATTTCTAATGGAGACATTTTTGGTTGTCTTTAGAAGTATTTGATAGAAGTTGCAGTCATCTGAATGCTTGATGTTTCAATGTAACTCCAGAATTTTCTCAGCAGCTAGTAAGGGGTAATGAAATATTTCATTGTGTTGTTTTCTAAGTGAGCAGTATGAGAAACAGGCAATGACATAATAATTAAAATTTTGACTTTCAATATTTTTGGCAAATATTTTTTTCAGAGCTAGATTCTTCCTGAAGATCAAGGACTGGACAGATAGAGAAATACTGGAAAAGCATTGATCATTTGAATCTACTTTTAATCCCATCCTTCCTCCAGAAAGAAACTACCTTAGTGACTCAATAAAGGGCTGGTATTAATGGCTTTGCTGCAAGGCAAGATGCAGCCCACAGTGGTTCAGGACTGGCTTTACTTTCCCTCTTTTTCCAGGGAACAGGTGTTGAGCTTTTGATGGGATACCCTTCCTTTTCGGATGAGGGTGAAAGAGCAGAGGAGGCTGCTGTTCTGCTAAGTTCTTTATTTCATAGTCTCACAGCTTTCTTGAAGGCAGACTTCAAGAGGGTTACATGATAAGGCCAAGCAGCAACAAGCAGCTTCTTCTTCTAATTCTAGTTCTTTTTTTTCTTACAGAAGTGTGGATTATATTTGTTAATTGACCAATAAAATTAACATCAGATTTTAGTTTTTCTTTTCTCAACCTATCCTGGTCTAACAGTTGTAAATCTGACACAAGTGTTACATAGGTAGCACACAGATTTGCATGTACAGTTTCTATCAGCTCTTATTGTTTATGTGAACACTATCTAAAAAGTATGAACGGTATAGTTCTATCTATATTTTTTCTAAAGGAAAGAAATTCTGTGAAAAGGTAACACTGCTGCAGCAAGAACTGTGTTTAAGGTCTCTGCTGCAGCCTTTCAATGTTTAAAGCACTTAGCATATATTTCTACTAAAAGTTAAAAATCTATATTTCTATTTCACTTCATGTGACTTCATGTACCTCAGCTTATCCAAAGGTTTTAATTCAACCCCTGTGCTTTGGCTTCCCTCTGGGCCTGGGTCCAGAGGAGCTTTCACTCCAACAAGCAGGAAACGGCAAAAATGAAGATGAGCATAGTCCATGTTAGCCCCATGTCCAGCATAGATAGCACCTCTCTCCCTCCCATGGAAGTGTGTAGGGGAAGGACTAAATAATGCCCCCCTATCCTGACCCACTCTGTACAGAGAGAGAGTAGCAATGTCCCAGACTCTGCTCGCACACGCAGGAACACGTGTGTGCACAAACATGTGCGTGTGCACGCCTCCTTGTGCAACAGGAGCGGTGACGGCCTGCAGGGGACACGGGAGAGCACTGGCCCTGCTGATGCCTCCCAGCAGGCAGCACAGCTCACCCTCACTCTGGCAGGAGAGGGCAGGTGGCAGGAATAACCCTGGCGGGAGCTCAGAGCAGGAGCTGCTGCTGGGCTGCATGGCCAGGAGCAGAGCAATGACACGACAGGGACTATGTTCCTATTTCCAGGCAGTGCTCAGCCAAAGTGTGTGTCCTCAGCATTCACTAGTTGTTATAAATTGCCCAGGCCCAAGCAAAGAAGCAAGGCAGTGTCTTTGATGTGCTCACAGCCAGGGTCTCCAGTGAGAGAACAGCAGGGATGCAGGAAGCTGCTCTGGCACAGGCAGAGATTCCCCACTGTGGATTTAGGGCTGCAGGCAGGAGGCACAACAAGGAACCAAATCTCTGTGCTAGCCCCAACCAATGCACTCTTGCAGAACAGGGAGAGTGAATGGGAGCTGCAGCCTTCCAGGAAATTCACACAGAAAGGGAGTTGGAGATTACTGTCACTTGGGACTGGATTGCTTCCCACTGGGTCTCCTCTTCAGCTGCTAATGAGCCGCCAGGGAGAATCAAGTTGTTCCCACGCCTGGTTGGGTCCTGGGTTTGGGTTGTGGAGGAATGAACAGAACTCTTGGGCTGGTTATGGGATATGGGGGTACAAGGGACAACTGTTCAGGGAAAATACACCAGTGTCTGATGCCTCTGTGACTCTGGGAGGTGATTTCCTTCTTAATCCCTTGCCATAGCTCCTGGCTGAAGACTTCCTCTCCTGCTCCAGGCTTCCCTAGCCCTGAAGGGGGTCTTCCCCATCTCCAAAGGGGCAGACTCATTAAATGTTCCTGTCTGTGGCGAAGTCAGAGGATGCTCAAGCTCTGTTATTCAACAGATACTAGTCAAGAGCTACAAAACCTGAAATCAGATCTCAAATCTCAAAGTGGACAAAACCAGAATTAACTCTTTATAATTATATATCTTTATAATTAATTATACATTTCAACGTTGATTTATTAATTGTTTGCTATCTGCTGTTAATATTAGAAAGGTGACTGTTTTCAAGCTGCTCTCCAGACCCTGAGGACACATATTTTCTTGTTTCCTTAATGTGGAGAGAATACAAAAGCCCAAACTTTAAGAAGAAATGCAATATACCTGATGAAATAATGATTTATGACAACACCACCACTCCATAAGTTTAATGCTGTTCTTCTTCCTTCTTTTGGGTGAGGCAAGGAACAAATTCCAGGAAAGCTCTTTGAAGTCTTTAGGGGAAGAAACTCCTTTCCACCTGCCACTCCTCCTCACAGTGGGGTCCTGAGCCTTATGCCTTGCCTCTACAGCCCCACACATTGTATGGGAGACCCCTGAACAGCCCACACTATGCACCATAACCAGCAAGGAAAGAGGAAGAGTCAGAGTGAAGTGCTCCTCAAGGCACCTTCCCCCGACTACCCTGGAGTCAGCCCTGCCTGTCTGAGCACAATCCTTTGCTCAGCCCCCTCATCATGGGAGGCTAAAACACTTACTCTAAAAAAAATAAATACACACAATTTTAATTGTCAGACACGTCCAGTGCTTTATATAATCCTTTACAGACACCTACTGTCCAGTGTGTTTGCCTGGGGTTTATGAGGCTCTGGTCCCACCCCTTTGTGGAAAGATGTTTTCTCCCATTCCCAGGGTGTGCTTGCTGCCTGGCTAGGAGCTTGCTTGTTGGAGAATTGCCACAGAACATCCAGTCATTTGCTTTCAGTGGCATGCCAAAGAGAAAGAAATTGACCCTGTAGCCTAAGGACTGAGTTTGATTTCTGTCAGGCAGAGAAAACATTGCACCTAAATCTGCAATTTCCTAAGGAAATAGAAGAGCTTTTTGGATACTGGACACGCACTGACGCTACCTTTTGCAGGGATCCTGGTCTGGCACATCAGGTAGGCAACTTGCTCAGTTTGCTAAGACCTTTGCTGGATGCAGTCTGACCTCTTCTTGCCTGGGCTTGGAGGGTGTTATCTGGAAGGGGATGTAACTGGTAACTTGTGAGCATCCCATTTGGCCCAGGCCTCACTGTGCCATGTTGCCAAGCAACATTTTGCAATGTGCATCCTGCAGCCTTCCCTCGCCAGTTAGGTGCAACTCCAATGTGCTCTCCTCTTTGTCCTCAAAATGTAGTGTTATGGATTGCAGCCTTGTAGATGCCAGGCAGGGATGAGCCTGTTCTGGGAAATAGGTCCAGCAGACCCGCAGAAAGTGTAACTGGATACTACACAGCTGACATGAACTGATGTGGAAATGCTGTCAGCTCATCTAGTCAGAAACCTGTTTGAGACTCTGCCATCTGCACACTCCACTGACTGCTCCCAGCCGGTGCCCGCTGCTGCTCAGCACTGGAGACAGGACTGCTGCTCCTGAAGCCCTCGGAGCTGTTTCTTTCCCTTGGCAAGTCCTGTGGTGTGGGCTAGGGCTGGCTGAGGCTAAACAGGGTGATGTCAAGCTGGGGTGAGCTTTCCAGTCAGATGCAGGTTGTGCGAGTATGTGTTGCTCAAGAGATGAAGAGGCTCATGGTGTCTGCCCTGTACATTCCCTGGGCCATTCATTCACTTATTTATGCTACCTTTACAGGAAATATCCCTGCATCTTTAACAGGTTCTTCTTCTAGTGAGCCATAGAAAAGGCAAAATGAGGTCCGATAAGAAAAGAGATCTGATTGTAATGCATACTTTTCTTCTCTTACTCTCTCCTTCAAGACTGGATCAAGAATTTCCTCATGTGAATCCCAGGAGTATCTGCAAAGTAAGTTAAAGGAGGGGTTGTTTTCCAGACCACTCATTTGGAATAGAAATAGAAAATAGAAAAACAAGTGGTCTGGCATCTTTTAGAGGAAAATGGGAGAATCCTGCAAACACTAATGTTTGCTTGGGGCTAGACAGCCTCCAAGCAGGAATTACAACATGAATTTAGACATCTTAAAATGCCTTTATGCTGTTTCAGGGGCCTAAATCCCACCTGACTCTCTTGGGTTATGTCTAGGACCCACTTAAGGAGGACTTCAAGGCACAGAGGTAGTGAACTCTTACCAGACTTTATAATATCACAAGAACAAAATTGAAATTGCTCACCCAGTGAAGTGGTTTTTTAGTGATCCTCCTATGGTGTTGGGAAGATCCTCTGTAAGTTTTCTGGAACCATGCTTGCTGGATGGGTCCTGCACATGTTATATCCCTCAGAGAAGTGATATGAGATGGGATGGCTCTGGTGCAGGTGCAATAGAACTTTAAAAGCATTAGAAAAATACGTTCAGAAGTGTGAATTTTCTTCACTAAAAGGCTAAATCAGTCAAGATAACGAATCCTGTTATAATTAATTAATTAGTGCATTAATTGGGAAGGACCACAAAAAGTCTAGCTACTTATCCTAGAAGATCGGCTGAAGCCAACACCAAATTTACATTTCAGTAAGGACAAAACATATCCCAGAGGACAAGAACATGGAAGATCACTCTGTCTCACATTTGCAGAAAGGCGTAGCTCTGTTGCTGTCACTCTGGTCTCAGGTATTTCCCAAATGAGGAATTCTCAAGAGGAAGCTCCTGTTATTTGTGTTTGTCTCCAATATTGCCTTATCACAGTTTCTCATGGAGGAGACTGCAAATGCAGTTTTTTGCAAATTTTTGCAAAGGTTTAATGAGCAGTTTTCACATACTTCCCAAAGCAAAATGTAGCCACTGAATAAGCTGTGCTTGTGGTAGGGATGGTTTTGCTCTAGAAATTCAGGTTTAAAACTCCAAAGAAATCTTTCTGCATTACTGACACATTTCACTTTGGTTTTTTTGTCATAGAGAGTGGCGTCTCAAACCTCACAGCCCAACTCCTAGAAAATTCACCCACCTCCCAGCCTTAAAACCCACGCCTGCCTTAGGTCCACAGCTTATGAAAAAGTTGTCCTGGGAAAGATGTCTCCCTCCCCTCCTCCTCCTCCATCCTGCAGCAGGACCCATTGTCTGCCGGCGGCAAGGCATAAAGGAGTTAACGAAGGAGCCGGCAAGGAGGTATGACGGGGTGATGTCAGAATATTTCCAGGGAAAGAATGTGTTGGGGGGCGCTGGCCGGGCTGGGGCTGGAGGCCCCCGGCCCCACCCCGACATTCTTCTTGTCCGGTTCCCACAGGCGGAGAGTGGCACGGGGGGTCAGAGTGGACGAGCACAAAGAGAGACCCCCTGCTGCCGTGGCCATCGTGCTGGGCTGTCACTGCTACTAATTCATGACTTCACCTTTAATCTCACTGATCCATTATAGGTTAAAAAGAGACCCATTTTACAGCTGACAAGATTGAAGGGAGCGCAACCCAGGAACTGGGGGGGCGGGGAGGTGGGCATGGGGGAGAAAAAAAAAATAAGAGAGGGGGAGAGAGAAATAACCCCTGCTAAAGTTTGTACAGTTGGGACCATCTGCTAAAAATAGATTTTGTGGGGTTTGTTTGTCCTTTCCCTTCACTATGACAATATCTATTTTAAGAGGGAAGCTGGTAACTGCAGCTAAATCAGAATTTTAGTGCACAGGGTCAGAGTAAAAAGGAATGGGGAGGAGAGGGGAGACGGGGAAAAAAAAAGAGTAAGATTTTAGGACCAGAGCTGCACAGTGGAAAGGATGGGAAGCATTCAAATAGCTTAGTGCTGCTTTAGAGAATGTTTGGTGAGGTCATCATGAGGAAATGACTAAGAAATTTATGAAATGCTGATGTCAAAGGTAAGTTGATCAAATCAACATTGATTCAGCAGAGTAATAACTATATGTGTGTGGCACTTACAGCATGTTTATAATGACACAAATACTTGATGAATTTCCAGAAATCATTAGAGCTACTGTGCTGTGAGCTGTAGATGAAGTCTCCAGAAGTAATTCTGCTATTTTCGTTAGCAGCATAATCACGTTCATTTTGTCCTTTAATGAAGATTTTTATGTTGCTGCTTCAAGGAACTAAAGTGCATATTCTCAGTGAACTTGAGAAAGTAAGCAAATTGGAAAGAAAAAAGTGGAGTCTCTGAAAAAAAAGACCAGAGGGGTGATAATTTGTGAAAAGAATTATTTTCTAGCATATAGTAAAGAATTCAACATTCTTGCATTTCCTGGTTTTGTCCTACATCAGTGAGGTACATGTAGGTACCTGCATGTAGTGCTAGTTCAGGAGGTTAGGGTATTGGTCCTTTTTGCTTCCTTTACCTGATGCTCTTTGACAAAACCTTTTAATTCCCAAAGCAGTTTTATGAAGTCTGCCGAATTAGTCTATCACTCCTACTGTCCTGATAGTATCAGAGAGCATCGAAGCTCAAGAAGGAGATTGTTTGCTGGATTCTCCCTGTCTTTTGCCTTTGAACTGCTGGAGCTGCATCTCATAAGATTTTGCAACATATGTATGGAGATTTATACTGCCAGGAGTGCAGAGCTTTTGCATCTGCTACAACACCCTGTTCCCTCCTTTTTCCCCTCCCAGCAGAGGAACTCTGGGAGTTGTTGGCATCATGGTTGCCTGACTGCCATGAGATGAGGGTGGAGAGTGTGGAAGTTTATCATGAGGATGCAAAGAAATTTGCAAAGATTTTTGGGTTTATGGGATTTATGGACAAAGTCTGTGAAGGAGATCAGCTGCTGGTATCTGTTGTGGGAAGATGTAAGAGAGAACGGGGACCTTTTGCATGAGCCATTGTCAGTTAAAGTCAGTGATAAAAATCCTATTGAAAAAGCCTCTGATCAAATCAAAACCTGTTTTCCTAAGAGTGACATTGCCTGCAAATGGAGGCAGATTGAGGTCTGTAACTGGCCAGCACTTTGGACACATTCTGCTTCCTTTAGTCACACAAAATGACGTATTGATGCATGTTTCTAGGATCCAAACAGGCAGCCTTTTCATAGGCAAAAGCCCTAATGAAGTCACTGGCAGGCAGCCTCCCTGGCCTAAGGCCTGCAGGCTATTTCCCTAGTCAATACACTGGACCTAATCTTATAGCCCTTGAGCATCAAACTCCATGTGTATTTTCTGCAAGTATTTGTTCTCTTTCTGCAAAAGTGCAAGATTTGTGTGCTGTAGAGTGCGGTGTCAGTGAGCAGCTGCTTCTCCTTCAGCATGAGTTGTTCAGCACACAGACTTCATTGGCTACTGGTTGGACAAAACCACACTGCAAAGCTGATGCGAGGAACAGCGAGGACCTAGGCTGCCAAATACAAACCTCCTGTTTTAGTTTGTAAGTGTCTGAAAATAAAACAAAACGAAATTACTAAAGCAAAAGAAAATTTTAAAAGGTTTCAGGAAATATTAAGAAAATTTGTATTTTTACCTGGTCATCTGACTATTTCTAATTTAGTGGAACACGTTAGCTACTCTGGTTAAATCAAATGCAATCAGTGGAGCTGTCTTAACAGCAAGTTAGAGCTCCCTTGCAGAATGGAAGGGAGCTCTTGTAAGAGAGCCTCTTTGTAAGCTTAGTCCTTCTAGTTTCTGATCAGCCAACTGAAATTATTTTCCCATTCCTAAGAGTGTAAGAAATATAGATTGGAATGGCAGCTTCATATATTACCTTGGTTACAAAGTGTCATCAAGCACTAAGTTAAAATGATAAAAATCATAAGGATGTTTCCATAAGGATGCTTTGTTTTAGGCAAGGAACGTGTATTTTTTCTTTCTTTCTGGAATTTTTGATTAAGGTTTTTCCCACGAGCAAATATTATAATGCAATGCCTGGGTATAAAAGTAAAAAGCATCTTTTAGAACTGAAAAATTACCATCTCCTCCACACTTCTCAGAAAATTATAGAATGAATAAAATCCTTCTCAGATATTTTTTTTCTTATAAGTTTTGTATATCTTCTGCAATGCACCTGTAGGCAGGTGTCCAGAAGGAGCCAAGAAAGAAGCTTCTGTGTGTATTAGCTGGATCAGGGTGAACTGCTGAACTGGATGGCAACAACTTGGCCCGGAAGGAAAAGAAGAGGGAATGAAGGTGATCCAGATTACTAATTAATTATGAGTCCTCCCTGTTACGACATCCCTGCACTTGGTAGGATAAGTGCTTGCAGTTCATGCAAAACAACTCTGAAAGGTTCTGCCTCTGGCTGTGCTAGATCTGATCTGCCACAGGCAGGCTCTCAGCTCAAATACATCTGAAAATGTGGGCCTTAAATATTTAGCTTTCTCTGGGAACTGACTTCCTTTGACAACTTGCATCTATGTTGTCATCATGCTTGGTGTGCTATAAATACATCAATGATCTTTGATGCCAATCAACTAATACCAGGTCCTTATCGCAACAAGCTCACACACCTCACAGCGTGCTCAAGGAGTTATCTTTCTATCTCCTTTTTTAAGATGAAATTAATCCATTGTAAGCCCCATAACAAGGAGCCACTCACAGGTTGAAAGTATAAGTGCAGTTTTCAAGTGGTATTGTCTCATGACTCTTGCCCTTAAAGACACAGGTATGAAAAGATGCTCTCTGTTTTTGTGCAGCACTGCTGTGGAAATAGAGTTCTATTTTCCTTGTGCTTCCCAAGTTGTGCATGGTTTAATTAAAATGTATTATTATCCTAAGGCTTTTTCTTTTTTAAAGTAAAGTCAAGCACCCTACTGAAGACACAGGACATTCATACACCCAAATCCGTGTCAGCATCCTGCTGGCAGTAAGAGCTTTTGCACAAACATCTGATTGCAGAGTCAGAATTCAACAAAGCAAGAAGAAACAGGCTGAAGAGCATCTACTACCTAAACACATGCAGTGACTCAGAGAGTGGGAAGCGGAACTGAGAGAACAATAAATGAAGAAACAATGAAAAGGTCAAGCACTTATTCAGGATTCATAAGTACAAATGTTGCAGTTCAAGCCGTGCAGGTGAAAAATGAAATTCCTTCTCTTCGCGATTTTTTTTTGTCTCCATATTTCTTTTTTCCAGCTCATGAATACCACTGAAGGGAATCTTGCTTATAGTGGAAAATCTCAAATATGACATGCAAATAGTACATGGGGCCATCAAGATAGGACGAAGCACCATATTTGTGACTGCCTTCAGGAGAATGCACTGCATTAAAAGAGAGATACATTTTGTGCAAATGATGTTGGAACATTTGATGCAGAAACATGATCTCCAATCCTTCCTTTTGCACAGTGCTGGTTCAATCAGAAATGGGTGGATGGGTGAATCCTCACTTGCTGTGCAAGTGAGCTGGGGCAATACATGCGTGGTGACCATGATTCTCCAAGCTCCAGAGTTTTCAGAGCATCTGGAGCAGAGTGTTCTCTGCCTGTGGGTGGCTCACAGGTGGCTTGTGTGTCAACAAGTGTACTGAGGCTGTGTGAGGGCAGAGGGCAGGTGTGCCCACATTGAGGGTTGTTGAGGAAGATGGAAGAAAGAAATTGTCATCTATGGGGTTGTTTAGTCTAATACTACTTGAACTACTTTTACAGCCATCGGACCAAGCTCTCTTGGAAAGGATAAAAGAAAGCTAACATGGCACACTGAAATTCCCATATGTGGTACCTTCAGGGGTTCCCTTCAACAGTGGTGTACCCCATCACTGCTCCTTACTCAGGAAAATTTATATCATTTTCTCAAATATTCTGCAGTGCTGTTTACATTCCTATCTTCTCTATCTCCTTCCTGCAGTGCATATGTTCCTCTGCTTTCTGGTGCTTTCCCTTTGGTACATGTTTCCTTGGCATGTGGTCCTTTCCTCCTCTGGACCTCCTGCCTCATCACCTTCTCCTACCAGCAGTTCCAGCCCCACTGTTTTTTTCTGTAGTGCTCGTACAGTTCTTTCTTCATGCTCTAGAAAAAGCAGTGCAGAGGTGCAATGTCAGACAATGCTTGATGAAGAAGGAAGGGATGGATCTGACAACTCCATGAACCTGCAAGTCACTCACACTTGGAATCCTCTTAGCTCTTGCTGGGACTGGTTGCAGTAGGTGACTGAGCTGTAGAAACTGGTTTACCCAGAATGGACAAAACAGCAAATGGAGTACCACAGCTTTGAGAAACAAGTGTGATTATACAGTAACCTAATTTCTATTTAAATATAATCCTTAATTGCTCCTGCATTTCTCTGACAACTTGCAGGGGTAAAAAAATATTTTAGTTTATTGTTTTTTAAACAAAACCAGATGAAAGCAAACAAATTGACAAATTAATCCCCATACTAACTGCACTGCAACTCATACAGTTACATCAGGGCGTCCTTTGGGTCAATATTTTCCCTTGCCTGAGGGCCAAAGAGGTATTTAAGCATCACCTAATAACCAAAGACCAAATACAAGCACCATGTATGATGACTGACATGTCATCCATTTCTCACCCCCTCCAGATTGTTTCTATCTGTCTCATGCTCTTCAAATGGCAATGCAAAGCCCATATGCTATGGTGTCAGGGAAAAATTCCCAACACGACATCTGTCTGCAGGGCAGATCCCAAGGCAGTCGGTGTGTCAGCTTTGGAGCTGCCTCTGCTTTTGTCATGTACCAGGGATTGGTGATGGGACTGCCTTGTCACCCCACAAACCACTTTGGATTCCAAGGAATCACTAGGTTTGTGTTTTTCAATAAGCTTCTGCTTAAATCCCTCATGAGATCTCTATACAGGCCTCCTTTATGGCAAAATAATGAGAATTTCTTAATGCCGATGTGTGTGTGTTCAGCAGAAATATGTGGGTTTAGTTTAAAGTGGACCACGGCCTGGTACATACAGGTCACTGTGTACTAGGATTTCTTTCTCAGAAAACTCTTGAATGCTCTTTGAAAAGGTCTTTTTTTTTCTTTTTTTTCCTCTGCTCACGAGTGTAGAAGCCACTTCTTGATGAATAGGATCCATAATGCCCAGAGATATTTGAGATCAAGCATATGGTCCATTGAATATGCATGGAAGCGGGGCGGGAGGGAGTTGGTGTGCAGCACTGGGGAAAGCGTGTCTGAAAGTTAAGCAGTGCAGAGTTTGGGGGCAGTCTTTCTGCCCGTTTGGGGAAACATCACTTTCTGTTTCCTCTGATATACTAGTCACTAGGTAGCAATTTGTGGTCAAAAGTGTAGCTGGGGGGGTTGAGCACTCAAAGATTTAGTCGTGGCTTGTGTTAGACAGAAAAATACCATTTCATAGGGGTTTCCTGTAAAATGCTTTTTTTAGAACCAAAGTATTAGACAATAAAATCTCAAGTTATTCAAAAGTACATAAAGATAAGAAACTTCTTTAACTGACAAATGACCAATTCTTTGCTAGGAGAGAGGCTCAAATGACTCTTCTTCACATTTAAATGAAAAGAGTGCTTGGAGAATACACATTCTGGTAAGTTTTCCTTACCAGTGGAGAGAGAGAAAAGGAGACAGGACTGAATAGGAGCGATTGGGCATGAAGTAGTAACTATGAGGTCCTGGAGGCAGGAGAACAAGAGAGGGAAGGAAAAAAAAGAGAAGAGAACCCAGAAGAAAGGCAAGGGGGAGGAGGGGTGAAGGAAAAGACGCGTAGCGGTTATTTAAGGGATGCCAGGGAAAACTGGGATGTCTGTGTGTTTGAGAAGAGAGACAATCTTGAAATACAGAAATTGAGCCAGGAACTATGAAGATTTACCAGAAATAACTCTGGGTAAATTGTTGCATATCTAAGATTTGAATGAGTTTTTGGCGGGGGTGGATTTTTTTGTATCACTGCCACAGCATATTTTTTTCACATGACAAAATGTGAATTAATCTCTAAGTTACAAATATGTTATGGTTAATTTACTTCATGGACCAAAATAAGGTATCACACTGCATTTATTTCTTATGGCTGCTGAAAGTCCTGGAGAAATGAAGAATTAGAAGAACTTTTAAAGTAACCTTGTCCCCCACGTGCAAGATGTGACAGTGAGGCAACCCCAGTGAAGTCCACCATCATCAATATTCCTTCCATAGGAAATACTTTCTAATCTTACTGGTAAGAGTGGGTGTGGGAGAGAAGAAAGATGCTTCATTACCACATGTAACAGCCCTGAATAAATTGCACAAAACTGACCTCTTGCACATCTGCATTGAGTGCTGCTGATGTACCATTTTGTGGAGTGTTTGCCTGTGTGTATGTGTGTGTGTGTGTGTGTGTGTGTGTGTTTGTGTGTCTGTGAAAAATGCCTCCAGGGAGACATGTTTTAAAACAACCTCTATGTCAAAACTAACACTATTCTGAAACAAAACTTTAGACCTTTCTGCTGTCTGTCTTGTGCAGGACTGACCCTTCAGCATTCACCCGTCTCTTAAATCTGATTTAAAATCACAAAGATGAGGGGAGGGAAAACACTAGGTACATTTACTATCATTTTTATCTAGTCATGTAGGCATTTTCAATAGTGTCTTTGCAAGAACAGTTCTTCCTAGCTATGGGTCCTGTGTGAATACTGAGGATGACAGCTTAAAGTCAGACCAGTCAATCTATTACAGCCTGTCCTGTGCAAATGTGTCTTTGGGAATGCTCATGCATGTGCGATATACTTACATAAAATAGGATCATTTGTTTCTATACGAGTTTGCTTTATATATTTTTCTGAGGAAAGCCATGTATCTGTTTAAACAGTTTCTACAGTAACATGAAGATTCTCAGGTAGATATTTTGCAAGGTACTTAAGCTAGATGTTTCAAAAATAAGTGAAAAAAGAGTAAAATGGTGAGGTCTTTTAGGGCATCTTAGTAGCAGGCTGGAGAACAAGCCTTCTGGCTGACCTGCTCGTGAGCAGTGATTTCCTCCCAGGAAATTCCATAGTGCAACAAAGCCAAATGCATTCAACCCTTGGCCCATCTGAGTGTGCTTGAAGGGAACCCAGCCTTTAGCTGGATTTCTTCTTTACAGATCTCTTAAATGACTTCAAATGCTGTGCCTATGGTGGTGTGGAGCGTGGGGCAGGATTCTACTGTAAAAGCCGTATGAGTGATCTACCATTTTCTGCAACAGTGCATCAATCCCTCTAAAAACTTTCCAAAGTTAATGAACATCTCTGGGTGCAGTGGTCTCATGCCTTACATTTGAAGGTTAGCATCTTTTTACCACTCATTAGAAAAGTTTATTTCGAGGGAAAAATGCATAGATGCAAGGTACATGTCCTCAGAAAATTCAAAACGAAGAAGCATTGTGGATATGTTTATGTTCAAACCTACTTGCTACAGTTCTGTGCCCAAGAAAATTTTGTCCAAGTATAATATAATTGTCAGAATCTGGTTATAATCAGGATGTTTTTGGGTTCACAATCACTTTGGATCCTATTTCACAAAGACCTGAAATATGTGCTGGAGTCCAGCAGGCTTCCATGTAATTTAAGCACATGCTTTAACGTAGGCTTGGCCTCAAGCAGTTGCTGAATAATCACAGGAGTTCACACACATGCTTAGATCCAAGCAGGTGCTTGAGTGCTGCACCGAGTCACGGCCTCCTTCCCAAATCTGACTTTCCATCACTAAAGAAGATACTGCTAAAGGTCTGGTTGCCTCCAGGCATGCCAGTCCAGGAATGAAGTGCCAGGCAGCCCTCCACTTTTAGGGGGCTGGTGCTGAAGAAGGCAGCTCTGTACAAATATTTCTCTGGAGTCATAGGAATGATGGCATGCATGACAACTAAACTCATGCAAAACCCAGCACTTTTTTTCTTAAGAGATAGGGGCAAATGTCTACTCCTGCACTCTTTGCAGATAAAAAGATAGCACTTTCTCTACAGTAAATAGAGCCTTAATTAATTGCCTTAATTATACTAAAGAAGACTTAGTAGATGTATATATAAAACCTGTCCCAGATTCTAATGACATCCTTGTATTGTACACATACAACTGATTTCTGTATGCTTGCTTTTCTCTTCATTTACCATTTTTTGTCTGTCAGAGCTTTTACCTCTATTTCCCCTGTTTTGCAAATAGTCACTGTGAGAATGACATACATGTTACAGCACCTTGTTTTGCTGCTGTAAGTCCTGACACATGGCACTAGGAACATGTGTGACTCAGGGAATTATGCAGGCCCATACATAGACATTGAAGATGCACTGAGGTAAGGACAGCAAAACCAAGAGGTCTTATGGTCCTAGGGCACTTTGAGAGAAAATTAAATCCTTGCCCAAGTCTAACTGAAACACATTTCTTGATTTATGTTCAAAAAAAATTACATGTAAAGTGTGTTTATGTCAAATACATATTAAAAACAGAAGAAGTACAAGCCAGTTACTAGACTAAAACTGACTTCTGCTGGCAACATGATATAATTTGTGGGTTTATTTATGCTGAAAAGCGTGCCTCTGGTTTTCCCTGCTTGGGTCTTTGCATTCTTCCTAAAGATTTCATCAAAGCTAAATGATTACAGAAGCTGTACTGCTTAATACACAATGTCTTCTTTTATATTTGGATATCACAGATGTACAAGGGACAAGCTATCATCCTAGTCAGGATCCCGTGGAATAGTCATGTGTTGGACACTGGGCAAATAAACTGGGCTGGCCGGAAGCCTGCTCACTGCTGCTGGAGATGAGCAGCTGCTCTATGGCAGTGGCTGTAGCCAAAGGCAGAGGAAGGCACTGCAAGAACCTCACTGTTTCTGAATTCATCCCTTCTCTACTTTGTCCTCCCCATGACCTCACAGCTCTCTTTGTACCTGCTGTGAAGAGGAAGGGGGCTCAGTGGAGCTGATATTCCTGTCATCCAGTGGCCCTAACCACCCAAATTCCTACCCTTGCTGAAACCTGCTGCCCACTTTCCCAGTGAAGCAGGGCACCATTTTTTCCTTTTGCAAATGAGGCATTCATAAGAACAGTAACCAGGGCAGGAATTTTCCAGCAAAGAATAATACGCATTTCCTATGTGCACTTCCTATGTGAACACAGGTATGTAACAGCACAGCCTGGACTTCTGTTGTGTGAGGTAATTTATATCAGTGTTTGTAGAACTGGGGCCAAAATCTCTCAGCACTGGTGCTGTATTTCCACTCACTTCGTGCTAGGGTCTTCCTGTGAATCCCCTGCGGGAGCAGTTCAGTGGTACTTAAAGGGATGGTATTTCTGTAATTATCTAATTGTTGCTCCAAGGTTCTTTCTTGTGCTTGTTAAACCTTCATTCCAGTGAAAGTGTAACCCCACACCACTGAATTTGGATAAAATGTGATTGAGAATCAACATTAATTCCCCACTAGTCTTTGGAGTAGGAACTCTTGGCTTACTTTGATGATTTCTGGTTTGAAAACACAGAATTCAGATGAGGTCACTCTGAATACAGTGAAAAGTTTCAAAGGTAGTGGAGTATGCAAATGGGGCTGTAATTCTCCTTTAGATTCTTTATATTGGCTTAAAAATTCATGGGACATCTATTTCTTTAATGAATTCTATAACAATTATCTGAATTCCTCTTAGTTGTTGTCAATCTCATTTCTAAATTCTGAATTTTGCAGTGAGGAATCAACAGTGAATTGGATCATATTTATAATTAACAACCCTTACTAACCCCTTAATTAATATTGTTTTATGCTCTTTCTTAATTCCTTTATGAGTTCCTTCCCCCTGTGTGGGACACAGGAGTCTAACACAAAAAACAATTAAAGAAAAATTAAGGGTCTGTTGAGTTACTTCCTTCTAGTTTCTACTTTTTAATTCACTTTTCACAATCAGCCTTGAATAGTATACCTTCATTTGAATTTTCAGCTGCTGAATCATGATCAGTTGAAGATCCAGTAGCCCTGCACTACTGGATATAACTCAAGGGGTTATGCTGATTTTACTGTTTGGCACATACTCAGGAATGGCAACTTAGCTTAGCAGTTGGAGCATATGGCAGGGGGAGATAGGCCAGCATCTTGGATGAAGATACATATATTTTGTACTCTCATGGTATGATGCATTCTTGTGCTTTGCAGATGGCACCTCAGAATTGTGGCTCCGAAAACTAATTTTGCCCAGCCACGCAGGTCTGCTGACACAAGCACAAGGATCATCTGTTTCTGCACAGACACTACTGCACACTGCAGATATCCTCGGCAGGAATTTTTCTGAGATGAACACCTGCATCTCAGTTGCTGTGGTAAGCAGGAAAAAAAGCTCAGGAACCTATGGCTCGCCTTTGTATCTAGAGAGAACAGTTCAGTCGGGCACGATCGCTACCTTTATGCAACACTTGGTTGCTGTTTCTCCTAAAAGTTTATTACATCACAGTAGTCACGGAAAGAGTAACGGGAATATGTTGATCTTATGGCAGCTGGAAAGAGAGGTTTATTCTAACTGACAGAGATCTAACATCACCTTTGATTTGCCAGCAGCTTCCCTGCATACAAACCAGCCATCAGTCCTCAGAGAAACTGCTTTTGTACCACACGGGGATTGTAGCATCAATAGTGCCTCTCTCATAACTTGTTTGTGTTCTATGTCTGCCTCTCTGCCTCCACAAAACAAGCACCTTATTACATGTGCAAGTGGACCAAGGGCTTGCTAGACAGGTTTCAGGCAACAGATTCTGTGCAGCTAACAGAACTGCAGATTAAGGTATGAGCACTTTCTGTTCTTTGGCATAATTTGCATTACTTAAAATCACTCTGGGAACATTCTTTAAATGCACTAGGCTGGAGTGAAGTTTTTCTCAGAACTGTATTGCTTTCTCTCCAATCTCGTTATTTGTGGTACTGTCGCTGATCTGATCAGGGAGATCATACAGGGAGGTCATTTAACAGTGCCTCAGGCAGATGTATTTTTAAAGATCATTTTCCTCCATGTGCAGTGGGCTTCACACAAGCTACTGTCAGGTCTTCTTAGCTTTCTTTTTTTCCCCCCAAATTTCTGTGCTCTCTGTAGGACAAACAGCCTCAGTACTAGTCTGTGCTTTTTGCTAGATACTCTCCTGAAACAGTAAACAGTTTGGCAGCAAATAAAGCCATGGGTGATGGACACAAACAGTTAAATTCTATTGTCTACCTGCAACAGGAGAGCTAAAGGAGAAGGAGAAATTGGAATTAAAAACAGATCTGTCAGGCAATGAATGGGATACTGTCTGGAGTAATGTGAAAATTACTGCCAGCTTACGGTGTACCAAGGGGCTTCTTTTTTTGTTTTTTCTAGATGTTTCCAATGAGCTATTATTTACAGGACCCCTGAGCAATTGTTTCCACATTGAGCTAAGACAAGGGAACTGTTGCTGGCACTACCAGTAATATATGTCTGTTTGCTACCAGCAGGCTGGAAAGCTCAAACACCTGCAGGGTAAGGGATGGATTCTAGGGGGGAACCTCCTTTCATCACACAACTTCTGTGGACACTAAAGATGCACACATTTTTGACAGCATGAGAGTAGATAAGAGCATTTGCTGCCTGCAAATGAAATGCTAAAACAGCAGAGAGGTGCCATAATACAATCCTGCATTCAGATGTTGTGTAAATTAGCAAGAGATTTCAGAAGGTACCTCATTACCCACAGCAGAAGGAACCAATGTGCTACAATCACAGCATAAATTTAAGGCAGATTTGAAGACTTAGAATAGAAAAATATCTGCCCTCTAAATTTATGGTGCTCTATCTCCCTTATTTTTCCCATTTTTAGACTTCAGCTGACTACCTGGGGTGCCTGATTTAGGCTTTCTGACTACTATTGCATCCAAAATCTTCAGTGATTCAGACTGCTACTGACAAACCCTGGTTCTTTGTACAGTCACTGGAGAGAGACAATTTCCATGCCTAAGTGCAGATCTGACTAGGGCCCATCATTGTATCGTCTGTTTTATCTCCACAAGCAGGAAGAACAAATAATTATGAAGCACTGAGAAAAATCTTTTCTACCTTCCTGGATCTCGTCTGTCGTGGTCTCCCTGGGAAGAAGACAAGAAGAGGATCACATATTTCATTTTCTTTCTATGGGTTTTGTTTGCTTCAAAGATTGAACTGAGTTTTCTTTTTCTTTCTTGTTGTATCTGAGGGGCCCAAGAACACGAATAGCTCTTCTCTTGAGCCCAAGATACTTTCAAAGGTATGTTAAGTGCAGGAGCATCGCTGAATCATTTGTTCACAGTGTTCTTCACAAGTGCATAGAAATTAAAATTCAGTTCTAAAAGAGTGCACAGCACCAGTATGATAAAAATCCTTTAAATAGAGTTATTTAAGAGAAGATGTTTACTTCCTCCTTATCTTGGTGAGCAATTTATTTACATCCAGGCACTTTACCACAATGCATTTTTGGGAAAAATAAAAGGACACATGAGAAGATTTTGAAACCTTCAGAAACAGGACAAGTCTTGAAAATCATGGGCAGTATTTCTGTGACTACGCATCTGAAAAAGAACAGCAAAAAACCTGAAAAAGTCTTTGAACTTTGCCATAGTGATCTCTATATTCACTGTTACTAAGCATAACTTTGAACATGTACATTCTGAGGGGGGTGTTTAATGATAAATGGAAAGTTTCTTGGAAACATTAGGGAAAGAAAATAGCATGAATGGGAAGTAAAACTCAACTTGGTATTTCCTTTATCTGTTGGTCTATTTAAAGTGGAAACCTCAGAGGTGAAAATAAAAGAAACAGTGGAAGACATGGAGAAATCAAAACAAAAAAAAATATGTTAGCAGATGACTAATGAGAAAAAGGCTGTTACTGTACTGAGAAATCAGAGGCTATTTTATAACATTTATCCTTTGTCACGGCACATGAGATCTGTCATATACATGTTGTGTACCTTATTTGAATGGTCTCTTGAAATCATTCATGCTGTTTCATGAGGTAAAACATAAAAAAGGCAACAAGAAGGGAATGAGATGTCAGCATACCACTGAAACTAATTTTTCAGCATATTATAGGAGGAGAAGCTATGGCACCAGAAGCTGAAAATCTATGAGGCAGTGCAAATTGGTTTTGAAACAAATATCAACAATGAAATACGTATTAGACTATCTGAGCCCTGGAAAGTCAGTCAATTAGTTCCAGCATTGACACAATGAAGTTATTTTACCAAGCTGATAGACTGTAATGATTATCAAAGGTGTTCAAGGAAATGAAATCCTGTAGTCAAGTCAATCCCAGCCAGAATCTGATTAGCTTTTAGAGCTCAAGCTTGATTACCTTGATTTCATTAGGTAAAAAACACCACAAAACTAACAGACACTTAGAACCATCAAATGATTTTTTTTTTCCCCTGTGGTCTCAGAGTGGATGTCACGTGAGAAAGCAATGTAAGATTGACACAGACGTTGATTCTTCTTCATAAGATTTGCACAGGACTTTTTTTTACCACCTTTTGTCTGTGAAAAAGTTGTCAGGTGCACTTTTTTCCTTGAGCTTCTATCTGTAAGAACATGTGAAAGATGGTGGTATACTAAGGCAAATGGTTTAAACATTCTAGAAAAACACAACAGAAGAGCTGCTATACATGGAACTGCTGGTGGTGCATCGCATTTAAACACAAGCTGCTTACAGATGTTCCTGTTAAACACTGTGTGGTGCCCTTCTGAAAAGAGAAAGATCTGCCATAGTCTAGTGCCTGTGTTGTATCCATTTTTCTTATTTCCCTGGGTAAAAATTATGTTTTGTCTGAGAATGTTACCTGGTAAATAGATAATACCTGCTTACTGGTGCTAGCTGTCTTATTGAATATACAGCTGGAAGACTATGTGGATATATAGATGAGGAAATATTAGAAATTACATATAGCAAGATATTCAAAAACTGTCTGGACATGGTCCTGCTCTAGGTGTACGTGCCTGAGCAGGGGGGTTGGATGAAATAATCCCTGGAGGTCCATTCCAACCTGTGATTCTGTGCTAACCTCACAAAAGCTCATCATTGTCTTTGCTCAGAAAACAACAGCTCATGTCACACTCTTATGATGAAAATAGTAACCATGTGAGCCTTAATTTTAGTGTCAATCCTCCCTTTTAATATAGAGATATCAACCGTCTTGCAGACAGCTACTTGGTGGTGATTGTGAGTTTGACTGGTATCAGCAGGTATAATCTGGGCTGATACTACATCCCAGTGAAACTTAATGAGCCCACTTCTCATTTATGCCCCACACATCTGACATGGCTTCACAGAACTTTGTGAAAACATTGTATTTATGTTGTGGATAAATGTACTTTGGGATCCAGAGTGTCTCTGTACCAGGTGTAAGCTTTTGAAAGGGTAAGTAGTCATTCCTTCTGCCTACCACCAGATCTGATGGTTTGTGTGGCAGCTGTAGAACCACTGCCCTGGAAAGACCAGTTTGTCTTTGAAGAACCTTGTGTTACTGCCACTGTGAGACTGGAGCTCTGCCAGTACCCACATTGCCACGAGGGCTGGTGGGTGCACGAGGAAAGTAAGATCCCTGACTCTTTCCTTCCCACAGCTCTCCCACACAGGTCTTTGCAGAGCTGAGCCTCACCTTTCAAACCAGTACAATTTTAAAAAATACTCTTTGGATAACCATTTTAGCACCTGACATTGTCAGTTATTAATCATAAAAATCCTCTGATGGAGCCATGCAGAAGGAACTGGAGCTGAACCCAGTCAAATACCATATTTTAATTACACTGCCTCAGCAATGCAGTTTTGCCCATGGTGATTTTCCATACAACATTTGCAAGCTGGGAACTCTCACAGCTCAGAGTTCAAGCAATTAGCATACCATTTAAAACTTAATTTTTGAAATTATTTCATTGAGGTTTCATGTTGCAAAGAAAAGATGGTCATAGATTTCACAAAGTTTCATGCAAATAATTCTTCCCATTTTTCTGATACCTATGATGTTGGTAAAAAATAGTAGCGCTTCTGGTTGTCACTGGGAAGAAAGAATAGTATTTTAGGAATTTTTTGGAAAGTGTTCTCTTTTCCCATACTTCTATTTTCGGGGGACAAATTAAATATAGTTGGGGCTTAGAACATGAAGGTGTTTTGATATGTGAATGTTGGTGCTGTGCTCAGAAATTACCAGCTTTTTCCAGTTAAGTTCTTCTTGAGGACATTTACCACCCTAGAACTTCAGCAAACTGCATTAACTGAGGAATATTGCATGTGCCTAAACTTTGTCACTTAACCAGAAAGTAGAGAACACTTCTGCCTTCTTCCCATGGCTCCCGTATTCTCCTTACCTTTGGAATTCTGTACCTCAGAAATACATGGATGTCTGTGCAGTGTGTGATTATTACTGAGTGGTTGTACTGTGTTTCAATGTGGTATTCTTGACTGTTTGTGTTTTGGGGTCTTTTACATGGAGGAAGAGCTTCGTTTCTGTGTGGCCTTGGGAAGCCATTGCTTTTAGGAGTGCTACTGCCTACTGCTGTTGTAAAGAATGCAACAACAGGATGCAGCAGTGATGGCTTTTATCGATAATGATAACTGCTTTTTATTTATATTTCTGAAATCTATGTTGCATACTATTTAGTGTAGTGGTTCTGATACGTGTTCCAACTCCCACATGGAAGTAGCTACTCCCAGTACTGTTGCAGTGAGCTGCCTACACTTAAAATATGCCAGCTGATCTTGTGTTTTCCTGCAGGATGCTTTTAGTAGGCATGTAAAAATGTGGTAGAGACTTGTCACGGGCTTTCTGAGAAAACTTCTGTATCCTGATTCCTCAGCCTGGCTGGCTAGCAGGCCGTATCCAGCCTGATTTCCTGTCTTACATGTAGTTTTACCATAATTCTTTGACCAGTTGACAAGGAGGAGCCTTTCACAGACTCTCAGGACATCATTTCAAGTAATTTCTTAGTAACTAGCAATTCACTTCCAGAGCTAGAGGTGGTCTAAACTGAGCTCCAAAGTGACCATTAACTTCTTCTCTTTCAAGTAGAGCCAGTGATTATTTTTTCCCTCTGGGTGCACACTTGCATATCTTTACAAACAGGGCACTGTTAGATTTCTACCCTGCCATAAACTCTGACTGTAATACCTCATCTGCTACTGACCTGAAGTGAACTCTGAGGAGAGGGAACAGTAATAAAGCAAAACCCAGCAAACAGTGTGAAGCTTTTGTAAGATCTTATATAACTGGATTGGCTATATTGGGAACTTGTCTTTGGTTTTAATTATAGATTTAAGGGTGCACTTATCGGGCTCTGTGCCATCTCTTTGCTCCCTCCCTTCACTCTCGATTTGCTTTATATAATGAGCAGCCACTACAAAAAGGATGTTTTTCCCCCTTCCTTTCAAGAAGAGGACAGGCCGACAAAAGTTCACTGGGGGATGGGGAGGTCTAATGTGTTAATTGTCTCATGTGTCACTCTGGTCTCAGGCTTCAGCTTGGTCCCTCCGGAAGGTTTCAAAGATCAGCTGTCAGAGCCCAGTGAAAATGTGTGGTGTCCCAAAACTGGCCAATGTTTCTTCCCAAAAGCTGGGGCTGAGTGACAAGTACCTCTTTGAACTTGCAGAAGAGTGTCAAGAGAATGACAATCCCCAAATCTACCCAGATCTATCTCTTACTCACATCTGTTCACTAGCATACACAAAAATTACTTTCACAGAAGCAAAGACAGAGCAGATGCAAAGCAACAAGGTCTTCTGAGGGCATCATGAAACGTTAATGAAACCTGAGTTGAGATTTGAGGAAACAGGACTTGGATGGTCAAAAAAATTTAAAATATAACGAAGTCAATTTATGCTGCCTGAGCATCACTTCTCAACTTAATCTTTAACTCAATTTGTATTCATTTTCCTGGTGACTTTTACCTCTCAGAGCATCTGCTGTATCAATTGTTATATGTGCATAGGGAGAGAGGCTTGTAAAGCAATAGAGAAGCTGTCCTGCAGAATTACTCTGGCTGTGCCTTAAAGGGTAGACACCTGCTGCCTCCTTTGGGGCGTCCCAAGCTCAGAAATTAGGTTTCTGAATCTGTTATTCATATCGAAAGCTAGTCCACTGAAGGGCTAACTGGAGTTAACTGCCCTGCCACATCCAAGAAGGTGATGATAGAAGTACGGGCTATCTCCCTGCTCTAGCTTAGATGTCTTCAGCTTTTTGTTTCAGTCTTGTGAATGGCCAGGTGTTAGTAAAATCAACAAAAAGGTGTCAAAATGTGAGCTGAATTCCTCTAAGTCAGTGAAATTAACAGTATTAACGTCCACTATCAATAGTAAGTAGAGGGGTTCTGTGATGTAAGGGTAATAAAAGTACTTGGGAGGAGAGCAGGATACCTGAGCATCTCAATACAAAGGCACGCCAAATCCACTATGGCCGGCCCACAGCCTAGAGCTAAAAAACTCTGTTTGCCTTCCTGTTGCTCTAAAATCTAGGTAAAACATAGCAGGGGAATTAAGAGTTCACTGTGTTAATAGCTTTTTTTGATCCTAGAATGTTTGTAACAGTCCATCTCTTAAATTACAAATGTAATGGCATAGCTCCTGGTTACCCTTTCACTGATACCAAGTTAGAAATATTGCTGAGAAGGACAGCAAAACTTTGGAAGAGTGGTGACCTTGATTCTCCTTAGCAGCAGCCTACTTCTTACCAGCCCTGTGACTACTGAAGAATTTGTCATTCCAGAAAATTATACATCATGTTGACATGTGATATTGCAAAAAAGACGGCTCCTAGTGGAGCTATGGCTGAACAGACAGAAAGTTTCAATCCTAAAGCCTTACAGAAGACACTACAAAACATAGTCTGGGCTTCTAGGCTGCTATAGGTGTGCATGCTCTATAGCAGAAGTGGGTGTGTTCATCCTTGCTCCCAGCTCTCAACTGATATCGCTGCATCCAGTTTTGCTTTTTTTTTATGCTTTTTCCTAGGATGTGACTCAGTGCTTTTCAGAAAGCAGAGCCTTTGTCTGCATCATTCTCCCTGCCAATCCTTTACATCACCTGCTTGATCCAGAGTTGGGAGTGACTCATTTTTCTCATCCAAGCACATGTGCACACAATGAGCTGTCTCCCATCTAATGGCCCTTCACAGAAACTTATATGTAGGGTCATGATTGTGTTTTGTTGCAGATGCCCAGTGCCCATCTGTAGAGGACAGTCTCTGTCTGTCTCAGGATTTATATTGTTCTAAATGCTTTAAAGGCTTTGCAAGTGAAAGCAAATGATTTATTTTTTTTCCCTTCCTCCCTCACTAGCTAATTTTGTATCTATTATTTACTGTGGGAAAGCTATGCCAAACAAGCAATCTCTACATTTTGTTCTGAGGCTGATTTCCATCCTAAACTATTTACTGAAGTGAGCTTGAACCTGTTTCTGGAAAATTTTCGCACCACTCACTCACCAACTTACCTTTGTTGTTTGCCCCATATGTGAAGATACAGTTTTAACGGAATCCCTTAAACTGCATAGAGACACTTGTGGTGGGCTAGGTAACTAAAATTTTTATATGAATGACCGAAAACAAGACATGTACAATGCAGACATGTGAACTAGTCCACCTCTTCTTTTGTCCTGCTAGAGTCAATGGAAAGATGTAAGCACTTTCTAGTAGTAATTTGGCTCAACCTGAGTTAGACAGCTACCATAGGCCACATGGCTTACAGTAAAGAAAAGGCAAAGCAAAACAGCTTTGGTGCAGATGTCTACATTTTGTTGGTGTCTATTGTTATGGTACCTCACCTAAATTAATGTTAGTAAACTCACTGGTGAATAGAGCAGAGATTCAGGAATTTCCAAAGAGGCAGATTACAACATTATCACAAAATGATGCCTCAATTTTAGATTTTAGTTCTTCTGCTGAGAGTTCATTTAATCTTAGCATTAGGTATAGGCATTTCTCTGTATCTACTTTGACAGTAACACATCCAAGAAAAGTTGCAAACTGTTAGAATAGAGTAAGGGAGCTGCTTAGGTTGAAAAGAACTTTTAAGACCATCAGACCCAACTGTTAATCTAGTGCTGACAAGCCCACCACTAAACCATGCCCCTAAGCACCCTGTCTACATGTCTTAAATACCTCCAGGGTTGGTGGCTCTGCCAGTTTCCTGGGCAGCCTCTTCCAGTGCTTGACAGTCCTGAAGAATTTTCTCCTAATATGCAAACTAAACCACTCCAGGCACAACTTGAGGCCATTTCCTCTTGTCCTATTGCTTGTTACTTGGGAACAGAGACCAGCCTTCATCTCAACACAACCTCCTTTCAAGTAGTTGTAGAGAGTGATAGGGTCCCTACTCAGCTTCCTTTTCTCTCAGCTGAACACCCTCAGCTTCCTCAGCCACTCCTCATCAGACTTGTGCTCCAGACATTTCCCCAGCTCCCTTGCCCTTCTCAGGATATAATCCAGCACCTCAGCATCTTTCTCATAGTGGGGACCCAGAACTGAACAACGGATTTGAGGTGTGGCCTCACAAGTGCCGAGTACAGGGGGATGATCACTGCTCTGGTCCTGCTGGACACGCTATTCCCCTTGTTGTCCTGCTGTGTGATGGCCCTCAGGATGATCTGCTCCATGACCCTGCCAGGCACTGAGGTTGGGCTGACAGTTATAGATCTCAGAATCCTCTGTCTGGCTTTTCTTATAGATGGGCATCACATTAGTCAATCTCCAGTCAGCCAGGACCTCCCCAGTTAGCCAGGACTGCTGGTAAACATTGAAAAGTGGTCCGGTGAGTTCTTTCACCATCCCCCTCCATACCTTTGGGTAGATGTCACCCAATCCCGTAGACTGCTATCTCACAGCCTCCTCCAACAGCTTCTCAGAACTGTGGGCAGGATAAAGGCAGATAACTACACTTAACAGTGGCGCAATTGCCCTGGAAGAACTGCATTAGTAGGAATCAGATCCATCAAAGAAACTGACTATATCTCCAGGCACCTATTCTCGTATCCTGGCTGGATGTGAGATAGCAATGGAAGAATGGGAAAGATAAGGGCAACAGCCTCATTCATGGACTCATCAGGAAATCGGATGGACTAGTGAGATGGCTTTGACCCTTCCTATCAGGAAACGTTTCCACATTGTCCTATCTCACACATCTTCTCTGCTCATCCTTTGCATCAGTGTGAGCAGTAATGTCTACATGTCTTAAATGCCACCAGGCATTTAAGACATGTAGATATTACTGTGACACTGTACTGTGCCCAGGCCCAGTAGAGGGGACCCAACTTCTGGACCCTAAAATGTCAGCAGCAAAGAAAGGAAGATCCAATATGTTCAGGATCCCAGAAAAACTGACTCGAAGGGAGCAAGGTTTTAGAGAATTATTTTAGTGATGTCTCAGAGAGCCAAGGGTATCTGCTTCACTCTTCTCTCTCCCAACAACCTGAGGAGAATGAGCTGAGAGCCTGTACGTAGAAAACAAACCTTAATAGTTTATCAGACTTAGTTAGGTTGAATGCTGTTGATGCTCTCAACAATGCTGAGGCAAACTTCTCACTACTTTTCATGTAAAAGAATTCACTTTGCTTGTCTTTGTGCTCTAGGAACCTTGGAAATAGATGGCCTTTGAAAAGCCCATTTCCCAGGAGACACAAAAAATTCTGCTGCCTGTTGAGGCTCCCTTGTGTGAGCCATTGGCAATGTGTTTTTTGTACTGTTTTAGGAACAGTCCAGAAAGCAGATGGCATTTTTTAGCATGACGGTCTTGCTGTCTTATTCCGTAAGCGGCTTGTCCTGTGCTGGCCTGATGACAATGCATCCTCCTGCTGACTCTCTGGGGTACAAAGGATGGGAAGAGCCACTGGTGAAAGTCCTGACAAGAGGACAGTGCTTTCAAGGCCTCCCTCTCCCTGTGCAAGGACAGCCAGAGGTAGAGAGTACTTTTCATTTCCCTGCTGCCCTTTGTGCAAGGCAGGTCACAGACTACTGCTTGTTTTACTTAACATTTCAATATATTCTCCAGGCAATATTTTTTCCTTCTGCTTAGAAGACTGTCTTTCCTTTAATCCATTTATTCTTGATCTGCTTTTCCCGTAGTCCTCATGCTCACTGAACACTGTAGCAAATCTGCTCTTATTTATTGTTAAAACAATGGAATTTTTCCACAAGACAAACCAAAAATGGGTGGCAAAAACTTATCCAGTTCTTGTTTCATGTCTTTTTTTCAGGAAGTATGGAGTATTTTAGAAACTCCTCTATCTGATTTGGAGTAAGCCTTAAAGACAGTGCATAAGAGAGTCCCACCGTTTTTGTTCTTCCAGAAAAAACTTATCTTCGTGGGGATAGCAAGGAAGAGGTACCAGGACTCTCTCAAGAGATCTTTGGAGGAAAAAGGGTAGACATGATTTAAATGAGCCAACACGGCCTTTGTTCATCTTATGACATGCTTTTCTGCTTTGGGTTTTATTCTTTTTGTGATACGTAAAATGTTACTTGAATTTTGATTTTATCTCGATTCCATGCAGATATTTTCAATTAAAATAGGCTAATGGAAACTACCATGAACAAATCTAGTGAGTATTACTATAAGATTGTTTTCCCTTGCCTTTTCAAGCAGCAATCTGAAATTCTATGAGGAGAGAAGATAACAACTGACATGGAATGGAGTAATACAAGATGAATGTTATTCATTTTTGGTTTGTTTCAAGAAATCTTTTACATTTGCAGAATAGCACATTGGTACTGAACTCACAGGGATATTAAGGGATGGGAAACCATTTCTGTAAAAGGTCTAAAAGTCTTGGAACCATAAAACTCAGCAGGAAAGGTTGCATTAGTTGCTGCAGCCCTTTTTGGAATTTGTTTCTTTCTAGTAACTTGTTCCATGCCAAGTTTGTGACAAACCTTTGCTCCAGATTCTGCCACAGCAGTACAGCTGGACATTAATTTTAACAAACTATATTCACAGCTCAGGACGAGAGAAATCATAGAATAATTTGGGTTGGATGGAGCCTTTAAAAGTCATCTAGTTCCCACCTCCTTGCAATATGCAGGGACATCTTCAACTCAATCAGGTTAGTCAGAGCCCCATCCAATCTGGCCTTGAATATTTCCAAGGCTGGGTCTTCTACTACCTCTCTGAGCAACCTGTTCCTATGTTCACCACCCAGTCATAAAAAAATCTTAAATGGCTTGGCTGGCTGGCTATTTCAATGTTGGTTTGTGAGTCTTACACTTTACAACCTTGCACAAACATATATGATCCTGTTCTGAGAAGACAGCAAGGCCTGAACTCACAGCATGGTTTGAAAATTAAGTCCCCAAATGACCAAGCCATCGAATGCTCACTTCCACTCCTTGTGAGTTTGGTATCAGTGAAAATTTAGCAACTAACTGCAAGTTGTAAGAGTGTGAGTCCGCTTTTACAAAGTCAGAAAGAAGAGAGGGGGAAGAGAGTACAACTTTTCCAAAGGACCTGTCAGAGCACCTGGCCCCAGTGAACCCTCTCTGTGGGCGTTCATTCCTGGGATGTGCCCATGGGGTCTGCTGACCCCAGCATTGCCACCTGTGGTAGCGTGTGGGTGAGAACATCTGTCCTTCAGAAGTGGAGTGGGACCACCAACTGTTCCTACAGGTCAGTGAACACAAGCCTCGCGATAGCTGTAGGTATTCCTCTCCACTGACCTACATGATTTGGTCTGGTGACCTACTGCTTTTGTTTGGTTTTTTAGGTTATAAAATATGCTTATCCAGCCTCTATAAGTAAGTGTGCAAATCTGAGAGTTGCAGTTCTAGAAATCCACTCAAAAATGCCAAGTAAAAGACCGCTAACCAATCCTCTCTTGCCTTTAAGCACCTGAAACCTTCCAAACATGCTTAGAGGTGCAAGATTGCACATCCTATTAGGAACCTGCTAAGCTAGCCTGGCATACTAGTGGGATTTTTAAGGTACTCTGTGAAGATCATAATCCTCTTCTTTCTGGGAGCAACTTTATTACCCCAGGGAAGCAGCTGAGTCAAGATTGTGCCAATATTTCCATCACATTGTTAGCTCTCTTTTTTTCAAGTCTTCATGAAAAAGAAGTCATTTTGTCCCATAATTAAGAACCAAAAAACTTCTCATGGCAGCAGATTTTGTTTATGATTTTCACACAAATATTTTTGACAGCGTTGACATTTTTACAAGCATGACTAACTACACATTTACCCAGTTTCATTTTTTATTTTTTTTGGCACTTAAATGTGCTAAAGATAATGTAAGCTAGAGAATTCCAAAGTCTGGCAAGAAGTTTACTGCATGCCAGGGACTGTTTTCACTTATTTTAAAAGACAAGTAGATGGCCAAGATACTGAATTTGAAATGACACCTGCTGAGCTTGCATCGTGGTGACTGTGACAAAGGATATTCTTGTCATAGAAGACTTTTCTCAGGAACCGTTTTCATTCAGGACTTTGTCCCATGCTTTCTTTGCCATGTTGACAAATTTTACAGCTTCGGTTTCTCTCTATGTGAAATGAATTTCATTACCTACTTCACAGGAGTATCTGCTGCATAAATTATCAGTACTTAGACAATGCTGAGGGAGGAAGGGACTTTACAGCCTGGAAAGGATAGAAGGGGATCTGCACATGGCAGTGGTATGCACAGCGCTCACAAGTCTGCATATACAAGACTTTACCTGGGAGCCAGCTGAGGACGGAGATACCTTCACTCATCTGTAAATTTATTCATGTACCCGACTGTGATATCCGCGCTGCTCCTTGTGAAAGCCACTGCTTCTCAGGAATCCATCTCAGACAGCTGAGGAAATGCCCTGTGCTATGCAAATCACAGAGCAGCATGTTTACTAAACGAACTATTTCCCAAAACTGTCCTGTCCATGCTGACAGTGATATCACACTTGCAATATGTATGCTCCAGAGTTAGTACCTGCCAGCACCTCCCACACGGTGGCCTCTAAGATATTCATTTATTGTCTGTTTATAGTGTTGAGGAGATGAGTGGTGCCTTGGAAACTGTTGTGCACAAACTGCAGACAAACGCTGCCGTTTATGGTGGTGTTGTCTGACAGTTATAGTGAGTGTGATTGCTGTGTATTACTGACCCTACAAACCTTCTGTCACTGTACACTGGTGCCACCTTTAGCTGTCTCTGCCCCCTTCAATATCTTCTGCTTTTTAGTATGCCAGTACTACACTCCTGCCGAGCAGCTGCCTGTTTGGCATGACTCATGCCAGACATTTGGCTATTTTGGACAAATGGGGATAGGCTATTTATCCCAAATAGCTGCCTGCCTTGGATAGCACATTGTCCTGGATAATGGAAGCACTATCAACCTAAAATCCTTTAGAATCCTTCTGCCTGCACCCACATATTGCAGCAAAGAACCCAGGAAACGTGCAAATATCTATTAATACAGCAGATGACGAGAGACACACTTTTGAAATGATAACTTGGTTTGACTTGGTTGCACCCCTACCAAAGCAAGGAGACCACCTTCCCTGGGTGCAGGGTCTGGGAGCTACTCCAGAGCTCTGTGCCCCAACCCTTGAGGAGCCCTCGGAAAAGGTGCAGGTGCCCTGGTGACTTCCCTAGAACTATCACTGGTCCCCAGCTCCCTGGTGGCAGGCTTGCCATGGAAACAGTTCAGAATACTTTTTTAAGCTGTTGATTCACACACCAGAGAGATCAACTTCGGGTTTGAAAATCTACTGGGCATGTTCTGCCCAGGGAAACAAAAAGCCATACAGATTGGGTAGAAATTAGGACCTTCTTTGCCCTGCTTACCTGGAGATGGCTTGTATAGGATGTGAAATTCAAGGGGTGTCCTAAGAGTTTATAGTGTCTCAGGCACAGATCAAGGGGACTTGAAAGAATTTTCTGTCTTGACACAGACCCTCCTGGGAGAATTTTTTTTTCTTTGATTTTGTGCTTTTTTTTTTTTTGTTAGGTTTCCCAATCTTTTAATGGACCCATTGTAATTTATAGGAGATTCTTGCCTAATGATGAATGATGTAGTTTGCTAATGATGGATTTGGTTACAGTGTGTGTGTGTTGTAGAGTGAGAGATGATTTTATCTTGTTCTGATGGAGGACTCAGGTTACCAAGAAGTCTTTATAGCTCTTTATCAATCCACCAGTGGAGCCACCAGTTTAAAATGTGGGATTTTTCTACTTTCTCCTCCAAATTTTAATGAATTTTAAAACAACTTTTAAAACTGATTATTTCAGAGCACTGCTGTCCTATAGGCATGTTTGTCATCATTCGCACTGGTCAAATTTCCACTGGTTTCAATGTGTGATGGGAAGAGTGCTGGGTATGAAAAGAATGTGGGGTCAGACCCAGAGAGAGAAATATAGATGGACCAGCAGCAGGGCCAGTGCTCCTGGTGAGCATTAGGGTGAGCTGGTAACAGTAGTGGTAGCTAGCAGAGGGAATTGGTGGCAAATGGAAGACTCTCACATGGATTAACCTGCCAGGCTTTTTTTTAGAATCTGTTCTGCATTCACTTCAATGAATGGCTCATGGGCATCCCTTCCCCCTCCTCATCTCACTTGAACAGTTTTAATTTAATTTGCTTGTGTTTGGGAAAATATGTTTTACATCACTAATGTCCTTGATAATTTCCTGATATTTAGTGTGTTGTTTTATGTTTTAACCAGTAGGGTATTTTTTTTTTATATTTGTAATCTAATTGGAAATGATGACAATTTTTTATCAGATGAGATCCATATAATTTGGATATATGTGTATGTAGTTAATTTACTACTGTTCACTAGCATTATTCCGTCCACTATTTTTCTCTTGTAAACACTTTTTTAAAGGCAATTTTACTAAAAATGGCTATTTTTTTTCCTTGAAGAGGGATGGGGAAAAAATCTTTGCCTGCAAAACCCTTTGAAATTTTAACCTTAAAATATGAAATTAGTAAATGAAAAGGTGGCATTCAATGACACTATTTTGCAAAGGTGTATGAGATCTACCACAATCATCCGTTTGCCTGTGACAATAACCAGAAGAGTTCTGTATCTCTCCTCACTATTTTTTTCTCCAGAAAGGTTACCAGTATGCTACACACAATATAGAATTTTCAAATTTTGAAACATTGTGTTATTATAGTAATGGCTATTGCTGTTCCTAACACATACCCTGTCAGAAGGCTTAAAAAATTTATGCCTTGCTTCATGCAAAAAAAAGGGGGGGGGGGAGGGGAAAAAAAAAAACGAAGGTCAAAACTTTTAAAATGTCACTTCTTCTACAGTTTTGCATAGAAAATACATTGAAGCAGTGGGAGGGCTCCTTGCCCATAGAAACAGGCTGTAAGAAAAGAATGTTATCCTGCTGCTGTAGTTTCCACTTTCACTGGCAGCTGCGGGCTGAGCAGAAAAGCACTGTGGGAGCCTATTGTTACCCCAGCTGGGTAATAGTTTTCTTATTTTACAGTCAGCAACCGAGGGGGGTTGGGGTGTCTCAGCAAAGTGCCTGAAAATATAACTCCTGCAAACAGATCACTTTCTCCTTTGCTATGAGAAAGAGGGATCCATAAATCTTTTATTTCATTTCTTTCCTCTACCAAGGTAATTAACTATTTCAAAAAAAGATGGATTTCTTTTCCAAATAAATTTATGCTGTGTGGAAATGTTGCTCTGAAAGCTCTAAAATCCCAGATCTCTAGTGGAAAGCTCAATAATACTCTTTGTTGTTGATGGTGGTGGTTTTTTGGTTTTGGGCTTGGGATTTTTTGGATGAAATTTGATTTCTGAAGAGTAAATTTTGCAAGAGTAAGCCTGTAGGGATGACAACCCACATTTTTACCAGAACAAAGTTTTGACAGGAAATGGAGGAGGTGGTGAGTAAACTTTGCAAAGCCTTTCTTTTCCTGACAGGGAAAGTGTGAGCACCCCTACAAAAGTGGCAAGCATGATTTTATGTTGAATGGTTATAGCTCATAAGTCTAACTCTTATAAGACTGTAGGTTTCTTTTAGTGCTGGCCTATCCAAGCAAGGACAACTATTTATGTCACCACAGCAACCTAAGCTTAAGGAAGCAGAGCAATGATAAAACCATTTAGCTCAGCAGACTTTCCTCATGTCTTTCATTTCCCAACAACTAGAATTTGCAAGGCCAGCTGCAAAGGAAGACAAATCTTGCCTATGGCAGGAAAGTTGACTAGCTGAATGATTTATCTCCTCAACTTTTTGATCGCCTCAGGTGTCACCACAGTTGCCATGTGAAGTCCTGCAGAGCACTCCATCAGCGACATGTAAAGGCAAAACACCCTCTGGTCAGTTGGATGAGGAGGTGCCCAGTTGATGGGCGGGTCACAGCTGATCAGAGGACTATTTTGATCAGAGGAGACCTGTTTTCTTGGCTTTTTCCTGTTGCAAATCCTTTGCAGCCCCTTGGAAAGAAAGGAGGATCTTCTCCAAAATGGGGTGGATCTTGTAGCCCTGTTTACTACCCAGGAGCATTGAGTTGTTTCTGGAATGGAACTCCCTCTTATAGAAATGATGCAGGGGAGTAGGCAAGAGGAATATTTCCCTTACCACCCAACCCAATCTCTGCAAAGTGTTTTTTCTCTGTGTGGGGCTCATGCCAGAGGAATGTCTGGATCATGCCCAGTCTTTTACATGGATGGACTTTGCTTTAATCTTATAGTTTGTAATCTTGTGGTGGTGGTGATGTCACAACATCACTGGGTTCATGCTGCTGAGCCTCTGCTGCCTTTTGAAGCTGGATTACAGCTTGCTTGTCTGCGTTCTCCCACTCCTCCAGACCTCAGGGCAGACAGAGTTACTATTTCTCTCCCTTACTTGCCTTGTAGTGTCTCTCTACTGTCTGTGCCATATAGTCAACACTTGCCTGACTGATCTGGCTGGCTGAGTTCATGGGATGAAATGCAGAGATGTGTGTGATATGTGAGAGCAGGTCTGATGCTCTGCTGTTCCTTATTTTTCTTCAGTTCATGCATCTACAGTTTTTGGGTTGGTGGAGGCACTGCTTCCCTGTTCTACAGAGAAACCTTCTGGGGTGCTGGAGTGCACATACATGGGGTGCATATGCAGCTAGGATAGACTCAGATATTTGTGTCATGGGAAGATGATGGCATGTGTGGTGGGAGTTCCCTGGAAAGGGCCTAGCACTGCCAAGGTCACAGCTCAAAGCCTCGGGGAGTCTGTGGCTGTGTTAAATTCACATGTATACCCTCTGATGCTCTCCACCATGCTGGAGGAAAACATCTCACTCTCCAAAGGAAGAACCTTATATCAAGGTGTCCTGGCTGCCAGTATTGAAGTTTTGTCCAGCACATATTCCTGGACCCCAGAGCTGTCAGTTGTGCAGGGAGAAAGAGAGGGCTGAGGCTTTGAAAGGAAAAGAAGCCAAACTCCACACATTTTCTGGATTATCTTGGACAAATGCAATAGAAATAGTATTGTGGGAAAGAGTGATTCATTCCTTGCTTTCAATACTTCCTCTGCAGATATTTTCAAGGAAAAGAATGAGCAATGTTAGAGTTTGGCATTTCGACCAATAACAGCAACATAAATTACATGCACTTGTTACATCTGTCAGCATGGAGCCTCAGATCAAGCTGTGGTGCACACTTGCTTTTACAGGCCCTAGATTCAAGCCCAGTTATTAAACAAGCATGGTTTTTGAGATTATGAATATTCCTAATAGCAGGGTTGAGCCAGAACTGAACAGGTCTTGTTGCAGACCCAAAGGATGTATTTTCAAAACTTCACACTATATTTCAAGATGAAGAAATTACTGTCCTTTTCTCCACAAACTCTCATCTCAGTTCCAGGCTGCCACACCAACAACCACTCTGGTGTACCATACAAAGGAGGAACCCACTTTGGCTTTTATATCAGCCATGCTCCAACTGTGTGAACCACTAGAAGCAGGAGCTTTGGGCAGGCTGATAAAGGAGACCAATGAGCTTTTCTCTGCTCAGAGAGCTGGGACAGCATTCCTGCCTAAAATCTCCCTCATGCCCCAAAGAGAAACCTGTTGCTGGGAAGTCACACCTGAGGGTGTCTTCTTGGTGGTACAGGGTAATTCTGCTGGAAAGAGTATAGAGCATCTACCTCATAGGAAGTTTTGTTAAGGTTTAAGGACCAGTTTATGCAATGGATCTTCCCCAGTGGAATTCTTTTCACACTCTGCTAAATGTTTGAAAACATGTTGAAAGACTGCAAGCTTGGAGTGTGGTATGAGTGCACAGTCATTGCAGTAAAATGGTTGGCTACTCTTCTATGATTAGTGGATTTTAGGTTAAGCTGGTTCTTTATTTCTAAGAACATTTCCAGCTAGTTGAATAAATAGCTGAGAAGCACAGCATTCCTGTATATTAAGTATCTATTAGTAGCTTTGCTTCAGACACCAATACTTCTGTGACATTTTCATTCTGGGTAAGTAATTCACTAATTTCAAAGACAAAATGGTTGTATTCCTTAACTGAACCAAAATCTGTGAGTGAAAGCAGTGGTGAAGGGAAAGACAGGGTCAAAGAAATTTCCTGTTTTATCACTTCAGGAAATGGGGTTAAATACATTGCGTAAATGCACATAGATACATACACAGGTATACACACACACAACTTTTCCATTCATATTATTAATTTAAATTTGATCTCTATAGTTATTTGAAACCTTCTTCTGCTCTCTGTGGAAGTGAAGTATTATTTAGAAATGCCACCATCCCAGCTCTTTACCCCATGAATGCACGAACTGGATGGCTGGCCAGACCAACAGACACACATGCAGTCAGTGCTGTAAATCTCTAGGGCAGAGTTTACAGCTCCCTTTGTGCTCCCTGTTCCACACTCACAGAAGAAAAGACACAAGTGAGCAGGTGCTTTCAGTCTATGGATGTGTCTACCTGGACTTGTGTTCTGCCAGTGCCACAAGCTGAGCAGAAGTGGTTTCACTGTGTCTAACAAAGCACAAAGTTGGAGCTGGAAAGTGTTTCTGAGGTCCTAGGTATGTTACCTCAAACTTGGCACCGCATCGCCTTGGTCATGCCATTGTGGGTCAGGGCACAGAGACAGCTGGTTCCCATCTGACTGAAAATGGCCTGTAGCCATCCCCTGCACAGACAAAGAAGGGTGGAAAAACAGATGGTGGAGCAGTTTGCCCAAGGCCACACAGGAGGTCAGCAGGAGAAGCAAGAGTGGAGCAGACATCCCTGTGTCCCACAACAATGATTCATCTCCTGAGCTCACTGCCTGTTAGGGTTTTAGTAAGGAGTAGCATATTTAAAGTCTAGGCAAAACTCCATCTATTTTCTCCACTGCCACCCCTCTGTGAGCAGAGTCATTGAGTATTTGTGCCTGGCAGAACATCGGAAGGTTGTGTGGAGTTTTCCTTGATTCATTAAAGTTTGTAATAAACTATGAAATACATAGAAAGAATCCAGCATCGTTCAAAGAAGGACCAATGTCGACTGCAAGCTTTTGAAATTGTTGCCTACTCACATTACCTTAATAGCAAATGATACCCTCATGGGCAGCAGCCCTTGTCTCATCTGTTTTCAGCCATCTAGATGGACAACCTCAGCCAGATGTCTATGTCTCTGCTAGAACCAGTGGAGAGAAACAGACACCAATCTAGGGAAGAGTTGAATTGCCCTTCGAGGTCCTTTTGTTATAGAAACATTTTAGCCAAGTAGTTTTGTCTGGAAAGCGAACTTTCAGAGAGTTTACATTTGATATGAGAAGTTATGCTTTGGACATAATGTTCTAACTTCACTAGGGCCAGGTTTCACTCCTTGGTTTTGCCTGTTTATACAATATCTCTATGTTTAGCATACAAATACCGCATACAATAGATTAAAATCTGCCTTCTCACTCACAAATTTATGCAATTTTTTGAAGACTTGAACTTTGTGGGAGCCCAGTAAGTAGAATGGAATTTGTCATCAGACTCACTCATAAAAATGATTTGTCTATGTTTTGTTTATTTTCAGGTTATTCTTCCTTAAAAGCTTCGTCTTAACAATGGAAGGATTTAATAAAATTGAAAAAAAACTTCCTTTAATTCATTTTTGCTTTTCAAGGTGAATTACAATATATTTATGTAGGTAAGTGCTTGTACCCCATTGAAAACATAAGAAACACTGTTGACTTATAGAAGACCTTTTCAGTTTGATAAAGTTCTGTGTGTGCATAAAGCAGACAATTAGTTTTAAAAAGCAGAAATACAATGCCTGAGTTGCAGACTGTCTACTGCAATGTATTTTTATTTTGATAACACTTTAAAATTGCTAAGATTTTGCACTGATCCCATGTTAGGTATTATAATGTAGCCACTCTGCATACTAGAAAATCACTGCTTCTTCAGGAGCATTTTTTAGTGTAGTTTTTTGGTACTGTTTACTGCCTTTTTTTTTTTTTTTTATCCTTTAACTACAGGCCATTTCCCTTAAATTACAGGGAACTTTGCTTAAGCTAAAGGAAATAAGATGCTGGCCTATAACTCCAAGTTGGTGCAGAGCTATACTGTGGTATTCTTTGGACAAGAATCTTGTATTTGACAAGTTGCAGTCACTTTATGCCTTTTGGAGAACTGAATGGACTCAATGGTCTTCCAAGAGTGCATTAGGTCTACTTGGAAATTTTACTGAAAGACAGACTCTGACATTGAGGATGGAAAACACAGACAGAGGTTGCCCAGAGGGATGATGGATGCCCTCTCCCTAGAAATATCCAATGTCAGGTTGGATGGGGCTCTGAGCAACCTGATCAAATTGAAGATGTTCCTGTTCATTGCAGGGATTGGACTGTAGAGGTCCCTTCCAACCAAAACTATTCTTTGATTCTATGATTGAAAGGGTGCTTTGAATGGAGTTGACATGTTGCTAATTATGCAGTTTGATATGACCAAGGACCTACGAATATTTTGTGACTTTCTCCCTTTTTCACAATCTTCATGGGCACAGGTTATCTCAAAAGTACATATTCAAAATATGTGTTTAAAATTATTCGGAGAAAACAGTCCCTAGATGTGTCTTTTCCTATTGCCTACATAGGGAGTCTTTGGGTCAGATGAATACAGGGCATATACATTGGATAAGATGCTCCCAAGAATCTTCCAGAAAGCTTGGAAAAGCATTAGTCCATTGAGGAGAAGTTACATATAATTTTTGTCTATCACCCTGATGTATTGAAGTGTGTCTGTTCAGAAACATAGAATCATAGAATGGTTTAGGTTGTAAGGGACCTTAAAGATCACCTAGTTCCGACATCCCTGCTGTGGACAGGGAATATTCCATGAGATCAGGTTGTCTGGAGTCTCATCCTACCTGGCCTTGAACACATCAAGGGGTGGGGCATCCACAACTACTCTGGACAACCTGTTCCAGTCTCTCATCACCTTTAAAGTAAAAGTATTTTTCATGATACCTAATCTAAACCTACCCTTCTTCAGTTTGAAGACATTCCCCCTTGTCTTATCCCTACATACCCTTGTAAAAAGCCTCTCTATGGCTTTCTTGTAAGCTCTCTTTAGGGCTTTACTGGAGGCTGCTATAACATCTCCCTGGGGCCTTCTCTTCTCCAGGATGAACAATTCCAAGTCTCTCAGCCTTGATGCTCTGGACCTTTGATCATCTTAGTGGCCTCGTCTGGACTCATTCCAACAGGTCAAGATCTTGTGTTGGGGGCTTCAGAGCTGGATGCATCACTCCAGGTGGGGTCTCACTGGAGCAGAGTAAGGGGCAGAATTTCCTCCCTCTCCCTACTGGCCACACCTCTTCAACGCAGCCCAGGATGCAGGTGGATTTTGAGTTGTGAGCATGCACTGCCAAGTCATATTGAGCTTCTCTTCCATGAACACCCCCGAGTCCTTCTCCCCAGAGCTAGTCTCAGTCCATCTTCCCCAGGGCTAAACATCCACTGATAAAGGTCTGTAAACTGCAGCATTTTCCTCTTTTGCTTTATTTTGTCCCAAATCTGCCCTTTCTCTTTATTAATAATTTGTATGTTCATTTCCATAAATGGAAATTATCTGGTTTTCCTTTCAAATTTAAATAGATTCTATTTGTCTTCAGAACTAGTTCGAATTTCACAATACTCTTTTCCTTTTTTTTCATATACAGATGTGGACTCCGTAAAAACATCTACTCCCTGCTGATCTTACATGAATGTGCTCATTTTTTTGTAGGAGGGTCTGCAGAAATACAACTGAATGTAGAGGATGATGAAGAGGAAATAGGTTTGTTGGTTTTTTTTCTCAAATGGAAACTGATGGGAAAAGAAAAAGGTATTAATTTAATATTTTTTTAAAAATACATCTCTGGTATCAAAGGCAAAACAATCAAGGTGTAGGATTCAGTTGCCTATATGGAAATGTTTAGAGCTATTTTAGGCATGCAGGGTACCTGTTTAGTTTCCTCCATCTGCTCCTCCATAGGCAGCTCCGAGGCTTTTTAACATGTCTGCCAACATCTGACACTGGCATCTAAAATGGTTAACCAAAGACTAAGGAAAATACCTTCAAGGGACATTATGTGCCTGTGTTTGGAAAGTGAATCTTGCCTTTTCTTTTTAGTTTCATTTGTGGTAATTTGTCATTGTGCCTTTTTTTTTTTTAAGAAAAAACCATCTAATTTTATATTTCCTTTGTTGTTTTTCTTCAGGGAAATCCCATCTTTGTTATATATAAAATATTGGTTGGCCTCAGGCACTTGTCAGTAGAGATTGCACAGAAAGGGACTGAAGATGCAACTCCCAAACACCACTTACACGTTAAGTACCAGACATACACATTGTTTTAGTAATTACTGGGGAAAATATCTCGTGACAGAACTTTTTCTGCTTGAAGACTATTTGTTTGTGGACTAGTGATTCAGAAATTTGTAGAAAGGAGAACTGAGATTAAACACTTGCAGGCTGAAGGACTCACTGAACCCTAACACTTGTTGTCCTGGGGGAAGATGCTGCGCAGTAGGAATGATGTGCTAAAGTCACCACCATGTTTTTTCTAACATCTGTGTTTTGAAAAGGAGCAGTGATGAGTGGAATAGAATAACCCTTTCATAAGAAACATGCCACACCATGGGAGTTCTTCAAAGACAAGTCACCTTCACTGCAGACCACAGTAAGATCCTGAAGTTCTTCAGAAGGCTGAGTCCCAAGATGTGTTTCTCTTTCTAGTGTTTCTCTTGGCTGCCTCTTGGCAGTGCCCTGCCCAGCAGGATAGCTGTGATCAATGTCCTAATCACTGGCCCATCCCTCCTCTGTGTAAGGGCCTGGGGGTTCATCTTAGACTCCTCTTGAAAGCCCATGTACTCAAAATCATCACATCATCTGATGTTTAGGCACTGTGTCTTTTTTTCTTTCCATTCATCCACTGTAAAGGACCAATATATTATAAACAGACTGAAATCACCACATTATTTTTATACAGACATGTAATGACTAACATGCACAGTAGATTTTATAGTCCTAATATTCCTTTGATGACTACTAACCCAAGCTAGTAAAGCCCCTTAAGCAGTTCCAATTGTCATCAAAGATCAGATGGGATTGTACAAACTAAAGGTGATGAAAGTGTTGTATGAGACGTGTCTGTAAAAAATTCCATCTTTCATTCAAGTCATTTCCTGGCAATACCCCTGTGAACAGCAGTGAGAATTTTGTGTGAGTAAGAATTGGTTGAATATAACAAAGATAGACCTACACCCTGGGTATCTCTACTATATATTGTTGTAAGAGGTAGCACTGGGATGTATCACACCCGTAATTCATAACTAGTAAATTGAGGCTTTTTCTCACCTTGGTTTGCATGAAATATTTCTACTCATCTCTTTTTTGTTGTTGGATCTTTGCTGAAAGGGAGAGTTTGACCTACTGTGGAATGGATAGCCTGCTCTGCTAAAGCTGTTCTTGTGCGCAGGGATCCCTAGTTCTGCAAGAAAACTAAGGTCCAGTAAAGCCACTGATGCCATTTGCCTCTTGTTCAAGCCCCTCCTGATGGTGCAATTCCCTGACCTGAAGGCCTACTCTGAGAAGCAGCTTTGGCAAGGCTGCTTCTTCAAAGCCGCATCCTCTCACACACCCCTTGGTTTCCCCAACTTAGGGGTGAGTTAAGGCAGAAGACATATTTTTGTTGGCTGTGGACTGTTCTTGGGAAGGAGAAAGCCAGAGAACATTGTTGGGCTCCTGCCTCCAGCCTCCTCCCAGAGGGGACTCCACAGTTTCCTGGGGGAGCTGGGAGTGGCATCACAGCTGCTGACTGCCCTACACACCAATACAGATCTACATGAGTAAGTGACATCTTGCTTGGCTGTTTCCCTGCGGTAGCTGGTACAAATACTCTCCCATTCCAGAGTTACAAACCCTTCCCATCACATAGATGGGTCCATAAGAGTTTCACCTCCCTTACAATTCTGTCCAAGATGCAACATTGACTGACATGAATCATGTTTTTGCAGACATTTTTCCGTACGTGGAAAAATTAATTTAACCTTTGCAAGAACTTGCCTTAAAATAGAACTTAAGATACACACAGCTTTTCCTGTGGCTTCATTTTATGTTTCTGTGGAAGTAAGAAACCAGAAGAATATTTCCTTAAGACAAGCTTTAAAAAAATTTCATGTGTTAGTAAGGGTAAAGATACAGCAAAACAAGGTATGAGTGGACAGAACAACAAGCAAATCTGTTTAAAGAACTCCTTCTCCTCTGCAAAGTTAACAATGACTGAATAGTAAATTGTTTTTTAATAAGTTTTGTATTCTCCTGGGATATGGTTAAAGGGTTAATTTAACGCTTGACCCATTAAAACCGTTGAGTGCAGTGAGAACCTTGTAAGGCTGATCAGATGATTATTTCTGGAAGATAAGTGGTTGAAAACCGAGCCTCACTAGTTCAGGTAATCAAGGGAAATTGGCATAAAAGAGAAGATGCGGCTGAGTAAAGACAGAACAGCTACCTGAGATTCTATTACTTGTCGTCTTTCAAGCATAATAATGAGATTATAGTAACCCTAAACTGGCTGAAAACAGAAATCTGGCTGTCTGTCAAGTTCATTGTGTTGAGTTTACAACACTCCAGATCTGGTTCCTCTGAACCTACAATAATTATACCAGGAAGACAGGCTCAAAGAAACCCTTTTCAACCTTGGACCTTTGTCAGGTTTTGGCTTATGACCAGAGTACTATTGTTTATGTCATGGGAAAGAAAAAAGAAAAAAAAATCAACCAAAAAACATTGTTAATGTTTATTATTATTTTTTCATCATGTAATTCTTAAAAAAATATTGCCACTAGTCTTTCCTCACTCCAGCTGTCACACTGCCCTGTGATTTTCTGAATGAACGTGTTATAGAACCATGAGCCCCTTGGCTTCTCCGTTGTTATTCCAGTCAGAGCCTTTTTCTGGAATAATTTTTTATGCCTTTCATTGGCACACAGTCTCATTTCACACACATGTGGTGTAGCGCTTCTACATTTTAAAAAATAAAAGATTACATGAAAGGCAGAAACACAGAGTCCATTACATTAGCCTCAAAGGTACATCTGTTTCCAGCATGGAGTAGTCTTAAACTCAGGTTGTTTTGGTGTGGAGAGTTGTCACAAACATGGGATGTGAGATCTTGTTTTGAGAGCAATTTGAGATGGCAGCTGTAAGGCTGTAGTTCAGGAAGACTTTTAGGCATGTTTGGAGTCCAGCTGCCTTCAGCTCTGTCAGGTGCACCATTTCTCCTGCTCAGAGGGAGCCTCTACCTACCCTTCCTTCTGTCTTGGTTCATGCTCATATAAATGCTCTTCCAGGTCAATGTAGGCTTGGGCTGCTAGTAGGAAGAGATGTTCACCTCCGTGACTCACTTCAGACTGTGAAAAGATAATCAGGTTTAAAGTCACTAATTACTGTGGAAAGAGCTGTGTCAGAGGAGGGTGTCACCAACCTGTTCCTGGAGGTCACCATTGTTGCTGTCGCATGGGCAAAGCTGCCTGGGTTAGCCTGGATGAGCTGGGCAGCTGGCATTAACCTGGCTGCTTCCTGCCAAAGTGCTTTACAGGATTGTTCACACAGCCAGAGCTGCTGGAGAAGTAACCTCCCCATGGTCAGGGATCAGCACCTCCGCACGGTACTGCTGTCACTTAGCATGGCAGTAAGAGGGGACATCTTACACAGCTTCAAGCCTCCATGCAAGAGGTGCTGATCTCCTGGCCCCTGATGCTGGCAGACAAGCTCTTTTGCCCCACATGTTTTGTACTCTTGTGAGCTGATCTAACTGAGTTGCCAAAGAACCCTTTCACTTGCTCTAAACTGTATCTCCCAGAGGGAGTCAGACCACAGGAATGTCAGTTTGCAGTTCCAAAAAGTCCTTCAGACACAGATCAGGCCCTAAGCACAAGTATGAACTTAGGAATATGATTACATGCTTTGTCTAATGGAGATCTGTGCTTGGAGCAAGTGTGTCTCAGACACACATTCCGCATGTGTTAAGGGCTGTGCCCACTGCACTGACATAGTTCATGGGCTGCCTTTACTCACATTTTCAACTCCCAAATATCCATGTAGAAAAAGAACTACTGTTTGTTGCATCGAGATTATGACTATCACTGAGCTACCTTCCATGGTTGCCGTGAATTAGCAACCACTAGTAAATACTTCTTAAGTCACAAATATTTTTAAGACCTTAACAACAGACTTCAGAGCCTAATTTTCAGTTGTCCTGTTTCTTAAATGTGAGGTTGGTATCTCAGTGTTTTTTCTGGAAAGGCCAAATTGTATGGGCCCTTCTCATATGAGCAATACAGATCGGTCCTATGGCCTTAACCTTAAACCTGAACAGAATTTCTGGCAGCAGTGTGTTTCATGAATCACACAGCAGATGTTTTTATTGCAGAACTATCTTCCCTGTTTGTTCTGAAAATCAGATTCTTTGTCTCATAACTAATAACCAAGGCCCTCAGAATCACCAACTTTATGTCAAAACTGAGCTAAATTATTAACAACCTTTGCAGTCTCGGGCCTGATTCTCATGAATCAAAGTCAAATGATGCCTCTGCAGTACCTAAATCACCGGCTGTGAGAAATGAAAATACACTGTACTATGGTATTTACAATTAATACAGGGTCTATGGTGCCAAACCTTCAGAGCCCTCCAAGCACTAGCTCAGGGGGATGGAACACTGCAGTTAAACAGACTGGTGAATTTGGCATCAAATCAGATATTTTTCACTTCAAAATGATGATTGATCAAAATGGAACCTTTTCATAGAAGTCTATGTTTTAGCAAAACTGCCCTGAGAGAGTTTAACCCAACCTCAGAGGGGAGGAGCGGTCATTGCGGGAAGAGATAACAGCTTGAGGCCAAGAAGTGAGCTGAGCTCAATAACTGCAAATAGATACTAGTACTGGCTTTTTAGTTTATTGCAGATTTTATTTAAAGGGGAAAGAAAAAGGAAAAAGTATTTGTAAGAGTTCAATTACTAAAAATAGATATATATCTAAAATATTAGGTGTAAAATCCTAAGGCTTCTTGGAAGGCCACGTTGTATGGGCCCTTCTCACGTGAGCAATACAGAACAGTCCCTTCCTGGAGAACCTCCCTGGCTGGGTTGAGCAGAGAAAGTTCACAGCAGAGTCCAATCTGTCCAGAGAGCAGAGGGGTGCAGGATTTGAACAGAAGGCTGCCCAAAAAGTTCCATGCACAGTGCTCTGGTTTTCCCTGCCCAGCCATGTACCTGATCCTGTATCTACTCTCATGGATTCAGGAGTAGCTCACAGACCCCATGCTTCTGCCATTTGCATTGAATATGCCTGGTAAGATGAAATGCATTAATGTCCATTTGCATATGGAATAGCAAGTTTGGCTAAGCTAGAACTGAGAAAGTCATTCTTCACTCTTCTGTCCCATAAGTATATTAGTTCACACATTCCTGACACGGTTCAGTTACTATTTAATGCTAACATAGATTTAGGACCTCATCTTAATATATTAAACAAAAAAATTAATTGCATGAATAAGTGAAACACGAATGTGAAAAGAAACAGGAATACTTGAAGACCAGCACAAGTCCTGAAAGCAAGGAGTTAAGTATGCTTCACTTCAATTGCCTCAATATTAGCAACTCTGAAAAAGAGTGTTTGTAATATTGAATGAACCTCTGCAGTGATGTTAAGGCCAAATATTATGAAGGAGCTACAGGGAAACTGCAGAGTTAATAGAACTGAATTGAAGCAAGGATTTTCAGAAGTGACTTAATCTGAGGCTTGAAAACTGAAAGAACTTTTATCCTTGTTGAGAAACTGCTGGCTCCTTTCACCCAAACATATTTATATAGATATTTAACTGATTTCACTAGTGAACAAGCTAATGTATTCTAGAACAATTTATTTTAAAATGTGAACTGTAAAATTATGCTGCAAAGTTTATTAAACTTTCAGGTGTTACATTTTGACATACTCAGATCTTTCCTTTAACAATGACAGAATGCTACACAAAAATACTGCATTTCATCTGGTGCAGGTCTTTATCTTATCTTGACAGATTATTGCTGGTTAAATTGTAGAGCTGACTTAAAGGCAGGACTCTTCAAGTGAGTGAGAAATTAAGGCTTCACCAAATGGTAATAAAGCTATTAAAAATGCAAACAGAAAACAGCTACACTGTACAGGTTAGACAGCTAATCCAAACTAGCAGTTTAAAAAAGCAGGGCAATTACACTTTTATTTAAATGCAAGGAATATGAGCAAGAATAGAATGAGGTGCCTTGTTTAAATGCATTCTTTTGAATATTTATTAGAAATAATACATGTAGTTAAGCCACTTATCTGATTTCAGTGAATAAGTAAAATGAAAAAGATCAATTTTCATAATTATACTAAAGAAGTCTGTCTTTCATAAAAATCTCATTAATAACACCATTATTACTGAAAAAATATCTCAGTATTATTATTGTTATTCTAATTATCAGCAAAATGCTACTGATAATGTTGTCATAAAATTCCTTTTTAGTATCCTATTAAGGAAGATAGACTAAGTAGTGGTTTAAGTTATATCTAGATACTAAGTGGCATTTAGAAAAAAAATATTCTTTGTGTATTTGGATAAAATACGTTATGGGTATAATTACATAAATTACTTCAGGTTTGGCAAACAAGAGAGATATAGATAATGCTTATGTGCATATGTATTGTATCTATAGGACTGTATAGCCAGCTTGGAAGGAAGCACACTGAAGCATGCAAGCAGAGTAACAAAATGTTGCCTGAGGACAAAAATAGTTTCTTGGCAAAATTTTAACAGACATTTTCATTTATTTTTCATCATAATTATTACAGGGCCTGTCAATCCTCGCTATTTTTTAGTATTCATCTGGATTTATTAAATCGCTAAAGATCTGGGGATCCTTGAGATATTAGTATTAGAAAGGGCATATTACCTTTACACAGGAAGGAAATTTTAGCTGCTTTTATCCATTTTCCAGCATGATTCAAAACTAGGCCAGCGTGGGCTGTAGCACAGAGGAGGGAGCAGGAAGGATTTTTGGATCTGGAACCTGACAGTTCTTCATCCTTGTGGCAGACAGGGACCTGGACAGCCAACATGGCTAGAGAAGAAGAGAATTTGTTCCTGCCATGTAATTCTCAACACATGGGCTGGCACCATGTCAAGGATCAGCAGGCACGGAGACCAGAACCTCGGCCAGATAAACAACACAGCTGGTTCCCCATCCGAAAAGCTGACTAATAATTAACAGTTCTGGTAGTAACCAAAGTCAATTAAGAAAACAGGTATGCAGGCTTCCTGGGGAGGTCCAAGGCTGTGAAGAGCTTTATGAAGCAGGAGGCATCTGGAAGATGAAGAAACATTTGGAAATGTAGCTGAAGTTTTCATGGGAAGGGAGTCTGCTGCCGTGCTGCCCTCTCTGGACTCTCACACCATGCAAAATGAAATACTCCCCTGGCAGTGTAACAATGTTATAACCCTTATCGCTGGGAAGATAATGCAGTAAGACATATTCAGGTTTACCGAGTGATAGATTTTCATCGATTTAGATGGTTCTGACAATTTCTGGTTCTGCTTTAGCCACAGTGACGTAAGTAATAGTGGAAACAAGTTCATTTGACAGTACTAGAAGATGATAGTGTTTGGGAGGCAATGAAAAGAGTAGACTGAAGGACACTTTTCTGCCCAGGTCTTGATTATTAATATACACATGTCCTTAAATGCACAAAAATATTGAGGGCAGTGACTGGGAGCATGGCTGTTTACCATAGTACTGATTAAGCAATGCCTACAGGCACAATTAAGGAGGATCTAAGCAAAAATTCAAGGCCTTTCCTGAACAGGGTTATAAAGAAATGCATTCCAAAGTAGATCATAGACTGTTTTTCTCTTGATATGTATTATTTTTTGTTAATTGGTATCATGTTCTGAAAAAAACCCTGGCAAGTGAAATTTATTTATGTCTATAACTTGACCACCTTCTCCTGTATTAAAACACTTAGAGAAAATTCATTTATTTGAGTACAGAGAGTCAGGTAACTTTCAGAAACTTCCTGTGTATTGCAATCACTGGATGCAATTGAGATAGTTGTACTTATACCAGTGTGTCACAGGTGGCATTTGCCACTATGCATAAGAGTTAAAGCAAACAGAAACAGCTTTTATCACAGCAGAATATCATGATCTGCACTTAGGGTTCAATCTTTCCATCGACTATGTGGGCACAAATTGACATGCCTCAGAGAGTAGGATTGAATTCTCCACTTGTTTTAGAAAGTGTTCTAAAAATAAAATCAATATAGGGAGTTGTAAAAATAACTTTATTTTTACTTGCTAGGGAGAACTGCATAAATTACAGCTTTATTTTCTTCTACTTGAGAATTATGTAAGTTGTATGAAAAGCTCAAAATAATTTTATACAACCATTGTGCTTTTGCATCTGCATGTCTCTAGTGATTTCTTTTTTCCTCCTTTTTTTCTTTCCTCCTTTCTCTTGTTCTCTCTCCTCCACTCTCTGTCTCTCCATGACTCACAGGCAAGCACACACGCACACACACTCTTCAGTAATAAGGGTATATGCCATAGGCACCCCCAGTTTTCCCGCTTGAAAGTGTTCCCGTGGCTTCCAGTATGATTTTTCTCAGCTTTGATGTATAACCACCTACCTTTGCAGGATAAATTGATTTCAGTTGATCTCTTGGGTGCACACTTAGGGCAGGTTTCACTTAGTCAATCTTGGTCTCCATCCTACTGTTTGGATTCACTGTGAATACTTCGTAAACAGCAGCTACTTTTAAGGAGGAAGAATACAAATAAAACAATAATAGCAGCGCATACTATTCAAGACAAGAACTGTCTCCTTTTCTCTAGCACTATTTCTGTTACTGTAACAAAGCAGATCATAATTAACTAGGGACCCAAAGATTCCTCACATTCCAGCTAAATCCTGCAATTTTTCTGTCCAAAAACCCTCACTGGATTTTCTTAGCAAAACTGTTAAAGCCTGTGTAAGAGCAAAGCTTCTGTCCCCGGTCTCCCCGGGACCATGGGCTTCCTGGGGCTGTGTGTGCAGCTAAACCTGCATTCACAAAACCAGCAACAAAACCCATGCTAACCCAGGTGTGCTCCCACTTTCACAATCCTTGGTTACGTGATCACAAAGCCACCCCCGTCACCCCCCCAGTCGTATGGATTTTGTCTACAAAGTTGGGCACATGGGTGTTTTACAATATTCTTTTAGTCTAACCCAACTACTTTAATTGATGTGTCAGAACCTTTATTGCTGTAATCGCTCTTCTCTCAAACGTTCACATTAACGAATTGCTCAGCCTTGATGTGCTGTGTACTTACTAAAAGGAAAACCTTGTTTTCTTCTGCAGATGGTACTTCAGAAATGTAAGCACATAGAAATGTAGAAATGTCTTTTGATGAGTTGAGTGTCTTGTTTGTGACTGGATCTCCTACATAAAGCTGTACCTGCTTTGTGTTTTCCCTGTGACCAGTCCTCAGGTTCTTTTAAGGCTTGCATTCACTGATCAATGTGTTAGATCTCTTTTCCTCCTCCATTTCCTTCTCTTCTCCTCACCTCTCCTCTCCTTCCTTCTTCCCCTTTCTCTGTTTTCATTTTCCTTGTCCATAAGAATCTGCCCCTGTTTATTGCTGATTTGCAAGTCAACAGCATCTCAAAGACATTGAGGTGCTGGAGTGTGTCCAGAGAAGGGCACTGGAGATGGTGGAGGGATTGGAGCACAAATGCTATGAGGAGTGGCTGAGGCAGCTGGGAGTATTTAGCCTGGAGAAAAGGAGGTTCAGGAGGAACCTTATCACTCTCTGCAAGTACCTGAAAGGAAGCAGCAGTGAGCTGGATGTTGCTCTCTTCTCCCAAGAAACAAGCAATAGGATAAGAGGAAATAGCCTCAAGTTCTTCCAGTGGAGGTTTAGATTGGATATTAGGAAAATCATCTTCACTGAAAGGTTGATCAGGCATTTGAACAGGCTGCTCAGGGAAGTGGTGGAGTCCCCACCCCTGGAGGTGTTGAAAAGATGTGTAAATGTGGCACCTGGGGACATGGTGCCAGATTTTTTAATTGTGGACTTGGCAGTTCTGGGTTAACAGTTGGACTTGATGATCTTTAATATCTTTAATATATTTTCCAACCTAAAGGATTCTCTGATTCAATAAGTCAGGAAGAATAATATGAAAAAACAACTCCCAGAAAAATACTTGGGATATATGTATGCATTCAAGGGTTACCATTTCACATTTTAATAAGCTCAAACACAGAAATAATATTTATAGCAGGTATTCATCCTGCAAAAAGCTCCCAAAGCATCATCTTCTGTACAAAAGTGCCACAGCTTCCTAAAATTACTTATATGCATGAAAAATCAAATTCCTTCACTTAGGCATTTTTTAAGACTTGAAACAAAACACTAGTGAAATTATTACTGAGTCCAAGAAATTTCTTCAAAGTAATATGTGATACATAATATCTGACAGTATTACTGCCAGTGAATGTGCTTTGGGCCAGATTGTGACCAGCCACTTAGCATTTCAGGAGAGAAAGAGCAGGCTACAACAGCTAAATAGCATTTTTCTTTCTTGAAGCTATCTTTCTGTGCTATCTGCTGTGTCCCTGTTCCTGGGAGAGAAGGTCAGGAAAAAGATGATTTTGTAAATCACTGGATGTTAGGCAAAGACCAAAGAAGCTAGTCCAGTCAGGGCAGACTCATAACTGCACCTGTTTTGCTCCAAGGAGCAAAACTGGCCCTTGGGAATATGAACTGAGCACCTCAGATGCACAAAAAGAAGCATTCACCCCAAAGCATGTCAGGGAGTATTTGATAAACCGCCCATTGAAAGTTAGAGAGAAACAATGTCCATTAATGCCCTCCAAGCAGTCCTTAGATACACCTGCAATCCTTTCTCTGCCAGTATTAGCATGAATTAGCTGCATTAGCTTGTTTCCTCTGATTTCTAAGTGTGACGTAAACTCCAAATCTTTTTTTTGTTCTGTTATGCATTTCAGGTTCTCCACAGAAGTTCTTGTAAATTTCACCATGGCTCCATATATAATTTCTCTTCACACAAGGCTGTTGTTGACATAACATTATGTAGAAAAACATATATCGCATCTCTCCAGGCCCTCCACCCTAATTTCTCTCCTGATATTGGAGGTGTATTATGAGTTTTATTTCTATTTGCCACTTTAGGGGAAGGATATGTTTATAATTTTGACAATGCATATGCCTATGGTTTAAGGGTATTTTCTTTCTCCAAGTAGGAAGGCAAATAACTGTTTTCAGTTGCTACTTATTAAATAAAATTGGAGCTAGTAAATGGCCAACTTTAGCCATTTTTAAGTCTAGCCATTCAGTTAACATGGCATTCCCATCTAGAAGATATTTACCCTTAAGAAAATTACAGAAAAAAAAGGATATATGGGAAGGGGAGGGGGGGAACAGAATGATTCATAGAAAGAGTCATGGGTCCTGTGGAGCTATTCTTTGTTTCACAACACAATCTATGCTGTAATCCTGTCTGTTCAAAAAAGAGTGTAAAAGGGTCTGTTATTTCACCCCTCATTTACATGGTAAGAACGTGTTTTGATCCCCAGCTGCTAAACAAAGAAAATACAGTAGCCCATGCTCTTAATTTGACCCCTTTCTTTATGAAAAAGCATGCTACTGTAAACATTAACTCTGCTAATAGTCCTCAAAAACACTACTTTTTGTCTTTGCTGTGACAAACATCAGCCTGCCTTGGCTGTGAGGTTTGCCCTCATTTGAAGGTCCAAGGCTCTCTTACAGGTTCCCCTTTCCAACCAATGTAGCTGATGAGCTGACCCAGCATGTGCATAACTGTGCTGCACTTGTGACATGTCATCTTCACTGGCTTGGGGCTCCTCAAACCATTAGGACTTATGGGGGAACGTGGTTCTTTAAGGAGCTTCACAGAGTCACAAAGTGTTAATGGTTCTAAGGGACCCCCAGAAGCTGGTCCAACACTCCTCCTCAAGCAGGCACACCTAGAGCCAGTTGCCCAGGACCATGCCTGGACAACTGACATGTCTCCAAGGACAGAGACTCCACAAACTCTCTGGACAACCTGTGCATGTGCTTGATCATCCTCACAGTAAAGTATTTTTTAATATATAAAAGGAGCCTCCTGAGTTTCAGGTTGTGCCCCTTACCACTTGCCTTGTCACCACTGAAAAGAGCCTGTCTCTGCCCTCTTTGCACCTTCCATTCAGGTATTTTTATACATTGATAAGATCTCCCTGAGCCTTCTCTTCTCCAGGCTGGACAGTCCCAACTCCCTCAGCCTGTCCTCACACGAGAGGTGCTCCAGCCCCTTAACAATCTTCACGGACATTCATTGGAATGCCTCCAAAATGTCTGTGTCCTCTTGTACTGGAGAGCCCAGAGCTGGACACAGCAATCCCCTTGTGCTGAGGACAATGCCACAAGTGCTGAGGAGAATGATCACTTCCCTTGACCCTCTGGAAAGCAATACTTTCTCTCCAGCTGGGCAACCCCCAGCATGCCCTGGCACCTGGGATATTTCCCTCCCCAGGTGTAGAACTTTTCACTTCCCTTTGTTGAACTTCATGAGGTTTTTGGCAGCTCATTTCTTCAGCCTCTCAAGGTCCCTCTGGATGGCAGCACGACCCTGACATACCAGTCAATCTTCCCAGTTTTGTGTCATCTACAAATTTGCTAAGGATGCTCTCTGCCCTGTCATCCAGATCATTAGTGGAGATGTTAAACAGGATTGGATCTCTGAGGTATGCTACTAGTGAGAAGCCTCCAACTAGACTTCATGCGACTGACCACCACCCTCTGGGCCCAGCCATTTCAGCCAGTTTTGAATCCACCTCACTGTTTGGTCATCCAACCCATAATTCAACAGTATCAAAAGCCTTACTGAAGCCCAGGTATAAAATACCCACTGCTCTCCTCTCATATATCCTGACAGTCATTTCAGCATACAAGGTTATCAAGTTGGTCAAATATGACTTTCCTTAGATGAAGTCATGCTGACTACCCTTTGATAACTTTCTTGTCCTTCAGGTGCTAGGAAATTATTTTCAGGATGGTTCCATCACCTTCCAAGGGATCATGGTGAGTTTGAGCAGTCTCTAGTTGCCTGAGTCCTTCTTCCCTTCTTGGAGGTTGGAGTGATACTTGCTTTTCTCCAGCCTTTGGGAAGTTCTTCCAATTACCATGATTGATCTAAGATCATTGCGAGTGGACTCACAATTCACAGAGACAGCTGCTGGCTTCCTCAGCACTTGAGGGCGTATCTCATCCGGCCCCACGGACTTATGCATGTCTGGTGTGTTTAAGTGCTCCAAGACCTGATCCTCTTCCACCAAGGGTACATTTTTCTTGCTCCAACCTTTCCCCCGGTCTCTGATTCTTGGAGGCTGGTTTTGCTAGTAAAGACTGAGGCAAAGAAGACATGAAGTACCTCATGTCCTGCATAACCAGGTCCCCAGTCTCCTTGAGCAGTGGGCCCACATTTTGGCTAGCCTTCCTCTTGTCACCTATGTTCTTATAGTAGCCCTTCTGTTGCCTTTGCCATCCCTTACCCCATTCAGTTCTAGTAAGTTTGGCTGTGACTTTTTTCCACTGAATGCTGGGATAACACTTTGGTTTTCTGCAGCCCAGGGGATAACTGTGATGAAGTGTTAGAAGAACATCAGGATTCAGAGGATGGTATTCCCTGTCATCATGCCTAACTGCAGACCTGGAGAAGTATCAGCTGAAGGGAAGGTACTGCGAAGTGCTGCTAGCCAAACACTGTGATAGGGTTGGCAGCCTGGCTTGAAACCACCATCAGACTCAGACAAGAGCTTGTTAGGATAGATGGGTTGGATATTAAGAGTGTAGGAGCTGTGTTTAAGTCTGCAATGAAGGCTGTGACACCAGACACTGTTAGTCTACTTTTATTCCTGTAACATGGTCACCCTCACGTCTTTGCTGTATCCATGCTAGTTCACACCCAAACCCCTTCTCCAGTAAGTTACTTGTTTTCCTGTGGAGGGAAATCTTAGTGCAGTTGATAGGCCAGTTTGCTGAAGGATGCATGACAAATAAACCACCTGGCCGTGGCTAATTCTGCATTGAGCAATCCTGTAAACTCTCCCACAAGTCCTTGTACAACCTAGCATCCACATGCCATCCTGTGCCCTCCCATGTCACACAACACTCATTGTCAGAATCATGCTAGAGAACGCCTCTGCTGTAGGCTCGGACCTGCTTTACACTGAGAAGTCACTTTACACCAGAAGTCCACAGAATTCTGTGGAGAGTAATGTCCCAAAGTCACAGGGTGCCGGCAGACACCTGGATTAGGCTAGGGCAGACAGCATTACCCTAAGGCAGGGGAGTCACCAGCCAGCTCCATGTTTGACAGCAGTCCCAAGGTCTCTCACCAGTGCACTCCCCAGAAGGTGTGGATATAGACTCTGTGTCTGTGCATTTTATTTTATACTATTTTTCTAATTGGCAATAAACGTAGCTGGAGGAAGAAGAATGACAATAAGACATCACCAAAGAAAGCTCACACATTGTCCTGTAGGTTGTCAAGGGGCAAGCTCCTACTGTGGAGCACTGTGACTGGAGGCACCCAGCACTGACAAAGAGACAAGAGCCCACCCAGCTGGGTGCTGTGCGAGATTCCTGTGAATTCAGTGGAGGGAAGAGAGCTGATCTCCAAAGACTGCATGCTGCAAATGCAGCTGCCCAGAGATGCCACAGGAGAAGAGGTCTGTCTGAGCTCCTCAACACTTCTGCAGGCAGCCACTTCTGCGGCTTCAACTTCATGATTAGGCTCTATTCAGGAGTAGATATTCCTGGAAAAAATGTTTTTTTTTTTATTTTTGAGAGAGAAAGAGAATTTATCTTCTGACCTGGAATTAGGTGGCATTTAGATTCCTTTGGACGCATTTAGATCATAAAGTAGCTCAGACAAGAGTTTAATCACTGAAATTTCCAGACTCAGGATTTCTAGAGGTTTTTGAAAGCTAACTGGGCACCTAACAAACAGAGGCTGAACAGTGAAGTGGACTGTTTTGGCCAGTTACCGAGGAGTAGAGAAAAAATAGCCTTGGACAACCCAAAATATTGTCTAAAGCATTAGGCTAGTCACTGGAGAGCAGAGCTGTGATCATTTGGTTAAACTCTGATTGTTTCTCAGTTTAAAACAAAGACATGACTTGTGATTATTTGGTGGCTTGAAGAACGTTATCAGGTATCACATTTATACCATACTTGTGCTATATTCACACAGTACTGGTGATGCCATTACAGAACAGTTCCATTGTAATTTATGTTCTGGAAACTGGCAACAGACCTTTGATGTATAAAGAAGCACTGGTAATGTCCAAATGAGGTAGTAGCTGCTTATCTTAACATATAACAATCTAATGTCAAGTATTCTTGCTCCTGTTATCAAAATACGTTTGGCAGACTTACTTTCTATTTTTCACTTAATTCTCCTTGAAGTGGGATTTTATTATACCATTTGTATTAGAATTATACTGTGCCGTTGCCCATCTTCATTGCTGTATAAAGAGAGAGGTTTCTTATCTATGAACTAAAAAAGATGCATTACACTTCTATTCCAGATAAAGTGCTGACAAATTTATAAAAATAAAAGAGGTAAGACAGTTGCTCCCTGTATCAGGGTAAAAGTAAGTGGTATCATAATTTCAAAAGTGTTGATAATTTTATATGTGTGTTGTAATGGTGATAAGAAGTTTTCCTAGATATATATCTCCTACTTATGGTGTTCTCCCTCAGAAAGAGACACATTAGAGGTGTCTTCTACATATAAATTACTTTTGTCCTGTTAAGTTGAACTTGTCTCCACCAGATTCCTCTAATGGCTCAAAAAATCCTACACTATCTTGCTTAGTTAAAGAAACTTCCCTCTCTTCCTGACCATTGCCTCCCTCTGACAACTCATCTAAAGTCTTCACATCTGGGCAGCAGAGGAAGATAAAGCTGTGCCAGCAGTATCTGCAAGAGGACCATGCACCTCTCCCTGTGTCTTTCTGAATTTGCTGCTGCTCCTTGTTCACTTGTCAATACTACAGCAGAAGAAGAGCCCCATGGTCACAGCTGGAACTGTGATGGGAGGGCTCTTGCAGGGACATAGCTGTGTCCCTCCCATATCAAAAAGAAGGATCCACAGTGTGTGATAAATCTTTGTGGCAATCTCAAGAGTGCAGCCAGCATCAGCCTTCTGAGGGTGCAAGGCAGATCCTTATGAAATAGGGTGAATTTTTCTGTGGTCACCTCATCTTTTTCCTTCCTTGGTCTGGGATTCCATGCAGTTGTTCCTATTGCCTGTCCATAAATTGGAGGCTGGACCAAACGTAACTCAGTTTGTGTACATATTACTACATGGTTTTAGATTACTACATAGTTTTAGTTTGTGAGGCAGTGCAGTGAGGAACAGCACCACTGAGCAAAGATCCTACTGAACACCAAACAAAGACTTGGTAGCTCTGCATTTATGTTAAAGTGACAAAACTGTGTGGGCATCTTTTCAATAACCTCTCTCAAAAGGCCTGAGGAGCAAACAAAGGTCTGGTCATGCCATTCAGAAGGAAGATTTACATGAATGTGTCACGTGCAGTTGCTCACATTAGTAGATGCCATTGGCATGTGTTTATATAATTATATTTTATACTTTTTATTATATAATTTATAACATTTATTAATAATTTAATGACTCAAAAATGTGAGAGATGTGCCAGAAAAAGTCCAAAGAAATCACAATATGTTCCTTTCCCAGAGTAGCATGAAGACTGAATTGAAGGTGAAAAGGAGCATTGAGACCATGGATCTAAGAAGAAAATCATATGAGTCCCATCAATGAGACATTGACAACTTTCTCAGCTGTCCCTCCTTACTTGTTCTTCTTCAAATGCAGGAGAATTAGGAAAAAACTCCAAATAGTTAGAAACTCTGGGAAATAATATTCCTGATATAAGGTCTCATCTCAGAGACTGGGTGTAAGTGCTTATGAAGAAGAAAAATATAATGCATATTGGATCTGATGTCCACTGGAGAGCAGAAAAGGAAGGAGCCAACTGACAAAACAGGTGGAAGAAGACATGGTGATTGGCAACAGATTTGTATTTTGAGAGTTTCCAGTGTTACAACATCCAGTTTTGTTCTCCCTGGCAATAACATGGCCATCTTCACCAAAGAAAAAAAAGGAGCGTATTTTGAGGAAAAAAGCATTGTCTGATGGTCATTCTGACCAACCTTATCAGGGAGGTGATAGCCAAGTGACGCTGATCCTCAAGGCAAAGATAAAAGCTTTGAATTCATAGGTGACAGACATGGGTCAAGACATGCGGACTAAAGAATGGGTCAGACAGGTGAAGCAACTGTGGGAGAGGAATTTCAGAAAACAGAAAATACATAACTATCAGCGTAACAGGAATGTAATAAATGAAAAGAAAACATCATAGTATGGAATATAATATCACCTTGTTGGAAGGACTATTTTAGTCTCAGAAAACACATATAAATGGGATCATAAGGAACACGGCAGTGTTCATTGAAAATCTGAGCCATTAAAAGGTGAATCAGGTGAAGAGACACAGCCACATTTCTAGGGAGCCTTCAGCGCATGGCAGAGACACAGAGATGCTTGTACAGCCCAGTGAAACTGACTGATGGACTATAATAGAGACTGCTGGAGAGTGAGGGGTACTTAGCAGGAAGAAGTGTCAGCATTCTGTCATGCAGCAGATGTCAGGAGAACTGCCGTTGATCCCCAGAATACATTTGAAGATAACAGAAAAAGCAGTGATTATGCAGGTGTATTAAAGAACAGGGATAGCAGAAAGTTCTGAACTGTTTTGTTCTTTTTCTACTTGAGAACAGAGCATAGAAGCATTTGAGAATTAGACTTTTTTGTAATGCTAGTGAACGAAAATGAGCATTAAATTTGTCCTAAGCTTGTGACTTCACATCAGAGACTCCTAGGAACAGCATATCAGAAAAAAATATTTGTTATTGCTGCTGACTTTCAAAAAACTCTTCTATATTTCCAATAGAATTGAGGGTCCAGGAATCTTGAAGCTTGAGCTAGGTAGGCTTGTCCTTGCCCACAAAGAAAAGGAGATTCTCTTTTCCAGTGGGAAGGCAGAAATTAGTCCATAATTACAAACTCTTATTTATTAGTTTCACTCACCAGTAATGGACAAGAAACAAACCCATGTAACTTGGGAGACTGGTTACTGTGGGAGAGCATTAAGCATGAATAGTGAAGGCACAGATCCAGCATGCAGTGGGCTGAAACTGGCTGAAATATGTTCTCAGCAAGTATTTCTTGAATACTTGTAAGTAACAACAAAATACAAAAACCCCAAAACTGTTCCAATAGGTTTGTTAAATGATAATAGCCCATCATTCGGTGAACTTACTGTTTGCCATCAATTGTTTGTCCATCCCTCCTGCTGGTGGAAGAGAGCTCTGGCTAAGTGGACAGATGTTCCTTTCTGCTAACTTTGACAACACTTGGGTCCACAGTCCTTGACCAGAGGAACTAATTAAGTAGTAAAATCAGCTCTTTGTAAGACAGGAAGAAAGAAAGGGTAGAACCACTGAAGAACATGAGGCACTGATTAACTCACAAGTGTTTCCTGTATAATGCAAATCATTAATGCTTAATGGTCTCTGAGAGTAATAAACCAGAACCGTAAATATAACAACAACATCACAAATCATTTATGAGTCCTACAGGATCTTTTTTCTTTCTTCATTAATTGTTCAATCTGTAAGAATAATTTCTTTAACTTCTTATTTACTAGTCTTTATATTTTGATTCGATACATTACAACTGAACTTAGCTGGAAGGTTCTTTGTAGCATGGGTAATGGCGAAAAAAAATAAGAAAACAGCTCTCCTCAAGAACTGAAACGTGGAAAATTTGCCAGAATTAGCACAAATGCAGACTACAATCATCCTAATATTAAATGAACACTCACTGTAGCTTTCCTCTGCCTGTTAAACTACTAATTGATGTGCTACTGATGAATAAAAGGGCTGGCATTTCAGCCATGAACTCACTTCACTGCTGCAGTTTACTGAGAGCCCCAAGCTGCTGAGCTCATTACAGATCCCTTCACTGAACTGGCTTTACAGGCAATTTTGTGAAGGGGCAGCATCAGAGCTAGCCCACTGATTGGGACTCCATCGGCTCAGCAGGGCTCCAGGAGTTCAGGGGAGAGAGCACAGCACTGAGCTAAAAATATGTCTTTGCCTCTGTAGTGCCAGGAAGATTGCCTGGCTGCGCTAATTGGGAGGGACCTGGAGATCTGGGTGGTATTTTAGGCTAATCTCGAGGTGGGACCTCTGCAGTATGTATGTGGCTCTGAATATAATCTCCTTCGGCACTGTCATTTATACCATTGCAGGCATTTACAATCAGAACCATCCTTGATTGACTCATGGCTGTCGCTGCACCTTAGACTCATCTTGCAGGAGTGAGGGGGGATGAGGGAAAGGGAGATGGCTGTGCACTGAACACAGTGACAATTTTAATGTGGTGTTGAAGTTACAAAATGGGAGAAATTGCCCTGGCGGGACCAGGGCTTAGGAGGACTGCTCAAATATATAGCCCTCCCTCAGAAACCGGCTGTAGAGTTGCACAACAGACAGGGTTTTCTTAAACCCCCTCTGCTAAGATTTATTTTTCAGTCCTGCCCTCTTTCTCCCTGTAATCTTATTTTTAATTCTCTGAACAACCTAGCCCTGATATCAACATTCCCTATCTCACCTCTATTTAGAACCCAAAACTCCAACATTTGAAAACTGGGGTGGTCAGAGGAGTCCGTGTTTCTGCTCATTCTGCATGGACTTGGTAAGACAGAAGGAAATAGTGGAGAGAAAAAAACAGGAGGAGTGTAAGAAACAGTGACAGACTGAAAGCATGCATAAAATCAACAGAAATAAAAAGCCTGACAGAAAAGACAAGAAGAAAAACTCGATCATGGGAAATATTGAGCTACTGAGCATTTTTGGTTAAGTAACACACTGGACTATGTCGTTTGCTTCCTTGCTTGCTTGCTTATTGTAACAGATATACAGTTTTACAGGGTATTGCTTGTTTTACTAGTAAAATGTATTTCAGCAAAACAGAGTATGTCGTTTGTCCAATTTTTTTTTATTAAGCAACTTCAGAAAATACAAGCATGATTAGGTGAGAAATGCCAATTGCTCATTCATTGTATGAAACCATACAATGTGCCATCGACCAGTCTATGAACTGTCAACCACAGGCTGAAATACCTAAAGTTTTATAAGTCTCCTTACATGTTACTGCAACATTTTCATGAAACAGCTGCAGTGGGGATTTTACAGCATTTATGAATTATAATAGTATGATTATCCAAAGAAAATGTTAATTCAATTAATTTTAATGTGTTACTTTTACCCCCAAGCGCAGTGCTTTACAAATTTTAGTGTATCTCTTTTTTGCACAACATTGGTCCCCCAACCATGCTGCTGCAGTGATCTTAACATTGGACATAAACACTAGGCAACCTTCCAAGATGAAGAACAGTGCCCTCAGCCAAAGCAAGATGGAAAATTTCAGGATATTAGAGCACTCTTGCAAATAAACAAATGGAGAAGGCTTCTAGATTTTGGAACGGCACCTCTTTTCAGGCTACTACATCTATATTTAGAAGCCCCAATGAAGAGGTTGATATCTGTAAGTGCTGAAGGCACTAACATCTTTTATTTTCCCATTAAGGCCCTGTACCTAAAGCTCTAACCCTGACGTAACAGCTGATATGCCACTGTTTGGTGTTTTAAAGTTGTTGCTAGTTATTTCTAATGCCTTTATGACTAATACAGTTCTAGTAAGAACTTAACACAAGCCACTGCTCCCGGTTTAAAATGGTCTTAATTCTGCACAGCTTCTTGAGAACATCTGGCTATGAACCTGGAGGATGTTGGAAAGATTTCAGAGGAGAACAAGTAGCATGGTTAAAAGACTGGAAAGCATTGTTGGCAGAGTATGTAGAAGAAAGGGAAGGTACTCAGCCTAGATAAATCATATTAAAGCCCGTGTTAAAGGATGACTTGACCATGTAGTGTCTGTATGGGGGCAAAAGGATAGCTGTAGAGGACTCTTCAGCCTATCAGGAAAAGGTATTCATGTTACACTGCACCTGGAAGTTCTGGCTAGACAAATTTTTACTTAGAAAAAAGGTCCAAATGGTCAACGGTGATGGCAATTAGCCACTGAAATTGTCTTCTGAAAGTTGTGGTGAATTTTTCATCCTAGAAAAGTCTCCAAATAAAACATGCTTCTAAAGTATACTTCATTTGAACCACAGGCTTTTGATTTGAAAGCAGAATTAATTCAGGAAAGACAGAGGTATTCACAGACCTAACACCTATAATATTTGCTACATCAATAAAAATGTAATGCAAAACAAAGCAGTGGGCCAATCATTCCATTTTACTGTTCAGTTAAATTCTATCCTGAGAGACATTGGCAACATTTTGTCCAAGGTTTTGCACAAAACTGTCACTGATGCAGAGCAACATAGGGAATTTCAGGTACATCCTGATTTCAGATCTACAGAAAAGAGTGTAGTTGACTTTAGTGGGAGTTGGTCCAAAGTCTTACTGAGGATTTGAGAAAACAGAAACCTTTTTCTTCTGGCCTCATGTGTAAGTGGGTAAAGGTTTAGAATATTTATAAAGGCTTAGAATCCTTCTAATTACCATGGGGTTTATTGTGTCAGGCAGATAAATTTTCTGTGTTCTCTCAGGTATGAAGTTGGGATAGACTTGGGTTTTTCAGAAAAAGAGATTCAGCCCTATCATCAAAGCTAAAAGTCATTTTGTCTACAGCAAATTGTTTAGTTTAAATGTATTAAAAGTGTACAAAATGAGTCCTAGAATTTACTTTTATATGTTAAAAATAATGCTGCTTATGGAAGTCTTGTCATCATTTTTTACCAAATGAGATAGAGAACGTACTTCTGCTTCCATTTCTGCTTCCCCGATCACACAGGGTAATCCAACAATTTAAAATTTTGAATATTATAGACTTTTGATGGCATTTTTTCCTGCAATCTGAGTTTTTAATAGAGTCATGGACTCTATTTTCTGGGCCTGTAAATACCCAGAAGATAAGGGGCCAATGTGTATGTCTCAAACACTGATAGCCAGATAGCTTTGGAGGCAACCAAGGATGGTTGGTAAGAGCAGCCCATGAGAGAGAGCAGGATGTGGCTGGAGAAATGCACCATTTGAATGTTGGGCAGCACTTCTTGGACTAATACCCTTGTTCTGACTCCTGGAGATAAGCAGAACAAGCAAGTGCCAGAATGCGGTCAAGAAGTGGGCATGGACTGTTGACCAAAAGCCAAGCCAGTAGAGGAGGATCAAGACCATGAAAGACCCTGAAGCCCACTTACCCATTTCCAGAAAGGTCTAGCAGAATGAACTGCACAAGATAACTAATTTGCATAGAAGTAAGAAACTTAGCTCCAGGCTGGGAAAACTGTTCTGTAAAAAAAAGGCCCTGTTAAGCCCAGGCAGCATCCGTTCAGGACCCTGGGCAACCCATCTGCTGGATCGACACTGGAGCCAGGACTTGTGATCTTCCTTTTTTCCTTTCTTCCATTCTTTCTGTCTTTCTCTCTCCCTCTGTTTAATCCCTCTCTCTTCTCTTTGACACCACCCATTATTCAAAATGCACCACTGTGTGTTTATGTGGTAGCATAAGGGACTTACTTATCTATTTCCATGTCATGTGTATAATTTACTAATAAAACTTGGTAAGTTTTTTCAGACCCTCTGACTTTTGTAGTTTGCTTTTGACCATGGGTATCTATGAATCTTGGATCCTCCCTTCCCTTTTGAGGTGGGTTTCCACAGGGCTCTGTAAACATATATTTTCTATATGTGAAATTAAAGAAAGGGGGGAAAGTGTATTTAGAAGCAAGATCTCACAAGTTCGTAGATTCTACTGAAACGGTAAACTCTCCTTTTACTGACAAACTCTGGATTTTTTAGATTTCACAGTGTCAATTTCTCCTAGCACAGTGAGACAAGCTGCATTCATACAGAGTATGACCTGATAAATTCTCTTTAAAGTCATGCTAAAGTGAGATCTGGACAATAAATTCCAAAGATGCCTAGTATACAGTAGTAGAAAATAGCATCTTGAATGTATTAGCACGTACAAAGCTTGCTTTTTAAAACTGGTTTGTTGTCTGCTTATGGGATCCTGGTGCATTCTAGATGCAAGAGCCATCTTTGATTAATGCTTTTTAGTACAATAAAAAATATGAATCCCCTATAAGTCTGTTTTGCCAGCGGGTCCTGCATTTTTCACCCACCTGAAACTCCCACAATGTATGGAATGCCCAAGAAAGACTGGAAGGAGCCATAAATATTAAGTGGTTGTATAATGGTGAGGATGCTGCAGTTCATCTGCACTGGTAAAGGCAAGACCTGCACATAAAGTTCCCACTCCTGTGAGTTATGGGTCATTTGCTCATTAGTGAAGTGACTAATCCAGTAGTGAAGAGGGTGTCTGCTGAAAATAAATTACATTATATTACTGACTGCTGTGATGGATTCTTTATATGCTCTTTGTGTTATCGTTCAGAGGAGCCCTTTTACCCAACCCTTGGTGTTGCTGCCATGTTATAAGGAATTTTATCAGAGCAAACAGGAGTCTTCATGAGGCAAGAAACAATAGAACAAGCAGGAAATAAATAATAACCAGATAACCAGGAAACAGCACTCACACAATAGATGTTCAGTCATTAGTTTAAACAGTCGCATTTGTCCTGAAATGATCAGAACAACCACAGTGGAGCTGCAATAGTGAAGTTTACGATAAATCCATGCTTATGCATTTTGAAGGCCACTTCAGGAGGGTTAGAGGAATAAATAGGGATATCAAGGGCTAAAGTTGATGTTAAAAGTAGGTGAGCTGGAAAACATTTCCAAGCATTTAAATTCTGTAGAATTTTAGAAGCACTTACCGCTGAAAAGAAACATTGTTTCACTTACCCACCATTTATGATGACCTAACACTAATATGGTAAACTAGATGGGATGTTTAATTATGACGGGGTTTCTTCCCCGACATGTTGTCCTCCCAGATGGAGTTTAATGAGGCAAGTCTGTTCAGCCATTTCAGTCCACATGAGTGGCACAACATCGTTTCAACACATGGAAAGATTATTCTGCCACTGTCTGATCACTGATAAAATTTTATAGATTATAGATAATTTAACCAAACTACATTAATCCTGGATATTCAAATTCATAATATTTATGCAAATACTGTAAACTCTGAAAGCTAAGGTCATTTATGACAAGTTTTTTTTATGATTTAACCTGTTCAGTGCATACAGGATGAAGAAAAATGAGTAGATTCAAGTTTTCTTTGTTCCCTTTTGATGCTTATCAACACAAAAGGATTCTGCATTGTAGCATCTGACTGCTTCTTCCACTTTGATTTCTCTTTTGTACCTCTTTTGCTGGAGATACTTAAAAGGAACTCTACCAGTCTGTAAGTAAAACAACCTCTAAGAGTGAGTGGCAAAGTTCTGGTTGCTTTGCTTTGCACTTCTCAGAGTCAAAGCTAAGTTTAATAGGAACTAATCTGAGTCATCACTAAAAAAAAATCTTCTTATTTTTTCCCCCTCTACGGTACAAAACAGAGAGACATTTGAGTTTTCAGTTGTGGTTGTTTATGACCTTCTTTGGTAAGACTTGCTGAATTTCTATTTATGTGCTTAACAACTGGAACGAGCTCCTTATATTACTGCATAAAAAGTCCTCCTTCATCACTTTTTTCCAAATTACACAGAAGCCTTGATCAGTGAAGGTATGGGATTGCTTTCCTTACATTTCATGAAGAACTATTATTTAAATTATTTTGCTTGATTCAATGAATTTGTCATACATTGTATTTTACAATAGATTCCTTTTTCGCTTGTTATTTACATAAAATTTTCAATGTTGTGTTGCTAGAAATAAGGCGATGAATGCATACATGTAAAATTGAGATTCACCAAAAAAATCAAAGATGAGCGGAAATATATGAGAAAATGCAAATTTTTATGTTGCTGACAAATTGCATTTATTTGTAAGAAAAATTTTAAATTAAAAGTATTGCCATAAAAAGTAACCTTGAGCATCTCTCTTCAAGCATTTCTAATTCTTTCCAAGTTAATCTGGTTTCACAGGAAAAGAAAGATGTAGCAAAAATAACCTTTTTCAGCCTAGTGGCAAGAGGCATGGTGGTGTAAAAGTTCTTGAACCGCAGCCCACCAGAAGTCATTATACAGTGACATCACTCAGGGTTGGATCAGGGCTTGAGCAAAGGTTTTTTTGAGTTTTAAACAGATGTGAGACCAGAATCAAGCTCGACATACAGATATCAACTGCACTGGAATGTGTTTCTCTATTTTAGCAGGATCAGTGAACAATTCTACCAGTCTGCATCTGTACTTGTAAAACAAGTTGCTTTTCCAAAGAAATCTGAGTAGCTGACAGTTTGCTCCCAAAAATTATTTCCTTTCACATTTTCATCAAAGCTATAATCCAATTTAGAAAAAGAAAATAAATAAATACCTCAAACAGGTTTTTTAGTAGTATTTTTATAGTTCAGAATTCTACTCTGAAAAATGAAGTAGGAAACACAAATGCTATATATTTAAATGGAATTAAAATACCTGAAGGTTTGCTTTTCCATGGTGTAGACATTACACAATAACTGACAGGAATTTAAATTTCATCATTATCATGCATTTGTAGAGTTTCTTCAAAAGTTACATTGATAGTTAATTTGAGATTTCTGACTTAGATCACAATACAGTAATTAGCCAAAATTAAAATTAAAGTAAAATTTGAAAGAAAATGAATCAAGTAATACAATACATGGTGTAGTACTTTTTCTATGGGCAACTCAACTGATAATCTTACAGTGCATGAATTACCAGGGAAGAAATATGCTTTGATTGTACAATTCTGTTACAAAACTGTCTTTGAATTAAGGTGGCAATGCAATATGTGCTAGCTTCACTGAAAACACTATGTGAGGTTTTTTACATCTGAAGATGTATTTTGCATCAATTTTTATCATGGCAATAAAAATAGCAAAGGTTTTGAGGTCTGCAGGATGTCTCGTAGTGCTCTACTGCTTTGGAGGAGTGTCATTTGTTACATATCACTCACACGTGTCTTACGGTAAAATAATTATTTGAAAGACTAGAACAAATCCTGAATAATAAGAGTTAATGTAAACATTTAAAGTAATTCTGTTCCTTATCTGAGCATGAGATGAAATGAAACAGAAGGAGGAAAAGAAGAACCTGTATTTCAGCAGAAAGGAGTTCTTGTCTCCTCCTGGCATCTCTGCTGTCCAATAATTTTTAATCTCATAACTGGGAGTTTTGGCTATCTTTTCCACATAATTTTAAACAGAAACTGGAAGAATAAGAAAAACAAGACAAAACCTAAACCGTGTATGCTCCATTTGCTGAATATATGGTTGTCTTCCCCCAGTGTGTGCATGTGCCAGATGGCACTACACTGGGCTGGATGAAAAATACAGTCAGTGCATGAGCAGGGATAACTGTGGCTGAATGTACCAGGACTAGGGCTGGTAGAGAGAAGGGCAGAAGTTCCAGCTGTGAGAGAAAAGCAAAGTTCAGCTTCTCAAGGGAGGATCCGATCTTGTTTCCAGTTAGTTCCCCCTGCCCAACATGGGGCTACTGGGGAAGGAGGTTGCCCCTGCTTATCCAAGCACCATGCCCAAAGGGCAGATTTGGGCCCATTTCCTTCCCAGTAGAACCAAGGTCATTAACCTGATGTGATGGGAACTGGTTTGGTTCCATGAAGGGACAAAAAACCTGCATGGAGGTGGCTAACCCACCTTTGGGCTCTCATCCCTGGCATGTGAGGCTGACAGGGTGCTGAGAAGGGGTAAGGCCCAGCTGGCAGCATGATCTTAGAATGGGGCTCTTGTAGGAGAGGGACATGCCTGGGTCAAGGGTGTTGACATGACCTTGTGGGCCCCTGTCGCCCACCCATCGTCTGGGCCCTGAGGACATCATCTGTCTCACCATCAGCTGGGAATTGTGGTGGGCACAGAGGAGTCTCCCACTTCTTCATAGCTCCAGGGCAACACCTACATGGGATGTGTGACAAGAAGCTGCTCCTCTTTGGAATTCCTCCTTCACAACATCTTTCTGGCAGTGCTTCAGCAGAGACCCAGATGAAGATGCGCCCACTGACAGTACCAGAGCATTTGGCCCCTGGCCATGTGCATTTGCTGTTGTCCTCTGTGCAGGCACTGGCTTCACAACATTGTTTTTCCTCTGGGTTTCTGCATTCGAGTCAGTAAGTGAGTTATCCAGACCTGAGGCATGTCCAACACCTCCTAGAACATAGATTTTAGGGAATCCATTTGTCTAGGAGGTAAAGGTTTAAGGTGCTAAGTGATCAAATAGCTGGCAGAGAAGAGTGCTTACAGTGCATATCATCTCTATTGAAACATTTGTATGAGGCAGGTAGCAGTCTGAGTTCCTGCATTACTCGTTTCACCATGGGGCTGATGCAGTTGAAAGCAGGGGTTTTTTTAACATAGTAGTAATCCTTGGAAAACTTTCTTTGGTGAGGGGAAAGATCTTCCAGCCAGAAGATGAAATGGTACCTATGCATTAATTTACTTGCCCCATTTGCTTCAATCTCTCTTTGGTTTTCTTTGTTACTCTCATCTTTTCCTTCTTATCCACCACAGCAATCTGAAAGGGGAAATCTTAACTTCAGGAAGCCAATCAAATCACAGTGAATAATTATTTAGTTTTGAATAATTCCATCCTTTGCTTCCTTTGTAATTTATGTGATGTTAAAGAATGCATTAACCAAGCTAAAGGGAAAGAGCCAGTTTAAGGGGTAAGAAAGAAGCACTGAATTACTCTCGGTCCTGCAAAGAACATATTTAAGAGTTTCTTAGCTCAGCTCTCTTAGACTGGTGAAACTTTCTTCTCTGCTCCCACATGAATGCTAAACAGTCTGCACTGAAGGGTGACCACTCTCGTGTGTGACCGCTGTGTCTGTCACAGTGTCAGAGGCTGGGCAGTATCCATCTCTGTAGGCTCACTGGAGTCAGACTATCATTGGAGAAGAAGCTTCGGATTCACTAATTCCCGTGAGATAAGACACCGGGAAGAGGAAAAGACAACCCCCAGCATTTTTAGATATCGGTGGCACAGACCTTTGCTCCTTGAGCACAGGCTCCTGACATGAGGGTGGAAGAGAGGGGAGTTTCCTCTGCTCACCACATGGTGATCACAAATGTCACCTACAGACAAAAGAAAATGAAAAGGAACAATAAGTGAAACACGGGCAATGATTTAGTCCCTTGAAAATGCACATTAATCATCTGACATCCCTCAGCTTTACTGAACTGGAAGTTGGTTGCTCGTGGCAGAGCTAACTTTGGGACCAGTGCCGGGAGGCGAAGCTGGAGCAGGGCTGGCAGCAATATCCAGGAGCGACAACTGCATGAGTGTATTAAGAAACCGAGTATTCACAAAACTCCTAACGGACCCATAAATACCCAGCTTAGTTGCTGGTTTAATCACTCGCAAAGACATTGCCTCACTCTTTTAAAGCCGCGCGTATCTGAAGTTTTGGAAGCGATTGTGAATAAATACTTCACTGCCTGCTCACAGCGACGTTTCATCGGCGTTGGCTCATTAGAGTGCCTGAAAGAGACCCGACAGAAAATAAGTTAAATGCAACTTAAATCATCATCCGATTCGACGCTAAGAACAACATGAAAGGCGAGGCGTTCACCAAAAGGTTGGAAAAGGCGTCAGCTGCACCGCAGTTAGGAGTGGAGGGACCGGGATTGCGGGATGTGAGCGGGCAATGTGGCTGGGATCCCAGTCCCCAGTGGTGGTGGTACTTTTTCTCCTTTTTTTTCCCCCCTCCACTTTTTTTTTTTTTTTTTTTTGGTGACTTCGAAAGATGTCACGGCAAAGTGAAATCTTTGTGGAGGGCTGATCATGCATTCAGACTGTAGAGTTTTCAAAATGTGATGTTTTGCAATGATGACATTAGAGTAGCAACCAAGGGTCCGAGACAGCAACGCCTGCTGCAGCTGGGCTTCGCTTTGAAATGCCCAAGACAATGGGGGCCACTGTTCTTCATCGCTTCGCCTTTCCATTCCATTTGCATAGTCTGTTCTGCCTGATTGACCAGCTTGGGCTGTCCAAGGGACCAGCATTGTTCACAGATCACTTCAAGATGGCACAGATGACAAGATTCAGGTGAGAGATGAAGTGGGATGATTCTCAAATGCCATAAGAAAAAGCTACCCTGGGAACTTTTAGCTCAAGTGAAATAATTCAAGAATTTAAGCAGGGGTTTTTTTGTTTTTGTTTTTGTTTATTTTTTTAAGAAACCGTTCATATTTGGAAACGCCCTGCCATGACACACAAAAAAGTAATAGGAGGTTTGTGTGTTTCGTTGAGGTGTTTTGTTTTGTTTATGTTTGGTTATGTTGGGGGGAAATTTTTTTTTCTGTTTTGTTTTTTGGTTGGTTTTTGTTGTTTTTTTTTTTTCCTTTTCCGTCCTAGACCTCAGCTTCCTCAGGTTAAGACACGAGTCGTGCCATTGGAAACCTTCGTGAATAAAAGTTTGCTTGCGAAAAAAAAAAAACCAAAACACCAAACAAACAAAACAACCAAACAAAACCTCTTAAATCAAATGTAAATAAAGCTCATCACAGAGGCGAGTTTGAAATTCTTTGGTGCCTGCTCCATAACTAAACGCCGGGATTACTCAGTTAACATTCATAAAGCACTTTCAACGTGGAAAACCCTCCTAGAAGGGCGAAGCGCGCAGAGCGCTGTCATCCAGCCCTGAGGTGGCCGGGCAGGACGGCGGTGGCCTCGGCCCGGGCTCCGGGCGGGCAGCGAAGGGAGGCTGAAGGACGCCTCACTCTTCCCGAAGAAGTTGTAAACTCTCTGCTGGCACAGATTCACCACTGAAATGTCATTGTTTTAGCTGCTTTTTTTCTTCCCTCCCCCCCTTCCCCCCCCCCACCACCCAGGTACTCCAGTAAACACACACACACGGCAGCGCCCCTAAAATGAGTTTAATTTGACACCGATGTTTTGACTTCAACTCAAAAAGACAAAATCTTTGTCATACAAGTATGTTTTCCCTGGAGGGGTTTCCAGCACAATTTGCTATAATTTCTTTACACCTAACGGAACTGATGGGATCTGAGCATTAGAACATATTCCCACAGTAGTTTCGCTCTCTCGCACTCTCGGTTACCCTCCTGGGGTTCAGATCACTCTCTAGTATAAATATTGCCAATAATTGTGCTAATACGGTGATTCTCGGAAGGCAGCAGAACTCTCTTCTCGTGTATCAGACCTAAAGCCATGCGACTCCTGCTTAATCTCTGGGTGTATTCTCTCCTAGCTGCTCGTCTTTTCCCTGCAGAGACTAATACACTTAATTATATGATTTACAGGAATTGCCAACAAGGTCCCCAGGGGCCGCTAAAGACCGACCCCCGCCCGACGAGCGGGGCGTAAGGTGCGTGTCTGTCTGCCACAAGGGCACCTCAAAGGGAAGGCGCCTTCAGCAGCCCTCGGCTGTTCAAAATAATCCAAAATTTCAGGCCCTTCTTCACTGTTTCACACACCCACACACACCCCTCTCATGTTGTGTTCCAGTCCCAGGTTAGTTTGAGGGGTGTCGTCGTCCCAACTCCCCCTCCTCCCGAGAAGGCGGCTAAAAGCTGCGAGGAAACTTAAGTGGCTCTGGAGTTTGTTTAATTTCCCTCCAGTGTTTACTGATAATTCGAGAGACGCTTATCTCGGGGAATATAACGATTAATACAACCGCAGGTTTCCAGATAAGTGATTGTGATGGAGATTGTTGGCGAGAAAATAGACAATTATCCGCTGTTAGCTTTACATAAAGATCGCATTAACTTGAATTAGTTATCAGACAAAAGAACATCAGAAAGCTGCACCTTTCTGCCAAGGCAACCGCTTGCAGGCGGTGTGCTCCGCACAAGCAAACGCACCGCTGCCTCCCCAGCATCTCACAAGCATGAAAGGGGCGGCGGGCTCGGGGGGCAGGGGGGGCCCACGGCACCGAAACGCCGCGCTCCTGCGGAGGCATGGCCGCTGCGAGGAGCGGGGAGGGCGAGCTTCGGGGCCGGGGGATCGCTTTAATATCAGCTGCCCGGCCGGGCCGCTTTCATTTCCATAGGGCGAAATTAACATGGACGTGGGGCAGGCGCTGGGGCGGGGGCAACGCGCCCGGGGAAGAAGCGGCGTGGCTGATCGCCAAGGAAACCTCGCTGAAAGGGAAGGGTAGAGCATGTGGCTATTAAAACCCCGACACAATAATAACATTAAGGAAAAAAATAAAACCATAATGATAACTTGGAGGCAGCTCGCCATTTGCATATGAAACCAGCGGCCAGAAGCGCGGCAGTCCCCTTGCCGCATTATGTGCTCGGCGGTCCGAGGTCGTCCCCCCTCAGCAAGACTGAAAAGCCTTTTGATTATTTCTCCTCTCCCTAGGAAAGGCTGATTCCTCCGTAATTGATAGCGGGGAAGGGCCGTAATTAATTTTTCAGGGAAGTAAAGTGCAGCTTCTTCTCTCGGCTGGAGGGAAGGGCTGAGAGCGAGGAAAGGGGGAGAGGGAGCGGAGGCGAGAGGAACTCCTTCCGAGAACCCCTAATTAAAAGTAATCACGCTTCACCCTCTCCGGCACCAAGACCCCCCTCGACTCCTCGCCACCCCCTCGCTCGCCGGGGAGGCAGGAAGGGCAGGGACCGTGGGCTGCTTTCAGCGAGTCAGAAAGCATTCACCAGGCGTTTGTGTTGCGGGAGGTTTCTGTGGGAATCGGGTGGCTCGAGTAATTGGGAGGGGAGGAGGGTGCACTCTCGGCTGGCTTCTCTCTGGAATTAAAGGCAGGCTTCCAAATAGGGTGTTTGTTAGAGAACTTCAGCTGGGAGGAAACCTGCCATTTCGGATCAGTGCGTTTTCTGTGCTGGGTTTCCAGACAGACCCTTAGCACCGTGTTTATCTGGGGAAGGGAAGACGAACAGGCTTTTCGTGTGGGATGGGGTAGTGAGGAAAAAAACGGCAAGGTATTTCAGGCGGCAGGCTGAAGACTAACAGATGCTGGGATACAAATCATTTCGGGGAAGCAGGGGCACCTCAGGTTCGTGCCTGAGGCAGCCGCGAGGGGAGCGGAGAGCGGATGCCAGGTGAAACGGCTCTGCTCCCAGCCGGGACGGAAAGCCCGTCCCCAGCCTTGGGACGTGCCGCTGCCGCCGCTGGGTCCCCGCTGAATGGAGAGGATAATGATCCCCGGTTCCCAAGGCAGGCTTGCTGCTGCCTGGTGAGCCTTGGATTTGTGTGGTCCAAGCCTTTCCCAGCTTGTCCCATTCTGTCACCGGGATAAGGGGCTCCCTCGGCTCGTTTGCACCTGCGTCGCTTTTGGCTCCTTCAGGAATGCGCTGAAGCTTGTAATCAGCTTTGTGAAGCCATTGAGTGCACGGCTGAGTGAAACTTCCAAAGCTCGCAGAAAACTGGCCCGCTGAATAGGAGTCAGCATGGGGCTTCTCTCCAAGCCCCTGGCCTGCCAAATTCCAGCAGAGCCCCTCACAATCAGTCCACACAAGCTTTACTGCTCTCCCCACACTGAGAGAAGCGAGAAAAGAAAAGCTAAAATACCAGTCACCGAGGTTAGCGGTTTGTTCCCAGATTAATGGCAAACGCCTCTCTGCCCGATGCTAACCAATTCACTCGGGTGATGTGTGTGTACATATATATATATATATATATATATGCGCGTGTGTGTGTGTGTGTGTATGCGTATAGATATAAGTGCATATGAATATGTATGCAAGCCTATGGCTATAACAAGAAAAAGAAAAAGGAAATAAGGGAGAGTTATTAAAATTTTATGTGACTGCAGAAGTTCTTATGGCAGCAAACAGGTAGCAGGCTGTCTTGCTATCCCACAGGGTCACATTATTCTCATCTCAATCTTTTCTGCAACCGTGTGGTTTTAAGGCTCTGGGTGAGCGTGACTCTCATCTGCAGTCTGGTTTTCCATCTGGAAGGGTTTAGTACCAAACAAAACTCCGGGGGAGAGCAAGAGAAAAGTAACAGGCAGGTTAAAAAAAGAAAAAAATCACCAACCCCACCATCACTTAAACCACTTCAGGATAACTCAAGAGGGCCAAGACTCTGGGGTACTTGCAGGACGTGTTTGCCATACCCAAGGTTCGTGGCCACTCCATGGTCCCCAGCTCGGGGGAAGAGGGGATTCTCCACTACAGCCTGGATAATTTCCACACTGGGGAAGAGCGTGCGGGAAAGTTCCCACTTGAGGGAATCCCTTTATTTCGAACACCCTTAGCACTTGCGACATGTATCCATTCATCCTACATTGCCAGCATCTGACTGCACAGGCAGGAGTGACGCTAAACAACTCGGGAATACGTAGCACAACTTCATCATACTTTCTATCTGAGTTCTGTACGGGGTTGAAGATTCACATTTATTAGAGGGAAACAATTACTTGAGTTATAAAACCACGTTCCTTTCTAGAGCAAGTCCTTTCACTGTAATAAACACTGTAAAATGTCCTTAAATCTAAAACTGTAAGATGAGTGCACTGTGACATCAAGTCTATGAGCATAGATCAACTGAACGCTCTTCCGGTTTTGGGATTTTTTATTCAATTTATGTCCTTCTTCTTCTACACGTATCTAAAACAATGAAAACAATATTATGACAACATTAATACTTTCTGCAAGCCCTCCTCTTGAGCTAGTATAAGGGGGAAAATGGAGACTAGCAACACTTGCAGAGAGGATGTCTCATGAAGGTTTTAGCCATGCCTCTGAATTACGTCATGCAAATCATGTTTTCTTGATGTCCACATTGAAATAACCGCGGCAGAAGGGACAAAACTAACTCCACAGAGCTGGTAGATGTTTCTTGTGAGTACAGCAGGATTTTGTCTCGCTTTGCTGTCATGCTTTTGGCAATTGCTTTCTCAATTACCGCAATTTTCAGGAATGTCCCAGAAACTGATGATGGCAGTCGGTGTTTTCGCCATTGCTTTCTGACGAGTTTGTAGGGGCTCATTGGAGAGTCGTTTGCACAGCAAACTGCATAGTTTAGCAGCGTCAACACACAGTATTCTGATCCCCAAGTCCCTCTAAGGACAAGGTAACCTCTGATGTAAAGAGTTAGGGAGTAAAAGCTCAGAGGAGCATGTCTTAATGTTGAAATCCTGACCCTTCAAACTGCTGCTGCACAAAACCTTCTACATATGGCCACAAATGGTTTAAAGCCACATCTCTTTCTGTGTGTAAAGTTTCTTTTTGGAAGTTTGATGTGCTATTTTCGACCGTGTTGCTCCTTCCAACCATTCTCAGTGACAAGTCATGAGGATATGCAGTAATTCAGAAATTTGTGAAATTTTATTCTTGGTAGGGGCGTTGGATTAAGAGGCTGGGAGAGTGTGAAACAAGTCAACGTGTAATTGTATGATAAGGCTCTCACGAGGAATTTATTGGCCAAGTTGCTATTTCTATTCCTTCCTAATCTCGTTTAGCACATTCATTCTCTGCAATCTGTCTCCATAATCTTCTGTGACAGAATGGCAGCCAATAGAAGCATGCATGTTTGGAGAGAAGAGAAAATATGCAGAGGCGTGATAAACTGATGCTAATTATCCATATTTAGGACACCGAGTGCAGAAGATCAAGGTTTACAAATAACAAACCAGAGCCAGTGATGATGGCTTCCTAGTGTGGAATATATTGGAGGGGACAAGATAAGGGTTTCACATGCAGAAGAGATTTATTGGTCAAAGGGTTCACCTTCCACTTTTCCACTTTTATATAGCAGTAAATTATTTGGGCTAAATTCACCAGAACATTACTCTTTTATTTGGCAATGTGCCATGACTTGCTCTTTCTTTGTGTCCTTTCAATGCAAATCCTTGTAGTGTAACATCAGTTGATAAGAAACAAATAATTGAAGTAATAGGTAATTCCCTTTAAATTGTGCATATAGGACAGTAAGGTAATCATCTAATGTAGAATGAGACCGCAGTATAGAGCAGATAACTGAAAGTGAAACAATATCCATCTCGGCTATTAAATTACATTTATACTGGAGAAAAATAACCTGCAGAAGACTTGGAGGCTGAGGAAGAGACAACACTAGTCTGGTCACCCTTAGGCCATTTTCCTACAGACTTCTCAAATTTATTTAATTTTAAAAGACAGCTTACCACCATTTTCCTGGCTTTCTCTTTCTATTTTTTTTTTTCTAGAAAGCTAACATTTAAATTAGTGACTCTGCATTTCCTTTTTTAACAAGTGTTGGCTCTGAGAAATAATAAGGGAATTCAGTTTGGCAGTATCTGTGTAATATGGTTGAGGGTCAGTAGAGTGATCTTAGCAGTCTGCAGTAATTGTATTGTAAAGATTCCAAAATGAGAATAATATTTGTTGAGTTTATTTTTATTTACAAGTTCAGAAAGTATTCTGTACAGTGGCAAAATTCTAAATGTTGGTTCTATTAGCATCTTGTTGTCAGGTGGAAGCAAACTGTTCTTTAAGAAATTCGCTCTTAAATTGTGTGTCAACACTCCTCGCTTCTCGAATGGTATTTTTCCTGTGTTGGTGGTACAACAATACTCCGCAAAATACAGAACCCCGCTGTTGGAGCAGAAAACACAAAGTTCCTTCCATTAGGAACACTCTTTAAAATATCTGTTCTTCGATATAAGAAAAGGCATTTCTTCCGTGACCAGTAGTTCAGGAGGAGAAAATTTTCTGACTTTGTTTTACTGCTGAATGACTGTGGATTTATTTCTCTTCCTCTCTGAAGTATTCTTTTAAATGTGTTCATATTTTGCGTTTTGTGCAGGGGCAAAAATCCTGCATTACCAAGCTGAACATTTTCGCAGGTTTCCTGAAAATATTTCTAAAGTCAGTCACGCTTTTTCAAATTCCCCTAAGTAGCTGACTTCCCTCAAAATGACCTGAAGCACGTCTTTAGAGAAGGAAGGTAGGCAAGCAGACAGACTGCAGCTTAGGTCATAGAAGTTGCCATTTGGTCACTAGAGGACAAAAAATAAAGGGCCTAGGGAGAGGAGCAAGACAGCCAGGGGACAAGCCTGGCTCTGGGGCTGCCCGCCGCAGTCGGTACCGGCCCATGAGGCGTCCCCGGGCTCTCTGGACAGGGAACCCCCGGGGACCGATTCAACCCCCGCTAAAATCCACCAGGGCCAGCCCCACCTGTCCCACTCGGGAAGCGCAGAGTGGAGCCCCTCTCAGCCTGAGTGCCGCCGGTTCCCTGATCTAAGTCAGGTGAACCTTTGTCCTGTGTCCCTTCTCCAGGGACAAGAGGCGTTTATCTCCTCAGCCCGGCCACAGCAGCTGCTCCCCGGGGGCGTGGGGCTCCCCACTCGCATTCCCGCTGCCACTACCCGACCTCCTGCTCTCCCCCCGCCAGTCCCTGCACCCCCGCTGCGGGCCGCCTCCCCCCCGGCGGGGCAGAATCCCGCTCCCCACGCGGAATGCGGGTGGGCCTGGAGGGAGCCCTGAACCTGCTCAGCAGAAGCTCCAGGGCAGCAGCCGGGTGCCCCCCGGGTGGCGGTGCCACGGCGGGGCACAAGGGGCCGCTCACACCGCCTTCTGTAAGAAACTACTTGGCGCTGTCGGGGGGTGGGACAAGGGCGTGTGTGTGCACAGGATAGCCGGGTCCTGGGCTTCAGTAAATGACTTTTGGCAACTACTTTGTCTAATCAGGTCGATTTTCGAAGTTACGGCCTCTCAAGCCCGGCCCGGTTTGAATCAGCAGCCCCTTGGGCCGGAGGCAGAGCGGCAGGAAGCTCTGCTACTGCTGCCTCCACCCCTGCTTTCCGTGAGAAAGATCTTTTTCTCCCTGTCCGTAGGGAAAAGGCAGACGTCTTCCACCGAAAACTCTAAGAGTTTTGTTAAAATCAGCATTTCACAGTTCCATTTGTCGTCTCCAGAGAGACACTGGAAACCCGTCTGAGCCTGGTGTTCTCGCTAAGCGAGGTGTGCGCATCGGCGGAGGGAATGCCGAAGTTTCCCTTTCAAGTGTTCTGGGGTTGCGCTTACTATATGATACTCAGTGAGGGAAAGAACTCCATTCCAGATGTTGCCCAACTCTTCCACAGAATAGAAACGGAGCTTCTGTAATACTTTTTCTGCCCTTTCCTCTTTTTTTTTTTTTTCCAAATTTTTATGTCTTGCACCACACGATCCTCTGTGAATTTCAGCTATGATTTTCTGCCTCCATACATCCACTCAATTTTCGCGCCTGTAGCGAGTCCTTTTCCTGACAGGCAATGGGCATGTGATATTAAAACTAGAAGGTACGACAAGACACCTCGGCTCGACGGTACCAGAATCTGGTGTGCAGCCATGTGTGTATGGAGAGGGACTTGCATTCTGCAGCAAACGTCCAGAAAGTGTGATGGGATGTTCCCAAGGACGTGACGTCACTGCATGTATTTCTAAAGCAGTTGGTATCCACACACTGATTTTTATTACAGTTTTTTTTTAAATAAGCCTCCTTGTTAAAGGAGATCAACAAGAATATCCTGAGGAGCAGAGACCGTGTTTTAAACAACGAACTCTGAGTTTGTCCATTTTCATGGCAATAAGCTTACCTATCAAATGTATTTTCTTGTATTGATCATGTAAGGCTACCCTAAGACAGATGATAAATACAGACGTCTAAATAGCAAACCTTAACCGTGAAAACATAAACACATAGTTTAGACATTATGAAAGATATAAAACGTGTCTGAGACGCACAGACATATTTAGTTTATCTATCTGAAACTACCCACTGAATAATACAGCCACATAGCAAGCTCCCACCAAATTGTACAAAACTGGGCTCGTTTGGTCACACTAGGATGCCTGTTGCAATAATGCCATTTCGTTGCTTTCCTTATCTTAAATATGTGGATATATGGCACATTCATAATGATCAGCTTGTCCCACTTATCTAGTTAGCTTTGGTCTGTGACCTCTAAAACTGAGATGTTGCTATATTCGGTAAAATCAGGCAGAACTTTTCTCTGCAGCTGTTTAGTCAAAACAAAACGATTAGGAGACTGTTCCTACGTTGTGACCCAAACTTAGTCGGCTAAACGGACATTTTTGTTGGAGGTGTAGCAGAAACTTACTCAGCCTTGCTAGAAAGTTAGAAACTGAGAGGAACATGAACGGAGGAACTGCTTTTGGAGGGAGAAATGCATGTTCTACTCTCATTACCTTGTTCTCCACTGTTCCATAAGACACATAAGTAATGAAGTGACAGGAGAGCACCGAAATTCCCCGTTTGCAAAACGCACTGCATGCCCGTATCCCTCCTCTTCACTCTTACGGCTGTCCAAAACACCGCAAAACACAGGCTGAACTCCACGCTTTCCTTATTCGTACTCTGTCCTGAAACTTGCAGGATTGAGCTCACCTACAGCCATGTATTTTAAAAGACGTTTCCCGCTTAGTTTTCTTTTTTACGGTCCTTCAAGGTAGAAAATGCACATGTTCACAGTGACTCGATTGCACAGCATCTTGGGGTTTGCACTATTTCCTACATTCTGACATCGGGGAAGAGGGGGACGATGACGAACCATGAAGCTTTCGCTTGTCCCGTGACTGAAAAGCAATTTAGGGGAAGGTAAAACTGATAATGCACTAAGGCACAGATATTAAATAACCCCCAAAAACAAGTAAACAAACCAACCCTTAACAAAAGCAAAACCTCTTTCTCTCTTCTGCTGCCTACAGGTAAAATGAAAGGTAATACGGAACGTTAATCTGATCACTTGATCAAGTAATTACTCAAGATTTTTCCAAAAGATAAAAATGCTCTGTGTGCAAGGAAGGAAGAAAAGACGATGATTGAGGTGTACATAACTCGGAAGAACCGTAGGTGGTTTCAGGGCTTTCCTCACCGGGTGGGAATTGTGCTTTCGTGTCGATACTTCGTTTTGAACTCCCGTGCTTGGGGTTTTAGGTCTTTCCTGTCCTTGGACTACTTGTGTTTGTAGCTCCAAACCTGAACAGCCATTCATTCTTCTAATCTGATTAGGATTGAACTATCCATTCTCCAGTGGTTTTTTCCTATAGACTTTTTCTGCATTGGAAAGATAAAAAAACCAACAAACCCAAACCTTTCTGTAATCTGGGTTTAACAATTTTTGGGTGGGAAATAAACGTCTCCCTACTCCCCCTGCACCCCTCCCGCAACTTCACCCCGCTCCGTGAATGTATGATGCCTTTGTTCACCACTAGTTCCTAGTTGCTATGGAGTTTTACGCCTTGGTAAACTATATTTCACCTCCTCCCGGTGAAAGCTATTCTTTTCCTAAATGCACACTTTGCAGACTCCCGTCCTTCCCCCCTGTGTCGGTCGCACTTCTTCAGCCCATGCCGGTCTGCCCCGGGCTAAAGTGTCGTTTTCCCACTCGGATCTCAGCTCACCCTCTAGCACTTGCCCAATTGTTTGACCGCAGACAGATGCTCTCCTGCTTCTCCTCGCTTTCATTGTCTTTTTTTTTTTTTTTTTTTTTTAAGGTTTCTGAGAGATAGTCCCTCTATCCGAGAGCCGCAGCTAACCGTGGCACACGTCTTCTCCAAATCAATGAGAGGTGTCCGGGCTGAAAGCGTGGACAATGGGATTTTACCGAGCATGAAGCATATTACCCCCAAACCCGTCCTGACAGGCCGTGCTAAAGCATTTGAATGACTTTCTTGAAATGAGACCTTTCTGAAGGCTCCTCCCTTCAGAGAATTACGCCATCCAGGAAAGATAGGCATGAAACTGCACGGGGGCACCCCAAGGCTTTGTAAATTGGGGGTGGGGTGTGTGTTCTCTGTCACAAGGCACCGCTGCCTCCACCCCAAAGCCAGGGACCAGTGTCCTTTACCTTGGGGGTTGCCCCTCACTCAACACAACCCCGTTAAGGGATGGGGGTTTTCACTTTGGAACTTCCAGACTTTTTGATGGCACATACAGCCGTGTGGTTCAGCTCAGTCAGCTCCTACTAACTTCTAGCCTATCCTACAAAGGCATCTCTAGGTGTGTCCTGGGTTTAGGCATAAAGACTGGGAAGGACTTCCAGGTTTCCTGCTAGCATCCCTTACCGTTTTGGTCATGCAGCCACAGGAGCGGGCCCCATATATCACACCGCTGTTACATCAAAGATCCTCAAGATCCTCTGAAATTTCGTTTGTTAATCTTTACTTTTGCAAACTTTCCTCCAGCAGTAGAGTGGTTCACTGCATGTAAAAGTCAATGGGCTTCCGCTTCAGCCTCTAACGAAAGCCTCCCGTTACATCTGTACCTGCACACCAGGTTCCCCAGCTCCTCTACCAGCTGTCCTGCTGCTCGGGGCCGCCCTTGTGCTCCAGCTTTTCCTGACATTATTAAGCAGCGGCACGGCGGGGCTGGAGCCAGCAGGCAGGCAGGCGTGGAAGCAGGCAGGCAAGGCCCTGCCCGCGCCGCACCCACAATCTGTTATCCTTCCTACCACCCGGGCAGCGGGAGTCGGCTCCCACCTCTCCCCCACGCCCCTCGCTGCAGCCACTCCTTTCACACCAGCCGCCCGGCTCGGAGCTCTGCAAGACCGTGTCCTGCCACATTTTCTGTTTTGTCTCCTCTGTCTTTTGGCCTTGCCTCTTCAGAAGTGACTTTTCAGCCAGGCTTGGCTGTCTAACTCCTCTTCGCCTCGGCCGTGTGAAACCACTTGCCCCAGGCTTCACTTTCCCCACGGAAAGCAGCATCCATCCCTAACCTCAGCACGAACCGAGGGAGAGTCACTTAGTCTTGACCGGTACCCTCTGGTGCCAGCCTGGCTGTCCCGAGCGCCAGCCCTCTGCGGAGCTGCATGAGTCCAGTGGCGCTGAGGAGTCGGAAGGGCAGCGGGGTGAGACGGCTCCGCGTTCCGCAGAGTGGGGCCACGCGTGGCAGCAGCTGCCTGGGGCTTCACTCTGCACTTTTACAAGGGATGTGCCCGAAGCGGGCCAGGCTATTTGGCTTCAGATCCCCTTCGGTTCGGACGATGTGCACAGAGGTGCTCGGTGCTGGTCGTGGGGTAGCGCCGAACCACCCAGCATCCTGTCTTTTTGGGGTGCTGAGTTTTCTGGAAGAGAAGGAGCCAAAATGTCGTGGGGTGGAGGGACCTCTTGCTTCACTCTCCACCACCTCACCCCACCCGCCACCAAAAAAAAGCAGATAGCTTGTGTCGTCTCCCCGCCCTGTGCAGTGTCTGTGTGCGTGGGGTGTGCGCGGCACGGCGGAGCGGCGGCACCGGCTCCCTGCAGGGCGCGGAGCGGCAGCCGAGGCGCCCACCCGCCACTGCCGGCCCCGCTCGGCGGCCCGTCGGGGGCCGTCCCTCCCCCACCGCCATCCCCCGCCCCCGGTAGCCGCGCAGCAGATGGCCCGCGGTCCGGGAGGGCGCCCGCCGGCCCGTGAACGCATGACTGGAGCCGGACTTTGGTGTCGCCCAGCCCGGGAGGGTCCCGTGTGGAGTTCAAGAGAGGCCTTTCCCGGTTGACAGCAATGCTCTTGTTTTTCCCAGATATCTCGGCCCGCCCCCGCCTCTCACGCCTGGAACTGTCCCTCCTTCCCTTCTCCCCCTTCTCGTCCGTGAGGGGCCCGAAGGCTGCGGTCGGGGGACGGGGCGCACCGCAGCATTCCCCCCACCGCCACCCGCTGCAGTCTTCCGACCTCCCTCTGGCACCTCTCCTCTCACTCCCTCCCGACTGTGGCGTCTCCCTTCTCCCCGCAGTAGGGCCGGGCCCTCCCCCACCAGACCCCGCTCTGTCCACGGGGGGGGTCTGGTCTCGCTGGCTGCCCGGCCGGCCGCCGGCTTGCAGCGGGAGCCGTCGGTTTTCTGCCGGGTGATTGTAAACGGGTTTGACTGGCCGTTGATCTCGGGGTCAGGACTCTCCTCGCTAATCCCTCGCTCTCCAAACACCGCCCCCCCGCTCCTCCTCCCCGCGCTCTCTCTCCCTCTCACCCCTCTCCCCTCCTTCCACCCCCGTTTTCCTCTTGCATCATTCATCTGCCGTCCCTCTGACGGCACCGGGGGCACCTCGCTTCCTGGGGCTGCAGCTCTCAGGGACGCACTCGCACCCCACGAACAATATCCCCCAGGCCCACTGCTCCACGGCTCCGGGGGGATTGGCTTAGCAAGGAGGGCCCTTCATGCAAGATCAGCCCCCTGCACACTGACACGGACACACAGACACACAGGCACGCTGACGCTGTCCGCCCCCACGGGACTGCCCCTTGCCGGCGCTCCCCACGTGTTGCTGAGTGTAGGAGGGAAGGGGAGAGCTGGAGATTACTGGGGGGAGCTGACAGAAAGTGTACAGAGAGGGGGAGGGAGGGGCAGAAAAGGGTTCGGGAGAATCGGTGAGTGCCCGGGAAAGGCGGGGATATCGTCGGGCGTGGGAGAGCGTCGGCGCCAGGCCCGGGAGAGCATCCCGTCCAGATAACCCATCAAACCCACAGACACCTGCCAGTTTGCGTCTTTTAGCTCCGTTTTACTCTACAACAACGCTTAGATCAGCCGTTTGGTTTGGTTTTCGGCGGGGGAGCGTGTCTGTGTGCTGTTGTGGTGCTTTTCTTCTTTCATAGGATATTTTTTTCCTTCCGTGGCAGTTTACACATGATGATAAAATGCTGTAACCGCGTCAGACGTTCAGGTGACCCGGCCTGATGTCGCCTGCATGTGGCGCAGCTGGGAGGGAGGGTCCTCCCCACCCCCCACCCCGCCCTGCCAAGGAGCATTTCGCGGAGCTTCTTGTCCCGCTGTGGCCCTATGGGCGCGTTGAGTCTGATTTCTGGAATCGTCCCTTTTTATCTTCATGGACAATTTCGTTGTGCCCTCCTCCCCCGCTCCGTTGCTTGCAGAGGCTCAGAGCCGTCCCACCGATGCTCCCCCCGGGGCTTGTTGCGGTGTGACTCCGGCTGAAGGCGTGGGGGAGTGGAACTGGAGGGAACGGCTTTTCCCCGGGGCCCAACGCCACTCCTACGAGCTCAGTGAGCCACGCACCGTGGAGGGGAAGGAGGGGGGGGAAATGTTTTTTTAAAAGGGAAAACCGTTGGGAAAAGAGCTGTGAAGTTCAGGCCAAGTTTGTGTTTTGGCTCGAAGTTTGCAGCGGATCAAACCTGTTATCTCTCTGTGCCTCCTGTCCTTCTGGCTCCTCTGCCGCCGTCCCCTTCCCAGGGCACAAGGACTCCCCGGCAGAGCGGTGACCGCGGGGGTGGGGTCTGGCCCACGGGGGACTTTGACCCCAAGCTCCCCACGCTACACGCATCCTAACTGCGCAGAGAAAGCACTGCTGCCCCGCTCCCCTTCGCCTTACTCCCTGGATTTTCCTTCCTTTTACTGAAAACGAGATGACTTTTTGCTTTAATTCTTCCACATACGTGATTTTAATAGCTCTGTCAATCATGCTATAGGAGGAACATTTCATACAATTTTAGATGTAATGTACTTAAACCTTGAATCGCTTAAACCTATTCTTAGTTTTGCATATTCAATTACTCTCTTATATATAACTCGCACAGCAAAAAGCCCGAAGACATAATTGTGTTACTGTACCTAACCCCAACTCATCTGCCTAGGAAAGTTGTTTTGTTTAAATACCCAAACGTGAAGTTTAACTCAAATCAAACTGAACTGCCAAACCAACCAATAAATCACGAACAGCAAAAAATTATACCCCGATGGTATATCAAGGGGGTGGGATGGGTGGATGGTTTTGGTATTTTATGGAGATAGGGTGGAATTTTTGGTTTTGGGTTGGTGGATTTTTTGGCTTTTTTTTTTTTTTTTGATTTGGTTTTGGTTTGTTGGTTTTTTTCTTTTTTTGGGGGGGGGGGGGAGAGGCGACGTTCGCAGAGCGAATTGTATTACTTTGAAAGGCGGGCTGAGGATGTTCGAAGCTTATTTGAATATAGCCGAGATTGAGTCTCTTTAATCCCCTTGTGATGAAAGTGCAGGTATTCCTATTATTCTAGGCATAATGCCATTGAGCCGCTAAATTGTGAGGCTACGAGGGAAAACTCGTTAAAAGGAGCTCATTTAGAGAAATATAATATTTCTTTTTTTCTTTTCTTTTTTTTTTTTTTTTTTTTTTTTAAGCGCTTCCCCATTGTACTTCTGTTGTTTGGACGCAAACGAACAGATGTTTATTTGCTTTTCTCCCTTGACCGCTCCAATCTTCCTCTTCCGTCAGTCGTGTTCAGAGATACACGATCGTCTCGCTGGGATTTTTCTACTCCGCATTGTCGCTAAATGTGATTTTCAATAGCTATGACCCTTAAAGAAAAAGGCACGTAACAAGGGTGCACCAGACGTGTATGTGTCTACATGTGCACATGTACACACACACACTTCTCTTCGGTCGTGATGCTATCTCCGGTGTGTACAGATATTTACGAGTACGTATGCACATGAAGGACAACACGTTTCAAGAAACAGTTCAACAGGTATCCAGCTTAATCTGCATACCTAAAGGTACGGCTAACAATATTTTAAATTTCGTCTAGGACTGTATTTGGCTGGAGGCGACCAACGGCACAGAAGGTTTCTCACAGTTTCTTGCTTTCTGTATGCTCTTTTTGGTCGCTGAACACTTCTAAAAGTCGTCTGCTGACTGTCTGAACCCGCACACTCTTCACACTCCTCACTTTAATAAAGGCTCAAATGGGGGGGGGGGGGGGGGGGGGAAAAAAAAAACAAAAAAAAAAGCGTGGGGGATATTTTGGGTTGAAATCAACAGACAGCTTCCATGAAAATTTCGCGTTCAGTATGAGTGATGTATACAAAATTATCGACAGGAGTCTGAAGAGTTACGTATGTCAGTTGACATGTCAGCATTACAGAAGTGTAATCTGTAACAGCGTCCAAACCCGCTCCTCATTAGCTAACTAAACTTCCCCACTCCTGGATGGATGCAGTACTTATTCACCAGAGCTAAAAGATGAACAGTCCTACAGCCTGCTGCGATTGACATTAAAGCCCTGGAAGTTAATTCTTTTTCCTTTTGTTTAAGCAGTTATGACTACTTTAAAAATTCATTTGCTACAGTAGTTTACAGCAAACTTTTAATTCTAACATATAGAAAAGTATCTCTCAACAGCTAGAAAAAAAATTAATTAAATTTCAAAGCATTAAACAACATTCTGCAATGAAATGACACTCATCGTTTTGCTCGACAGCTTTCGCACCAGTCGCTGAAAACGGGGGGCGGGGGGGGTGGGGAAGGGGGAGAAACGTGTGACCTCGCTGCTCTCCTCTAGCCCCCCCGGAATGCTCCGGAGGGATGGAACTGCTTTTCGAGCATGAGGTTTAGAGGCCGCTTTTCTTTTCGGGACGCGCAAAACGAAGCGCTTTCTCCTTTCATGGTGTTGATAAGAGGGGAAGTGCCGCGCTGGACGGTGTCTTCTCGTTCCCCAGGGAGGTGGGTGTCCCCCGGGCCGCCGGGAACTCCCGGCCGAGTAGGGGCCCGAGGCGAGCAGGGGCAGGCAGCGCCCGATCCCCCCTCCCCCCGCCCCCCCACCGCAGGGGAAAAGTTAAGGCCCCGGCAAGGTCCGGACCGCAAGCCCAGCCATAAAATCCACAAAATGAACGTTCACGGCTAGAAGAGTAACGCAGTAAACTGCCTTCCCTTGGAGTAGGGAACGAATATTAAAATTAAATCTACCTTCATCCCTTCTGATTTACACAGGTTAGGCAACATCGACATTTACTGCAGACTGCACTTCATTCTGTGTTGCCGCTGCTGTTTAAAACTTCCTCCCCAAAATCTAGGTTTCCCTGCTGTGTTTCCAGGCTTACCATGGCAAACACTACTATGTTCTCCAGTTAGCTTTTTTTTTTTTTCCTAACAGGTGACTTTTTCCGCTTTGAAATTTATTTAACTAAAAAAAAAAAAAAAAAAAAAAAAAAAGAATGCATCCTTAGGGTTTCCGTTTAGCAGAAAGGCTTTTTAGTAAACTATATACACAATCTGATTTCCTTCGTAACCCCTAAATAAAAATTATTCCACAATGCATTTACATGAAATGATACAAAAAGAAAACAAAATCAAAGAGAAAACAAGCAAACAAAAATATCCAGATACAATAAAATTTTACAAACGCCGAAAAAAAAATACGGAGCTTCTAAAACAAAACAAAAAAAAAGTTTTATAAATAAACAAACAAGTAACCAAAAAAAACCCAACCCCAACCCAACAAACCCGCGGGAATATCTACAAAAAACTTTAAAATGTTCTTTTGGATTTGTCTTAGTACATGAGTAATAAATGAGAACTGTTTCCTCATCAACTTCGAGTTAATTAGTCAATAAAAAGCCTTCGCAAGAAGCGATCCGTGACTGAAATCGTAGCGGTTCCGCGCGGCATAAAAGTTGGCATCACCTACAACTTTGTGTGTTTATTATTGGTATTTTTTCTTTTCGCCGCCGTTTCCCCCCTTTCTCTTTTTCTTTCTCTTTCTCCTCTTTTGCAAATAAACGCTCTATGTCTCTTGGGTGAATGATAAATACTGTACAAAAAGTCTCGATAAAACACAGAAGTTCAGTCTAAAACTAGTTTCATAAACTAGTCCTCCTAAAAAAAAAAAGGTAAGTAAAGCAACCGTTACCTTTTTTCTCTCTCGTTATTATTATTATTATTTATTATTATTATTACAAGAACATCAAAACATTTCTGTACAAAAAGGAGGGAAGAAA
>NW_024580667.1:22102204-22148799 GCF_017639235.1 Corvus kubaryi | reverse complement strand
GCAGGCGGCCGGGGCTGAGCGTGCGGTGGCAGCGGCGGGGCGCGCAGTCCTGCGGGCCGGCCCGGGGCCGGGGCCGGCGGCCGAGCCGGTGCCGCGCCCGTGGCTGCCTCCGGCACTCCAGTGCCGGCGGGGGCTCAGATATGCGTCAAGGGGACGGTGCCGTTCACCCCCGTGCTGGCGCTCTGGTAGTGCTGGGGCAGGGAGTGGAGCCGGCTCTGGGCGGCAGCGGCCGCCGGATCCCCGCCTTCCCCGGCCGGTAAGTACATGCTGATCATCTCCCGCAGGTCCCCGGGGCACGGGGCCCGCGAGTGCGAGGTGACGGGCGGGCTCACGCTGGGCTCCGACTTCACCAGCGAGCCCAGGGCGCCCAGCGCACCCGAGGAGGCGGCCGCCGCCGCTGCCGCTGCCGCCGCCGCCGCCGCCGAGTTCTGGTGGGGCTGGGAGCCGTAGGGCAGGGCGCCGTAGCCCGAGGGCGAGGCGCTCATGTAGCCCTGCGAGTTGGAGATGGGGCTGTACTGCAGGGCGCCCATGTCGTAGCGGTGCATGGGCTGCGGGTTGTGCGGGTGGTGCGGGTGATGTGGGTGCGGGTGGTGCGGGTGCCCCCCGCTGCCAGGGTGCTGGCTGTAGGCGAGCTGCGCCTCCTGCATCATCGCCGCCGCCGCCGCCGCCGCCGCCACCGAGCCCGGGTAGGCGCCGTTGGCCCAGCCGTTCATGTGCGCGTAGCCGCCGCTGGCCGTGCCGCCGGGGCTCTCCAGCCGCTGCCCGACGCCGCCCGGGCTGACGCCGACGCCCATGCCCACGCCGACGCCGGCCGGGCCTCCCCCGGCCGACCCGGCGCTCAGCAGCCCCCCGGCCAGCGAGTACTTGTCCTTCTTGAGCAGGGTCTTGGTCTTCCGCCGTGGCCGGTATTTATAATCCGGGTGCTCCTTCATGTGCAGCGCCCGCAGCCGCTTCGCCTCGTCGATGAACGGTCTCTTCTCGGCCTCCGACATGACTTTCCACTCGGCTCCCAGGCGCTTGCTGATCTCCGAGTTGTGCATTTTGGGGTTCTCCTGGGCCATCTTCCGCCGCTGGCCCCGCGACCACACCATGAAGGCGTTCATGGGTCTCTTGACCCGGTCCTGGTTCGCTTTGTTTCCCCCGCCGCCGCCGCCGCCGCCGCCGCCGCCGCCTCCCGCTCCGGTCTGCCCCGAGAGGTTCGTGGGGGCCTGGGCTCCGCCAGGGGAGTGCAAGTCCGTCTCCATCATCATGCTGTACATTCAAATAGCTTTTTTATTTTCCACCGGTGCCAGACGTGAAAAATGAATCAAACATAGAGGAGCCCGGGAGGACGGTGAGTGAGCGAGGCGAAACCCGTTTGTATCTAGGTAGCGACCGCCGTGTGAAGAAAAAAAAAAAAAAAAAAAAAAAAAAAAAAAAAAAAGGAGGAGAAGAAAACCGCGAGGAGAGCGATCGGCGACCCTGCCGGCGAAAACTTTCTCCCTTTCGCAAATCACTTTCGGGGCTCGGCGGCGACGGGGGTTCGAGCTGCTCAAACAGGTGCACGGCAAACTTGCTGCTTCACTTGGCGCGGCGGGAGGAGTGTGCGGAGCCGTCGGCGGTGTCCTCCGCTCGCCGGCGCTCCCCGGCAGACGCGCGCACACCCCTCCGCTCCCGCTCTTATCCTTAACGGAGCTATTTTTTTTTTGTTCTTTGCTGCTAACTTGGAGAGAGAGAGGGAGGGAGGGGAGGGAGCGTGTGTGACTTGCATCCGCTGATCGCAGGTGAACGGAGCAGAAGAGAGGAGAACCCACCGCCACGCGAAAAGGAGGCGAAAAAAAAAAAAAGTATTTCAACGTTAACTGAAAAAAAAAAAAAATGCAGGAGGAGGATCGGGGGAGGGAGGGGGTGGGGGAAGGAGCCCAACCAAAACACGCGCCGATTCCGGCGGCCGGGGCGCGGCGGCACAGCAATTTGCTGGCGGTGGTCTCCCTCCCGCGGCCCGGGCGGGACGGCCGGGATGGGGCCGGGACGGGGCCGGCAGAGGAGGAGGAGCCGCCGGGCGCGCGGGCGAGCGGCGCCGCAGCCATACGGCGCGCGCCGAGCCCGCCTTAAATCGCCTGGCGGCGGCCAATGGGGGCGCGCCGGCGGGCGCTGATTTGCATATGGCGCGCGCCGAGCGGTGACGTGCACCGGGGCGCGCCGCGCTCGGGGGGGCGGAGGGGCCGCGTCCCGCCCGCGGCCCCCGACGGCGCCCCCGGGGCCGGAACACCCCCCCGGCCCCCGGCCACCCCTCTGGCCCCGCCGGGCATCGCCGCAGGGAGCCCTGAAGCCTCGGGCTGCCGCGTCCCCGCCGGGCGCGCCCCTCACTTAGACGACCGTCGAGCAGTATTTAGGGGGGCTGAGGCGCCCCAGGCTGTCCGTCCCGGTACCGCAGGCCTGCGATCGGCACGCAAACACGCCTTTTCCGCGGGACTTCGTTCTGGAGAATTCTCTGGAGCCCCCTCAGACATTTCTCCCAGGTGTTAAAACTGCTCCCAGGCCCAGGCATGAGGCAGAGGCTGGACGCAGTCGTTATTCACTTAGTCCTAGGGGAGTTAAAAGCACCTGCGACTAAAGAAGGTACACGGAAACATGTTATCTTTGTATACAGTAACTACAGGTGCATGATTTTTTCCCCTTGAAAATATTAAAAGACTACCTTTGTGCCCTGGCTGTCCTGTGAGATTATAGTTATTTTATAGGGGGGAGAAAATGGTCCACACAGAAATTCATGCTGCAGTCTTTAATTGCAGCCATAGGAATGGCAAGTCCATCAGACAAATGCCCACGCATGTATAAACGGCCACCCCCATCATCTTTCACCAGGTGGAGAAAGGGACACGCAGCATGCCTGCTCTTTTCACGGTCCGTGTTAATTTTCCTGACCCTAGTGGCCATCCAAGGCTGGAATCACGCTGCAACTCCCCCAATTACTGTTATTACCACCAGAAGTTTTCTGCAGGAGGAGTATGCACCGTGTACAAAGCACCAGCCTTAGGCACTGGGCTAGGATCAGACTTTTTTTTCTCATTTCCAGTGAGTCGTCATGAAATAGTGATCTCATCATGATAATCTAGGTTTGCTGGGGAGGCGAAAGTGCCTCTCCGCTTCTGACGGCCAAAGGCTCAGGCTGCTTCTAGGCCCTTTGAGCTCAGCCTGAGTGATGCTAGTAACTCTGGTGCCGGTGCTTTTGGGAGGAGACTGTTCTCTCCCAGTGCACCTAAGGGTGCAAAGAGGGCATGGAAGACGGTGCAGGAACACACGCGCGCTTCTCCAGCTGACAGTTTCTCAAATTGCCATACCTGCCACGGCAAAACAAGGGAGGGCGTTGTGATTGTTAAATTATGTATTAAAAATATAATTGGTTAGGGTAGGAGGGGAGGGAGACGAGGAGAAGGTTACTGCAGAAAGGCGTGTTTCCACTTCGACGGCCAAATGAAGATGAGGAGTAAAAACTGCGAGATAAGATGTCATGGCTTGCACATTATCCACCCAAGGCCCTAGTGGTATTTTCCCCTGAAATTTGATATAAAGGCACCTAAAGACTTCCTGACAAATAAATGGGTGGAATCGCTGGGGGGCATTCTTTTCCGGATGAGTCCTATGCGTCCTGCCAGCCGGTGGACCCCGTGGGAACACACCCTTATCCCTGGGAATTGGGCATACACACCAGCTTCCCTCCCCCTCACACCCTTATCCCTGGGAATTGGGCATACACACCAGCTTCCCTCCCCCTCACGTACAGGGAAACTGTGCCCGAGGCTGAACTTTCCCTTCCCTGGTGCAGAGGAAGCTGCTAATCCACACCCTCCCGGGGCCTGCCCCCTCCTGGACTTTTTACCTCTTTTTCCTGATCCCCGGCAAATAAACAGAGAATGCCCCTTCCCTCCCCTAGAAGCAGCCAAACTACCATGAACGCGGTAGCGGGGAGAAACGCGGACAGAGAGCAGGGAGCGAGGATATGCTGCTGCCGTGAGTCCCTCTTGCCTCTCGCCCAGGTGTACCCCGCTCACCTTCGGCCAGGGGGTGTCTATCGACTGAACGGGGGGGGGAGGAAGGTGTAAAAGCCAGCTCGGGGGGGCAGACAGGGACTTTTCTTCTGTGGTAAAGGTAGTGCAGATCCCGATTCACGGGACAAGGAACGAGGTCAAGCACTTTGGCGAGTGTCGTTTGACAGGGCTGCGGGGCTGGGGTGGTGCAGGCCGGGGCTGCTCCCGGAGATGAGAGGTCCTTGGACTTTCCCCTGCAGAAAGGGGGGTTGCAAAGAACCAGGAGTCGGGTGGTGGAGGGAATAGGTGGGGGCGGCCGGGGGTGTGGTGTGTGCTGGGTGAACGCTGCAGGAAAGTCAGAGGGGAGGCGGAGAGGAGGTCCCGCACTGGGAGCAGAACCGGAGAGGGCTAAATGTCCGGCCGCGGCAGCGGTCTCCCCTCGGGCCTGCAGAGGGGACAAGTACCGGCGAGGGCTTTTCGCAGGCCGGTCGCAGTGACAAGTGCCTGCCCCCGGCCACGGCTCCCCCCCATCTCCGCGCTGCGAGGTGGGACGCGCCCCGGCGGGCGGTGCCTCTCCCCGCGCCCTGCTGAGCCTGGAGGGCCGCCCCCTCGGGGTGGGGGTCGCCCGCCGAGGGCCCGGCCGCCGCTGTGCGCTCTGTGCCCCCGCAGACGAGGAGGGGGCAGCGGGGCGGCGGGGCCGAACCGGGCGCCCCGGAGCAGGCGGCGATCGCCGTCTGCTGGCTGCCGCCGTGCCTCCCTCGCCCTCGCCCCGGGTCGGGGCCGGCGAGCGCCAGCCCGCTCCGGGGCGATGCCGTGGGGAGACGCTCGTGAGAGATCCTGCCTGGTCCCTCGCCAGCCCTGTCTGAAACGTGAGGCGGGGAGGGAGTGCGCTCGCTTGCAGCTCCTCTGGCACTTCACTCCAAAACCCGCCAGCCGGCACGAAATGCAAAGCACTCCCTTGCTACCGGGGTGCCATTACCTGGGCCAAAGCGAGCAAACCGGGAGGGAGGGCAGGCAAAGGAGAGAGGGAAAGCATTTTCCCGCCTCGGTGACTTGGCGACTCGGGGACCACAGCCTTCAACACGACCTGCTTGATACCCAGTCGAGATGGGATGGTTGGAAAAAGGGCGCCTGAATAGAGTCTCGCTTTCTTTTCCAGCGTTCTGTGCAATCCTACAGCCCCAGTCCCAAATCAGCTACGGCCTCTCTGTGTTTTGTTGTCTTTTCTCAGCTTGGTGGGTAAAAGCGTATGGAGAATCTCTGGAGCTTTCGAGTAGGGGCTCACCCTGTGAACGGTACTCACACATATAATTCAAATTTCACAGCTGACCTGCTCTGAAAACCTCAATCAGCTTCTAATTGAAGGGAAAACAAAATATTGCTTCCCTACAGCAGAGCTAACGATTTAATCATTATATCAGACATTATAGCTTTTAATTAGGCTAATGCTGATACTGTATGGAAAGAGATAATTCAACACAGTTCTTGATGAATTCTGTAATTGGGTTAACGGAGGAGCAGTTGGGGGAAGAGACGTCAATATTCAAGCTGCGTCTATAGCCACCAGGTTTATGAATGAAAGGGAAGGGGGAAAAAGAAAAGGGGGGGGATGCAAAGGGCTAAAATTCCCTGACGAGAAATGTCTCCCCCCTTCGCCCAGGAGAGCCGTGCCAACCAACTGGAAGCGTGAGGAGAGTAAGGGCTGTCCTGCCGCCGCCTCGGCGCGCCCCGCTCCCGGCCGCCGCCCCGCTCCCGGCCGCCGCTCCCAGACAGCCCGGACTGCTGCTACACCAGCGCGACCCGAGCGGCGGCCCCGCTGCGGGACCTCGCTGCGGCTCCCCGGAGCGGCTCGGGCCGGGGTCAGTGGCTCACAGGCCGCTTTCCCTCTATCTCCATCCCAACCAACGGGTCGTCCGCCGCCACGCTGGGAGCACGAGGGGAGGGGGCAATCAGGGACACCAGCACCGAGACTGTCCTGCGGGGGTGCGCCTGGGCAAAGTCGGGAGCACAGCGGGGGAACGCCGAGGGTGGTACGGGACGGGACCGAAGGGTTTCTGAAGTCCTAATGAGAGCAGGCAGGTACTCTGCACAACTGGGCTGGCGAGGCTCGGCTGCCGAGAGCCGCCCTCCCTGCGGGGCGCGGGTGCTGGGCAGGGGGCGCGACACGGAACACAGGAGTGTGCTCAGGGCCAGCCTGCTCCGGGCAAAACCAAAGCGGCCAGAGGGCAGGCTGCTGCTCCGTGTAGGAACTTCCATTTATTTATGTATTTATTGTGTCAGATAAAAGGGCGGCTGGAGCCATTTTTCTAAAGGAATTCTGCATCACCGCTCTCTCCGCAGTGTCGATAAATTGCCCCTTTCCGAAGAGTTTGTATATCCCAGCCTTCCTCTTTTCTCTCCTTCCTTTCTAGTTTTTACTGGCTTTGAAAATGAGCTTTATATTTTCCTTGCGCCTAAAAGAAGTACTATCGATCTCCCCGCACGTTTGATCTCGGCAGCAGCCGGCGGCCGCCCCAAGGCGGCAGCGGGTCCCGGCGGGCGGGTGTGCCGGGGGTGTCCCGTCGCAGCCCAGCTCCCGGGACAGACATTGCCAAGGGAAAGGCGAGGCACACCTCGGTGGGACGGCGGGACGGTCAGACCGCGCCTAAGCAGAGATTTGCTTCCCCCCTCCTCTTCCCGGCAGGACATTCTGGATGCCCCCTCGGCTTGGAACAGCCCCGATCCTTCGCTCGGTGGGACTTCTGAGTCGGTAGAAAAAACAGAATCGTGTCTTTACGAAGTTTTGCCAGCAGGAGCATTTTCTAAAATGTTTGTTTATGCTACGCATCAGCTCGATTTCCAGCACAGTATTGTTCCGAAAGAGGAATATCCTGTATTGTGATCCATCCTTGTCTAATTTTGTTAGTAATTACAGTAAAACTGAATAGGTAATTGATAACATTCCAATGACACAACTCCCTGTAATTAACAGGCTGAATACACCTTCTTACATTACACAAAAGTTGTAATTTTAAAGTCTGTCCAGATTTTAAAATTTCTTTTAAAGTTATTAGTACTAAGGCACATGCCGGGAATATGTGCTGATCAGATGGCACAGCATCTCGCGGGAGATGAGGGTTTACACTGTTCTATTTTTTATGGTTTGGGATTTCTACCTAAAAGGATAGCCAGACCATTTACCTTTTACAGTCGAGTTACCGAGTGGCCCTTTAGAAAAAAAAAACAAAAACAAACCCATACCAAGAAACAAGAAAAACCCCCACCAACAGAAAACCTACCCAGCAATTTACTTTCCACCAAAAGAAAAATATTTTAAAAGTTTAATTTTGTAACTGAAAACTTTTAAAGGAAAAGGAAGAGCTGCGGCGATGGAGAGTCTGTCGGACTAGAACGACAAGGGGAGTTATTACCCAGTTAATCTTTAAAACTGCACTGCTGAAATGTCAGTCACGGAAAAAGAGCTTCACAAGCCCAAATGCGACATCCCATTTATAGCAGGGCAACCTGGGTAGTTATGTCTGTGGCGCGTCGCTCAGAACACCATAAAGGCAATATTTCTGGTTTGCATCCTCGTCAGTTATCCCCAAATTGCAAAGGCATCATTCAGGGCAAGTCAGAATGAATTTGTGCAAAAAAAAAATAAACGAGGTAAGAAAAAGCCCTAAATAATATAGAAGCTTCTTTCTTGCAGGCCATCCTGTTATTGCAAATTAGATTAGCTACACAGGCTTCAATATAAATGTGACATGAGGTTCACAGAAGAGCGAAAGTATCATCCACTCCAATCTCTCCTTTCATCGAAACATCCCACACAAATTACATCTTCTCGTTTAATACACCTTTCAATGAGATTAAAACATCACTTTGACACGGTTTCAAACCTTTTCGGTCGCGCATTCAGTGCTTATTTTAGAAAACAGCAAACAAGGGCAAAACTACAAACATCTAAATAATCTCAGACCGCTGGTCTGGAAAATAAAGGTACCCAGAGGAAATACATGATCCTCTTGCTCCATCCAGTGCAGCATTCTGGCCATGGGAAGGCGGATAGCGAACCCCAGTGAAGGGAAGAGAAAAACCCGGTTTCTTTCCCCCCAACGGGACATCCTGGTTACTTGGTCGGTGTCGAGATCCCGTGTTTATTTGCCTTTTGGAAAAGGGGTGTTTGTTACCTGTTTTTCAGCAGATCACTGACTGATACTTCACATTCTCCTTAAACGGATTCTCTGATAGTCACCGTAAAGGGGGATAGTAAAAAAAACCCGGTACTGACACCATTAGCAAACACATACTTTACGGCAAAGACTGGCAAACCTGAAAAAGGTGCTGGGGCCGAGGGGGAGGGGGGAGGCAGGTTGTTCATAGACTGTCCTGTTTTAGGAAAAGCGCTTGCAAATAGCTGGGGCTACAATTTAGCTGCACCCACAGCCTGACCCGGCCCGCAGCAGGTGCAGGGCGGTAGCCCCCGCCCCCGGCCGGACCCCTCCTCCCCGGGTGGGAAGTGCAGCCCTCACGGGAGATGCCTTTCTCGAGGTGGATGTGTCAATTTTTGCCTCAGGGTCTGCGCAGCCGGGCGCCCCAAGGCGGGCAGGGGATGGCGGCAGCCCCCCGGGCCCGCAGCGGCCGCTCTGCTCCTCCACGGAGCCGGGACCAGGAGCGGCGGGCGAAGACGGGGCGCGCTGAGATGCTGGGGCAGCCTGGCTTGGTGGGAAGAAACGGTAGTTCGGCATCTCACTGCCTGCTCCATACTGGGCATTTGGGGACAATTTGCAACCACTCTCCCTATCCCCATCCATCCATCCATCCATCCATCCATCCATCCATCCATCCATCCAAACCCCCACCCCCCTTAACAAAGAGGCTTTCAAAACATAACCTTTTATGGCAGCCTGCGGAATCAATGCGATAAAACGGGGTTTTAATGGGTTAATTGACTGGAGCCGCTATCATGTTTAAACACCTGTTTCTGAAAAGAGATTCAGCCAAAACGCGTCCCCTCCCTGATCGATAGATGTACAACCTTGCTGCATTGCCTGTTGATCGACCCCAAATACCACCGTCAATTATGAGAGGGAAAATCCATTTCACTTTTTTTAATATCCCGATACTTTATAGCAATAGTGAAAAACTCTACAGCCACTTTGGAGCTGGGGAGGGAGGGTAAGACCCTGGGTGGGACCACGCCAGATAGCCCTAACCTCTGGGCTGGGGCTTGGCTTCGAGAGGCTGGGCACAACCTCCCTGTCGAGAGGTCCCGGCAGCTGTCACTTTCGCAAAGGATCGGATCCGGGTATCCCCGTTCCTTGGGAAAATCGAGCCGGGCTCAGCCCGGCCGCATTAGCAGTGTTGGAAGCCCATGTGAATGCTCTCTCCGAGGGGGAGAGATTAAGCAGGAATTAGTTGTAATAGCTGAGGGCTGCTCTGCCTATTGATTTCCCTTTTTTTTTGGTAGTATTAATGCAGCCAAGCCCTCCGGTCAGTCACAGCGAAATTGATTCTTTGCCCAAGACACCTTTCACTAAATGGCACCCGCGCACCGACATGTTAATTTTTGAACGTGTAAGGGGAGCGGGCGCTGCGCGCTCGGGAGGCAGCGCCGCCGCCCCCGGCGCCCTCCCCGCCCCAGCCCTCCCGCAGCCCCCTGCCCCTGCCCGGCCGCCGCTTTCCTCCCCCGCCTCAAAACCCAGTGAGGCCTCTTCCCCAGAAGGCGGAGGGGGGCAGCCCAAAACGCTGTCACACCACACCCGCACCCCCCAAATCCGTGTCACAGCCGATAACCCAGTGACTGCAAACGGCTCTTCCCTCCTTGAAGCAAAAGTAACTTGGAAGCCCTCCCCTCGCCAGCTTCCCCTCCTCCATTCCCGAGACAGGGTGAAGACCCCCTCAAAAGTTAGAGGCACACTTACAGTTGCTCTTCCGGCTCCAGCCTCCTCCCAAATATATCATCTGAAGGGGCAGCCTTATTATTATTACTTTTTTGGTTTGGTTTTTTCCTCTGCTCTAGCCTAGCTCACACCTTCCTCCGACCGTGCCCGCAGGTGCAGGGCAGCGCGACACGGAGCCGGCGGTCTCCTCCTCGCCCCTCGCCCAGCCGCAGCTCCCAGGCGGCTGTGCCCGAGCCACGAGTGCCCGGCGACACACGCACACTCACCATTCGCGCTCTCTCGCTCACTCGCTCTCTCTCTCTCCCCCTCACACACACACGCGCACGCACACACATACACACTGCACAGGAGAGGGGGAGAGAGGGAGAGCGGGAGACAGAGAAGAAAATGAAATTTATTATTGATAGAAAAGACTTTAAAGACAATTTCAAGTTATTGTTTCGGTCTGGAGAGAAAAGAAAAAAAAAAAGAAAAGGAAAGGGGAAAAAAAAGGAGAGGGGCTTTTCTCCCCACCCCAACATAATGAAACGCCTTTTGTGTGGCACCGAACAATACCAAACAAGTATTCTAATAAATAGCCACTTTTTTGTTCCGTCGCGGCAGTGAATAGAATTGAGCAGTTGGTTTGAGAGCAGCTGGAGCGCCGCGCCGAGCGGGGAGGTGGAGCCCGGAGCCTTCCTCCTCTTTCTCTTCCCCTTTCCTTCTCTCACACGCACTTTCTCTTCTAACCTTGCATTTCTGCCTCTCCGCTCCTGCTGGGCCACTGTCCCCTGCCCCTTTCTCTGGGAGAGATGCCTCCTGGAAGTGAAGAGCCGCCCCTAGGTGCTGCCTCCCGCACCTGTGCGGTGCCGTGGGGCTCCCCGCGCCTCCTCTCGTCCCTCACCGCCCGCTTCGGCCGCCCCGGGACTCTGCTCCTGCCCTCCCCGCCGTACCCTGAAGGTCCCCGGCCGCCCAGTGACCCCGCGCCCCCCCGCCGCACTCTGCCTCCGACAGCTCGGGACAGCGGAGGCTCCGAGCCTGGTCAGACCCTCCTTTGTTGACAATAAACTTGAATTTCACAGGGAGACTCGAGCCCCTCCGCCCTCTCGCTCCCCCTCTCCCGGCCTTCCCTCGGGATGGAGCCAGGCTTTGTCAACCTCCCCCTCTCCGCTCAGGATCTCTGCGGAGGGTCCGCTCTTCCTCCCCTCTGCACCGTTCACTGCCATCACCTCCCCTTTCCTAGACAGCGCCTGCATGTTTTTTTTTTTCTTCCCTCCCCGAAATACTCTTTCCCAGTCCCTTTCTGCCAACACGACAACCGCTCTAGGAAAGAAAGTCGATAGAGGTTATTAAAATGGACACAAATCAGCTAAAGATTCTCAGGTAAAGCTGAGAGTGCCCCGATTTCCGTTCTGCTCCGGCTGTGCGGGTGTGTGCCTGCCCGTCTGTGCCGAGGATGTGCGGCGGGGAGGGAGGGAGGAGTGGAGCAGAGGGCTGGCTTTGCCCGCCGGTGGAGCCGGCTGTAGCATCCAGGCGGGTCGTGGCTGCCGGGGCTGTACCCTTTGGGGGGTCAACGGTGCCGGCGCCAGAGCGCTGGGAACGGACACCGCGGGCAGCCGCCTTCCTATGGCCGGACTGTCTCCTTTTATTAGGGGGTGGATCTAGTCTTCGTTCAAAAAATAAATTAATACATACATCCCCCCACCCCCAACATTAACCTCCGATTCGCTTGCCAGCCAGAGCCTTGCTTGTCTCGCAAAAGCTGCGGGAAGCACCCGAGTTTCAAATAAACCCCAGCAATTGCTGCAAAGGCTCCTTAGCATGCAGGGATTACCTCGTCAGCTATTTTGAGTTGCTCAGTCACATACAAACATTAGAGATGTTGGAATAAAAAGCAGATTGCTTTTAAGTTTAAGCCACCGTTGCCCTTTACAGACTCGTATTGATGCTTGGAGGGGGAACAGGGAAACCTGTTTAATGACTTGAATTAAATGTTACATCCTCATCCGTGGGGCTAGAAGTGGGAGAGATCTCGGCCAAGGCTCAGCTCTCGCCCTCCCCTAGCGCCGTTCCTTGCACGTCCTTCCAGAGCTGCCCAGAAGGACCCCTGGGGGGGTGGGGGGGGCCGGAAAAGGGGGGGGGGGGAGGGGGGGAGGGCGCTGCGGGAGTCCCGGCATGCCCTCAGTGCCCCCCCCCCAGAGCCCTCCCCTTTCCCCGGGGGGGTCTCGCTGTGAGCCGTGCCCGGTTGCGTACCTCTGCCTGCACGGAAAATTCCCCTCCCTCCTTTTTCCACCCCCCTCCCTCCCCTCTCTTTTAAGTGGATTTTTGCTCTCACTTCAATAACACGCCGGCTCTAATTAGCTGCAATATTAAGAAACGCTGCTAAATGACAGTTTTATCGGGTTTGTGCAGATAGGAGGAACGCGGGGACCCAGCGAAATATCCACCCAATACGTTCGGCGCTGGATCCCCGCCAGCAACCACCGCTCGCTCTTTTTATATGGAAAAATGGCAACATTTTGGAAAGCAGCTTTAAAACTTTGACTTATATTTTACATGCTAAATAACGGGGAGAATGGCGACAGCGTTACAGAAAGCTTCAACCCTGCAAATATTTGAATGGGGCTTTTTTGTAAAGTAGAGCAGCTGTCAGTCAGCTGGCTTTGACAGCCTGCCACAATTTTGTCATTTAATAGTGGGTGTTAGGCTAAGTGCAAAACACTCTGGCAAACAGATGTCAAACCTACATCTCATATAAATGGGGGTTGTAAAATTGAGTTTTAACCCACATATACGGTTTTAAAAAGCGGTGCCAGTGTGTAAACTGTATACAAAATAAAGATACTGACAATCTCCCGTGTGGGCTTGTTATTTAAAGTAGGCTTATTTAGAAATCTGACCTCCAAATTATGCTAAATCTTCCTACATTTCAAACAGTGGAATATGAGAGCAGCGCTTGGGAAAGTCGAAATTAAGGACAAATATGATGGCTTGTTGAAAGGGTCTTATTGCCGTGTGTACGGAGAAACCAAGGCTCTTAATTCATTCAACTTGTCATTGCTCTTCCAAATCTGAAAAGAAGGAAGGAAGGAAGGAAGGAAGGAAGGAAGGAAGGAAGGAAGGAAAAGAAGGACTTTGCAGGTTCCGAGGTTTCAGGGACTGTTTTCTACAGCGGGACCCGAGGGATTTGATTTAGGAGGAGGCGGCAGGGGAAGGAAAGACCACAGACGCAGCGAGCAGGCAGCTGCAGAAGCACAAACTCCGTAGGGTGAACGAGGAACCGTGCAATGAGGTGGCCAGACCCACTGCAAAGGGTGGAGCCCACCCGCCTAGGACATGACAAGAGATTATGAGTGGTAGCAGGAAAATATTGGTCGCATTTAATTCCTTTGGAAGTTACCATTCAAAACATGAGCTGCTCTTCCTTTTGAACTCACATTTCCAAGACTCGTATCTTCACCGAGATGTGGTTTCCCCCTGTACTTTGAGGGACCTTCCTGACAAATTTCCTTTGAACATCTAAAAAATGTCCTAAGTATTTACACGAAAAATTGTTCGTTACCTCAGCTGGTTAGAACGAAGCAAGAAGAGTAAAGATGATAATTCATTGCACGAATGATACTGTATGAATTGTACCAAATTCCCCAGAAAAAGTCTACACCCACATTATCGTTTTGGAAGGTAGACATGTAGCTTCCTAGACAAGTCGATATGAGGCGATTAAACGAAACATTTAATTGCAAAGAATTGTTCAAATTAATAATTAACCACAGTTTAAACACGTGCTCAGCTGATTTCCTTGTCGGGTATTCACTTGCAATATTTGCACTGTCCTAGCCGATGTTAAATGAGTAGAGGAATGCACACGGGGTGATTATTGATCATATGCAGTGACTGCTGTTTACATTTAAATCCCGTTTGATCCTAACTCTCTCCACACTCGTCTCCAAACCCCCAAAGCTCTGCTGCTTGATTACAGCGTTTTCCTCTTTGCAGGTTTTTTTTTTTTTTTGTTGCTTTGTGGGGGCTTCCGACACTTAGTTTGCAGAACGACAATGAATGCCTGAGACTGGCTAATCCTGCCCCAGGTGTTCGGGAAGCACGGGGAGAAGGGGATGTCCGCAGCCCCGCGCCCGGCGAGAGGTGCCCCCGCTCTGTGGGCGGCGGGCAGCGGCCCCCGGCCGCAACTGCGGGGTTGTAGATCGCAACCCAGGGCTGGCGGAGAGGGGCTCGGAGCCTTCCCCAGCCCGTACCAGGACTCTTGGGTCAGTACAGTAGACACTCTGCTGCCGCGTTTGACCTGAAAGTTGCCGCTTCAGAAACCCCAGATTTTAAAAAATATATATTAAAAAAAACCCCAGCGGTTCGCCTGGAGTGCTCCACACTGAGGGTACTGGGAACTCCTCGGGTCCCAAACACCAGCCCCGAGGTAAGGGGCTTCCATGCCTTGACAACACCAACTACAGCCTAGCGTCGGGTAACATCGTCAAAGAAGAAATCAGGTTTTATTGTGGAATAATTGCTGCTGAGTTATTTTAAATCAATTGTAGCTGCAACTTTGATGGGCAACGCGGCTGGCTCTGCGGCTGGTCCCTGGCTCTGGAGAGGAGCCTGAACTGTCTTTATTCAATTTCCTCATGCAGAAAAATGCCTGTAGCTGTTATCCAGCCCATTTGCCTGCAAAGAAAGGCTATGGTAGAATGTGATCCTTATTTTCAAACAAGTAAGTGATCAACAAATCTGGAAAAAAAAGTATTGACATCCTCGATAGATATTAAAAATCTCCTCTTGTTACTTAAAAATGGACATTCTGTTACCTCTAATGTTTGCTTTTTTAACCAATATACTTGTATGAATATCTGATTGCTTTCCATCATAGACACAGCTGTTTCTTTTTCAGCATTCTGCCGTGAAATAGTTGCAAGCTTCTGAAGTCAAAATATAATTGACATAGCTAAATGTTTTTTCCTAAATGCAGCAGTTTTATGAAGTCTTGAAATTAAGTCCAGTGACAACCTGCCTGTCCGACAGTTGCTCTGAAATACAGATTGGCACCCTCTCCAACTGCAGTGTCATAAGAAATCCAGGCACTCAAATTGTGTTTATCCCCATACTTCAGATGTTAATATTAGCATGTTTTCAAGGTGGAAATACCATCGAACAAGTTCAAATGATAGAGATGGAAAATGACTAAAAAGACACAGGACATGCAAACAAAGATGATTCCAATTTTAGTGTTTAAGGGTTAAATGGGGTGTGTGCTGTAGACAGGAAAAACAAAGTTCACCAAAATCATGTCTCCCATGGGCTTGGTTCCTGTGATTGCTGTGGAGTGATCCCTGATCCATACTGGAGTGAAATCAGAGGGAAGCTATGACTTCTGTAACATGCAAGGTATTAAAATCAACAGGGGAAATCTAATTGTTTGTGTTGATCTTCTCATTTAATTTTGGAGCAGTAGACAGTAATGGAATTGTTTTCTCAGTGTGGTGGGGTTTTTCTTGGGAGGGGGGTGGGGGTGTTTAGGTCTTAGATTTGTTTCCCATTTCAGTAGGATCTGAAGTCCAAACCACACCATCCAAGTGCAGAATATACATTACAAGACCAAAGTGCAAAACAGTTTTTCAAGTGGCTTATGAGTAGAAAGCGTGGGGTGAAGATTAGGTTATCCCACTGCAATGCAATCGAGTTGTTTGACGACATCATGAAAGTTGAAGGTATTGCTTTAAAAGGGTGCATGGCTTAGCATCAGGCTTATCTTCAAAGAGACTGAGGCAAACTAACACTGCTCATTGAAGAATGAAGTGTTTAGAGACTGGCATCATTGTCATGAACCCACCAGAACGCCATATGGCTTTAAGAAATCAGTTTCTTTCTGAGTATCCAAGCACATGTACTAAAAGATCAGATTTTTATGGCAGTGGCAGAAATGGTTGCACATACTTTGTATACATTTAACATCATGTATTTGTATTTCCTGGGGGAGGTGACAATATATTTTCCATTTGATGCCCCAGCAGTATATGCAAAAAGAGGGTATATATTTTCTTCTCTTTACTCTGTAGATGTTCCAGTGCTGGAGAAGTTCCGTCTCAAATCATTGGGGTGAGTAGATCACAGTGAGGCATAGCTTGCTGAGACACCGACTGCTATGAAACTCTCCAAACCTTTCAGCTCCTCTTCCAGTGAAGATGATTCACTTTTGCTGTTTTACCAGGACTGCCCCTGGGTCACTCGGGTGTTAGATTGTTTTTCTGTTACATTAGGTCCAGCCGTGCTGTCAGTTTGCTGCCTTATGCTTCACCAAAGTGTCCTGATGCTCTGATTGTTACCACTGCAGAAATCCTGGGCTTTTGGCTGGGATAGACATCTCATATCCTTTGTGAGAAAACCTGGAGGAAGGAGAGAGGATGGTTTTGTCTGGAGCCCTCTCCTCGTAGGCAATATGGATATGAGCCAATCTGAGCTGGGAGTCATGGACTCACACCCTGTTTCAGCTATCAAAAGCTGTTCATGTGCATTGAAACAGTGCAATCAACTGGCTATTAAAAACTATTAAGAAACAGCCTGAGGTCCCTGGTAAGTCCTTTGGATTTCAGTATTTGTAGGGCTCCAGGATACTTAGACACAAAATTGTCATTGAAATGAACATAAGCTCTGCATCTAAATCCCCGGACTTAAATATCCTTGAGCTGAAGATGTGAGATATCTGGCTTAATTTCCTCAAGCCTCCACTGAACCCTGGATACACTGGTTACTACAGCACACAGGAACATCACAGAGAAATTATGAGAACAAACTTGCTAATACTTTTAAAGAGACAGAAAGAGGCAACCAATGTACTCAAGATTATCATTACTATTTACCACCATGACACTCACTGGCTGGGAAAGCAGGAGATAATATTTAGAAAAATCTGAGGAATATGGTCTTGTTTGAAAATATCTCTGCTACTAATGTGATGACTGTCTAGTGCAGTTGTGGTTGCTGGGAATTCACACACTGATTTTATGGAGAGATAAAAGAGTGGAGTTTATATGGAATAAACCCCTTTTGAATAAAACAATCTGCATAAATGCTTTAAGAAAGCCTATAATTATGATAAAAATGTTTCTCAGAGTTAAAATTATGAAGCAATCAAAATTTATAAACAGTCTCATCGACTTTTAATCATACTTTCTCATATACAAACTGTAGAAAACATATAGTAGCAATATATAACAATACATATTTTATTTTTGGTAATTTAGGGTGCCATGCCATGCTCTTTAATCAGTCCGGAGGGACTTGATTTATGGCACGGTACAGTGTCAGCTTGTCTTGTCAAGCTCTACAGTACTATCCTTAAATGTCAAAAACACATAAAGTCCTCTAGTTTTATATACACTTAGCTGAGGTTTTATCCTGCTGGCAGCTAAACACCTCTGGAGATGTGTTGTGCCCTCTCTGGGCTAGATTCAAAATTTTCTTTGGTCATATTCCCACCAAGAACCTCTGGATCAGGGCCTCTACTCTGACTGCCTGCTCTGAAGGTGTTCACTCAGCATAACACAGGATCCTACCCACATCTTCCCTGAAATTCCCTTGCAGACATTGTTCTTCATTTATCATTCATTAAGGAGAATGCTCAAATTATATGCATCATGTAGGACTTGGATGGCAAGAGATATTCAAAAGAAAGAATATTTCTAATGGGAACCCTGCCAACTTGAATGGTAGCCTACCATGTCTATATCCATTGTTTCCTTCGAACTGAACTAGCTGACCACATTCAGGATGCATCCTCATAGTAACAAGTTTCCCTTGGCAAACAGTAAAATTCACTGGTATTACTGTGTCATGAAAAATATTATCACAAATGTGATCAGATAGGTCAAATTAATGAAATATTTGCTTCAAGAAATACATGTTTTTAATGCAATATTACTAGATTCTTTTTTGAAACAGAATAGCATGCAGAGTATTCCACCTGAATTTCTTATGAAAATGAGATTTTCTGTTGAATTGACTGACACAGATATTATTGATAGGTTAACTGTCCAACTCGTCTTAATTATCAGAGTGAACAGCCTTTTCTGCTAAAACATTGATTCAACTGCTGCTTTCAGCTAGACATATTAATAAGGAACAACTGCCCTGAGTTTCACAAGGTGTACACCTTCCTAATGGAGTGTGAAATCATGTCCATAAATACACTCTTTCAGTGTTTTCAAGGGGTGACACCCTTCCAGGATTTCCTATTGATTCCATTTGTCTTCAGGACCTTGTGACCTCACTCCCATTTCACTGACCAAAAGCCTGAAACAAAAGTTGCCAAGTGGACTACTGGTGAGGAGAAAGACTGGAGAAGTCTCCTTCCACAGTCTGTGGGGCAAGACTCTAGGGGATGTTCATCGTCTTAGTCTGTGGAGAGATACGAATACTTTGCAGCTTTTCCAAAGAAATCATGCTGTATTTTATATGAGTTCTGCAGGGAACATGTTTTTGGCCTGGGAGAGTGAAACCTCAGCTTGATCCTCAGCTAGATGATTTAGATGGCAGTTTTTGAAGGACAGAGAAGCATCATGCCTGCAGCTTGATATGCATTCTCTGATAGCTTTTGACTATCAAGCAATGGCATTCTTGGATGCACTTGCCATGCTCCTGCCCATGCCCCAAATCCAACTTCCTTTTTCAGCCAAAAAAAAAAGAGCATTGTCCTTTTGGGACTTTATGATTGTGGGAGAGAAAGGCAAATCTTGTTTTTTCTTCTTTTTATGGACCAGTTTTCTGACACTGGCCCTATTAGGTGTTTGCCTACAGAAGGATGGGTAGAAGTTATTTTCTGTGTGTAATACACTTCATTTAAAAGACTTCCTTGCCATGAAATCTCTGTATTTAGCAGTCTTTAATCACTAAATATAAACATCAAGTCTCACTTTGTGTCTATATGTGGGCCTAAAAATATTGTTCTGTTTCCAGCTGAGACAGATGAATGTCATGAATGCACTGTGTAGGATGGACGGCAAAAATACTGCAGCAAAACCTAAACAAACCTAAAGCATGAAACCAAACGTTTTGTACACTTACATTAAAATTATATTGAAAATTGGGAGCATGAACTACAAAACTAGGCTTCTTTCTGTTTTACAAACTGCAACATCTGTTAAGAAAAACTAAAGCATAATTGCAAGTTGAAATTTCCTGCCTATTCTTACATTGACATTTGTGTTTTTCTCTTATCATCTCCCACATGTTAATGCAGCAGCTTCCTAACCCTCTTGTTATATATCACATTCAATGTAACAGTTGAGCAAATTCTCCAAATGTGTTGCTGTTCACTTTCACAAACATGGAAAGCAATTTGGTGTGTCCTTTTAATGAGTCATTTTCATGCAAGGAGGAAAATAGTGGTTGGGGAAGTTCCTAAAGCATTCTGCTCATTGATTTTAAGATTCCCTTTTGAATCTATGTTGCTTAAAACCCAGATTGTTTTGTCAGAAGAGTTATTCAAACCATCTTTTCTTCTAACTCAGAAGTATGAAGAATTCCAGCTTCCTTTTACTCCTTTGCAGGGGCTGCAATTTTGTCACTGACAATGAAGTGAAATTCAAGGTTTAGTTTAAAAAGTTTTTAACACTTGTGTTGCTAATGGTAACTCTGAAGTGTTAGAAGGATGCAAAACCACCTGTGCATGGTAGGGCAAGGGAAGTGCAGATGGAAGTCTTGTAGGGCAGAAGCTCTCTTCATCCAAAGCAGGCATTGACTTTAAACCATAATAGTGACAATATAAATGTAATTTTTTAAGCTTGGCTCCTGTGCTATCATTTCTGTGGTGTTTCTTATGAACACACAAACCTGCTTATCTTGCTTGAATTCTGAGCTCAACAAAGGGTGGCGTGCTTGAGAAGAAAACTAATGGCAACGGATAGTTTCTTTACAGGAACAAGGAACCTGGGACCCCACAAAAAAACTCTGCGAAGAACAGATGGGCCAGACCTCCTACACTGGTCACTGAAGCAACTAAAGTGGTCATCATAACCCTGCCTATGGTCACGTGCTCTTGCTCTAGCATTCCTTTGGGGTTTCACTTAACTGCCCAGACGGAGAGATGGCACATACTGAGCTTTCAGGCACTAATAAAGGAGTGCCGAACTTTTGGCTACAGTGGGCCATATGAGCTGTGTCACATCAAAGAATGTAGATGTGCTTTCCTACCCCTTTGCTTTGGCAAGACAACTCAGATGTGGCCTAGCTCCATGCCAGGGGTAGATCATCCAATCCCTGCGTTCAGCTTTCTTTTCAGATGCACTGGCAAAGAGTTGTAGCGTGTATGGCAGTGAGATCCCTCATCTAAAGCACTGAGATTCATGACTACTGGGTGAGCACCCTACAACAAAGGATACAGCTCCAGTCACTTAAAGAGGTGGGAGAATGGGCAACAAAAAAGCATAAAGGAAGGTGGTCCCTGTAGCCTTTTGCATTCCCACATGTATGTGGCATTTAGCAGGGGCTGCAGGCAGTGTGCGTGTACAAGGGATGAACTTTTGGTCATGTTGTCAGGGCAGCAGGGGTGTGCACTGGGGCACTGTGGAAAGAGTTACAGGACACAGACTGCCAGAACAACTCATCCAGTTCCCTCCCTGGGGCAAGCTGGTGGGTCACAGGGAATAGGCTAAAGGATTGAATGAATGTTTTCCTTGATTTGGCTTGCTGGATACATGCAAAGCACTTTGGTGCAACTTGTGACTACAACTCAGTCTTGCAAAAGTAAATTTTGTTGGAATAAGGGACCATTAGAAAGCAAATTCTCTAGGATTCATGTGAGTCCATTTAAAAGTAAAATCATAGCTCATTTTTTTTTTAAACTAAAGAAGAGTCTTCTAAAACCAAGAATTGACCATAATTTAGTTGAAATGTAGGTGAAATAGGTAGGTGAAGCTACTAGTGAACAGAATTTGTAGTGTGCAGGCTCTATAAATTATGTTCAATATATTTTCCAGACTACAAAAATAAAATGACAATTATTTATTAAAAATCCTACTTCACTACAAAAGTTTAAAGTTACTTTTTGGGCACAATGACATTGGCCATACTTAGAGTCTGTATATTAGAATGATAGAGGTCGTTGTGAAATTGTAAAAGCCTTACCAAAGAGTGAAACCACTGCATACATGCTGAACTACCTAACCCAGCCATGAATTGTCTAAACAAAATAATTTGATACTGGCTGTTGTCCACATTTTAATTAGCAAGTACAGAGGCTGTTGCATAATCCTATTTAATGTCTATGCTTGATACCTCCCGAATAGCTCAGTGATTAAATTCATACCTTAGCGCGGCTAACTGCATTAGCTGAAAGAAAACTGCTAACACTAAGATTCACTTTCTGACATAAATCTAATGCAAGCACGTCTCCTTCATCGGCTTAACAGACAAAATGCTCTTTTAATTTATAGTCTGTTGGTTGCAAAGATGCCCTGAGGTATTTTGTACAAATGCATATTGATGTCTTCTGCAAGTTTTTCCTCCCCAGCAGAGCTTCCTTGCGACAGAGATCACAGTGGCCCCATTAGATAATCACCACCCTCGATGACATCCAGCCTAATCAGGCAGTTGATCACAGAAATCACAGATAACCCTTTCTGTGCAATGGGCTGCCTTGGCCAGGTTTCTCCCAGGGGCAGATTTATGGGAGGGGAAGGGAGGGCAGGTGTGGAATTTGCAGCCCACCTGTCAGAGTGCTGGGCCCCAAGGTGCAGCGAGGGCTGTGCTCCTGCTCCCCATTGCTGCTGCTGCTGCCTCACACTGCTGTCTGCCACAAAGCTCTCCAGTCCTGTTAATTGTGGGGGCTAACAAGCTACTCACATACCGTGTGCAACACAAATCACACTAGCTAAATTCTCATCATTTAAGATTTTTGGAGTCACAAACAGTGACAGTTCTACCTTGCCTACCTACTGGTAACCTTTTTTTTTTCTGTGCTTTTTTTTTCCCCCCTCCACACAACCCTGCTATTTTAATTGATGTTATGAGAAACAAGAGACAGCGCTGGCATCTCACTGCTGCTTTCTTATTTGAGTCTTAATGTTCAACTAATATTTTGTTTGGTGTTCATGTAAAAGGGTAGAGCTTTAAGTGTTTGCTTTGCCACATTAGGACATATATTTTAACATGCTTAACTGTTTCTTCACATGAGAAAAAGAACTTGCCAGTTGATCAACAGGGGCATGAGTCCCTGTTGGTAGAGAACTTACGTGCATTTACTTAGACAAATAAAAATTTACATAAAAATAACCTTTAAATGTTTCAAATGCAGAAATGAGCATGATAAAAAATTTTAAATGATTAAACAAGATTTTTATCTCAGCTCAGTTTGTCTCTTTAAAAAACAAATCCAAAACTACCATAAATAAAACTAATTATGTTATGTTTTATCTTATCTCTCCCAAAATATATTTTATTACAAAAGTCTAGAACATGTGTTGTGCAGCTTTCTGTGCATTTTAAAAACTATTTAAAAAAATTTTAAAGCGAGGGTACATATTTCTGTTTATTGAAATATTTATTGGATGACAGAATGTACAGCTCTCAGTGAGATGGTACATATGATTTTAAAAGAAAATGGCTTGTGGTGGGTTTGTCTTAAAACCAAAGGGTTTCTTTCTGTGGCTGGCATAAAGTTACAAAAAGCCACACTGGCATTTTTCAGGAACAAGGGACAATATTCTATCTCTTGTCAGTGGTAGAAGTAGAGATATGTAATTTTATGCTTGATTTTTCTAAGGAAGTTAGTTTTGTGACTGTACTATGGCTTAGTAATGAAAGGAAGCATCAACATAAATTTGTAACAACATTGACATTGTTTGCTGAGCCAAGACCACAAACAAACTCACCAAAGGTTTTATGCTGTTAATCCATAAATTCAGGAAAGCTGAACTGAACTTCCAACAAGACCAAGAGGTATTCTTCATGTCTTCAAGACATTACCTCTGCATTAAATACCACCCCTGGCTATACCTGTAAAATGCTGCTTCCAGTGTTGCCTGGACAGTGTCATTTGTCCAGGGGGCAAAGAAAAACACAACTTAAGACCAAATTGTGGACAGGTACTGAGATGGACATCCCAGAAGAAGAGCTATTTCCCAAATCCTGAAATGGTTTTCATGGTGCTGATTTATCAGTCTTTTTTTTTCCCAGAACTCCTGCTGGATGCAAAACAGAGTTCAATGGGAGAAAACAATGGCATGAGTGGATGATGTGGAGTATACTTGAATATATCTAGAATTAAGATAATGTTCTCTTGAGGAGAAGGTGAAAGCCAGTACTAGAGACAGTGTAATATACTATTGGTCCACAAGAAGTTTTTTAGATATTTTTTGTTTGTTTTGTTTTTATGCACTTCTCTTTGGGTGCTTTATTGCAGACAAACTCCATGAAGAAATTTATAAAGATTCCCCTTATTCCATCTATGTCCAACAAGTACCAGAAAAAAATACAAAAGCATGCAAGAATACTAGATTAATTACAGGGAACACTGTGCTTGTTCATGATTTTCATGATATTTATTTAAAGACACCAAAATAAGTGAGAAGGATCTTTGAGTTTTATTTTTCTGAAGCCTCGTGATAACAAAAAGTTTGTGATTCCTTTGAGGAGCCAGAAGTGGCTGATATCCAGTACTGAGAAAGGAATCTTACTCAAAATAGGGTAATTCTTAATCTCTATTTCTACTTCTTCTGTTTCTCTCTACATTCCCAAAGACAATTTATGTGTTAAGCTCTGCTACTCAAAGTGAAACCAGGTATTGCTTAAAGACATGGGAGTACACGGAGAATCTTTAGGAACTGAGAGACCCTCAAACTCCATGACTTTTTATTTTTGTTAGCCTGGCTTGGAAATAAAGCTAAAAAGTTATCTTATGAAAATCAGTGGCATATCTTATACAACACAGAAAGCAAAACCACAGTTCAAGTAAGGAATGGAATAACTTCAATTATGTTTGGTTTGGCTGTACTCAGAAAATCTCACTTATACAAATGTGTTTTAAAGTTAATTACCTACTATAATTCCAATCTAAATATATTAAAGGGACTCCTTTCTCATTCTTAGTCTCCTGTGAAGTCATTCGAGTGTCCAAGTGATTGAACTCTAGCATAAAACTGTTGACATTAAAATAGGATGTAATAAAGAGAGCCAGTTAATTGCTAGAAGGTCAATGAAGAGAAAAGGACTTTGCTCAGTTTAACAGTAGCACAGCAAGCAACACTAGGAAGTGAAATAGCTGCCAAAGAACGGACATATGGGTGACCTGCACTGAAGAAAATGAAAAATGACATACCATTTTCTTATTCTCGGGTAATTGAAGTTGCAGATGGTTCTGTGATTGACAATTCATACAGACAAACTGAGTGAGATGTACCTTGCCAAAAGTCTGTGTTCTCAAAGTCTGTATCTGAGCTGGTGATCTGAACACCTTGTAAAGTCAGTGGAAACAAATGGTTTCTTACCAAAGTACATGTCTAAAATGTAGTTCTCTAGAACTACATGTATTTTTCTTCACTGGAAATTAAGACCTGGAGGTGACAAGTTCAGATGTGAACATCTAAAACTAGATGATAGAAATCCTACCACAGGCATGTCTGATCCCAGAAGACCATTAGCAGTATAGGTGGGACACGGGAAGACCAGGGAGTAACAGCCTTGGACACCTACCAACTGCTGCCACACCAGATCTTCAGTGGGGAACTTCAAGACAGTCCAGTGACACTACATAACCTTAGCAATTGTGCCAGTTCTTGGTTTTATAGAATATATCCAGACTATACACTGTGGTTCCGAACTTAGAAAGAAGATCCCTGTTTCACGATTCTGTTTCTAGATCAAACTTTCTGTATGAAGTACTAAATTGGCAGTTTGCATCAAAGTAGTCTTGACAGGAGAAATCCTCAGGAAGCAATATATGCTCTTACACTGGTTAGTGATGCATGAAGCAGCTGGAGCAGGACCACAAATCTTTAATCCTAAGAAGCCTTAGTCTTGCTTTTACCATTGACTCAAAAATATACACTGAGATGAAGACATTGTCTGTAGATAGGGCTGGTCACAGGCTTCCTTGAAGACAAATCTACTTCACAGATTCCCAAACATCTTCAGTTGTTTTCAAGTTAGGCTTTGGAGGTGTTTATTTAGAAGTTGATATGTCCTGCTGATTTTACTGCACTTCCTTTGAACTGGGGAATGAACTCTAATACTGTGCTTTGCAATCTGCATTATCACCAAAATATTTTTACACTGTGATTTTCAGCAGTTGGGATATTTGAAAGGTTAATGCTTTGCACTCACAATTCCATCTTGGGCACCAGCCTGCTTTCCCAGGCTATAGCCGTTAACAAACAGGTAGCTGAAAGTGCAAGTGTTCAGATGTATATTCACTTACCTATACTGTGATCATGAAGTTGAAAAGGCTCTTTCACAAGTACAAAATAGAAGGTTAGGCCTCTCTTCAGCTGAACAACATATTCTCCTCCCTTCAGCATCTTGTTCCCCATCAAACCACCAACATGCACAAAGACTTGTTCTCCACTGTGCTGTAAAACCCAACTCTTACCTTTTTTCTATCAATTCTCTGGTGCTATCTTGGGGTAAGAATACTTCTTATTCTTTATTTTCTCTAGTGAACAAATGCTTAAAAATGTCATAATTTTGTATGTTGGCAGTTGTGTCAGTTTGTGTAGGTAAAATTCCCCCTTCCCTGCTTCTACTTAAGCACACAGAATCTGGCATGTCTTGTCTATGTTATGGTATCTTAATTATATATCATCATAGAAGACATCTAAGAATTACAGCCCAGCTTTTGATTATTTGTTTCATCTAGCTTGTTTACTGTTTAACTCAGTTAATTTATTACCTTTATCATATACTAATGCTGTGGCATGATCAAATGTCACAGAATGGTTATAATGCTGTTGCAAGTTTAACCAGACTGAGAAAATACTGTTGATACAGGCATTGAAATTCTTCCAATCAAGTCTAAGAAATTTGAACTAATTTGACACTCTCTTTGGGGCAAAACAGCTTTAAAAAAGTCTTCTGTGTAAAAACTACTGGTTTGTATCTCTTATTGATATACTGAATTTACTCTTTAATTTACTGAATCTTCACACACTAGGTATTTATTTCCACATGGTCTAAAAGTCTTGGCTTTGTAAAAAGTCCCTGAAAGGTCAGCAAGGCTTCTGCATGACACACTCCTTGTAAAACCAGGGTTCTCAATTTGCTGATCCTAAAGATCCCTTTTTTCCCATGGTGAAAGAGGACCACAGGCATACACAAGAAACAAGTCCACTTCAAAGGACAGAGAGAAGAAAGCAAGAGCTTCTATCTTAAAATGGACTTTCCAAGAAAGTGTCCTGCTAAAGATGAGTTTTTAAAATAGGGGTTTTAATAGAAATATCAGTACTTCTGTGACTGTGCAGGCTATGTATCTCAGTTAATGTCTAGATTTATAGACAGAGCAGATATCTGTGCTCTTAGATATAGAATGAAACTAATGACAGAGAGGAATACAAGGATCTAGGAGTTATGCTTATATTATCATACACTGATGCTGCAGGCCTTCAGGCAGTTTTTTCTGACAGTTCTTTGCAAAGGACCATATAATGGGATGACAAGGACAGAAGTCAAAATCCTCACTTAAAGAGTGAATGTGGTAGAAAGAGAACAGAACTTTATTGTAAGGTATTCGGGCTTCTTTTTAAAAGAGAACACCTGTACAGAAAGGTTATATTTTTGCCTAACAAAAATGAAACCAGATTACTGGCTTGGAAGACTAATTACTATGTGTGCTTACTTAAACCAGGAGTGGGAAGAAACAGGTGCTGAGAAGCACTGAGGTTCTATTAAGACATCTGCTTGACATTCAAAGTTAGCAGCATTTTTTAGAATGGGTAACACCCAAGGATAGAAGCTGTAACAATTACAGATAGACTGAGGAATTCAAAAGTAACCCTCTAAAACTCATACAACAACTAAAGAACATGTGATGGAGATAAGATCATAGGGGGAAGGTTGTATAAAAATGATAATATCAAATAAAAGCACTAAATAAACACTGGTATGTAGAGAAAGATAAAATTCATGTAAATGTCCATGCACCATTACAGGAGGCCTAAAACCAAAAACCAATTTGCCAGGCATTGGAGAATCTATAATCTGTATTGCTGGAGCATGATGGAGTCACAAAACAATGGGACATTTTTTGTCACACACGTAGCCATATGGAGAGAACAGACTGTGATAGAACTGGTGTGGGAGTGACTTTGCACCTGGAAAAAATCCATAGGTAACATTAAGCCAAACTTTATGTATAGGAAAGATCATGTGGCAGATCTTGCCTCAATACAGACCTCTGCCTTCAGAACCACTGTGTGGAAGCCAGCCAGAGAAAGACTTAGGAGTAAGTCCTGACACCAATGAGCACATGAGTGGCTTTAGGATTTTACTGCCTTTACAGGGATCCTGAGGCTGCTGGCATAACCCTACCTGCTCTCTGACTTCTGAACCTGCAAGAGCAGCCCTTTTTGCAGTAGGAGAAGGCTCTCAGTTCTTCACAGCATCCTCCCTGCCTGAGCGCATCTGGCCAGGCACAGCCCTGCTGGCGTCCCCATGATGGGAGTGGAGCAGCTGTAGGTATGGAACCCTGGCAGGAGGTCCAATGCCAGGACAGTTTAGGACAGAGTGGGAAGAGACATCGAATTTTATGGGATTGGGAGAGCAAAGCCTATTCACAGAGATGCCAGAGGCAATGACACCTAAGTACCATAAAGAAAACAGCAGAAAGCAACTACAGTGTTTAATGGCAACAGTGACAACAATCATCATAAAGATGAAAGCACAGTCTGAGTTAGCACACAAGCTACTAAATTATTGATAATTTGAGCATACCTTTTTGGAATAGCTACTCTTAGAGAGAGAAAGTCGCTTTCTGATTTGATCCTAGCAGTTAAAATGTAAACTTTTCATCTCTCTGCACAGAAGGTGATATGTTAATTACTATACAGGAAACAGGAAACAAGACCTGCTAACTGAAATTAAACATTCCCATTACACGCTGGCACAAAAAAAACAATCGGAAGGGAAGCTGCCAGAATCTATAGGCTAAGTCATCCCTACCAGTAAGAAAGAGCTCTCAAATGAGGCAAAAGCTGTGGGAGAAGTTCCCTATTTAGAATTGTGTTCAGCTGGTGCTTCTGCTGTTTCTCTGACATTTCTGGCAAGGCTGGTAGATTTAACTCAGAGTTATTAATGTAAATAATTGTTTGAACTCACATTTAAATTAGATAGTACAGAAGGGAAGACATTAGCCCTAGTTTTTTGTCATCATGGTTTTGAAGGTTTTTAAAAGTAACATAGAAGAAGGAGCTGGTTTAAGGCAAATCTAAGAGAGCGTCTGTGTTTTCTTTACCCGTAACAAGAGCTATGTTATAGATTAAGTAATACATCCTTGCCTCTTCCCTAGTACTTCCTCTCCAGTCTACTTATTTTTGGAGTAAAGTCAACTAATTCAGTGAAATGAACAGGGAAACACCCTTGCCAGGGCTCTTGAACTTACCAGCAAAAAAAGATACTTCAAGAACTGGAAGGGTTTTGGGGAAAATACACAGTCAGTCTAAATGTTACAAAGATATACATCACCCTAGGAAAATTCCCAAAGGCAACAGAGATGAAAAAGCCTCAAATTTTGTGTTCAGACAGTAGTAAAAGTGCTGGTACACGGCAGACTACCTGCAGGGAGATGGTGGCTGTGTTGTAACCTGCTCCTCCAGAAGCTTCCCTGGGCCTATTAAGGGGTGTATAATTTACTCTGGATCACTGTGGTTATGAAGGATGGTGATGAATATGCGGAGACCATCAGAGAACTCAGGTTATGTGACCTTTATTAGATTTTCACTAACAAGTTAACATCCCCTTAGAATGAGAAAGGTGAAAAACACTGCACAGAGATATAGAAAGGCTGATGAGTCATTTCAGTGACATTATTACTGAAGCCTTTTCCAAACAAAAATGGCAAGTGTTCACACTGTCTCTGCTAGTTTGCTGAAACTCTCATCGTCATCAGCCACCATTTCCCCTGCAATTCTTACTGCTCTGTTATTTAGAAAAATGAAAAATAGTGCTACACAGCCATATTTTCCCTTCAGCTCCACTGGTGGAAAGACAGGCCATTTAGGCCACTGGTGAGGACTGAAGACATCTTATTAGAAAAGTCTTTTTTTTGGGACAGGGTCTAATTGTGTATATTCTGGATTACAGTTACAAAACATTGTTCCTCCACTCAAAGCTCCTAAGAGGTACATCTCAGAAAAAAAAATTAAAATAATCTATAGTGGCTTAATTTTGATTTTGCTGTCATTACTATTACAATAATGACATGAGGCCCCAGACAGCAATAAGACCTTTTGGAAACATATAGGAAAATGCACCACCTGCCATCAAAGACCTTATGGTCCCAGAATTACCCATAGGGCCCAAGTCTGCAATACAGAGATCCCTTTGAAATACTTGCACTTGAAGGAACCTTTAGCTAAATGGTACAACCAGTTTACACTCTCACAGCAATGAGTTTCTTCCTCTCTTGTGTGAACAACCTTTCTTACAGAAGCACTTTAATAGCAAGAGGTGTGTTCCTGACAGATAATGAAATACTGAAAATAAGTAAGGTGGAACCTCAAAGGGGATATTTAGGATTCTTCACTACAGATCCCTCCACAAGTGACACTAGCAGTACAGCAGTGTTGCATATCTTGTCACCTTTTTAGGACTTCTCTTTTTATAGGAGAGCCAGTGTTCGGAATCAGGAAAATGTTCTCTGGTGAAAAAAATCCCAACATGATGAATGCATTTTATATTTTGAAACCACACATTGTTTGATGGAGAAGATGTATTTAATGATGTTAAAGAAGGTAGAACTGCTGACTGACATAACATTTCAGGACTGATTTTTGAGCATATCTTTCAAATGGGGTCTGTTCTTTGTGTGCTGGTTTTGGGAAAGAGTGAAGGCTTTGCTGTACACAAATTCCCTGGGGCAAAGGGAAGGTTTAAAATCTCCCACACTTCACCCTGAAAGGTTGATGCTAGATAGCAATCTTGGCACTTAGGTTGTGTTTAGACAAATCCATTGTATCTTTCTCCAAAGGTGTACACCATTCTGAGGTATTACTTCCTGGGAAGCTGGGGGTGGTCACCCCAGAGTGCCGCAACCTTCCTAGAGAGTGTGTCCTGTAACGAACAACTCTGCCAGCTCTTCCTCATATGACAATTCCACAGAGGTGGGTTTTATTGTCCAGCAGCCCGTGTGAAGGGAAGGTCAGAGACAAAAACCCCCTACTGAGGGGCAGAAACAGGGGCCTTTTATGGGAAAAGCAGGGGGTGGGGTAGAAACCAACTAGCCAACTGGGTACAGGCTATATTACCATATAGAAACAACACATGCTGGGGGTGGTTCACTTTCTCACCATGACCCAGAGGAAGGTTGCCTATCTCTGGGGAAAGTCTTTGACCTCAGACCTCTGTCCTCCAAGGGAGTGCAGAGGGCTCCTGTGCCAAGGGCTCCCAGACCTCCACACTGAGCTGAACACAACAGAAGCCAGCAGCAATAAATTGAAAAACAACAGAGGAAAAAAATTATATTTCTTGATTTGGGCATACTAAATTCAACAAAGAGGTTTATTTGGGGAACATTGCTATTCTAGGCTCACTTTGTAAACAACAGAGAAGAACAGGCACTTCCAGGATGTGATTTGAATGAGGAATGGTCTCACTTTTCCTTCATCAATTTCCTTTCTGTCTCAACTATGTTTGCAGAAGGCTTTGAACAACTCTGCTCCTAACTAGGCAACTACGTTGCTAGTCTCAGCGGTTGTTCTCACTGGGCGTGAGAAAGTCAGGAAGTACGTTCACATGTTTTTGGTGCTTAGTACAAATTCAGGCAGAATTAAGCACTACAGTCTCTACAGTCTGTCAACCATGTCTACTTGACTGTGTGAGTGCCTGTATTACAAATTAACAGTAAAGAATACTTAAACAGCAGTGACAGCTGGGACCAAGCCTCAGGACTCTCTCATGCCTGCCCTCACCAATGGGCTGCAAAATCAAGCTCCCTCTTACCTATTCTTTCTGTGCTCCATAGCCTCACACAGTGAAGAGAATGAAGAACTTCTCTAGCTTGATGGGTAGGATAAACTCTGAGGAAAAAGGAATTGCAGTTCAAACCCCTTCAGTCTGAGAAAGGCTTAAAATCCATGTTTCCCACTTCTTGTAAGAGTGTTCAAACAATGAAGTTATTCTGAAGTGGTTGCTGCCTCTTCCTCCTCCATCATTAGCTGCTTGCTCTCAAGAGACGACTCAGTGCTCTGGATTTCAAGTGGATGAAGGTGATTGAGGTTCAACACTTGTTTAGATCAAAATGGAGAGGTTTCCCAGGTGATTGGAAGGTGGGAGTTTCAGTGACCTGCTCAGACAGTGGAGAGAGAAGTTCCTAGCTGCTTTGAATTATTTCAGAGGTGGCCACCTTTCCCCACCCATTGTATTTGGAATGGAGATGTCTACCTTAGATACTCTGCATCATCCTGCTAGGCCAGGGGCTGCCTGGAAGCATGGCAGCACCCAAGCTGAGCAGTTCCTGTTGGCAGTTCAAATACTGCCTTCATTTCATGACACAGTTCTTAGCCATTTCCTTTGAGCAGGAACCAGAGAAGTGGTGCTTCAGTGATAAATATCCCTCACCTTCCATGATCTACCTGAGTAGGCTGGAATACAGGAAAGGCTGCTTTAAGCAGTAGACCCCCGAAACATATTCAAGGTGACCAAAGGAATTTGTTTTAATTTCTCAAGATTTCCCTTCCATAATGAGTCAGTATATTTGCAATCATACTACTGAGCTCTCTGGGGAACTGAGAAATGTATTCAGCACACACATACAAGTAGAGAAAGTGTGTTCACTCCACTATAAATGGCTAGTTGCATTAAGTATAACATTTACATTTGCTTGTAGTTGTCTGAATTCAGAAGCAAATTTGATGTACTACACTCATACTAGTAGATCCTCTATTCTCCCCCCCACTTAATTGAACACTTTTTTTTGCTAGCTACTCTTCCCTTTTCAGTCCTCAGCATGCAAATTATGCCCACTTTCACTTATTTTCTGACTAATTTAGACCTAAAATTTATGCTGCTGTTCACGTCACTGCTGAAATTGGCTCAGAGCTTTCCAAGGGAGTTGCACTTGTTGACAGCAGGTATGAATATATTTCTTAGCTTTGAATGCCTTCATGTGAAAAAAAAAAATTGCAGAGCACTGTCAAAGCTGTGGCTGATACACTGCATAAATGTATAAAGTAAATAACCATACTTACCATGGTGAATTCTAGTCTTAGTCCCTAATAACCACCTTTTGCAGGTAGTAGTTGCTGAACTTTTATGTGGAAAATATAAGCCTGGTACCCTAGCATTTATGTACTAAAAAGCAAAGGCTGGTTATCAATATGCTTTCTAAATCACAAAATTCACTACATGGATAGGTGATTAAAAGATTACCAATTACTGCAACATGATGATGGGCTCCTCCACTGGGAACAATAAGGAAATCCCTCACGACAGCATGAGCCTGAGAAGTAAGTTCTATTCTAGACACTTTTCAGGCAGAAGGTGCTGAGCCTCCTGTCATATGATAGTGATTTGGATCTTTGCATTGTATATTGACTGGCCTGATATTGACCTTTGTCTGAACTGCAGCTGAACAGTTTCCAAAGCATCTGCCTACCAGAACAAAAGTAAACTGCAAAAGCATATTAGATACAAAGCACTGACCTCTCTAGACTGTTTTTTTTCCTTTTTTTGGTGTTTAAACATCAATTTGTAGCCTGAAAGGCAGCTTATGCAGGCTAACGAATTAACTGAACAAAATGTTAATGTTTTAGTCATAATATATAACCTTTTAGAGAAATTTTACTCTTTAAAAAATGTAGAGACTCTCTACTTTTCTAGCAAACAATGTAAGAAATTATTTCTGCTATCAAAGAAGCTGGCAAAGACCAAAATTCTTTACCACTGCACCTTTTTGGAATGAAACATTCAGTACTTTGAGAGGTAAAGACTGCAGATAAGAAATCAGTAAAAGCACCAGCCATGCACAGAGCACTTTTAGACACCCATGAAGAATACAGGTGGAATAAGGAGATGTAGCTACTGTCACTATTCTTTGAAAGCAAGTATTTACAGTAGCCCTGAAAGCATGTGATTCTCCCTGTTACTTCACATTCGACTTTATTAAACATTTAGCTTGGTCTCAGCACTGTACTTACTACATTTGAATTTCAAAAAATTAAATAAAAAAGGAAAATATTCACTGCAAATAGAAAAAGGGAAAAATTTTAGAGATAATCTAAATTCCCCATCAACTCCACTCTAGAGAACAGAACTTTTCAGTGAAATACCAAATACAACTTCCTGTGAAAACAGGACTGAAAAAAATCCAGCAATGAACAGGTTTCACTCAGTCACTGTTTTCCAACAGGATTTGACAGCCACCTTCTGAATGAACATCTAGAAGGCCCTGGACCACTCTACCAGGCAGCAGTAGCTATACTCATGGCAAATAGATATGAGTAGGCACATACACATGGGCTAATACCACAATTCTGTTAATTATTCTCTGTTAGGTAGGAAAGAAAGGCAGAAAAAAGTTATTCCATTGAAATGGCTGAAGGCATGGGGGCTGGTGCCAGAATCAGTCTTCAAATGCCTGTAGTATTCTCTTTCCCTGGGCCTTGTGCTGAGCTCATTTGGTTCCCGACTGCTCTTTTCATAATTAGGTTTTCCACAGAGTAGTCAGACAGCACAATGAATATACTGAATGTTGAGGTCAGAGCCAGGCTTAGAAAAGACCAAGGATCTTTGCACTTGCCACTGGGCAGAACAACTTCCCAAAGCCACAAATGATTGCCCCAGCTCCCAGAAAATAATGCAGTTTTCCAGCTTAAAAGGCTCTAAGGCCACTGAATAAACTGTTGTGGGTGGGATGCCAGATGGGATCCCTGGTGGGATGCCAGATGACCACCAAAGCTGCTCTATCACTCCCCTCCTAAGGTGGGAGCTAGGAGGGAAAGAAAATATAATGAAAGCCTTGTGGGTAGAGATAAGAGCAGGGGAAGATCATTCACATGTTACTGTCATGGGCAAAACAGTCTAGGCTTGGGGAAAAAAAAATATTAGCAATCAAATCAGAGTAGAATAATGAGAAATAAAAACAAATCTTAAACCACCTCCCCTCTTCTTCCTTCTTCCCAGGCTCAACTTAACTCCCAGTTTCTCTACATCATCCTCCCAGTGATGCAGGGGGATGGAGAATGGGGGCTGTGGTCAGTTCATCACACGCTGTCTCTGCTGCTCCTTTGTCCTCAAGAGGAGGACTCCTCACATGCTTCCCTGCTTAAGCATGGGGTCCCTCCCAGGGGAGTCAAGTTCTCCATGAACTTTTCCAACTCAGAGCCCTTCCAACAGGCTTCAGTTCTTCACAAACTGCTCCATTGTGGCTTCTTCCAAGGGATGCAGTTCTTCAGGAACAGCCTGCTCCAGCTTGGGTCCCTGTGTCACAGGTCCTGACAGCAAACCTGCTCCAGTGTGGGCTTCTCTCTCCCTGAATCCACATGTCTTGCGAGGAGCCTGCTTCAGTGTAGGCTTCCCATGGAGTCACAACCTCCTTTGGTCATCCAGCTGCTCTGGTGTGGGGTCCTCCAGGAGCTGCAGGTGGACATCTCTCCACTCCAGACCTCCATGGGCTTCAGGGTGACAGCCTGCCTCACCACAGTCTTCACCACAGGCAGCAGGGGAATTTCTTCAGCACCTAGACTCCCTCCTCCTGCTCCTTCTTCTTCACTGACCTTGGGGTCTGCAATACAGTTTGTCTCACATATTCTCCTTCAGTTGCATTTGCAGTAACTTTTGCCTCTTCTTAAATACATTATCATAGACGTGCTACAGCTGTCACTGATTGGCTCTGACTTGAGAGTATTCTGACATTGGCTCTATTGGACATAGGGGAAGCTTTTAGGAGCTTGTCACAAAAGCCACCCCTGTAGCCCCCCCAGTACTAAGACCTTGCCATGCAGACCCAATACTGGTCCTTAGGAAAAACAGTCTCTCCCACCCCTCAGGAAAAAACTCAGGTATTTGGCAACCTAAGCAGCTGTTTTTCACTTTTCTTGAAGAGTTAGAGTCAGAAAGAAGGCTAGGGTGGGGGAAGGGCAGGTGAGATGAAGTCAGAGCTAGTACTCAAGATCACTTAGTCTGCTAGGGACTGTGAGAGACAGAGGTCTCTATGCAGAGGATGTTGCTGTTGAGGAAGAAGCAGAGCACCCACAGAAGTGTACAGGTGGTAAACTGGGAAGAACATTCATGTCTGAAAGTGATGCCAACCCTAACCAAAGTGAATGACCTCTGGAGAGCTGAGAGCCTTGTGGGTTACACCCTCTAGCACAAATTTTTAGCAGAATGAGGAAAGCACAATGCAGCAAGGGAGTATCAAAATTTTCAAGTGTTTTTGAGAACAAACACTTATGCAAATTGTGCAGTGATGCCTTATCTTCTGCCCCCAAAACCTACCACAACAGAGGCCTTGTTAAACCCGAACTAACACATAAGCAGCCCATACAGGTACACACTAGTCCATCACATCAGCTGTGGGTACCAAGCCAAACACTAAGTAAATAACATTTGACACAGAGACTCAGCTCCCAAAGATCATTTGCCAAGGCTGGCCAATTTCCTTGCTCACTTTTTGCAGAAGGTGAGGACCCAAGGCATGACAAAGCAACAGACTGATAGTATGTGTATAACCTAAACTGACATAAAGTAATGAAAAAGGGCAGCAGTAGAAGCGGGTATGGGTCAACAAAACTTAGCTGCAAAAATCCAGCATTTTCTTTGTCCAAGTCTCTGACCTCCATGACACCAATGCATATAGCTGATGAAAAAAAGAGATGTGTCTCCATGTTCAGTTCATCATTATTAGGCTCTCATTAGTAAAAGCATGAGTAAGAACTTGCTGTGGAGTCTCATCACAAGTCTTCAAAAAAAAAATCCTCACTACAGCACCACAGATACTGATAGCTCACCTGCAGAAGTATGATACTTTGTCATATGACACAGAACACAAAATAACAAAATGAACACTGATCCATTAAACAGATTGTTCCTGACAGGGCACGACATTAGGGCAGAATCTTTTAAAGAGCAAATTCATGTAGTCATGTCTAATTAATTAGTCTGAAACAAGAGACTGACAAAACTTATGGTTGCAGCTAAGCAAAATTGTCAGTGAAATACACTACCAGAATTTATTGTTACTTGTTGTTCAGGTAAGATCAACAGCACCACTCCAGAGAGAACAAATCAGGGGTAATATCTAGGTAATTAGTAGTTAGGTCCACTGTGTCACACATATGCTCTGACCACACAAACACGACAGCAAGGACCACCCATTTACAATGTACCCGAACAAGGAAGCATCACAACAGGTACACGTAACCACAGAGGCAGTTAAATCCTGGATGGGCTTACTTACAACTGTGGACACTTCTTTCATAAATTTAAGAATATCCTCTGCCAATCCACTTGTTCTCAGGGGCCAGATTCAGCACATCTACTTCAAGACGGTTATTTAAGTATCAAAATGCCAGATTCTAGGAAGGTGGTTCAGGCCACATAAAGCTGTCAGCTGGGAGAGGTCGGCATCTTCAATGGTCAAGCGGTGTCCTTGTCTACAGGGTGAATTTACAGCTCACTGACAGAAAACACAAAACAGTGGACAGCACCTCCACCAATACATGGCCCTGAGCAGCAGCACTGGGGCCTGTTTTGGAGCTGCACGTATACAGAGGGAATAAATTCTACTGACAAACCTACGTCTGCTGTTTTCCTACTTGTACAGGATGCCTTCAGAAATGCCAAGGTACTAGGGAAAGATGTGGAAGGAATTCAGGCCATCTTGATCCAGATCCCTAATGTGCAGCCTTGAGTCAGGCACTTGACTTACGCCTTGATTTTGATGGAATCCAGGGACAGAAACAAAGAAAAGCCATAAACCAGTGAGGCTGGCAAGGGGTTACTTTCATCTTGCTTGGTGGAAGTGAGATGGAAACTGCACAAGTAATAGGAAGACACTCAGAGACAGCGGAGCAATGCATTGGCAAAGCTCCTGCTGGAGGTGTCTGAGGGAGCAAGAGATGGCAACAATTAAGGGAGCTGTGGCAGCAGGAGTAGGCAGAGGATTTGTCTTGATGATTTAGGAGACAAAGGAGATAGGAATGTATTTATAGAGGCAAGCTGGGTTGGAGAAGGTATTTTCAAAATAGAGGTTGCAAGAACAAGGTTACCGTGCTTGTGTCTCTGCCACTGAGTCATTGCGACAATTTCCCCATCTGTAAAACTGAGATAATAATACTTACCTATCTTACAGAGGGAGGGGAGTGTGTTGTGAGGATTAATTAGCTAAGGTTTGTACAGCACTTTGAACATGTAGAGAGCGATATAAGTGCTCGGTACTAAGATTATTATTAATATGGAAGAAATAAGCCAGGGTGGGGGTGGAGAGCGAGTGAGCAAGCTTTTAAAAGATAAGAGGAAGGAAGTAACAACAGGATGACAGAGAACAGGAAGGGATGGGATTAAGGGACATTTCTTAAATTAGAGGTAAACACAGGGAGACTTTACTGGAAGCTTAAATGAAGGAAGAAAGCATTAGGAGTGGAACTGTTAAAACTAGAGGCCTATGAGCTCTGATATTATTCTCCTCTCATTTTCTCTTGTTTTGTCAGCTTTACACCACACTGTGGGATTTTTGTTGTCTTCCCAGAAGTCTTTATCTGGAACACTGGCTGCAAGTAAAATAGTCTTTATCTGGAACACTGTAAGTGAAATAAACGTGAACTGTCAAACTCAAACTTTAGCTCTGGCACTACAACTCCCACCACACCAGTAAGTTGTGGGTCTGAAACCAGAACTTAAAAAAGAAGTAGTTTCCTATTTGCATATTTTATGTAACCGTATCTCCCTCCTCCCCTGTAAAACCACAAGAAAGAAAAATCAACCTCCCTCCCAGGGATACTGCCTAAAGATGGAAAACCCATGTATTTTTAGCTGGTCTACAAACCACAAAACTAAGGCCATTTCAATCTCCTTCTTTTAATGGGGCAAAGTAGATGAGGGTATTTTACTGGCCAAGGGATTGTGACAGGTTTTGTAAAACTGGGAATTTTAAATAGAGTGCATGTTGATTACAGATAGTACAATTCCAAGACACTCTGTATCCTGGTTCTCCAAGGCACCAAGCAACTGCAGTGGTAACTCTGACTTTGTTGTCTACGAATTTATTATGGAAAATTATATTTCCCCCTGCCAAACTCACAGCTTCTGTTTTGTGACAGACAACTTACAAAATAATCTAAATTGTTCTCAATTTTACCCAGAATAATGAGATAAAACAGTGGGGGCAACACTCTGTTCACCCAGGAGAGGAGATACAGTGCAAAACATTTTAACTAAGATAGGCAAAACAGACTTCAAAGTCAGTGCACTTGCAGAGCTTGTTTCAGCTCTATTTCAGCTAATAAAAGCAGCGCTATTGAAACAAACCACTATTCTTATAGACTAGTTTGTCCTCAACCCTTCTTTGGGGATCATGGATTGAAACTAGTGTGGTTCTTGATATATCTTTATATTCTCTTGGTAGTAACAGCACTTGAAGTGACCTTTTAGTTTATCATCAGGTTTATTACACTGTATAGCTGCCTCCACACATATGACCCTATTCATAAACATAAGGAGACACAATTTCATGGAAATAGCTCATTTTTCTGCTGTGCTCACATCCACAATAATAACCAGTGGTTCAGGATAGGGTAAGTGATTACTAATACAATGAATCTTCTTACCAAAGGAGCTGGCTTGAAGCAGAAAGTTTTTATAAAGCTAAGTATTTCTGATAAATTCTAAAAGCTCAAGAATAGCTTCCATTTGCAGTGACACCTGATGCTGGTAGCTGGTGCTAGTAGGTGAGGTGTCTGAAAGAGCCTGAGAACTCACCTTCTGACAGTGAAGATTCCTGAAGGCTCTCAAGCTGGTTATCTCTGATACAAAGGCTGTTCCCATTTGAAAATTTGGCCTTAATATAACATGAGAATGCATCAGAGCTTTAAGTGAAGCAAATACACATTTTCCCTTGAACTGTAACAAAATCAGTAAAGCAGAAAAAAGGGAGGCACTTTGTTGCCTGTGAAGTCGCCTGAGAATATTGTGAAAACACTTTTTACAGTTGTACTATCAGAGTTACGTGGGCATTTACTCTAGTTTATTTAGGATGTTTACAATAGAACTTCATGGCTTTCCCTCTTGGGTCCAGGTTTTTAACAGTTGTCTTCAACAGTAAATTATGTATTTCAAATTAAGTATGCTTTTAGCAAGGTCATACTCTGTCTTTGTATCACTAGTAGAACAAAATACTCACCATATTTAAACATGAAAGAAAACAAAATGTCCAACAGCAACAAGGGGATGAGGGTGCTCCAGCTGTACAGCATAAATGACTGCAGAGATTCACTGTAGTTTTCATACACTCCTACAAAGGTGTCCTCATCCAATAATTCCAATCAGAGCCTACCACTACCTAAATCAAACTAGCTGATTTGGATAACTACATAAATATTGCCGATTTCTTAGCCAGTGGTTTGCATGAGAGACAGCTTACCCCTTCATGTGTGAGTCTGTATTGCTGCCCAGTAGAGGAGAGCAGTAGATCTCTGTGTAGCTAAAAGAGTTGCAATGTGGTGCCCTCCTATTCCTTCCCTTCCATTGCTTTTGGCTGAGAAAGATGTTCATGCAATGTTCCTTACACAGGTCATTAAGATGTTTTTCCAAGGAACTGCCAGTCTGGCTATCTAAGCATTGTTTCAGACTTCAGACCCCTATTCTTACCTTACACCTTCATTTTGGTGTGGCACACTCCTTACTCTCTTACTTTGATGGGCCTAATGCCTGAAGAGCAATTAGCAGCCATACTAATTTTTGCAAGGGGGACTTGCTGTTATTATTAATGCTGTCAGGTCCATTAATCTCAGGGGTTTATAATGTCTGCATAGCATTGCAATGACAAAATGGAATCATGTTTTTGGGCATTTTAAAATCTGCACAATGCTTCAAAGAGATTGTCATGCCTAGGGGAGAATTCATAGCTCTTACAACCACTAATGTTTTAAAAAGCAATACATTTTTAAAAAGAAGCTAGGTATTCATGAACGTAATCCTGAACAAGAACTCTTGGTGAGACTTTGCAATTAAAAATTTGAGGGTTTGTCCATGTGAGGAAATTAACTATGGCCATAAAATGATAATGCTGCAGCAGCTACTGCTTGTGTAACTCTCTGTGTTCCTGCACAGACACTATTCTGGAATAATAGACCAGGGTTGGTTTTTTTTTTTTGGTTGGCTGGTTGGGTTTTTTGTTTGTTTGTTTGTGTTTTTTTGTTTTGTTTTGGTTTTTTTTTTTTGTTTTTTTGGTAGACCTTATATTGCTTTGGAACTAATATAAATTCTTCCTGCCTCATAATCACTCGGCCCCCCTACTACTGACATCAGCTTTCCATTTTCTCTTTTGTGCAAATGCCCCTTCACCAAATTACACTTTTGCAGCATAACCAATGACTAGAGAAAATGTCTGCAACTATTAACTATAGGCAAAAAAACAAAAAGAAAAAACCCAAATCAACAAAGAATGTGACATGGTAAGGGAGTGTGTGCAAAAGAGGGACAGAAGGCCAGAGCCAAGGCTACCACATTTTATGTACAGTACTAAGGGGAATGGTTGAGGTGATCTCTGACTGGGAAGAGAAATTGCTGTACTCCATCAGAGGACATGAAATTCCTTCCCTTACTTTTCTGGGATTTGCCAGCTTATTGTGTGTAGTACTGGCAGATGAGCCCTAAAAAAGTTTGTTGCAGTGATTTAAAAGAGAAGCAATACATGGTTTAGGGAAAAAGCTGAGGCAGTTAAACACAGCACCTTCAGTGAGTGAATTTCAATTAGCTTTCAACTTAGTATCGCAGGAAACTTTGAGAAAAAATGAATTGAAGTATTTACAGTGCATATAAATCACAATAAAAATGGGAACACTTTTTCAGTTATCTACTTGATGAATAGTAAGGAGGAGCAATATTAAGCTGGAAGCTTAAAAATTTAATATGGAATAATGCAGAAGCAGGGTTGGTTCAACCGGGGATCTGATATTGTAATAGCCAAACAAAAATGGAACTTGAGTGGTTTATACATGTTATCAGAACTCTTCAGGTGAATGGAGGTTTCAGTAAGAGGATATACTTTTTATGTAAACTGTATAGTCTTCTGATAAATGTTTAATATTAAACTTATCTAAAATTCTAATAAAATAAAACATACAAGGACAACATTTACACGAAGTGGTTCCAGTTGCTTTTACCATGGCTCTTAGAAACAGTTTATATTGTGTTTGCTATCACAGAACCCTGTTTAATAAAAAAATGGGAGTTGGAGTCACATAAATAAAAAAATGGGAGTCTCTGTTACATAAATAAAAGATTCTCACTCACCAGATGAAACTGGTCACAATACATTGTGCAGACTGGTCCAGCAGTGCACACCACACCATGGGCTCCATCCTACAGACACAGCTTTAACAGAGGTTTTACCATTTTGAAGTCTGTAGTCCCAAATTTTGTATGCTTGCCAGGAATGGGATAAAAATGAAAACTAAACATAATAGCTACAGAAGATGTCCACAAATATTCATATTATAAGTGACTTTTCTTTTTATATGTTTCTAGGCTTATGTACTTTTTCTTCTAAAAATGCCCAAATAATCAAGTTTATTGGTAAGAATATAATTAAATAAATAAAATATAATTAAATATGTATTGCAAAGTATTCCCTAGAATAAGTTCTTAGCAAGAAGTTCACCTTTTCCTAAGTCCTTCCCTCTTCCTATCAGGGGACAGAAACACAGCATGTGAACCATGTATCTTAACACAAGAATTTGAATTTTGAATCAGAAGAGGGTCTGAGCCAAACTCCAAAGAATAAAAGGTCTAGTCACACTTCCCATGTTACAATCTCCCTCTCCTACTCTGGAGAAAACAAGCAGGACTGAAGCTGGTAGTGAAGGGACTTGCCAGATTGATAGAAAAGCAAGGAATAAGAGTCCCAAATCCCCACTCAAGCACCATCTGCAGTGAGTTGCATTTCCTGCTCACTCTTATAGACTTTGTTCAGCTTAGAGAAGACCTGTGACTGAATTCTCTTAGTTAACTGATGTCAAATAATTCCCAACTAGGAATGTATGACCAATGTGAAAACATGAGAAAATCTGAAATGGGTCAAAGCAGTCAGTTAAGGACAACATTAAGAATTCACATACTTGTGCTGATTTTGCATGCTGCTGCTACAAATCCCAAAAAGTCACAGTTACACTATCCTACCACAGCTAAAGGAGTTTATTTGTCTAAATATGTTTTCAGGAAGGTGTCTCTCTCACTTAGATGCTGGCAGCATCAGTGCTCAAGCCAGCCTGTGCAAAAAATGGTCTCCATTGCTGGGAACTTCAGAAATACTCCAGCATTTTAGCTTTTGTTACCACTTCACCCTTAGGAATGTAGTGCATTGCTATGTACTAGTTAGTCTGTATATTACCCTCGGCTAGTGTAGAAACAACCAGGATTTTTTTTTTTTGTTACAAAATTCCAATTGACCATATATTTACAAAGGATAATGAAGACCCTTGGAGACAGAATAAAATCAGGTTTAATGCAGTTATCCCAATGCTGAGTAAATGATCTTTTCCTCTCTGTCTTTATTTCTCTGACAAGCTGTTCACACTTAATTTGTGCAGAGCACCATTTAGTCTTAATGTGCACTCCATCTTCCCAGATTAGTTTAGTCAAATAGCCACCTCATCACCTACATCCAAACAACCGTTTTACAACAAAAGATACCTTATGGCCAGTCAGCAGAGAAATCCTTAGTGTATGGTGGAAAAGAGGTGCTGAAGCTGCTTCAAAAGGAATGAATTAGCAGATAGTATGTTGGCAAGGCGACCCAAAGCCACAAGCAGCAAAATGCATGAGAACATGAGAACCTACTGGGTTGTAGTCCAGTATTTTGCCTCAATGGCAAAAGGAGATGTCATTCATGGACAGCATGTGAACCTAGTCATTTTTTGCAGTCAATTTCTTTTATATTCCCTTAGCACACAAATAATTACACCAGGGATTTCAGAGGGCACCGCCCTGTCTACTCCTAATGACTTTAACAGACTTGTTGTCCATGAATTTTTCTGACTCCCGTTTTGAAGACCCTCTGAGGGTCTGCATCTGCAATCTCTTGTGGTAGCAAGCTCTGGAAATTCACTATAGAGTGGGTAAAATGATTGGCTGCTTCTTTGCTTTAACTCAGTTTCCTACTATTTTCACTGAGTAGCCTCTACTTCATATAATGTGGAACTTGGTGAACAGCAGTTCTGCATTATCTTTGTGCCAGAACTTCACTGATCTGCCACCTTCCCCGCCTTCTTCTCCAAAGAGAAGAGAGATATGACTTCAATTTATTACACAACTCTTGATTAGTCATAAGATCAAAACCACCTGTGTTGTATTTTATTTTAGTAGAGTATTTTGAACTTGTAATACAATGTTCTCATAATCTTTGAGAAGCTTTAGTTAAAAAAAACCACACACATCAATATTAATGTTCATATTTCTCTCCAAAGGGAAGCAAAAGGGAGAACAGAATGATCAAACATTTCTAGCTGTTATTAAATGTGTTCATAGAAATAATATAGTTTATGTTGTGGGATTTGAGACTAGGTAAGCAATCATGAAATTAAGGACTGTACTGTAACGTGTATGGAGGGTAAGAAAAAACTTAAATTGTGAGGCCATGTGGAGCCCTTCTCAGAATCAGCACCTCAGAATTAGAAAAGACAGTGGGGATTAAGATACAACTGAGAATGAAAGGCCTGATTGCTCTCTCACATCTGGGAGCCTGGATGTCTCTTTCTCTAGGAAAAAATCCTTCACTATATCATTTCCAGACTTTAAGCATCAAGTATAATTTAAGAATCATCATAATATTGCTGTAAAATAACTTCTTGGTGTGACTTTTCTTTCAACATGTATCCTAAAATACAGAAAAATTCTAACAGACTTCATGAAGATACACCTTCCTATGTATCATTATACCATCTGCTGAAGGTACCTCCTTTCCTTTAACCTTAAAAACCTACTTTCATAATCCTCAAATCAAACACAGCAAGGTATCTCACCTCATTTTCTCTCTTTTATCTCTGCTGTTGTGGTATATTTTCATAGAAATACTTAAACTGTGATCACTAGTGACACAAACACCTTGAGTGCCGTGTCCTGTGAAGTCTGGGGACCAAGGTCAGGTCACTGCCTATTTCAATATCCATGTCTCCACACATGCACCTGAATAAATCAGGCACACATGTACAGCATTTATTTCAGTCCTTTCCTTGCTCATCTCAAAACAGTTGTTTAGTAATGTCTACTTGCAGGCTGAAATGTTTAAGCCTTATGTTTGACTGAGTACTGGAAAGCAGAAAGAACCTTCCAGTTCCAGTTCCAGGGACCTGCCAGGCTCCTCTTTTCCAGCCTTTGCTGACCCCTGAAGCCCAGATAAACAGAACCAGCTGAACTTGGCTGCTTCTTTGCCCTCAGTGTCAAAGGAATAATCACACCATAATTGCTTAATCTGCCTTTGGCTCCTCTTGTGTCTTGCTCCCCTTCCCATGCTCTGCTTTGCAGTGCAATTCCTTGGCTTTCTGACTGTTGCCTCTATCTCCCTCTTGGTTAGCCCTTCAACTTGGTACAACTGTATTGAGTTTCCTGTCCTTTGGCTTAGCTTCTGATTCCAGGTCTTGCCTAGATGCTTGCCTTGTATATCTTTACTCTTCCATTGCCTGACTTTGACTCACCTTGCTCTGATAGGGCTCTACATCCAACTCTAGCCAGATCCTGGCTAAGGTATTGATTACCTGTTAAAGTCCCCAGAGAAGATGAATTTTGTTCTTACTTTTATTCTTTCTTTTTGCTACATTAGGAATATAACTCTATGTTTTCAAACTGAGATAGGAATGATCTATTTATTTGCAGAAATATCATTGCATATTCAGCTCTCAAATATGGAGTGACAAACATGTGCCCAGCCATTAACCTGTGACCCTTGCTTGTCAGAAATTGTCTGGCCAGCAGAGCTCAGCATCAAACACCTTGACACCAGAAAGGTATTAGCATTAGTTCAAGTGAAGACCTGTATTAATATGTCACTTCACAGGACTTAACCAGGAATGGATGCACTGATGACTTTTTACCCTCACAGAGAACTGACTTAAAGAATTCCCAAATAATGGAACAATTTTTTGATCACATGTTCACAAATGCTTGTTCCAAATCTTTGAGAAAACTGTTAGTATGTGAAGCAGGGATACACTCATGAATGTTTTTTGCTTTGAGGCAGTAAGAAGAAACAAGCTCACAAGATAATATTCTACCTTTCTCTCTGCCCTGGAGACACCAGTGGTTTCATTAGTGGCAGTCAAGAGAAATGTTACACCTACTATTTATGAGCATACAGTTTATCCTTGTGTATAGCCTAGATGCCATCCAGGAACATACTTAAGCAACCACTTGAGTGCTTTCCTGACAAGGTGTATTTCCAACCAGGGCCTCTGGGCACATTCTTGCCAGGCCAAGAATGAACACTATTATCACCTGAAATGGTCACTTTACTTCTTAATTTTCACATTGTAGTTTTCTGCAGAACCCAATCCCCATTAAGCTACGTATTTTCTATGTGTGGCTTAACAGTGACCTGTTTTTTAAACAGCAAAGCTCTGTCCTCTTGGTTTTTTCTTCTTCAAAGAAGGAAAATAACCTTTTTGCTTTTTCTTAACTAAAAAGGTTCTAAAATCTGGTTTTGTACAAGGTCAGGGAAAAAGGGAAATGAAGAGACATGTCTATCTTCTTCAAATATAAGTTTTGCTACAAATTTAACTTGGTGATTACTGACACCCAGAAAAAGAGCTCCCCAATCATATAAACATATCATGTATATCCCTGATTGTAATTTTTTTTTGGCAGGTTGACTGACATTTGTCAGACACGACAGGATCACTGTCATTTAAGGCAGTATCAGGACCTGTTTCTGCTAATGCCACGCTCCTCTCAGAACAGAGCTCTGGTGATACACTGCCTGACTAGACTAACAAATAAGCCTTACTCTTACAGGGAAGAGTTTCTATAAAGAAAAGTGCTAGAAAGACCTACCAAACTGCTAGCAGACCATTCTTTCCTCCTCATCTCTGGACTTCATTCTTTCACTGCTAACTAATATTTAACTCTTTTTTGTATGTTTTTGGTCTTACTTCTTGGTTCCCTTTCCCTTCTCTCCCATTCTAGTATCAGTGATTACTTAAGGCCTTCTCTCTTGCCAGGTATTCATGTATGACATCTATGGCTTGCACTGATAGAATACGTGCACACAGCAACACTATTTGAACAGATGTAAGACATCTACCTTTCAGCAGCAAAGGTTAACCTTCCTTCCTTCCTTCCTTCCTTCCTTCCTTCCTTCCTTCCT
>NW_024580667.1:22062567-22102104 GCF_017639235.1 Corvus kubaryi | reverse complement strand
CTGCCTTCCTGCCTGCCTGCCTGCCTTCCTGCCTGCCTTCCTGCCTTCCTGCCTGCCTTCCTGCCTGCCTTCCTTCCTGCCTTCCTGCCTGCCTTCCTTCCTGCCTGCCTGCCTGCCTGCCTGCCTTCCTGCCTGCCTTCCTGCCTTCCTGCCTTCCTGCCTGCCTTCCTGCCTTCCTGCCTTCCTTCCTGCCTTCCTGCCTTCCTGCCTTCCTTCCTGCCTCCCTCCCTCCCTCCCTCCCATGTTTTTCTCACCCAGGAGAGCAGATGACCTTGGAACCTGGATTCACAGGTAAGAACTTCAGTTAGCGTGCCACCCTTCCTCTTTGCACATTGCTTACAAACTGCTCAGAGACAAAGCCTGTCATCCCCCTGCTCACTCCAAAACTGATCAGTCATCAGTCACAACTTAATTGACCAGGTGGAAAACACAACCTGGAACAGGAAAGTAGATGAAGGAACTTCTCTGACTCAATGATGGCCTGTCTCAGCTGTAATCAACAAATTCTTCCCAGTTGTGCATCCCTCTGTGGGACTCCCAACATAAGAAAGACGTGGGCCCGTTAGAATGGGCCCAGAGGAGGGCTGTGAAAATGATCGCAGGGCTGGAGCACCTCTCCAAGAAGACAAGCTAAGAAACTTGGCATTGATCAGCCTGGAGAACAGAAGGCTCTGGGACACATCATTGTGGCCCTTCAAGATATTAGAGGCTTATAAGAAAGATGGAGAGAGACTTTTTACCAAAGTCTAAAGTGATAGGACAAAATAAAAATGTCTTAACTGAAAGAGGGTAGACATAGGTTGGATGTAAAGTAAAAATTGTTTACATTGTTTACCATGAGTGTGGTGAGGCACTGGCACAGGTTGCCCAGAGAAGCTGTGGATGTCCATCCCTGGGAGTGTTCAAGGCCAGGTTGGATGAGGCTTTGAGCAACCTGGTCTGGTGAAAGATGTCCCTGCCCATGGCAGAGCGGTTGGACTTCCAACCCAAATCCTTCCAGTATCCTGTGATTCTTGTGGTACAAGCAGGGAAGCATTCACACAGGGTTGAATGTCGGTCAGTGTCCCCACACGCAAGCGACAGTCAGACCTTGTGATGCTTGAGTACGCTGAGAAATTTTCCTCACTTCAGCCACCCCACAGAATTTGGAGGAAGGGTATAGGGGTCATCAACTAATTATCTCTAAAATGATCAATAATAGACTTCTCAGCTTATGATGTGATATCAAATGTGAAAAGATAAGCAGAATAAAAAGGCATAGATTTTAATTTGCTTTGTTGTATATGGACCTTTTCTACTTTCACTGAATTTAGAAGAAACATTTCAGAAATGAAACCACCTAACTGGACAACAAACTTTGCTACTGTGGTTTCCTATGCATACAGATGGTGAGGTTTTGGCAAAGGCAGAAGCCAAACCAAACTCCAGCACTTGAATCCCACTGTTTTTTAGAACTTGGAGGTTTCATGCTTAGAAAAAATAGCCAATTTCTGAATAAAAGGAACTGGAAAGGGGGAATGACTTGATTTTGTTTTTCTTTCCTGAGATAATGAGTATTTTACCAAACATGGGAAAGTACTAATCTTCTACTTTTTGTAATTCATGGAAAGCAACCTGAAAACTCACCAAAGACTGGAGAATTACAACGTCTTCTATCCATCCAACTCTGTTTTTCACTATATTACCATTTTTTTCCATCTTTCTCTCCAATCTGAAAAGAAGGGACTGGTGCTAAGCCTCCTCTGTTCTCCAGTCCTCAATTTAATTTTGTGATATGAACACCTAAAGGTCAAAATGCAGAAGTCTGTCCTCAGTTCTTACGCAGGCATAACTGTTGTTAACTTTTGATAAACCTGACTCATTTTTGTAACATTTTATGTATTTTCTTCTAAAATATTTTAAATGGTTTCCTCCATGTAGGATATACAGGACATGGGTATTTACCCACTTACATGGGTGATGTTGAAATGTAGTGCTGTTTGAGGTGGTATGAACAAAGCCATTGCACTGATGGTTTTGTCAAGCATGAATAATGTATCCAATCCAACTTCATTTTGATAATATCACTATACTAAACCATGATATATAATTTTAATATATTCTAAGTATTTTTTAGCTATATGTGGTGTAGAGTTGAACAAAAAACCCTACCCCTAAATGACATACTGACATTACCGAGGCTGGTTTCTGTGAAAATAGTACTTACAAAATATAGTATAGTAGTCACTATACATTCATTCCCTCTCCCATCACTTAATTACATCACTCTTTAAGACAGACATATAACGTAATTAGAGATTTGAATAGTTCACAGCCAGATCACTTAAAGTAACATTGTTAATGGGCTTTAGAAGTTCTCCCTTTAATATTGCCAGTGTTATAACTTCTAATTACCTTAATAATTAGGGCTGTGTCATTCAAGATTGAGGTAACAGTTCCTACCACTAATGGGTATTAGAGGTCTCTCACAAGGCATGTTTTGATGTTCTCACCGAGTTGCTTAGGGCAGGCAAGAGCTATTTGTCCTTAGAAACATAGTGGTTGCTACGTGGTGGCCTGGGCAGAGGCATCCGTACTAACCACTTTAATACTGCCACCACCACTGCTGTTTTCACTGAGGAGTGACTGTATTAAATGCACTCACCATGCACTGCCCTTGAAATGCAAATGTGGCACCTATGGATGAAATCTGTTGAACTCTAATTGCTATTGTTATTATTGCTACAAATAACAGCATAAAATTGAATGTCAAACCTGACTGAAATTCAAAGAAATCCATAGATAATTCTTCCCCATTCCCAGCCCTACAAATTAGCAATGGTTATGATTTGCAAAGTTTAAGATGACACATTTGCTTCATTGTGCATGAGTAATTCAGACGAGTAACTACAACTAGGTTAAAATCTAAAGGAAAGCAACTGGGATTTGCAGCTATTTTGCCAAGATATAAGGCTAGAATCACCTTTTCAAGTACGTATTTTCTAAAGATTTGTGGCATAAACTGAAACCAAGTCTTCTATGAAGAATAAGAGTCAAAGGTTCCTCTGTATTTGTCTGAAACTAGTGCAGAGATAAAAGCCTGTTTGTTGGCCATGATGCATTTTGAGGCATTTTGATACCTCAAATTCACCAAGATTTATGTAACTGGAGACCAAAAAAAGGTTTGGAGAACTATTAAACACAGGTAGATAGGAAAAATAGGCAACTTCACTGGACAGACATCACCAAACTGGTTTCAATAATCTAGGTTGCCCCTGAGGACTGGGGACAGAATTACTTCTCTTATTTACTTTGGTTTTTGTAGCTTTATTATACTGCATGATATGACTGTGATGGAAAATATTAAATCCCCAGGGATTGGAGGAGCGTTTACTTCTTAGATTTATTTGTTTTCCAGATACAGATTCAACTGATTTCTTGACTCAGGTTAAATTACACTGAACAGGTAAAAGGGCAACTCTGTGATGCAGAGAAGAATGCCCTGGGGATAAAATAAAAGATTGATTTATCCCAGTCCCACTAAAAACACCCAGGAACTTAACATTTATTAGACTGGACATGAAGGACATACTCATATAGATAAGATACACATGGTAAATTAGCCCTTTAGGGTACAACATTGAAATCAATACACTACACAGACACCACAAAGACGCTCTCATTCCTCTTCATCTAAATTAAAATCTAGGTAAAAAATAGAAAAAAAAAAAAAAAAAAAAAGAAAACAAATCCCAAACTCATGTATCTACTTGAGCAACAGGTGTGAAAATTTCCCTCCCTCATCAGGTAAATATATAATGTGCTCATGGTTGAATCAGATTTAATTTATACAGACTTCTGATATTAGTTTGGCAAGTATCTTTGCTTCTTTGTGTCCCTTTTCAGTGAAAACAAAGAAATTATAAGAGTACTACCACAGTCTCCTTTGACCTGAAATAGTATTAGATACACTCCTTCAGATACAAATACAATCTCATCAAGGAAAGAATTCCAGTTAAGAGTGATCACATTTCCTGTTGACTACAAGATATAATTCCAGGATTAAAAAATCCCTATATTAAAGTAATCTTAAAGATTTTTAGATCAGCAAGTCATACACATATCTATGTGTTCATATACAGTGTATGTGCATACGTACTTATGTATATGCATACAACTCACACAAATTATAGTGACACTAGTGCCAAACATTTTGCTCACACATTCCTAAAAGTTTTCAGAAATCTTTACTAGCCATTTGGCTACAAATCTATTCCATTAAATTTCAGAGCAGTCACGACAGAAATTCTACTGCTATACTCTTAACTACAAGACAAAAGGTATTAGATCTTAGACCACATGAAACTATGCCAAGATCATTTCAGGAGTCCAAAGCTACTTGTAATGCAACACAAACAAGTAATTCCAACTACTCTATGAAATATTTACAAAGATGTCAATCTTAGATGAACAAGCTGAACAAAATGTACCTGTACAAATACTGTCATAGAGGAACTGAAAAATGTTTTCCTCAAAAAGAATAGAAGCTCAAACTGATTTTCAACTTAAAAAAAAAAATTATTTTGTGTTTTGGGTAAAGGCTCATGGTTGACCCGGACTGGTTAATCCAATTTTTGATTTTGTATCATATGGATGGAAAGTAATTGCGGTATATTATACACATTCTTAAAATTACCTCCAAATAAAGGACAAGTAAAGGCAAGGAAAAGGAATATGATGAAAGAGAGTCAAATCCATGCCATCTATGCTGCCTAAGTCTTAATTTAAGTGATCATAGGGGCAGGCCTTATTACATCTCAATCAGGATGCCTCCATCTGAATCATCATCTAGGTTTTCTTTATATTCATTAGAGTGGAACAGGTACTTCTAAGGGCACAATTTAACTCACCCTTGGTGTGTAGCCCAGAGAGGTTATGGAGCTTGTTACATGCTTGGAGATAGTCAAAACTTGACTGGATGTTTCAAACCATTTGGACAGCTCACGTGCTACAGATGTGCCTATCTCCCCCCACTGGCAGTACAAAGAACCTGTGCTTACCAGCCCTGCCCTGTAGATTTCTCACTGATGAGGAGAGTTCCTGATGCTGCCCCTCTGCTGGGCCTCAAACACCTCCTGCGAGGTGACACTGCAAAGTCAAGCACTGCCTGTGTTTCAGGACCACAAAGTTCCCTAGACATACAGAGAAGCTTTCAAGGTCCGGAAATGGTTCACATAGCTCTTAACTGTCCTCTTAAATGATTCTGGAGCAAGAATGGTTACGTCAAAAACCTGACAAAGTCTGAAGAAGGTGTTTTCAGAGTAGACAGTGCACAGTAGAACTGCTGAAGCCAGCGCAAAACCTAAGAGTCTGGATCATTTTAATTACAAAAGGACAAGAATGGTGACTTTTTCATGCTGCTTACTTGGCGAAGGCCCTTACTCTATTTTGCCCTAGCTCATGTGTACCTCCGAAGGTGTTTGGGTAGCCTGTATCCCAACTAGATGGCAGTATATAATGAATGAGATGCCTTTGTCTAGTATATCCTATGGGCATGCGTTAGGCTTTTTCTTTCCAAGGTGTGTGAAACTGTCTCACCCTGTGGATACTCAACACAAAAAAAAAGGGCAGTGTCTCACCTGTGCATGCACAGGCTTTGTCTAGCTGTTGGAATGTGTGCTCACACTGTACTATACAGTTCTAGCGCCCTCAAATCATCCAAATTGAGGCCTGGCCAGATTATTCAGTGGTATACAATCAGCTGCATGCCTGTCCTTCCTTCTAGTGAAAACCAGAAAATTATGGAGATGAGCTACTGGTATGAGCTAAGACAAATCTTTGTCAATACCAGTTTAAAAAAACCAACTGTAGCATTAGTGTCAATGTCACACTTTGCCCTCTGAGATCAACATGTGACTTCACATGAAACGTGACACCTTCTCACCTACCCCTAGAAGTGAGATACAGCCAGAAGGTGCATCCAGATGTAGAAACAGAGAAATACCTCCGAGTGTCAAATACAGGCTGGGCAAAACTGCTTTTTCCACCTATTCATGCCTCAATCAACAAGGTTCCTCTGCAGCTTATTCTTAACCCCGACATACTAATCTCCTCTACCTTTCCAGGTAAGGAAATTAAGAACACAAACATAAGATAGTTTGCCCCATATTTCAAGAGGATATAAAGTTCATATTTTCTATCAGATCTAGTCAAAAGTTCACTGAATAGAACATCTTTCAAGTACTAAAATGTTTTACATACATTACATATGCAATCCATAACTGAAAACCTTTTACATACATGGAGGATAAACACTTAAAAAATTCCATCAGTGTTTTCCTGGAAAAAGCAGTATTGGTTAAGATCTTCCCACTAGATAAAATGAGGATATCTGAAACTGCCAATTCTATTGATCATAGTTGAGCTAAGGAAGGTATATTCAAACACATCTTTCTAAAAAAGCCCAGTAACTTTCCTGTCAATGTCACACTGTCACTAGAGAGTAAAAGGAGAAAAAACCAACCTCACTCCAAACTCTACTGTGATATTTCCCAACTTCCAAAAAGGCACAAGCTATATGTCCTTCTGATATTAATATATCCAGACTACCAGTTTTAATAGTGCTTAAGGTGAAACTACTTTATTCTATTGTCCTCATGCATAAAAAAATCATCACTGGAGTTACTAGAAGGCTGAACATCTGCATGGTTATGGAGAAAGCAGTGATGATTAAGATAAAACCATCCCCTTACTGATCTCAGGCTGCTCTTTCAGATTAAAAGAGTAAAATTAAATAATATCATAACATTAAAAACCTCAGAGTTTGCTGAGGGTGAGGGAGTTCATGACAGGCGCAAACACTAATAACTACATCTATCCAACATTCTTCACTGACAAATCATTATACTACAGGCACATGCACATAGATTTGAACATACCTCTATTTGCTGTGGATTTCTATTTTTCTACTTATTTTGCTCTTTTTGAACATAAGCATATTACTCTATCAAAAAAATGTCAACATCTTGAAGAATATTGGAGAAGTGAATAATGTATACACAGGCTTGTGTGTTATGTGAAAATGTCGTATGAGTCAACTGCAATTCCACAGGTCTGTTTCCTTGCACAGAATTTCAGCAGCTCATGCTAAATAAAGCCCCGTTTCTGCCCTTCTCTATCATATGATTTAGCAGGTGCACTTTTGAAAAAATGAGTAATTGCATTTGAGTCAACCTGCATGCACTGAAGTTAAGCACCGCTTAAGTGTTTGCAGGATTAGGGTTTAAGCTTCCAATTATCCCTATTGCAGCTGTGTGACATATACCCCAATGAATGCATTTCTCATCAGTTTTAATTCACGTTTTCTCTTTCTGGGGACTGAAAATGGCAAACATGAGTAGAGGCTGAGTGGTGTTGTTTCTGTTAGGCCAACACACCTAATAAAACATAATATTTACTCTCATTATTATCATCAATAATTGACTTAAAGATTGATATGACCCAGTGATCATGCTACACATGCTATCTCACTTTAAGAAATAGCCTGAAGTTTTAAATTCAATATTGAGTAACTTCATAAAAAATATATATAAACATGTATATAAAATAGAAATAAAATATTTATGTGTGTGTAGTGGGTTCAACATGTCACTAGAATGAAACCAGCAATTGTTAGAGAGGTTTTGTGGTTGGTGTCATTCAGAAGGTCACAGTACCCTGATCCTAATAATACTTAAAAAAATGTTCAGACTACATTTGTTTACCACTAGACCTCGCTGTGGTCTTATGTATAAATCATATGCAAAGCAGGGAAAAAGAGGTATCATACTGTAATTTTTGTCAGATACTCAGATAATTAATTAAATCAGGACCTTGTCCATATCAACTTGAAAAGTGCACAAATTCCTGGCACTGCATTACTAGTTGAAATTTAGTCACATGTAAGTAAGTTGAATTTATTGCCTGATGGCAGTGAAACCAGCAGTATGTCCTAAGAGACATCAGTCAACTCTTAGAAATCACTAATACTCAGCATTCCTGCCGAAAAAAAAACCCCAAGCAACACTTCATGTTGTAGGGATCTGACTTTTTTCTTTGCTTAAGTCTGCTTTAGACAGACCCATTGACATAGACCCTGGAGTCACAGTACCTTACCAACTAGAAAAGACTATGGTCTTCCACACACGAATGGACATCTGGATGCAGAGATGCAAAGGTAAAGTTTGATGCATGCCTGGCTTTCCTCCAGGATGAGGTCTAGACATGGCCAGCATGAAGATGAAATCCAAGAACTTGAAAACACTTCAGAATCTGATAATAAAGACATGGCTCAATTAATTTGGTTTTAATGAGTTTAAGGTTTATTCATTAAGGTTTAATGGCCTTTCCTTGTTCCACCTTCCTTTTAGCAGGATTCAGGTTTGGGCTCAACAGGAAGTCACAGAAGAACTCCTCAGAATTTTGGGGTTTCTTCTTCACAATGACCAAGGATAGCTACTGAAGCAAGTATCAGTGAGAACTGTATTTTAGTTCCTTATGTTATGTATTGTAGAATCATAGAATGGCTTGGGTTGGAAGGGTCCTTAAAGATCATCAAGTTCCAACACCCCTGCCATAGGCAGGGACACGTTTCAGGTTCCTCAGCACTCCATCCAGCCTGACCTTGAACACTTCCAGGGATGGAGCATCCACAGCTTCTCTGGGCAACCTGTTCCATTGACGCACCACCCTCACAGTACAGAATTATTTCCTAATCTCTAATCTAAACCTGCTCTCTAAACTTGCTCTCTTTCAATTTTTCTTTATTCCCCCTTGTCCTGTTACTACATGCCCTGTAAAAAGTCCCTCCTCATCCTTCTTGTAGGCTTCCTTCAGATACTGGAAGACTGCAATTAGATCACCCCTAAGCCTTCTCTTTTCCAGGCTGAACAATCCTAATTCTCGCAGCCTTTCCTTTAGGAGAGTTGCTCTATCCCTCTAATCATCTTCATGGCCCTCCTCTGGACTCACTCCAACATCTTTTGGTGTGTCAACAGACCCCAAGGAAGGCCAAGTCCAACACTCCTCCTCCCTTAGACAAGCAGCAGATGCTCCAGTAATTAAGTTTCCTGAGGTTGTTGACTCACATGAAGATGACTGTGTAATGGCAATACAACAGAACGCAACATGGTTGAGAATCAACCTATGAAATTCAGATTTCCATTTCTTTCCTCTTGCACAAGGCACAGTGTTGTCTGATCTTTTCCTTTTTCTAGCCCATCTTCTCCCAATCATACCATTATCCACTGCCCAACCATTTTCCAAAGCATCCTTTTTGTCCCTTTTTGCTTTCCCTGTGTCATTTTCTTCTTCTCACTGACTTTAGTCCAACCAAACTATACCTTTTTACCATACCTGTTCTGGTTTTTTTACTGTATCTGTTTACCGTATCTGTTCCCTCTACACTGCCCTACATACCTACATCTCTATATATCATGTTGATGACTATTCTCAACATTTGACTTTCTGTAGCTTCCAATACTTTATCTGTTTTATTTAAAAAAATGGCCACAATATTACTAAACAACATGAGGAACCTGAACCAACAACTATTATTAAAATATGTTAAAAATATGCCACAGAAAATTTTCTATTACCTTGTTATTTTGAAAAATGCCAGTGTGTCCCATTTATTTATTATAAAAATGCTCCAATCACGGGTGTGACAAAATCATTGTATTTGTCATTGCAAATTTTAGAAGGTTTGTAATAAAAATAGGATTTTAATTGCAAACTTATGAAAATTGTAAATTTGGAGAAATTTTGACCAATAGTAATACAGAGACTCTTAAACACTTGCATGTTATGTTAAATGCAATTAATTTAGTCTTAGAACAGGCTGATGAAACAGATAGTGTTTTAGTGGAGGGACTTCGAGACACTTTCCAAAGTGAAACTCCCAGGTCCCCATGTGCTTGCATTGGGTCATTGGACAGCAACTACCCAGAAGATGGATGCTACCACACATTGTAGAGTACATAGTAAACACTAAATTTTGCTCTGGAATAGGATTTTGTTTCTATGCATATGCACATTTATACCAACAAACCTATCTTTATTAAAGAATATTTTGATTGGGGAATTGGTTTAGGAACACTGGCTAACATAAGCAGCAGCTATACTCAGATAGCTTTGCAACACAACTCAACAGGACATCCATCCCAGAAGACCCATTCAAGCATTTGTAAGATTTCTAAACAAACGAGCAGTCACATTTCAGAACTCCTGCCCAGGTTAAATGGAAAATAAAAATCAGAGACTGGAATAAAATCTAACTCTTCTGGCTTTTAGTGAGATTTCTCAATCAAGATGTAGTCACTGCAGCTCTGTGCTCAGAAATATACTCACCATGCACCCTGCTATACTCAGTCGCAGCAACAGAATCCAGGACTCAGTTACTGGAAGTGAGAAATACAGTCTTAACCCTCCTGTTGGTTTCCCACATAGCACACAGGAAACCAGTGGGGAAGAGAAGTGTTCATCGTCAGCCCCCATAATGTTCTGCAAGTATAAAAAATTGTGGCAGACAATGGGAAAGAAATGAATATATTTAAATACTGAAGTGGAGAGAAGGAGCAGAGAAAATGCATATAACACAGCAGATGACCTCCATCAACACAGATTTTCAGGTTGCTGCTGCTGCATTGGGCAAGAAAAAAGTCTATCTGAAGGGGCTCAAATACACTAAGCCTTAACCTGCAGAGGTTTTGTAGGAATATTAATGGCATAGTCCATCCCAAAAAAAAAACACTGCAGAGAAGCTAATAATTAGAAAAGGATCTTGGAAGGGAAAAAAACCAAAAAGAAAAGCTGTCATATGTTGAGGGTCAGGTGGTACATAGTAGAAACCAAAGGCAAGTAAGAGTTAACAGTAATTTTACAAAATTTCACCATTTTTAATGAGAGTTTTCACATTGTTTTTGCCCACGGCAAAGTGCATGCTTGTCAAAAATGTCTGAAGGCAAAGGCATTTTATATTATGGATCTGACCAAGTAACTCCTTTACCCTTAGAAATGAATCTAATAGATAACTCTGTAAGACCTCTATAACATAGGATATGAATTCAAGGCCATGACATGAGAGAAGAGACCAAGTCTACCTTTCTTATAAGAGGCGAGGCCATTCTTCTGAAATCAATTTCACAAAAATTTGTCAAGTAATGGACTACTGGGTTAGGAAACACACATCCTAACGCTGGATGAGAGCCTGACTGTATTGCAAGATGGTCAGGAGGGGATTCAGTTCTGCTACACTGCAACTTCTCACAGCACCTCATCATAAAGCCACTGGTAATTTTAAATATGGAAAAGGTGCACCGTTTTTGGAAGGGAGGGTGGGAGAAACAGGGTCTAGATGGAAAATTTCTATCCACATCAGCAGAGCTAGTCCTACCTGGCTATTCTAGGACATTGCTAGAAGGATGAAAGAGGACTACAGAGAGAGCAAGGCTTATCAAACTCACTTGGAGGAGGGACAAAAAAGGAGGGTTTATCTTTTCTCTAATTAAGCTTCTGGAATTGTGGACAAGCAACAAAATGGTAAGTCCTAACACCTGAGCACAGTGCTTGTGCAGTCACTTGGCCAAAAGGTTTCAGCAAAGTAACCCTTTGTTTTCTGTCTTCTAGCAGAGACCTACACCATCTCAAAAGTGGTTCACTAATGAGCCTGCATCATTTCTCCTTTATCAATGTGCACTTAAATGGTCATAAATAAGAACGGCTACTGCATTTTGTGGGAAAAAAAAAAATTATGACCAAGGGGGTAAAAGGTTAACTTCAACATATATGCAGATGTGACTTTTAAATGCAGAGCTGTAATTACTCTAATTGTAATGCTACCACCTATAACCCATGTTCACTCCTTTTTTAATGATTGTGTCAACACTTTTTCTCTCTTTACTCAGTTGTTCGGCCAGCTCCATAGTGCACCATTCTTTTTGTAACTTAGAAAGACAGGTCCGTGTCACAACATAACAGTTGGCTCTGTACTAAGGCATTATGCATCTACCATTGTACAGGTAAATTAGGTTAATTAGGTATTACTATCATCACTAGTGCACTTTTGCAGTAATAGAAAAGAGAATTTAAAATGTTACAATTGCTATTTTAAATTCTAGTGTGAAATGTATCTATTTAAACAATGGCACCAACAATATTCCAGTAGTTTATCATTAGAGTGGTAAGGGACCTGGCTGAGAGAATTTTGGTCCTATTTGTGTTTGTTTCTATTAAATACACATCCAATGCATACTCTTTGAGTGCTACAGCAGTATCAAAATACAAGAAGGAAAAATGGTACTTGCTAATTTAGCGAGCAACATTATTTTCTGTCTGAACAACACAGTTTTGCATTTTAGGACTTCAAGAGAAGCACCTGGCTTTACCAAGACAACAATCTGGACTTAAATCCAAGCATTAAATCCATCCAGGAGGAGACCACACCAGTCCAATTGCCCTATAAAGATGGTGTGTGTAATGTGCCAGCAACAAATATTGGAACACATCCTGCCACTCTGTGTCCTGTGTGATTAGTAACATGTAAGAACTGGGTCCACGAAGCTGGTTTTTCTTTTTCCCTCAGAACTGTCTGATACAAATTCATCTTCAGTTTACAGTCTGAAACAGCCTCTGAGAACCTCTCCACAGTAAAGCTTGCAAACATTTCTTTTGTAGATTTTCTTTGCATTTTATAAAGACTAGTCTTAAGAAAGTATGAAACAGAGCTAGATTTTTCTTCCTTCCTTGTCAGTAAAAAGGTACAAGCAGTGCCTCAATTTTTCAGTTACTCTATAAATAATGCCTCACTGCATTTTTTAGGAGTATATAAATATGCCTAGCTTTTGTATCTTAATGTACACAGCACATTCTGCTAAGAGATCAAGGCAAGTTCATGTCCCATCTTCAAATTCTCTAAAGCTTTAGGAAAATGACTGCTACGAATATTTGGGGGTTAGAAGTGCACACAGAAATTACCAGTAACATTTCCCCTTTGATTGCCATCATTGTGAATAACAAACACTGTCGAAGTAGAAAGAGAGCAAGATTACATGATACCATATAAAATGACAGTACCAAAAACATACCTGTAAATGAAAGCTTTAAGAAAATGCTATCTTTTTTAATAGGAAATATAGATCACTTGAATGAATATGCAATATTCTCTGAGGCTTTGAATTAAATACAGACCTTAATAATTACCCTAATTACTTCTGTTGTGATTCTACCTTTGAGTCTATATGAAACAAACATCTAACAATAGTTACACTTTAATTTAATCATCTGGTTTTGAATAAATGGCTGTTAGTATTTCTTTTAACAAACTTGTTTTAGAAAGGCCAAAGACAAAATTGTTTTTTTCAGTTTAGCATCCAACATGCCATTTAGTTTGGTCTAACATATTTATTTGGGTTTTTTGCTCAGCAGCTGAAGTTCTCTATCTGGTGACAAAAGATACACAACAAAAGCTACAGCAGAAGGTGGAACACATTATTTGGTAACACATCTCAAACACAGCCTGGACTAACCACCTCTGAGGGTAAAAACATACATCATGTTTCGGCTTCCAAGCCCAATTTAGTCTTCAGTCTCTCAACTGAGCCTGTCAATTAGGGTGTCAATTAGGCCTTGATCCAGCAGAGCACCGAAGCATGTGTGTAATCTGAGCATGTGAATAACCTTGTTGCTCACTGCAAATCAGGATGATAGTGATGGGGGACAAATGAACAGGACCACCAGTTCATTCTCAGATACAGCAATTATAACACACTTTAAAATATTTTCTTGATGAAGCAACATACCGGAAAATTGTAGCATTTGTCCTCTCTGCTCCTTTCGGAGCCACTATAAACCAGGGTTGCCGTTCATCTTTTTGTTTGGCAGAAAGAAACTAGGTATTCAGTCCTCTAAAACTACATGAAAAATCACCTCTTTCCAAACTACACCTGATTTAAAGTGGCATCTCTCTTTATTGAGCTATACAACGATAAAATTGTTTCTTATGTGTAGTGCAAATGCAAGATTTTCAGTATTTGAGTTTTTAGTAGACTTGGCATTAGCAAGGCTGCTGCTCCTAGATATGTAATTAGAAGTGATTCACTGTTTTGTGCCTCTGCTTGCCTGTACCTAACATGCAGAGCATGATCCCTCTCTTTTTGCAAAGCACTGAGGTCTCCCAATTAAAGATGCATTCCTCTAGAATAACTTTTTGCTTTTGTTGCTTAGGCATGCACACTGTGGCTCCTGAGGCAAGTCAGTAGCCATTGCAAACTGATCTATACTCCTCCCCATGAAAATTAAAAGCATAGCATGAGATTCTCCAGTTGGAGAATCACAAAGTACTGCACAACCATGTGCCTGCAGAAGTACAACTGGAGGCAGGGCTGGGAATGTCACACTCAGGTGTCCACTGGACTGTGGCAATAGTTTTACTCTCTGGAAGCTCCCGTATTAACTAGATGAGAAATACAGAAATGCCATCTTTAAGAACTTTCTCCTGGACTCTTTAAAGCTTATTCCCATGCCAGTTTCAAAGTACCACAAATGTTTGGGATAAACAATGCAACATGGAACTTGCTAAGAAACAAGCCAGCCTTTGCAACATGCTTTCAATGCTAGGCAAATGCAAGTAAAAATACCATGATATCACAAGTCCACAGTTTCCTCTCCAAGTCTGATCTTAACCTGAGAGACCGACAGCCTGACAAATTCTTTTATCTTAATTGCAGAGCAAGTGATGTAACAAGGAATACAAAACTAGGTTCGGGGTTTTGCGACGCTCAGTTACAAAATGCTTCCGTGCTGGGTAATACCACTCAGAAAGAAAAGGGATCCAGTAAGAGCCTAATCTTGCTCCCACTGGAGTTTGCAGCAAAACTTATGCAGAAAGAGAATGAAACCTAAATTTGACACCGATGTTAAAACTGATGGACTCCTTTCTATAACCTGTCAAGTCAGTGATAGGTTGTTTGTACCTTTGATTGTTACAGGGAAATTACCAGATCAGAATTCTGAATCCTTGTAATAAATGAACTTTTAAAAATGTAACACTTGCTTCTCAAACACTGTGTCATATGTTTTGTCAGGCTAGCGTAACACAAAAGGTTGTGATGTATACATTAAGATTTAAATGCACTCTTTGGAAATGACATGAAATGTGCAGCCTTTCCATTGTTTTTACACAAGAAAATTAACTCATTATTTCTATCTCAAGATTCAACCTCCTAAGTATCTCAACAGCAATGTTTTTTACCTTTTGAAAACTGCTCCTGCTGAAATGTTTTTGTAGCTTTATACTGAAGGAAAAAAGAGTTAAAAATAAAAAAAAATGAATAAAGACTGATATTGGCAAAAACTTTTCTGTCCAATGCATTGGCATGTTTACTTATCCACACATATTCAAAGCTCACTGAAACACCCTTCCTCTTTTGAACAAAACAACCTCCCAATTTTTTGGTTTAAGCAGAAGAAATCACACGGTGGAAGGTGCACACACTCTATGAAAGGAGAAAGCCACTGAGCCAGGAAACAATTCTAAAATGTGTACAGGGCTACAACAGTTAAACCTCAAAGCTGCTGAGAAATTGCTTGGATGCTATGAGCAAAAAGTGTGGTTCCAGAGTATAATCCTAGTGATACACTGTGTTCTTTGCAAAAGGTTGTGAGGCCTTGGCCTAATAAGCATAATCTCATTACACTGCAAATAAAAGTTTCCTATTTATCTCCAGATTTCAAATGAATCTAATAAGGCTTATGATACAGTCACCCAATACCCTAATCATATTTCTGCCTATCTAAAAGCAATCAGTAATTGTGTTATAGCAGAACGTGCTGACAATACCTCTGACACAGAAAGGAGAATGAGAGCCCAGCTGTACTAATTAAATTAAATGCTAGGCTGATGGAATACATTTGCTGAAGCTTGGAGAGTATGGGTGCAGAATTAATAAGCATTACAGCTTAGAGCAGGAGATGATATCATAATGGATGCAAGGTTTTGATGTGGAGAGCCTCATTCAGATTCAATGTACCATAATGTACGGATGTGACAGCTGCTTAGAGAGGTGCAGAACCTTGAACAAAGTGCACAGGAACTTTCTCTCCCCCCTCCTTCTTTTTTTTCCCTCCTCTCCCTCCTACCCCCATCTTTTTTGTTACTCGCTTAGGAACTGTATTTTAATATTATCTGTGAGCTCAAAAAAATACTATTGTGGCCCACAGTTTATTATTTATTGCAATCCTACTGGTTTGCACTGGGGTTTCTTTTCTCCCTATCTTCTCCTGTCTGCCGTTTTAAACTTACCATCCCTGCAAATTAGAGAAAAACCCTTTGAAATACAGTTTAGAACGCAATATATATATGGTTAACCATAATTTTGCCTCTCTTCCCTTCTTTCTAATGCCAGAAATCCTGAGTACAGGGGAACTCCTGCAAGAGAGACGAAAAACCAAACGCAGACCACCCCGTCACTGCGGCCAAGCTGCTGCTGGGAGGGCTTGGGAAGGAGCAAGAACCCAGAGCACCCAGAGCACCCAGAGCCGGCTTCCCCGGCCGAGAGCCGCGGCCCCCGGGCCCGGCCCGTGCCAGCGCAGCACAATCTCTTGCTCGTAAATGGCTGGCGGGGAGCGCCGGGCCGGGGCTGCTGCGCCAGCTCCGCCGGCCGGGGCTCATTACCATGAGAATTTTGACAGGATATTGGGTTTACTAATCCTGAACTTTCCCGGCTGACCCCTCATTCGCGAGCAGACAATGCCGGTGTCTGCCGGCCAGGCCCCTCCGCCTGCCCTCAGCATGTTTCACCCCCCGCCCCCGGCACACGCGCAACCCACACAGGGGCACCCCCGGCCCGGGGCTCCTCTGGCTGCCGCCGCCCCTCCGCGCCCGGCCCTGCGGCCGCCTCCCGGCGCTCCCCTCGCCCTGTGTCCCCTCTCCCGGCCCGAGGCGCAGGGCTGCCCCTTCCCTTCAAGAAGCTGAGCCCCGTGCGGGAGCGGGCAGCCCGGCCGCTCACCGCAGCCCCGCTGGAGGGGCTGCCCGCGCCAGCTATCCCCGCCGGCCTCCCTCCCCCCTAAAACCGGCCACTCCTGAAAGCACAGTGCCTATTAAGTTGCTGAAAACAGCAGATTTCCACTGATACTATACAGATAGAGCTGACCATTAAATCGCAATTTTACATCCCCAGGCAGCAGTGGCCGCTGACAACCTCTAAAGCTTGTAATCCCATTTAACCCCCTCCTGTCATGAGCAGGCCCACCCTTTTGGAATAATGCAGGCCAAATTAAACCTGACACGGCAACAAGAGAAATAAAACCCCCTTTAGCTTAAAAGTCATGCCACAGTGGGTAACCCTGACCTTCAGCTTTCCCGCTCCCTTCTCTAGGGAGCTCCCCCCCGCCGCTGCCGTTGACAGAGGCGGGAGTGGGGAATTGCAAGGCGGCTGGATGGCCCTGGGGACAAATTAAAGGGAATTTTGCTAGACGAGAGAAGGAAATTTCACCTGAGGGGTTTTCTTTCCTTCCCCCCCCCTTTTTAAAGTCTTCCTTTAGTAATAAAAAATGAGCCCTGATCACTCCTTGCCAAGTGCTCCCAGCCTGACATGACCGCCAAAGGCCATCCCCGCTGGAGCGGCCCCAGCCTGTTTTGCAGCCTCCCTGCCTCGGAAAAGAACCTCAGGTTTTCACAGCCCATGGCTGGCATTTAGCGCCGATTTCAGAAGGCAGCTGGCCACTTCTAAGGTCCTCTAAAACAAACACCTCCCGAAAAAAGAAAAAAAAGTTCCCTTCCTAGCTCAGACTCCTGCCTGTAGTCATCTGCTTTGTTAGGAGAGGAGGGGAAAGGCACTGGTAGGGTGAGACTCGTCCTGCATTATTTGCACGCAGCTAGTCCAGGAGTACAGGAGGAGCTTTCAGACCTAACCCAGGCAACATTGTGCTCATTACTCTGATCTCATTTGGGAAAATAACGCTGTTTGTTTGACATTATTTTCGAGAATACTGGACTATATGGACAAGCCTCTATAAACAGCATACATCCCCACCATTGCACCAGTGCTTGCAAATGTGGAAGATGGCCTTTCACACTTAATCTACACACAAGCAGACCACCACAAGTTTCTCCCCAGTTCTCCTCTCTGTTTATTGCCTGCTGAAGAAAAGAGCCAAAAGTCAGAAAGCACCTTGATGCAGGTAAAGGCCACATTGTCACTCTATCTGCGTTTTCTTATTTCTCTTTTTACGACAGGTGCACTGGGAATACAATTCTATAGCCAAATTACAAACCAACACCTTTTTCTACCTATCTATCTGTCAACAAATACACACCCGTAATCAGCGGCACCTGCCCTTGCCATCCAACGCACTTTTCTCAGCACTCCCCCACCTGCCCTTATTTCTGTATGCTGAAGAGCATGCGAACAAACGCCATCCAAAACAGAGCTATGCCTGCAGCAGGAGAGGTAAATCCCCGGATCGAGTGGAAAGTTTGCTGTGGAAGTTTGCAAGCTGCTTACAGCGAACCTCTGCAAGGGACCCTGTCTGCACCACACCATTTTGCCCGTAACTCACCGAGTCACTCTCCCAGAGGCCCCACAGCAGGAATGAACTTGCAGCACTTCTAAACACTGGAGCACTAAAAAAATCAGGCTCATTACCTGGACACATGGCTTCTCATTACTTCATTGCTTCAGATGCCAAATCCCTTGATGCTGCAGATCGGCTCAAAAATTTGAAGTACTCCTTCCTTTTTTTTCCCCCTTTCCCTTTTTCTTTCTTTCATTCATTCTTAAAAAAAATAAAAACCAACAAAAAAAGGAATGCTTGACTAAAGTTAGCTTAAATTTGTTAAGAATAAAACCGGCATAAATGTTTATTTCGACTTCCTAGTGCGGCAGTGTACCGAAGCCCAGCCCGCCCAAGCCTCTTTAGCAATGGAGTGGTTTATTTAATTTGTCAGTATAATAGAAGCAGCTGAGTGAGAGACAGAGAATGCAGTGTGGTATAAAAGAAACAAAGGCTAAAAGTACCACTATTTTGATTCCCTTTTTAAAATTACTTCCAAAGTGTGGTATCTATTGTGAAGAATAATGCTGAACAAAGCACAGTGTCTTGGCAATATTCACAGAGCTCATTCACAGAGCCAGTTCTGTCTGTACATTCAGAGGTAGAATACACTTATAAATGATGCATTGGAAGGACTATAGTTCCTATTGTATTCCCAGTGTAAACAAAAAGACAGACAGAAGCTGAATGGCATATGGGCAGCAGGGCCACACTTTATTCAACCATTCCAGCATCATTGTGAAGGTAAAATGGAATGGGAGTTCTCTCTTCAAATCCAGTGAACACATTTTGGGTTAGGCTAACAATTTATATATATAAAACACAGATCTGGTTGTGATTTTGTATGCTTCTGTGGAAAAGTGATCTTTAAAGCCATCTAAAATAGGGATTGCTGTCAAGTTTTGGAGGTCGTTCCCAATGGGATTATGTAGCCTCTGGAGAAGACTGTCTGAAAGAGGGTCTGTGTGGTGGCTGTGAAGGTGGGCGCTTGATTCATAGAGCCAAAATGGCCTAAAACAGCAGTAGCAAAAGCTGACAAGGAGGCTGAGGAGCTCAGGATCTGACCAACCTGGAAAAAGATACACTGTTGGAAGGGGCATTCTTTTTATGGACTAGAGTCTACCCATCTTTTCCCACCATTGCCCCCTGTTTGTTAGCCAGCAAAGACTGTCTGATCCTGCAGAAGGAGATTGGAAATTGGAAACTTTGCCAGATGAGCATAAATTGCCTTTACTAAGTCAGGCGTTGTCCCTGCTGAACAGTTTATGGTCAGAGAAAGCCTCTTCACTGTGTTTGAGGGGAAGAAAAAATCACTCCTGTGGAGGAAATATTAAAATTAGATGTGTCCTTTCTGCCCTTTCTGTGTCAGTTGATGCCGGGAAGTTTTATGATCACTAGCTCCTCTCCCTCCCTTTATATTTTCTGCTGTCACATAAAGGCTCACGTGCTGAAACACTACTCACAGGATTCAGTCTTTCTGATTCATGCAGGCATGCCTGTGTCTGTGTGATACAGCATATCTGCTGCACATCACACTCCTTGGTCGCATTTGGAGGGATTTGTGTGAGCAGGGCAAAGGGACCAGTCTGCCTTTTCCTTTTTTTTTTTTTTTTTTTTTTTTGTGTTGGTCCTGTTGCATTTGCTCACTACTCACCATGGGTGATCACTGACTGAGTTCCAGCAACCAGATTAGGAATTGCATATTTGGTTTTGTCTGATGGCTGTTTTGTCCTCAGTACAGCTGGGGCCAGGCAGGATTTCACACCTGTTTGAAGTCACTGGAGAATAGTGTCCTGTGGTTCCAGTTGGTATGGGAGCCATCTGGAGATGAGCCTGCCTGACCTGTTCTGGTATTAAAAAGCCTGGCAGAATGTGCTTTCTTATGATGTGATGGAGATTTTGCAAGTTTCTGCCTTAGATAAGTCATTGTCTTATCAAGATCTAACATGATCGTATAAATACAAGAAGGCTCCAGATGAGGATTACTCAGCTTGATCCCTAAAGCTGAATGCAAGCCTCTCTTTATGAGTATTTATAGCCTTTAATTAAAACTGAATCTGGAAAGTCTGTGTCCCTGAGTACTTTCCTAAATTCTTTGATTCTATTCACAAGAAAACAGTACTTAGATTAAAGTATGTTTGATATTTCCAGGAAAAAACCCCAACAAATACTATGTTTTCACTGAGAGCTGCTGTCTGCCAGAAGTGATGCCAAGAAACCCAAAATATTTTAGTACTGTGCTTAGATGTCAGCTTTGATTACAGATGTTTGTCTCCTCCCACTAGGGTTTTTCTCCATGAGGATCACATTAGCAACAGTTGAAGCTGTTAGGAAGAGTTTGCAGCTGATGTAGTACCATGGTCAGAGCTTGATCCAAAGTCTGTCAATGTACTTCATGAACTCCCTTGCATAGCACCAGGTCCTAACGAGAGCCCTGGGCAGAGTAGGTAGTGACATTGCATATGGATGAAGGAGTGGGGAAAAAAAAAGGCTGTCCCCCCCCCCCCCCCCAAATAAAAAAGAGTGTGTGAGTGATCAAAAGAAAAGAGCTTGGAACTTGAAGAAGACCTAGACAGAGTCACTACTAGTCAGAAGGTATATCCTCTTGTCAGTCTGATAGAAATTACATAATTTTGTGCTGTAAATTAGAGATGCAGATGGACACATTTTGCCTATTAGAAATCTACTTTAAATGATGTTTGAAAACACAGAGCCATGACATACATGTGGAAATCCACAATTTTTTGAATGTTCTTTACTCAGTGTCTCTGGTAGGCAGATATACTTTTATTCCTGACTGTTTTGGTTTAACACCAGTTGGCAACTAAGTACCATGCAGCCTCTTGTTTACTGCCCCCCACCCTGCAGTGAGATGGGAAGGAGAATTGGAAAAAACATAAAACCAATAGGTTGAGATAAGAACAGCCTAAAATCTGAAATGAAGTAAAATACACCACTATTAGTATTAGTACTAATTGTAAGGAAAAGGAAAATAAAAAGAGAGAGGAATGGAACTCAAGATAAACAAGTGATGCACAATACAATTGCTCATGACCCACTGACTGATGCCATCCTGTTCCCAAGCAGTGATCCGTGGCTCCCAGCCAACCTACCCCCGTTTATGTACTGAGCATGACATTCTTTGGTATGGAATATCCCTTTGGCCAGTTCAGGTCAGCTGTCCTGGCTATGCTCCCTCCTGGCTTCTTGTGCAGCTCCTCAGTGGCAGAGCATGGGAAACTGAAAACTACTTAGCAACAACCAAAACATCAGCATGTTATCAACATTATTCTTGTGCTAAATCCAAAACACAGCGCTGTACCAGATACTAGGAGGAAAATTAAATCTATCCCATATGAAACTAGAACACTGAGAGATTATTAGAGATGAGCAGTTGCCAATTGGATACCACAAAACAAGGGCTGAAGGTTTTGCTGAAGTTATTGCTGAAGACACAGGTGTATCTTTAGATGTCATAGAATTTGAACAGGTAATGCAGATTTGTCAGATACTCACCATCAGTGATGAAAAGTTGAATTTCAAAATAAGACAGCCTTTGCCTGTATTTTCCAAATCAGCAAGACTCCGTCGCCCCTAGATATTTCAGAAAAGGCTGCTGAGCCTTCACATAGAAGCCACCTCTGCACATTTCTGCACATTAGAAGGAATAATTATGACCTAAGTATCTATACAAATATTTTATTTTTATTTGGCATGTCAGTATATATTGTTTCTGTGGCTATGCTATGAAAATGAAAAGTAATCTCTTTTTCAGTCAGTCATATTATGACTGCAGGGTTCCAGTGCAGATATAGTGATCACTATTATAGCTTAAAGTATTAGAAGTAAAGATGAAGCCAACTCACAGTATCTAAAAATTCTCAGTGGGAACAAGATATTATTATTTGGTGTTCTGGAAAGAACAAAATTTCGTGCTGTTTATTTTGGACCACCTGGTAATTACCTGTTAAGGTAATAAGGAATTATCTATAACCTGATACAGAGAAAAAAAGTCTGATCAGCTACTACATCACTACCATTCAATCTGTTCTGAAAGGCAACATTCTTTTTATGACTTTCTAGCTCTTAAATTCTTCAAGAGGTGAGTGAAAATCCATAGCAGTTGTTCTTTTAGGAAGAAAAAAATGTGCTGAGAACAGGCAATAGATTCTAGATGCTGAATTTGAGTGACTGCCCTAGCACACTGCATATCTTATTAGGGTACTGGTGGAAATGTAATGTTTAGAGAAAATATTAGAGGAAGACATTTCATGGTTAAGATTTTAATGCTGTATAGGTAACAGGCTTCTTAGAAATGTGTTTGTCAGGGAACAGAAACAGAAACTCCTACTCTGTATGTCCTATTAAAACCAAAATAATTGAATTCAAATTTCAGCTACTTTCTATCCACAAAAAGACCAAGAAAAATTTAGAGAAATAATTTTTTGGAGAAATTGCATGGGGAGTACTTTTGAATTACAAATACTTCAAGAAAATTATAAGATGATTGAAAATAATTCATTAATAGATAAAGACTGAAATAATTTAATACATTATTCATGATATATTATTCTCTAAGCTCCCTTGTTGATGACCTTCTGGTTACAGTTTTTTTACAGTGCTAGTGGAAGCTATTCTTTATAAATGGATATCCAGAATTCCTGACAAAGCTACAATAATAAAATGTGGACATCATTGTACAGAAAAAGCATTTTTTATCTTTTTTCAGTGATTATAAAACTTCTTGCATCATGTCAAACTGGTAGTATTTCTGATTTATATCAGTGTAACTAAGATTAAAAAAGTGTCTTTTCACCTCAGAGGCGATACAGCTTCCACTTGTTTTCCTTTGTAAATTTGTACTTTATGAACAATTCCCTCAAACACTGTTCTAAGTAAGCCTTTAAATGGTCTATTGGCTTTTCATTCTGTATCGTTTTTATCAGCATGCAAGTGAAGACACTATGCATACTGAGGAAACAAATAGTTTCAGGAGGAGTGGTTGGGTGAAAGCCTGGCTTCCCATGGATTCCTATCCTACATTCCTACAGCAACATGCTATAAAGACTCTGCTTTTCCTTCCTGTGTCCTGTAACTTCCCCTCCCCAATAGCTTTAGCAGCTCCCCAGGTCTTCAAGGGATCTCCTTCCCCATATCCACATGCAGTTCTTCTCCACTAACTCACCTTTACTATATTTTGACCTCCCTCCAGCATTTCTTACAATGCCACACAATGTCCCAGATTTTTTAAGGTTCCTGATCAGCCTTCTACAGTTCACCAATTTCCTCAGTTCCCTCTTCTGTCTCCAACTACCAGCTGAAGAAGAGGCAGCATGTCTTGTGGGTGATTCTGTGCTGCATCTGTGCTTATTAACTTCATGGTGTTTATTTACTGCTTTCTGAAGAGAGAACATCTGTGCATATACTGCAATCTTCTGTCATTGGTGGGTAGGGCTTGATTTGGATTTCTTGCCTCTTCATAGTGGCTGCTTTCCTTGAAAGAAGAAAAATTAGATATCTCCGAGACGCTCGTGGTTAGACTTGGCAAAAGCTAGTAAAGATAAAAGGGAGATGGATATTCGAAGAGCAAAAATGCATAAAGCTACTCATTTTAGGAATTCAGGCTAAAATACGCTTAATAGGTAGAGAGCATTTGAGGCTATTACCAACTTCTATCCATTTGTTTCTCACCTCATTTCAACTCTGTCTTCTCCATTTTTTGACCTCCAGTAAAACTGAAGAATAGAAAAAGAAAATTGTGGTGTTTTTAATTGCCAGTCCTCTATCCTTCACTGGACTGCTTGGTAAATGGACATAATGCCATTCAATTTTTTAAAATTTTGTTTTTGTCTCTTCTCTCTCCCTTAATTCCTTTCTGTCTGCCACTGTTTTATACAGTTTTTTATAGTGTCTTTTCTTCTTTCCTAACTATATTATATTAAAGCATCTCTGTTCTAATCCTTTCTGTTGCTGCCTCAATTCATCCTTTCTTTATTACAGAATGTGGATTCTTGCACTTTTATTCAGTAAGTAGCTGTTACTTTTATTTTATATCCTTGCAAAGCATTTTTCTATTTTAACCATCTACTTTCTCCCTCTGCTCCATTTTTTCTCCATTTTTTTACTCCTTTCCCTTATCCTTTAGTTTTCTGTATTCTTTCCTTATCATCCAAGCCCCATTTGCTGTAGTAAAAATCTGACAGGTAATATGTTATTGCTACCTTCTATGCTCTATTTGATAGATTCTTGTTTGAAAGAATATTATGTTTGTTTCCAAAATGTCTGAATGTTACCAGCTGCTCAACTAACATGAGCAAGTTTTCAAAGTTCTCTCTTCCACCAGATGATTGATTCCTTAATTCATACAATACAAAAGTAAAGCAAATTAAAAACTGTAAATTAAACTGAGGATTATAACATTTTCTGCTTACAAGGTAATTTTCTCCCAGGTATTTAATGTAGATGGGTAAAAGTAAGTGCTTCAAGTATTACCTTGCTTGACATGAAAACTCAGATTGTGTAAAAGCCTAGCAGGAGGGAATTTTCTGTCCTAAATTCCTATTCTAACTGTGTTTGATCCTACACAGGTCTTAAAAAGAAGCCAAATCTGCCGCAAGTAGCAGCTCCTTAACCTGATGTACTTCTATGTCATTTTACTGGTTTTACATGCAGCTACAGGCGAATTAAAGATGTGGTCTTATGGGAGATGTCCCTAGACCTGATATTTGGAGTTGCAGTCATTTCTAGACAGATTGAATTTGTACAGATTGTCCTTCAGTGTCTGAGGGCAGAGGGTAGATGTTTACATCTGTGTTTCACCGTGCTGTTGCAGGTTTTTTCCATTGATTCCTTTGCTTTTTTTTGTCTTTTCTAGAATGAGAATTTTCTGTCTTACACACCACCTACTCTGGTGCTACAATAACAGAAAATCCAAAGTAAAAGTGCTAACAGGTGTTTTCATGGGAAAACAGACTAGCTGTATAATTCCCCATCTTCTTAAACTGTATTTACTTTAGGAAAAATAATCACTTTGCAGCATTAGAAATATTAAATTGTTAAATACAATCCCAAAGGAATCTACTGGGGCAAAACCCATCAGTCTTTCACAGGGCAAATGCGATGGCAGGTTGCACTTCCCTGAGGCTGTAATAGATGGTAATAGTTGAAGAAAGAAAGGCAGCAGAGGAATTCTTCCTCGATACAGAAGCCAGCTTGATCCTAATGCATCTAAGGATTTGACTGCAATTAATCAGTGTATACACTGAAGCAGCAATATAATGTTGATGGTTTTAGCAAGGCTACCACTCATTATGCTGAGACTGTGCATACAATTTAAGGTCTGCCATGGTGCATTTAGAGTGGAGTCTTGCAGAGAAGACACTGTTTGGTTTCCATGGTCTGCCTCGTCTCATCTTTGCACAGAAAAGAAAGGAAGCGGCAAACGTCTCTTATGAATCATGGGTATGTTTTCTGGGCATACATTGGTTTTCCCCCTGTGTGCATAGAAGAAAGTAATTTCTTCAAGTGGGGCTTCAAACTCTGCTATGTATGCTACTTGGAATTCCCTCTATAAGACTGTAGTACATGCTAGAGATACACCTTCTTGCTTTAAAAATTTGCAGAGTTCCCTGAGTCATTACTATCCTTTCTGGCACACCCTTTGGCACCTGCCTCTAGTGGCTATTTGTCAAGAATAGTGAAGGTCAAGAGTTCCTGTAAAGGTGGTCCATGAAACACTGGTTTTGGTGAGTAAGGACCAGTGGACCAATCACCCAGAACACTCACTTTGTGCTACTCTAGCACCATGGACTTGCTGCAATTCTCTTCCTTTCTGCAGCCCTGTTGGCAGTGACTGAAGATTATTTAGCACAGGTTATCCAGGAGAAGCACAAGAACCATTTTTTCTGTTGTATTATCTTAAAGCAAGAGTTTGAAAAGAAAAAAACCTGTAATAGTGCCAATTACTAAGCAACAGTGCTTCAATATACAAGTGGCTGGGGTTGGTGGAGAAGTGAATTTTAAAAATCGGGGCAAGTGATGGCAATAAAAGACTTTAAAAAAAAAGGTTATATAATGTTTTTTTCTTCTAGAATGTATTTTATTAAGTTTACCTTTGCTACAGTCATTGATTAGAAGCATCATACATTTTAAAGCCAGAGAGAGCTCTTGCAGTCAGGTGTTGTGACTACTGGTGTAACACAGGAGGTAGGCTTTGTAGAATAAGTTTTATTTGGTGTGAGAGATAATATTTCATAAGCTGTCAAGTTTCAAGTAAAAATACCCAGCAACAGAGAATCAGCCATAGCTATAGATTGTTTGAGGGACTAGCTATGTTTAGTGTTGACGACAAATGTTCTGTTCCTAAACTATTTCTCACCCTTTAACTTTGTACCCTGGTATTCTAGTTGGAAGAGTTCTGCACTAGCATATTTTATCTCCTTGTGTTTATACTTTCAAACTGTCATCAAGTCACTTCTTAACCCTCTTTTTCCAGTTAAACTAGTCGAATTTCTCTTACTCTAAATCATGTTTTCAAGTTTTAAAACATTCTTGTAGTTCCTTAAATTCTGTCTAATTTGTTCTCCTTGTTCTTGAATTGAGGACATGACAACCAAGCAGAGGCTATGAAAAGCAACCCAGCAGTCCTACTTTCTACTCTCATTTCTTTATTAATTGAAGGTACGTACTAGTATTTACTTTAGTACTGGACTGAGAGTTTCTCCAATTTGCTACCCGTCCTGACCCTTAAGTCTTTTCCAGAATAGTTTTTCCAAGTATGGAGGATTCTAATCTTCAAATGATCTTCCAGCTTTATCTTTTGGAAGAACTGTCATTTGCTACTAACCCATTTTCGTCTTCAGGGCAGATGTTTTACATCCACTAATTTATGACATCCACTAATTTTATGGTGCCATGAATTGTCCTGTCCAGACTATGTTGTAAAAGAATCCTGCTACTTGAAAGACTTCAAAAAGTGTCATTCATGTTTGACACACTGTCTTGAACTTTGAGAAAGGGCATGTGTCATAGGTTAGCAAGCATAGTCCTGGAAGGGATGTCCTTGCTAAGGGGTGCTTACAGTTTCCTCTGGGACCTGACAGAACCTATCAGCTGGCCAGTTTGAATATGGACAATTCTCTAAGCCACTTAAAGTTGTGACCGCCTCTGTGATCCACACTTAAGAATAGGCAAACTCCCCCCCAAGCTCTCTCTCGTTTCCAGTGCTGGGACAGGTGGCTGCGGGGCCCGAGTGGGGGCCAGCGGGCCCGGCCAAGCCCTGCTCGGGCCAGGCTGAGCCAGGCCACGGCCATCCTGAAGCCATAGACCTGTTCCAGCCATGGAACCCCCCCCCACTGCCTTGCCGTGGGCAGCCGGAGCGGCTCGGCTCTCCCCCCTCTCCACTGTGATAAGAAAGATTCAACATTCCAGCTGCAAAGCTGCAAGGCCGAGGTGAGATTAACCCTTTTTACTGCTGTGAAGAGCTGAAAACCTGAGGGAAGAGAAAGAGGAGATGCTTAAAGCTGAAAGTCTGTTGTAAAGCTATGATATATCAGAGTATCCCATTGTAATTTCATGAAGATATGGGCGGTGGAGTGTTCAACTCGTGAGCAAAAGCACCTGCGCTGAGATAGGCAGATGCTGACACAGGTGTAATTTCAGGAGAAGTTTGGACAGGGAGAGGTTAACCAGATGAGGACTTTTGCTCCAAATGGGAAAGGAGAAAACCTCAGTCCCTAGAGATGGACCAGATGAGGACTTTTGCTCCAAATGGGAAAGGAGAAACCTCAGTCCCTAGAGATGCTCCCAGAGATAGTCCTAACGATGAAGATGAGGAAGACCCTTTGCTCCCAGGGAAGGAGAAGGGCCTCTGTTTTTTGTTTCTGAACGGCTCAACCTTAAAATTGTACCCCAAAAAACTTCAAGAGTGGACCCTTGAATGCGGGAAAACCAATTGCTATCTGTGTGTGACCTTGAACAAGCTGCAAGTCGGGGGAAGGGACTCACACGCAGGCAGAGAGACTCCTCTTCCTAAATGGACTGAACAATATTTGGAAGTGGGCGGCTGTCTCGTTGTGATAATGTTTTCATAGCATGAGCAAGAAGAGACTTCTCTTTCTAAATGGACTGAACAAGGTTATTATGGAAGTGGTAAACAGACTGAACATCTTAAGGGTTGTCTTTTTACATTGTCAGTGGGAGAAGGGAGGAAGGTGGGGGGAGGAGGAGAGTTCTGAAGGTGGTATATTTTTTTTTTTCCCTTCTTTTAGGTCTGTTAATAAACTTCTTTATATTCTTTCAAGTTTGGTGCCTGCTTTGCGTTTCTCCTAATTCTTATCTCACAGAAGATAAGCAGTAATGAGTATTTTAGACCAAACCACTACACTAAATTGGTGTTTCTGCCCGGTTACAAACCCAACCCACGACAGCATGCACTCACTGTGAAACATATTAAGAAAGCATTTAACTGAGAATTGAGTATCTTTAATGAGAGATTGGCCATTAGTTTATGGCTTCTGTGACATGTAGTCATCCTTTTTAATGACTGTCTGTCCATAAAAGCTGTCCATTTTCTGACAGTTTCTAGCCCTTCTGCTCATATGTAAAAGCTCAAGACCTTCCAAGGGACTTTTCCTCTCTGTTCTTCTGAGTCCAAAGAATAATTTCCCCAACCATCTCTTTCATAACTAACCCCTTCTTCACACATTGTTTTTGTTTCTAGCTGTTCCCCATTCCTTTTGTCTTCTGTTCCAGTCCCCAGAAGAGCTTCCTCTCCTCACTTCCCTTTTTAGTCTGATAGCATCATGGTCTGGAGGAAGACTGAGTTGAGAGGTTATATAGTCAAGGAATGGAAGAAGGAGAGCATGGAGAGATGCTCTTCTGCAGCCAGCTGAAGTGACTGATCCCATCAGCACTTTCAACTGCTTGTCATTGTCAGCTGAAATGCAGCTCAGGAGAAGAGCTCAGTGGATGTTCCTGCCCCGCCTCAGGCAAAGAGAATTAAGTTAGTTCAAGTCACAGCTAGCACTGAATAAATAACCTGTCTCAGTTTGCCTGGGATTGGGGTGCACAAATATTGCTTGATTTCACCATGTCATCTCTGGTGCTGGTGTGGGAACAAAAGTTTGGAGATGGCAATTTCTGAAACTGGTGTAGCTGCTGGCAAAGTGCAACTGGATGAATTTGGTTAATCTGAACTGGTTTACACACTGTACCTTTACATTTCAGCCTGTATGTCTTTGTGCGCAAGTGTTTCCTTACTGGCTTGAAAGTATTTGTACTTTTGGTCTAGTTTGGAGTTAAATATATATACATATTCAGCTAATAAAAATCAGGTTAAGCTCTAGTGTATTCTCAAATTGAGTTGCTGTATTTGGTATAAACTCCTACAGCATTGTAAATAAATGAAGAAAGAAGAAGTAACAAAGAGATTAAATGAATGAAAGTATGAATGAGGGGATAAAATGAAGACAACTTTTCCAATTTAACAAAGCAATTGATTTAAAATTCATGAGGTAAAATGTGTGCCATTCTTGTAATTATAGATTATGTACCAATTTAATCAATAAGGTTGATCACAAATTCTCTTTGAAGGAAGGACTTAAGACTGTGTGTGAATGCATTCTTACCTTCAAGCTTACTAGCGTTGTTGCTGCTTGAGTGCTTACATTAGGCATATTCTTATATGCTGGAACAAGCTGCAGCATGCAGCACTGAGTCTATTTACAACCTGATGCTGCTATAACTTTATGTTGTCCTCATCTTAATACAGTGTGATAAAATAGTAGAGAGGTTATTAGTCTGAATAACACAGCCCAAAACATTTTAATAAAATAAAACTTTTGTATCTTCGAACCAAATGAAGTTAAATTGATTGTTTAAAGAACATCTGATGGGATTCTTGTATTTGTTAAAAATAACTGATGTTATAAAATATTTTGTATTCTTTGTATTTTTAAGGCAAGAAGGAATTCCTACTCCATAGATGAAGCAGCAGATGATTTAGCCAGAATGCAAACCAACCGAAATCACCACAGAGGACAGGAACCCAAATAATAAAATTGTCAAATAAACAAAAGTAAAGACCTAAAAGCATGAGGTTACTATAAGCTATTTTCTATAATAATCCTCCCACTCCTTGAAAGGAGAAAAATCACCAGTCTCTTTATAGAGTACATCAAATCTCATTTTGTTCTAATGTGTTAAAGTGCACACTGAAAAAGGCAGAGTTGACTCCTGGGGAAATAATGTTAAATCAGTTCAGAAAAACGAAGTTTGGAAAAAGGCTTTCATTTTCCTTTTAGTATTGCAACAAATGTATTCATCTGCCTAGATAATCTGGCATTTAAAATAACTTCACTCTTAAGCTCTGTCAATTTGATCTCCCAAGGTTAATTGATTATTTCTACAACAGTCATACCAGAAAAGATCAGAGCTCTTATATCTTTCCATTAATCCTTGCTGTTCAGGGAGAGGGTGCAAAATGAGAGTGCTGTGATTGGCTTAAATCTTTGTAGGTCTCTTATTTCCCCCCACTAAAGTCGTATCAGACTAATGTCTGATTAGTTTCACATCACGGCGCTCCATTTTATTAGTTTCACTGACATGGCGTTTCAAGTATGGTTCTAATGATGGGAACAGCAAATCTGCCATCGAGCATCTATTGCTGGTTACCACCCAAAAGCCCTAAACCCCTGTTAAAAAGGATGCTTGAGTCAAGGGTAGGAAAGGAATAGTGAAAAATTGAACTGATTTACTGGGAGAAAAGGCAAAAAGTTTTAAAACATCGCTCTCCTAAAATTGACATTCAGCATTTTGCTGCGGTAAACAACCATCAGCATGCGACACAGCCTCTCCGGGCTTTTCGAGAAGAGACAAGCTTTATCAGCAATTGCTGTCGCAGTCCTTCTTTGCGGTGGCATAGGGAACACAATGGGGGATTAACCCTCACGCAAGGCAGTGTGACAACTCATCAGTTGAAAAACAGAACCTGGTCAAACGGCAGCTTTTAAATCAGCATTAAAACCGCTGGTATAGAGAATCTCTTAAAAACAGCTAGACAAAAGCCCCGCTGTGGTTTGTGGGGAACCCTCATTTATTTGAAATGGTGGCAAATTGTGTTTTCCTGTCTGGAAACAAAAATATTTCCAGCTCATCAAAAGGCTGGAAATAATCAGAAGACAGAGATCTGTTATCAGCCCCTTCTGTTTTTTACCTCTTCTATCTTCTTCCCTTAAATTTGTCTGGCAGTTACACCTATTAGCAGTTTCCCCTTCCTTTTGTTTTGAATATAAATGAAGATTTGACTTGTTTAAAGAGATGTTGGTTTAAGACACACTTAGCAGTGGAGGTAAAACTCTCTGTCAGTGGCACTCTTGTGAATGAAAATTGCAATGGGTAAAATTGCCAGCCTGTAGGTGGGCAGAATTTGGCCCTTTGAGAATGTGGGCAGGCTGGCAAAGTGTGCCATGTTCTCCGCTCCTCTTCATTTCCAGGTAAAATCACTACTGTCTTAAAATCTGAAAAAAGGGGCCACAGCTGTATTTAAATAACCCTGGAGGTGTCACAATCAGCTGGATTTTATCAGGGTTAGTGTATTAAATGATACAATGAAATACTAATGGCCATCTCCCTTTGCAGTGGTTACTCTTAGATCAGCAACAGCAGTCATTTAAAAAGATCCAGGGCACCAAAATTAAAACATGTGTAAATTAAACACATGTGAAGTGCACAATATGTGGCAAATTAGTACAGAAAATACTGAGAAATGTGCATCTTCAGGGTTTGCCTGCACACCATGATGTGACAGGTATTATTGCCCTTTGTACAATTATTTAAACCCTGTAGGAATTCCCAGTGTCAGAGTATGTCAGCATACTGTTATTAGACAAGTTTAATTAGGATCTACCCTGCTGCTCCTAACAAGTATTTAATTAACTTCTAGGCAGGGTAATTAGCTTTAGATTGTGGCTGATTTTCTGCCTTACCTTCTGTTGACACTTGGCCTACTGTAAGGCAGCTTGCTTTCCTGACAGTGTAATGGATAGTAGCTTTGGGAAGACTAATATCAAGGCTGACTAGTCTAATAAAAAAAAAAAAAAAAAAAAAAAAGATGAAAAGACAAAATAATGACTACGAGGTCAGGGTCCAGATGGATAAAAAAAAAGCCACTCACCACACAAGCAGACAGAAAAGCTTGATAATGGGAAAGAAGCAATCTGACTTTAAGCATTGCAGAAGAATAGAGAAAGAAGCTTGATACTGAAGAATCAAGCAAAGCAAAAGGACTTAAAAAGTATTTATTTAATGTATTTCCTTCAAATGGATAAAAGATGAAGCTTAATTCCTATTTACATAGTACTACTGAGGTGTGCCTGTGCTTTTCTGAAAAAGTCTCTCCAGTATAAATGAATCTTTGAATCCCTGCTCTAAAGAAATATGCCTCATTTCCCATCAGCGCAGAGAATATTCCACAAAGTGAGCATTTAAAACAATTAGCATAGACCAAATGAACCATAGCAAATTGGTCAGGTCACCATTTAACCCGTTGGTGGCTTCTTGAAGAGCTCTGTGATTTCCAAGGGTGTAGCTTTTGATATATGGTATGCTATTCTTCTACCCAGTCCTGATATATCATTAAAAATAATGGGACTGCATTCAGTGCCACAGCTACAAAAATTTTGGGGCTAGAGGGAGGGAACACTCAGGAATTTAAAACCCTTTCCCTATCATTAGGACAAAAGGGTTATAATTCTCTTGCATTTTGAAAGAAGAATAATTTTTTAAAAAGTCTTTTAATTTTTTGCTGAGTGCCCCAGGTATCAAAGCGCTGGTTCTTCCAAACCTGCATTTAATAGAAATGTACCAGCATTGCTCCAAAGCATTTCCTCTTGCAGAAATACTACTGCTGGGGCTTCCATCATTGTTAGAGTAGGCGAATATTCTCCCAGTCAGGCTCACCCTGACTATTTATATTAGCCCAGAAATATCCAAATAATCACTAAAATATTGTTTGAAGGGGAGCCCACGTGTTTCACGAACATTTTCATTATAGCATTTCAGGTGACTCACAAAGACTCCTGTTTGTTTCACATTTCTGCAGCGGCTCTGCTCTGTGAAGAGGTGGCAGCGCTGTTGAGCTGAGCGGGGGCAAACCAGAGTTACGACTGCAGTACTGCTCCACAGGTATCCACTGAAGAGCCAGGGAGGATGACGTGCTTGATATTTCTTGCTGAGGTTTCAGAAATTTCATCCTGTAAGCTGACCATCTCCTTTACAAGAAGGCCAAGGACTGGACTGCAGTTATAATGAGATGGTTAAAATGATACACCTGCATCCCATTTTTTCGCAGCCATGAAAAGCTCTCTGAGACCATTGAAAGCAGCCACCAAGGTGCTTTTAGCAGTCATTTAAACTAACAGCTATAATTTTGGATAATTTTAACAATATCTAACTTCCTGTTTGGTGAATAATGACATTAAAATAATTTTTGAAATATATATTTCGGTTGTGACTTTTTGTTTGGTTGTGGGTTTTTTGTTTGGTTGTTTTTTTTTGTTGTGTTATTTTTGGTTTGAGATTGCAAAGTTTGTACTTCTATCATTAGCAGAGAAAACAGACCTCTTGCATCAAAAATAGGGTTAACTAGGAAATGCCTCAGCTGACTGTAGCCTTCTTTTGATGTACAAAACTGATTTTATGCTGTTCTGTAAAACAAGAGTGTAGCTGGAGTTAGGTTCAGGACCCTGGGAGAAACCTATGTGGCACTTTGTGTTAAAGAAAACTCTGTGGAGTAAGCCATTTTTCATTCTTCTCTCTCATACGTCTATTAAGAAAAAAGGAGGAACAGGAAAAACTCGTCAAAATGGTCAAGAATTACTAAGGGTGCACAGACCACACTTTTCCTTTCCTGGGCTGTTCAAGAGCACTAGCTAAAAAGATTTTAAGTGTTTTATATCAGACTTTGACTGCTGAAATTGCGGAAGGAATTTTAATATCTTGTGGTGGGTTGACCCTGGCTGGATGCCAGGTACCCACCCAAGCCCCTCTATCACTCCCCTCCTAAGCTGGATAGGGAAACAAAATATAACAAAAGGCTCATGGGTGAAGAGGGAGAGATCACCCACCAGTTATTTTCATGGGCAAAACAGACTCAACTTGGGGAAGTTAATTGAATTTATAACCAATCAAATCAGAGTAGGATAATGAGAAATAAAATCTTAAAAACACTTTCCTTCCACCTCTGCCTTCTTCCTGGGCTTTGCTCACAATTCTCTACCTTCTTCCTCCAGAAATGCAGGGGGATAGGGAATGAGGGCTATGGTCAGTTCATGACACCTTGTCTCTGCTGCTCCTTCCTCCTCACCCTTCCCCTGCTCCATTGTGGGGTCCCTCCACAAACTTCTCCAACGTGAGTCCTTCCCATGGACTGCAGTTCTTCACAAATTGTTCCAGCATGAGTCCTTACCATGGGGCGCAGTCCTTTAGGAACAGACTGTTGTAGCGTAGGTCCTCCACACGCTCATAGGTCCTGCCAGCAAACCTGCTCAGCATGGGCTCATCTCTCCATGGGTCCACATGTACTGCCATGCTCCTGCGTGGGCTTCCCATGGGGTCACAGCCTTCTTTGTGCGTCCACCTGCTCTGGTGTGGGGTCCTTCACAGGCTGCAGCTGCATGGACCTCTGTGAGCTTGCAGGCACTCAGCCTGCCTTACCATGGTCTTCACCACAGGCTGAAGGGGGATCTCTGCTTGAGTGCCTGGAACACCACCTCCCCTTGCTTCTCCACTGACCTTGTTGTGTGCAGAATTGTTGCTCTCACATATCCTCTCTTCTCTCTCCAGTTGCAGCTGCAGAACAACTTTTTTGTCTTAAATTTGTTATTCTGGATGTGCTGCCATTGTTACTGATGGGCTTGGTCTTGGCCAGTGGCAGGCCTGATGTGGAGATGGCTGAAATTGGCTCCTTTGGACATGAGGAAGCTTCTAGTAGCTTCTTAGAGAAGCCACTCCTGTAGCCCACCTACCAAAAACCTTGCCATGCAATCCCCATACGTATTTCCCTATCCTTACCATGCCTGCAGCACCACAGCCCGAGTCAGAAATGCATACTGTCTGCCTGGAAGCACCTATGTCACTGCACCGAGATAGCAAACCTTGAAGATCCTCAAAGTTTTGCAGCATCTGCACTTTGATAGAGCTGCCCCTTGGATGCCTACACACAACTTCAGGCCATTCCCTTGGGTCCTGTCATTGGTCACCAGAGAGAAGAGATCAGTGCCTGCCCCTCCTCTTTGCCTCACGGGGAAGTTGTAACTGCAATGAGGTCTCTCCTCAGTCTCCTCTTCTCCAGGCTGAACAGACCAAGTGACCTCAGCTGCTCCTCACATGGTTTCTTCTCAAGGCCCTTCACCATCTTTATTCCCTCCTTTGGATGCTCTCTAACAGTTCAATATCTTTTTTATATTGTGGCACCCAAAGCTGCCCCCAGCACTCGAGGTGAGGCTGCCCCAGTGCAGAGCAAAGTGGGACAATCCCCTCCCTTGCCCAGCGGGCGATGCTGTGCCTGATGCCCCCAGGACAGGGTTGGCCCTCCTGGCTGCCCGGGCACTGCTGACTCAGGTTCAACTTGTCATTGACCAGGACCCCCAGGTCCCTTTCTGTGGCACTGCTTGCCAGCCTCTCACTCCCCAGTCCTCCATGATGCCATTGTCTGTCTGCCAAATACCCCTTATATGTTTTCTAGTGGAACCATCATTAAGTAAGAGATGAATGGACCTTCCATAGAATACACAGATATAGAGGAGTATTTAATGAAACTGATTAGCAGGGCCACCCATAATGACTAGGAAAAAGGCAGTTTCTTTGCAACTGAGTTCCTTTTATTTTTTGTAGTTACGCATGTAAGGATTGCATACCCAGAGGAGCTTTTGGATAGCATGATGACAGATCCCTGCCTATAGGGCTTGTAAACAGATAGGCAGCTATATGCTACAGCTTCTATGTATAGTAAAATTCTCAAACCAAATGGCTACTCCTTATTTTAAAGCAGACAAATGTGTGTGGGTCAGTGTTCATGAACATAAATACCTATAATCAAGATGAATTGCAGAACTTGAATGAGTCTGGTTAAACATTTAACTTTAATTCAATTCTTTTTCTAGAACATGAAATGCTCAATTTATCTCATAGCCTCCTTGGCTGTAGCTATCAGCAGCACTAATCGCACCAGTGTGGGATTAGAGGGAATTGGCTGTTTCTCCTTGCCTCATAAGATCCCAGAGGTGTGATTATCATGGTTACCACACCCCTGTTGTGTCTCACTGCTTCAGTGAAATAAATGAACTGTTAAATTGACAGTTATAAATGAAGTTCCTGCTGACCAGCTGACTTTGGGGCTTTTTGAAAAAAAAAAAAAAAGAGAAAAAAGAGAAAGATACTAGAAAATAGTAATTTTTAAAAAAAAAATGTTTTCTAATTATTTTGTGGCTTGTTTCCTCCTGAACATGTGGTATGAAGCTAGCATGACAGAGAACTGTCCTGCCACATGTTCCTTGCCAAGAAATCTGATATATAGGAACTGAGAAAGCTCAGCATGAACAAGCAGAAAAACTAAGCAAAAAATATGACTACTAGCTGTCAGAAAAAAGTCATTATATAGAGTGTATTAGTAGTTCAAATGCATCAGTCACAGGAGACTGTTTGTCAGGTTACATCTCACCCAGAGCAATGTATTTGGCTTTTATCCTTGTGACAAATGATTTCTTAACTTCTGTACTGCTGGCAACCAGCCAAGAGACTAAAGTGACTGTAATATGCCCCCCCTCCCACTGCTGTCTCACCCAGCAATGTCTTCAGCTAGAAAGCTCACTCTCCCCTCACATGTGCACATGTATGTGTCCTGGCCACAGAAATCCCATGGCCCAGTTCTGGGGACAGAGCAGCAGCTCCCACAGGAACCATCCAATTGTGCTGTTAACTAAAAAAAGGTACATAGGGAGGATAAGAACAAATGCATTTTCATTTCTCTCTCATTAACCTTTGCTGGTATTCATCAGTTTTGTACTTTTTTCCCCTAGATGCTGCAAATAGCTGAAGGGCAATTTGCCAGGTGAGACTTTTTCTCTTGATCCTCACAGACAGCACCTGTGCCTGCAGCTTGGTCACTGCTGCTTTTGAAGTCCATAGGAGTTGCACCTTGTTCAGGAAGGCACATTAAAGCCCCCTTTAGGTGGAGATTCTCACTAAGATGCGTTTTTCACTTTTTAAATTCCTGTCCTTTTGCTGGGAACCACTCCTTGAATTGTGAATACACAATTGGGCCATTACAGGAGAGACAAACTAATGCCAGCTTCAGTAATAGCCTGCTTGATGCACTCCTACCCAGATTTCCAAAGATGACACTGGATAGTTTTGGTGATCTGCTGGAAGCTCATTTTGCTTTCATTATCCATCCTACCCTACAGCTATTTTCCACTTTTTTTCCCCCCACTTTTTTCTTTTCCTTGTTGACTCATGCCAGGTTATCATCTCCAACACCATCTGCAGTTTGACATTGTAAATATTGTTTAGGCAGCAGACTGCTTTCTGTCCAAGAACTGCCACTGAAATGTCATTCAATGGAGTTTGGTCAGCTCCCCACCTTTAATTCATACCAGAATGGCCTTATTTTATGTACAAATCCAGATCCTTTCCTCCTTTAATAGACAAATGCTCATTTACTTATGGCATTTGCTTGCCACTTGCAGAGTAACGCAGTTGTCAAATGAGAGGAAATTACATCCATTTCATGAGTATGTTATGCTGACAAAGCAATGTAGAAGGGTTTTGCTGTACATCATAAGGTGGGGTTGTGTCTGCTCTATAATCAGTTATGTATTTAGGCACCTTTCAGCAGAGCTGAGAATCTGGTATAGTGGGCAAAAAGACATATCTACCTATGGAGCTGTGGTTCTCTACAAAGTATCTACAAGCAAGGTATCTAGGCAGTCCCTGGAATTAACTATGGAAAACAGACCCCAGGAGATCTAGTTAAGGAAAACGGGCATTGCATAAAATCTTACAGATCTGAATTTCCACTTGAAAGTTATGCCCCGCTGTTAATTTTCCCTTTTCTCCTGCAAAGCTTGTTGTTTGTGCTTGGGTTCTCATTTTTACTCTGTCTCCTCAGTTAAAACGTAAAATTTAAAGTGGTTGGTTTTGGGTTTTTTACCCTTTTCATAGAAAATACTATATTTTATGTCTTTTAGGTAGCACACAGCAAGTACTGCCACATATATTTATGAACTCTCTATATACATGCATTTTTCTGAAGCAGTAACAAATGTATCTAGCACCAGTTATGGCATTGAGCTAATGCTAAAATATTTAAGTGCAGCTTTTGCTTGTTGACGTGTCTCTATAATATGAAAAAAAATTTACTGTTGAAGCAGAAAATGTCATTATTATTTATTTTTGAATAGAAAGATATGTCTGCAAGAATTACACTTTGACACTGTCATGAGTTTTAAAATAAGATACTAATTTTAAATACTTGGTGAACAACATCTGATTGAAATGCTATAGAAATAAATAACATTTCGTTGTTTATTGTGAAAGATAATTGTATAGAAAATGTTTTTTCTTTTCTTTCTGTTACCACCATTTTCCCTATTCTGTACATTAGACATATAAAAACCCCCAAACCTAGGGGAAATTATGAAGTTTTCCTATTGGAAACAGAACAGCTGTTTTCCGTTCCTGCACATCTTTATCCCATCCCAGTAAGGCAAAGTCTGGTATATTCCTTCTAGCAGTATGAAACTTATGGCAATATCTTGCTGACAGTTTCCAAAATGTGCCGCTGATCCAGATTTATTGCAGCTAAAATTATGCTTTTATCTCTGGAAGTCTCAAATGCAGTCTTAAGGAGAGTGGTTTTACCAAGTGTCATAGGTTAGCAAGCATAGTCCCGGAAGGGACGTCCTTGCTAAG